>NC_141195.1:23770506-24490506 GCF_054491065.1 Syngnathus leptorhynchus
TTTTTTTATAATAATAATAATAATAATAATAATAATAATAATTATTATTATTATTATTATTATTATTACTATTATTATTAAAGTTTTAAAGTGGCAGTCCTACCAAATTGAAGTGTCAGCAGAGTGAGTGGTCTCTCCATATACCTTCGCTCTTTTTTTTTCTTCACCCTGCAAGCTTTCACTTCATCTCCTTGACACTTTCTTTTTTTCTTCTTTACATTGACCTACATACATACATACATATATACATACATGCATACATACACACATACCTACATACATACATACATACATACATACATACATACAGACAGACAGGCAGACAGGCAGACAGACAGACAGACAGGCTGTCCACACATACATTTTTATGTGTCACTTGACTGTAACCATGACAACACCACTCTCTGTGTGTATTGATCAATGTATACATACTATGTGTATCAATGCACATCGCAGATACTCCATTCAAACACCCGATGGGAACACAAAATTCTTTTTCGATTTGGAGGAATGGAGACAATGTGACACTTTTCCTTTGTTTGATTAAAAACTCATTCAAACTTCTACTTTTCTGAAGGAAAACTGAATTAAAGAAAACATTCACATTCTGCTATGTCTTTAAAAAAAATCTCCTGTCGGTTTTCTTTGTTAACTTGTTATTGTCTCACGCTTACTTGCTCTCGTATGGTCTCACGGCCACAAATCTCTGACTTTAATTGGTCCAAATGTCTTGCGGCATTGAGACTCTGACCTTGATCATTGTCCGAACAATCGCGCTTTGCCTTCGTTGACGTGTCTAGTGTTGTACGATTTTTTTTTTTTAAGTTGTTGTTTAACACATCAATATATAAACTCCAAGGCATAAAAGTTGTAATCCCAAACTTCTATTTGATTTCCAGCTCTCCATAAATTACCAAGTTTGTGTTACCCAAAAAAAAAAAGACACAGACACACATTTGGATGCTGACAGTTCTTTATTCATTGAATATTTGTGGTACATTAAAGCAGATAAGAAGAAAAGTTGAAAGTAAATAGAAAAATATCAAAGCCACACTAAAGCCGAGTCATTTTAGGCGAAGAAATTTAGCGATGAGACGCGTCCATGATGCAAACGTACGGGGCGGGATCTGTGCAATCGACATTGTCCCACTCTCCATCTGTAAAAATCAAATCAAATAAAAAAGTAAGTATGACTGCATTCAATTCTTCTCATCAAATGTTGTTGTTACTTACCATCTTCTTCCATTACTGCACAGTTACCGTCGTCATCGGGCGCTCCTGATTCAAAGTTGTTGAAGAAATTATCCGAGCCATCGGTCCATATGAACTCGCCTTCCTAGAAGACAAAATCAAATTTGAATGTATCTTTCCTTTGAAAAGACTCACATTGGAGGACGCTTTGATTTGAGGCAAATCTCTACAGAACACGAGTGAAACAGATTTTTGAATGTTTTACCGCAATTGCATCGGTGTAACCTATCCAAGCTTCTTCGTCGTTACCACCCGCCCGAATCAGTTCAAGAACAAACGCATTTTGCAGCGCAGTCTGAATGGAGACCAGATTCCCACCAAGAACGTTGCAGACGCTCTGATGAGGAACAAAAAAAAAAAAAAAAGAGTAGAAATGGAATTTCAAGATATTTTGACTTTGGAACAAAGTTTGCTATCATGAAAAAACAGTTCTTGTAATTGTGAAAACAAAAATGCAAACGTCTTCCATACCTCGGCATCTGGAAAACTTCTGACCTCTTGTTGGTAGATGTAACAGGAAGTCTCCAACAGCGTCCAGTCATTTGGACAGTAATATGCTGCAGCACAATTATTTATTTTTTGGGGAGAGAAAAAAAAAAGAAGAAAGATGTCAATTGAACTTCATGTCAATTGCTGACGATCCAAAGGTATTTGCGAAAGCGTCTTTGAGGTGGAGCTACCAACCTTTCACAGGAGTGGTACTCTAAAACCATTATGGGAAAGAAAAATGATGCTTTTAAAATCACAAAAATGATGACACCATAATGAATATGTACATCAATTTGTCAGTAGGTAAGATTTGGACTTACGACTCCAGTCAGCAGTCCGCTGATTCCGCAAAGGAGGAACAATGAGCCTAGAGTGAATGCCATCTGCAACGTTGACAGAAAAAACACATGATATTTGTAAAAACAAAGTCACGTCAAATTTCATTTGAAAAGCTAAATTGTAAAATGGCATCCTTACCTTTATCGTAGCGAGTGGTGATGGATACTGCCGACGAATCTGGCCGCTGCTTATATACGTTTGATGACAGTCTTGGAATGTGCAATGTTGTCATTAGTATTGTCATCCCGTCAGGTCTTTCAATTTCTTCCTCATTCTCACAGAACAATTCAACAAGTGGGCTTTTGTTTCCACCGTTGCGCCGCAAATAATTTGAACAGGTTTTGCGAGAAAACTTGTGTAGTCACGGAAAGTAGCCTTGATTACCGTAACATGCAATTACACCAGATTTGATGAGTGAAATGTACAAATGACACATCATCGAAGGGGACTTTTTTACATACCAGTCAAGTCAGATTGATTTAGATCGCCCTTAATCACAAAGATGTCTCAAAGGGCTTCACGTGGCCACAGTTGACAATTCTTCTCCTTAACTTAACCCCTCGGAAGGAGAAGGAACAACTCACAAAACCCCAACTGGGGAAAAATTGGTTCTGTTTCCATTTTGTGACGTGGGAAACCGAAACCCGGTTGTCCTCACTGTATCGGGAAGTAGTCCATTCATTTTCCCTCGGATGATTGACGACGGGTGTTCCAAAGTGTTCTCCCAAGGTCGCCGAAAATGGCATCAAATGCTTGATTTGTGAATTTAAGCGAGGGTTTTCGTCCAAAAGATCACTAATCTAACCAAGAAGCAAGTCGGGGACCGCCGATTATTCTATTTTACACCGATAGAGGATAGACAGATTATTTATTTGCATCTGTATGTTTATTTTGGGAATCTCAGCTACAACAAAATTAACTGGAAAATGAATCAAGTATAAATAAGAGAGAAAGGGTGGGGAAGAGTGTGCAATGATGGCGAGAATTAATTGCATCCAGGGTGTGCTGTGATTGGCTGGCTGAAAGTGAAAAATGAATCCAATGACCCTTATCGTGATGATGATGGAAAGAACATCTTGCTAAATCATGCTACTTGCCACCCAGCCATTAACATTCCACCACAGGCATGGCCTACTCATCAACGTAACACCTGCAACTGTTCCTGTTTCAGCCAACTGCCATTTTTATTTTTGTTGGCACACACATTTACACCGTCATATACCGCAATGATTATTTTCGACACATTTCACCATTCATTCTTAATGGCACATCCAACAGTTGACATTTACCGTATATGGCTCCAGTTTGAAATTCACATCGTTTAGCACATTCAAATCGCACTGAGGAGGATTTTCAACATTTCCAAAACTGCCACATTCAAAAATGGCACGTTTTCACATTTAAAATGTGCGTTGAATTTTGACAAATTTCACAACATTTCGTCTGTCTGGCTGTCTGCTATTAGCGCGCTTGCTCCATTTTGCTGCTCTTATTTGTCTATTTATTTATTTATTGTTTATTTATTTGTGTTATTTGCTTATTATTCGTTGCTCTTGTCTGTTCGTTTTTACTCTTTGTGCTGTGTCTAGTCACCGTGGGACGGTTGGATACGTAATTTCGATCTCTTTGTGTGCCTTGGCATGTGGAGAAATTGACGATAAAGCGGACTTTGACTTTTTCCCTTCAAATTTCTACATTCCTTGACCGATTCAACCCGTTCCAACTTTAACCACAATTTAACATTTTTAAATCTAAAATCGACGCCAAATTTGACCAAATTTAGTTTTCCCCTTCTCATGTCAACATTTATTGACTGTTTCAACCCGTTCCAACTATAAAATGTTCATCTTACGTTTTTTTTTCTCCTTTCCCATTTTTCTCCCTTACCGTTTTCTCGTTTATCATTTTTCTCGCTTACCTTTTTCTCGCTTACCGTTTTTCTCAACTACTATTTTTTTTTCCACTTACCGTATTTTTGGCTTACCGTTTTTCTCGCCTACCGTTTTCCTCGTCTAGCGTTTTTCTCGCTTTCTCGGATGTTTGATTTCTAACAATTACAGCTCATTTCCAGTCATTGTAAAACATTTCCTGTCATTCAGTATCGTTTGACATCTCAGCTTCTTTGCCCTCACACGCAATTTCTCCAGAAATGACAAAGTCTCGTTTTTATTATTATTATTAGTGCCTGAAGCGTTTCCATGATTGGCACAGTTTCCATTGTTTTCCATTCAAAAAAGAAAAGTAGAAATTGCATTGCAGTTTTGACAAATGAGTCGCAATGAACTGTGAGCACTGTTGACAAAAAAAAAAAAAAAGAGCTCAATAGGATCAGAAACTATTTCAATGCCTAAAAGTGAATGTGTTGGACAGCTAATGATGATGAATAATGATTTGATTAGATTTGTTCTTATTTTAAATGAATGGATGTGTAGTATCTGATCCTGTGAGTGTACTTTCTCTGCTGTTGACTTCCAGCTGACAAATCCAAGCGGATATTTGTAGACACTATCATACCTACCTACCTACCGATCGACCTACCGACCATATATTTTTGTTTCTGTGTATGCAGACTGAAAGTTTTCCTCTAGTGAGACATGGAACCAGCTGGTAAAAAGGACCATAACGCATCTACTCTGTTCCAATACTTTAGCAGCGAACTGTTCTTTGCAATCAACAAAGTTACTTCTTCCGCCATATCAAGGGCAGTGCCTCATCCATCCATCCATCCATCCATCCATCCATCCATCCATCCATCCATCCATCCATCCATCCATCCATCCATCCATCCATCCATCCATCCATCCATCCATCCATCCATCCAGCTCAATAGGATCAGAAACTATTTTAATGCCTAAAAGTTAATGTGTTGGAGAGCTAATGATGATGAATTTTTTATTGATTTTTTATTATTCTAAATGTGTAGTATCTGATCCTGTGAGTGTACTTTCTCTGCTGTTGACTTCCAGGTGACAAATCCAAGCGGATATTTGTAGACATTCCTACCTACCTACCTACCTACCTACCTACCTACCTACCTACCTACCTACCTACCTACCTACCTACCTACCTACCTACCTACCTACCTACCTACCTAGCGACCTACCTACCTACCTAGCGACCTACCTACCTACCTACCTAGCGACCTACCTACCTACCTACCTAGCGACCTACCTACCTACCTACCTACCTACCTACCTACCTACCTACCTACCTACCTACCTACCTACCTACCACGGAGACTGCTTGTGATTTAGGGCTATGCAAATAAACTTGACTTGACTTGACTTGACCTACCTACCTAAACCCACCTACCTACCTACCTACCTACCTACCTACCTACCTACCTACCTACCTACCTACCTAACTACCTAACTACCTAACTACCCACCTTACCTACCGACCGACCTACCGACCTACCGACCTACCTACCGACCGCATATTTTTGTTCGTGTGTATGCGTCTGTGCTTGGATGCAGACTGAAAGTTTCCCTCGAGTGAGACACGGAACCAGCTGGTAAAAACGACCATAAAGCAGCTACTGCATTAAGACACTTGATGGCAGCAAAACTCTCTTTGGATTTGGGGGAAATGAAAACCTGAAAAGTCTGCATGATTCTTTCCCTTGTTTATTTTTGAATACTTTATTGACAAAGAATTGAATTAAATAAAATAATATAGTCAAGGCTACTCTAAATCTCTTGTTTACATATGTCCAAATGTCTTTCGACCTCGAGACTCTGACAATGATCCTTCTCCAAACTCGTGCTTTGCCTTGGTTGACCTGTCCAGTGACTGTAAGACTCTTATGTTTAGCCTTCAGATTATGTCACACTGCTCTGTCATATATAAATTTTCAAAAAATTGTTGTTTAACACATCTAGATATAAACCCCATGACATAGAAGCTGGAATCCCAAACTTCTCTTGAATGTCCATCTTTTGATCTGAAACCCCAAAATGTCTGCAGTTTACAACAAAAAGAGACATTTTTAACTTGCTGTTCCAATACTTTAGGAGCGAACTCTTCTTTGCAATCAACAAAGTTACTTCTTCCGCCATATCAAGGGCAGTGCCTCCTTCTTTCATTAGCGTCAAACCAGGTGAGCTGTGTTCGCACCCACAGTAGCGCAAAATGCTCCTTTTTGACTCTGCCAAGCTGCGCCTTTGTAAATATACCAGCCTCGCATCGAGAACCCCCCCCCCCCCCCAACATATTTCAATTCCACATCCAAATTCAGTTTTAAGGGGCACTCTTATCACAATGCTATTTTTCCATGAACAAAACATGCAGGCTGATTCATCTGCGATTGGGTTTTATTTTGAAAGACACATTGAGAAGCGAATGAATTTTAATGCATACGTAGGAGTTATCCGCTGTATCGGAAAAGTAAAATGGAAATAGAATTTGCCCTTGCCCGTACAAGTTGGAAAAAGAAGACACAAACACGTATTTGGATGCTGACAGTTCTTTATTCATTGAATATTTGTTCCCACACTACCAAATAAGCATGAAAGAAGATGAGAAGAAAAGTTGAAAGTAAACCCAAAAATATCAAGGCCACACTAAAGCCGAGTAATTGAACTCATGCATAGTGCAATATTGTAGGCCAAGACATTTAGTGATGCGACGCCTCCCTGATGCAAACGTACGGGAGCAGTTGTTCGCAACCAATTTGGAACCACGTTCTATCTGTAATTTAAAAAAAAATCACATGTAAGTATTAAATTCTTCTGGCAAACCTCAATCTTTGTTGTTACTTCCAACCTTCCTGCAATCCTACATTCAAACCTCAAATGTTGCTGTTACTTACCTATTGTTACGAAACAGTCATCATCGGGAGTGAGAGTTCCCAAATTGAGCAAGTCCACGTCTGAGCCATCTGTCCACATGTAACTAGCATCCTAGAAGACAAAATCAAATTTGAACGGGTCTTTCCTTCGAAAGGACTCACATTGGAGGACGCTTTTACTTGAGGCAAATCTCTGCAGAACACAAGTGAAACTGATTTTTGAATGTTTTACCGCAACGGCATCATTGAGACCAATCCAAGCTTCGTCGGCTGTACCACCCGCCTTAATCAGTTCACGAACAAACGCATTTTCCAGGTCATTGTGAATGGAGACCAGATTCCCACCAAGAATGTTGCAGATGTTCTGATGAGGAACAAAAAAGTAGTAGAACGAGAAATTTCCCTTTTTGGGTCCATCTGACAAGATGTCTTCCATACCTCAGCATCTGCAAAAGTTCTCCTCTCATCTTCATAGATGTAACAGAAACAGTCCAACTGAGTCCAGCCGTTTGGACAGTTATTGCCTGCAGCACAATTGTTTATTTTTTTGGGAGAAGAGAAAAAAAAATCAATTCAACTTGGTGTCAATCGTTGACGAAGCAAAGGTATTTTGCGAAAACATCTTTGAGGCAGAGCTACCAACCTTTCACAGGAACAATTTTGGCGGACCACTGCGGAGAAGACAAAGATGTTTTTAAAATCACAATCGTACCGCTGTACTTCGATTTAAGTCAGGCCGTAAGATTTGGACTTACGACTCCAGTCAGCAGTCCGCTGATTCCGCAAAGGAGGAGCAATGAGCCAAGAGTGAATGCCATCTGCAACGGTGACAGAAAAAACACTTGATATTTGTAAAAATAAAGTCACATCTAATTTCATTTGAAAAGCTAGATTGTAAAATCGGATCCTTACCTTTATCGTAGCGAGTGGTGCTTGATACTGACGACGAGTCCGGGCGCTGCTTATATACGTTTGATGACAGTCTTGGAAAGACACCAAATTTGAACAGGTTAAACGAGGACTCTTAATTACCATCGAATCGTACCACACCCTTGAATGGTTTGCCACAATGGCACCAGCAAATAACCTTTTATTAAAGTGGAACTTTTACAAAACAATCATTTATCATTTTAATTGCAAGTCTGCCTGCACCCGGTTTCAGTTTTCTTTCCGTATGGTGTGAATAGAGTGGGAATTTTGGCCTACAAGCGTGTCTGTCTTGGGGCCAAAAGTCAACTGAGATGGAGTCCTTCTCCCCGCCATTAAATGAAATAAAAAGTACATTTTGGATAGCAGGTGGAAGAAGACCAAAACCAAAATAAAAACTAATCAATGGTAAGCCTGTCAGGTCAATTCTGATCACATAATTCCAGATAACCATAGTGCCGAAATGCTTTCATACACAATACGGACATCTTGTTTACAGCTGTGTAGATTGATTGATTGATTGTTTGAACTTTATTTATCTCACAGTGGGGAAATTTTCTTGTCACAGTAGCGTACAAGAGTGCAAGAATACAAGAAACAAGTGCCAAATGTAAAAATGGATCAATTACAGACAAACAAGGACAAAGGCAAGTGCCACTAGTAGTCGTAGGAAACCAATACGTTATACGCAACACTAACGAAATTGTATCATTTGAAATATTCATTTCATCCATATATGCGCTCAGACCTTCATTTGTGGATGACGTTAATTTGGTCAAGGACGGCCGGGGTCCCGGACCACCAAACGTCAGCAACAGCAATGCCGAGCAGGTGGGAGGAGGAAGACGATGGAGGAGGGGGGAAGGGGGTCCAATGATGGCGAGAATTAATTGCCTCCAGCGTGTGATTGGCTGCCTACGCTGCAGAAGAGGAGCGAGCGGCGTGAAAAGGAGACGGTTAGTCCTCTTGGTTATCAGCAGTAGCATTTGGATCGGAAACCTCCGAATCCCGACTGGCTTTGAACGCGCATCGGCAGCATATTTATTTCTGGAGAGAGAGATGGAGCGGGGTCTTTCGCCATGAAAGCGCTGCCCAGGCGAGGATGAATGTGCGGGGAATCAATCAGAGGCGGATTCACCTCAACATCTGGAAGAGGCTCGGGAACATCTGGAAAGGTGCCTTGCTATGCCACGAGTTTGATTAGAATAATAATGGAGACAATATTGTATTTTTGTATTGTATTGTTAAGGTGACGGGAAATAGTTACTGACAAAATATTAATACTGTGACACTATTATTGGAACATCTTGTGTCTGTCTATCTTAGCCCATTGTTTTATAGTAATAATAATTATTATTATTATTCAATACCATAAAACAATAATAATAAAAATCATGATTGTTTTCTCGTTATTTTTACATTTTTATTGCCTGAAGCATTTTCTTAATTGACCTGTTTTTCTGACCCCATTGTTTTCTTATTTTTAGAAAAAAATTAAAGGATTCGGCGATTATTTCATGGCATTGTAGTTACATAGTTTTGCTAATTAAATGAGTAACACTGAATTGTGAGCTCTCTTGGTCTAAATAAAACCACAATAGGATCAGAAATGATTTTGAATGCCAGCATTGGAAAGTAAAACAAATGATGTTTGTTTCTTATCATCGCTACATGGAGTAAAACTGTAAAAAATATATATTTATTTATTTATTTATTTATTTATTTATTTATTTATTTATCTAAATTTATGTTCATGTATCTCATCTCATTTGTAATCTTTCTCTGGTGTTGTCTTCCAGGTGAGAAATCCAAGGATTTTTGGAGACAATGGAAATCCAAAAAGGAAAAAAGGGATAATGATGATCTTTGTTATTAGAACTGTCATGGAATCATATCACCAACACTGGATTTAAATTCTTCACTGGATTAAAAATGAACCTTGGAATGAGAGCAAACTTGTCAAAAGTACACAATAATGTTCACAAGTCCAACTTCCTGACTCGGCAAAGTTTGGTCTGCACTTAAGAACGCTTAAGTGTTTGCTGCTAGTCAAATGTTGCACAAAAAAAATCCACAATTATGCACAATAATAATAAGTCAAATTTTAATAGAATTTTTTCTTTCACGCTAAAATGCTCAAGTGACAAGTCAAGTCACTCAAGTTTTTTTTTTTTTTTTTAAACAACCAATCACACGCACTTACTGGACGGCCATTTGGGAGTTTCCGAACCTTTCACAACCTGGCACAAGACTGCAAATCAACCCACGAGGAGCAATAGAACGGGGGCCAATGTGCAGATAAAAGACGGCATCATGGGCTGCAACATGTGTGTGGTCAAACGTCCCGAGGAGCGCTACAAGGTCATGTACCAGGTATATCGATTTCTACTATTTACCGTATAGATTGTTTCAGTTCTCTTGAATTTGGAGCCAGACAAGAACAATAATTGGCTTGTGAACATGTGACTATTGTTATTATTATACAGGATCGTCTCTCCGCACCTCACTCCCAACCACTCTGCTCATTAACTATTTAATGGTTCCAGCAACAGACACACATGTGCACACACACACACGCACACACACACACACACACACACACGCACACAGTGGTGTTGACAGGCCCATTTGTCATTGGCAGCGTGCCGAGTGCAGGGACACAATAATCACAAACGGGGGGGATGGAGAAAGGAAACCCATCATCATTGTCCTACTTTATTTCCACACCAGGTCGACATGGAAACACGTAAAAATAACTCAGATGTTCTCAATTCATTGAAATCAACTGCGACGCAAAGAGGATCAAGTCCATTTCACCTCGCAACTAGTCACGATACCGTCTGGCTTTCCATTTATTTCTCATCCTGTTTTCCTTTTTGATATCCTCCCGACCATGTACCATCCATCTCTGCCACGTCGGACCTCATTAGCAAAAGGGAGGCAGCAACTCCCTACGGCCGATGGATCGACGTGGAAACGAAAAGGTACGGGGGCCGAGCCGGGCTGAGTCCACCAATATTGGGTTTTGATTTTCTAAGCGTGGTTCAATTCTCTTTTTATACACCCACCTAATTCAAATTCCCGCCAATCTGTCCATTCATTCGTGCTAGCATACCGTAGTTATGTCCTTCACCATGTTTGAATAAAGATCCATACTCGGTCTAAGTTGTACAATCTGTCAGGTGAAAGGAAGAAGGCGTTCTCACCTCCCGTTGGACAGACCACTTAAGTCCCAGGAGCCTCTGCAGCGACTGGGGCCCATCAACAAAAGTCACAGAAGGAGAGGTAGCATATTTCGCACCATAAACAACCATTAGCGATATCGCCATCAAAAGGAATAAGACATTTTGACAATGTCGGTATGATTGCTACACTTGAAATGTACTTCAGGGTCTTGCTTGAAGATCTACTGCTTTATTCGTAGCTCTGCTAATCACTTTCATTTGAACCAGAAGTGACTCCAAACAAACCAGAAGTAACCCCATTAAACCAGAAGTGCCCTAATTTGAACCGGAATTGCCCAAAAAAACAAACTAGAAATGTTATAAATTTCCTTTTCCCCTTCTAATTTCCAAAACATGCGGCCACAAATCCGATGACACGACTACAAAGTCGATCAACGAACTACGGCCTAGGGTGTCCTGGTGCCAAGTGCACACATGGACACCCTTCTGCTTGAACATGGTGTTCATTATAGAAAATCCGTGTCGATCACAGAAGTCCAATAATTGAACACCGCTCGGGTTCAGATCAGGGGGGCGGTTCCTCCCAATCACGCCCTTCCAGGTCTCACTGTCATTGCCCACGTGAGCATTGAAGTCACCCAGTAGAACGATGGAGTCCCCAGACGGAGCGCTCTCCAGCACTTCCTCCAGGGACTCTAAGAAGGGTGGGTACTCTGAGCTGCCGTTCGGTGCATAGACACAAACAACAGTCAGGACCCGTCCCCCCACCCGAAGGCGGAGGGAGGCTACCCTCTCGCTCACCGGGGTGAACCCCAATGTGCAGGCGCCCAGCCGGGGGGCAATAAGTATGCCAACACCAGCTCGACGCCTCTCACCGTGGGCAACTCCAGAGTGGAAGAGAGTCCAGCCCCTCTTGAGAGGGCTTGTACCAGAGCCCAAACTATGTGTGGAGGCAAGTCCGACTATATCTAGTCGGAACCTTTCTGCCTCACACACCAGCTCGGGCTCCTTTCCAGCCAGAGAGGTGACATTCCATGTCCCCAGAGCCAGCCTCTGCAGCCGGGGATCGGACCGCCAAGGTCCCCGCCTTTGGCCGCCGCCCAGCTCACGATGCACCCGATCCCTTTGGCCCCTCCTACAGGTGGTGAGCCCATTGTGCCTCCTTCTTTAGTTATTATACGAGTTAACTTGAACTTTTTTAACTTTAATTGGCGCCAAACCAGGTTGTTAGGGTTTATAAACTATCTTGATCGTCTGATTATGTTGGGATGTAGACTAGAATGATGAACTATGTTTGAACCTTTTACCTTTCCGAATGATGAACTTTGTTTGAACCTTTTAACTTTCTTTGACCCTGAAAAGTTTAACCATTCAGTTGTTGAAACTTTCCAAATGGTGTGGAAACATCCTTGTTTAGATAGTCATCTAAAATGCTCCACTAGGTTTTATTTCCACAACTTCGTAAAACAATAAACTGGGGCCCTCTGCACTGATTAACCATTTGCTGAGGTGACCACCAAACATGTCAAATGTCACCCCCACCCTACTTGTTCTCAGTAAATATGCTCTTGTAAGAGACTAACGGCAGAGTCTGTTCGAACATTGCTGTACCTACAGTAACGGACTAGCTCTCCACTTGCAAGTGCTTAAAGGGCATACTGTCTCTCGTGTGGTTCTTGCAAAATAAGTTAGAGTCAGAACATCTCTAACACAGGTGAGCTGTGCTCACACCCACAGTAGCGCAAAATGCTCCTTTTTGACTCTGCCAAGCTGCGCCTTTGTCAATATACCAGCCTCGCATCGAGAACCCCCCCCCCCAACATATTTCAATTCCACATCCAAATTCAGTTTTAAGGGGCACTCTTATCAC
This sequence comes from Syngnathus leptorhynchus, assembly GCF_054491065.1. NCBI lineage: Eukaryota > Metazoa > Chordata > Actinopteri > Syngnathiformes > Syngnathidae > Syngnathus > Syngnathus leptorhynchus. Next base: position 23,783,357 of record NC_141195.1, read on the forward strand.
AATGCTATTTTTCCATGAACAAAACATGCAGGCTGATCCATCTGCGATTGGGTTTTATTTTGAAAGACACATTGAGAAGCGAATGAATTTTAATGCATACGTAGGAGTTATCCGCTGTATCGGAAAAGTAAAATGGAAATAGAATTTGCCCTTGCCCGTACAAGTTGGAAAAAGAAGACACAAACACGTATTTGGATGCTGACAATTCTTTATTCATTGAATATTTGTTCCCACACTAACAAATAAGCATGAAAGAAGATGAGAAGAAAAGTTGAAAGTAAACCCAAAAATATCAAGGCCACACTAAAGCCGAGTAATTGAACTCATGCATAGTGCAATATTGTAGGCCAAGACATTTAGTGATGCAACACCTCCCTGATGCAAACGTACGGGACCGGTATGTCGCAAGGAATTCGGAACCACGTTCTATCTGTAATTTAAAAAAAAATCACATGTAAGTATTAAATTCTTCTGGCAAACCTCAATCTTTGTTGTTACTTCCAACCTTCCTGCAATCCTACATTCAAACCTCAAATGTTGCTGTTACTTACCTATTGTTACGAAACAGTTACCATTGGGATCGAGAATTTCCAAATTGAGCAAGTCCACGTCTGAGCCATCTGTCCACATGAAATCACCATTCTAGGAGACAAAATCAAATTGGAATGTCTTTCCTTTGAAAAGACTCACATTGGAGGACGCTTTTGTTTGTGGCAAATCTCTACAGAACGCAAGTGAAACAGATTTTTGAATGTTTTACCAAAACGGCATCATTGAGACCAATCCAAGCTTCGGCGGCTTCACCACCCGCCTGAATCAGTTCACGAACAAACGCATTTTCCAGGTCATTGTGAATGGAGACCAGATTCCCACCAAGAATGTTGCAGATGTTCTGATGAGGAACAAAAAAGTAGTAGAACGAGAAATTTCCCTTTTTGGGTCCATCTGACAAGATGTCTTCCATACCTCAGCATCTGCAAAAGTTCTCCTCTCATCTTCATAGATGTAACAGAAACAGTCCAACTGAGTCCAGCCTTTTGGACAGTTATTGCCTGCAGCACAATTGTTTATTATTTTGGGAGAAGAGAAAAAAAAATCAGTTCAACTTGGTGTCAATCGTTGACGAAGCAAAGGTATTTTGCGAAAACATCTTTGAGGCAGAGCTACCAACCTTTCACAGGAACAATTTTGGCGGACCACTGCGGAGAAGACAAAGATCTTTTTAAAATCACAATCGTACCGCTGTACTTCGATTTAAGTCAGGCCGTAAGATTTGGACTTACGACTCCAGTCAGCAGTCCGCTGATTCCGCAAAGGAGGAGCAATGAGCCAAGAGTGAATGCCATCTGCAACGGTGACAGAAAAAACACGTGATATTTGTAAAAATAAAGTCACATCTAATTTCATTTGAAAAGCTAAATTGTCAAATGGCATCCTTACCTTTATCGTAGCGAGAGGTGCTTGATACTGACGACGAGTCTGGGCGCTGCTTATATACGTTTGATGACAGTCTTGGTATGTTCAATTGGCACCGTCATCCTGTCAGTCATTAAAATTTCTTGCTCATTAAAGAAGTGCGCTTTTGTTTCCACCGTTGTGCTGCATCCAGTTTGAACAGGTTTTGGGAGAAAACTTGTGTAATCACGGAAAATAGTTACGAGTCCCGGAACACCAAACCACACAATTAAAAAATAGGCCGCATTTACACCAGGTTTGATGAGTGAACTGTACGAATGACACATTGATAGAGTGGTTTTCACTCTAACTTATTTTGCAAGAACCGCACGGGGGACAGTATGCCTTTTAAACATTTGCAAATGGAGAGGTCGTTTGAGCAAAGTCTAACTTTGGATTCTTGCAAGAGAGTATTTATTGAGAGAAAGCAGATCTTAGCACATTGTTCTACTACTTTAAGACAGGACAAGGTATGTTCATTATTACAGGTTACGATCCAACATAAGCATAGGATCAAACTAATCGATCAACCCTAACATCGAAAGAACATCTTGCTAAATCATGCTACGTGTCATCCAGCCAATAACTCTTCACCAAGTGGATGGCCTAGTCATCAACGTAACACCTGCAACTGTTCCTGTTTGTCAGCCAGCTCCCTATATTTTTTTTTGGCACACATTCACACCGTCATATAGGAGAATTATTATTGGAGACACATTTCCCCATTCATTCTTAATGGCACACCCAACAGTTGACATTTACCTTACATGGCCCCAGTGTGAAATTCACATCGTTCAGCACTCGTTTCAACATGGCTGGGAGGCTGAGGAGTGTGATTCCCCTGTAATTGGAACACACCCTCCGGTCCCCTTTCTTAAAGAGGGGAACCACCACCCTAGTCTGCCAATCCAGAGGCACCGTCCCCGATGTCCACGCAATGCTGTAGAGGCGTGTCAGCCCTGACAGCCCCACAACATCCAGAGCCTTTAAGAACTCCAGAAGGATCTCATACACCCCTGGGGCCTTGCCACCGAGGAGTTTTTTAACTACCTCAGTGACTTCGACCTCCGAGATTGGAGAGTCCGCCTCAGAGTCTTCAGGTCCTGCTTCCACAATGGAAGGTGTGTCGGTGGAATTGAGGAGGTCTTCATGATGATTTCCATATGATGTATTTTATGTGCCCTCTTTGCATCCATTGCAGCCTGGTGATCCTGAAAGGGGGATCCTTCCATCTGTGGTCCCTTCTCAAGGTTTCTCATTTTTCCCCTGGTAGGGGTTTTTGAGTTTTTCCTTGCCCTTTTGGGAGCCTAAGATCAGGGGATGCTTTGAGAATTATTGTCAATTGATTGTCTATGTGAAGCCCTTTGAGACTGCTTGTGATTTAGGGCTATACAAATAAACTTGACTTGACTTGAAGTATTCCCTCCACCGACTCACGACATCCCGAGTCGAGGTCAGCAGCACACCATCTCCACTTTAAACAGTGTTGACCGTGCACTGCTTCCCCCTCCTGAGACGCCGGATGGTGGACCAGAATTTCCTCGAAGCCGTCCGGAAGTCATTCTCCATGGCCTCGCCAAACTCCTCCCACGCCCGGGTTTTTGCCTCAGCAACCGCCGAAGCCGCGTTCCGCTTGGCCATCCGGTACCTGTCAGCTGCCTCCGGAGTCCCGCAGGCCAAAACGGCCCTATAGGACTCCTTCTTCAGCTTGACGGCATCCCTTACCGCCGGTGTCCACCAGCGGGTTCGGGGATTGCCGCCACGACAGGCACCAACAACCTTACGGCCACAGCTCCGGTCGGCTGCCTCAACAATGGAGGCGCGGAACATGGTCCACTCGGACTCGATGTCCCCCGCCTCCCCCGGGACATGGGAAAAGCTCTGCCGGAGGTGGGAGTTGAAGCTCTTCCTGACAGGAGATTCTGCCAGACGTTCCCAGCAGACCCTCACAGAGCGTTTGGGTCTGCCAGGTCGGACCGGCATCTTCCCCCACCATCGGAGACAACCCACCACCAGGTGGTGATCAGTTGACAGCTCCGCCCCTCTCTTCACCCGAGTGTCCAAAACATGCGGCCACAAATCCGATGACACGACTACAAAGTCGATCAACGAACTACGGCCTAGGGTCTCCTGGTGCCAAGTGCACACATGGACACCCTTATGCTTGAACATGGTGTTGATTATAGAAAATCCGTGTCGATCACAGAAGTCCAATAATTGAACACCGCTCGGGTTCAGATCAGGGGGGCGGTTCCTCCCAATCACGCCCTTCCAGGTCTCACTGTCATTGCCCACGTGAGCATTGAAGTCACCCAGTAGAACGATGGAGTCCCCAGACGGAGCGCTCTCCAGCACTTCCTCCAGGGACTCTAAGAAGGGTGGGTACTCTGAGCTGCCGTTCGGTGCATAGACACAAACAACAGTCAGGACCCGTCCCCCCACCCGAAGGCGGAGGGAGGCTACCCTCTCGCTCACCGGGGTGAACCCCAATGTGCAGGCGCCCAGCCGGGGGGCAATAAGTATGCCAACACCAGCTCGACGCCTCTCACCGTGGGCAACTCCAGAGTGGAAGAGAGTCCAGCCCCTCTTGAGAGGGCTTGTACCAGAGCCCAAACTATGTGTGGAGGCAAGTCCGACTATATCTAGTCGGAACCTTTCTGCCTCACACACCAGCTCGGGCTCCTTTCCAGCCAGAGAGGTGACATTCCATGTCCCCAGAGCCAGCCTCTGCAGCCGGGGATCGGACCGCCAAGGTCCCCGCCTTTGGCCGCCGCCCAGCTCACGATGCACCCGATCCCTTTGGCCCCTCCTACAGGTGGTGAGCCCATTGTGCCTCCTTCTTTAGTTATTATACGAGTTAACTTGAACTTTTTTAACTTTAATTGGCGCCAAACCAGGTTGTTAGGGTTTATAAACTATCTTGATCGTCTGATTATGTTGGGATGTAGACTAGAATGATGAACTATGTTTGAACCTTTTACCTTTCCGAATGATGAACTTTGTTTGAACCTTTTAACTTTCTTTGACCCTGAAAAGTTTAACCATTCAGTTGTTGAAACTTTCCAAATGGTGTGGAAACATCCTTGTTTAGATAGTCATCTAAAATGCTCCACTAGGTTTTATTTCCACAACTTCGTAAAACAATAAACTGGGGCCCTCTGCACTGATTAACCATTTGCTGAGGTGACCACCAAACATGTCAAATGTCACCCCCACCCTACTTGTTCTCAGTAAATATGCTCTTGTAAGAGACTAACGGCAGAGTCTGTTCGAACATTGCTGTACCTACAGTAACGGACTAGCTCTCCACTTGCAAGTGCTTAAAGGGCATACTGTCTCTCGTGTGGTTCTTGCAAAATAAGTTAGAGTCAGAACATCTCTAACACAGGTGAGCTGTGCTCACACCCACAGTAGCGCAAAATGCTCCTTTTTGACTCTGCCAAGCTGCGCCTTTGTCAATATACCAGCCTCGCATCGAGAACCCCCCCCCCCAACATATTTCAATTCCACATCCAAATTCAGTTTTAAGGGGCACTCTTATCACAATGCTATTTTTCCATGAACAAAACATGCAGGCTGATCCATCTGCGATTGGGTTTTATTTTGAAAGACACATTGAGAAGCGAATGAATTTTAATGCATACGTAGGAGTTATCCGCTGTATCGGAAAAGTAAAATGGAAATAGAATTTGCCCTTGCCCGTACAAGTTGGAAAAAGAAGACACAAACACGTATTTGGATGCTGACAATTCTTTATTCATTGAATATTTGTTCCCACACTAACAAATAAGCATGAAAGAAGATGAGAAGAAAAGTTGAAAGTAAACCCAAAAATATCAAGGCCACACTAAAGCCGAGTAATTGAACTCATGCATAGTGCAATATTGTAGGCCAAGACATTTAGTGATGCAACACCTCCCTGATGCAAACGTACGGGACCGGTATGTCGCAAGGAATTCGGAACCACGTTCTATCTGTAATTTAAAAAAAAATCACATGTAAGTTGTTAGGGTTTATAAACTATCTTGATCGTATGATTATGTTGGGATGTAGACTAGAATGATGAACTTTGTTTGAACCTTTTACCTTCCCGTGATTCTGAACAGTTGAACCATTCAGTTGTTGAAGCTCTCCAGGTGGTGTGGAGGCGTCCTTGTTTTGCTCCACTAGAATTTATGTCCACGGCCTCGTGGAGAGATAGACTGGGACCCTCCCAAGTGGTTAATCATTTGTTGAGGTGCCCACTACACATGTCAAATGTCACCCCCACCTTGGCTGACTCTCACCCCCACCCTTCTTCTCTCAATAAAGACTCTCTTGCATGACTTCAACGGCAGACTTTGTTCGGACATTGCTGTATCTACAGTACCGAACAGATTCTCCACTTGCAAGTGTTCAAAAGGCATATTGTCTCTCTGTTTGGTTCTTGCAAAATAAGTTAGAGTTAGAACATCCCTAACATTTTGGTGCCGTGACCCGGATCCCACATACCCGTTGCTGACCGACTGAGGACGACGTGCTGCTTTCCGTCGACGGGCCAGCGTCTATTAGGTGGACCTGGTTAAGAAAGTCCTGGGGAGTGAATTCTTCGCTGGGCCAGCATCTTAGGTCTGCCTTCGTCTGACAGCGGCGGATTGACGGGATCCGGCAGTGCAACGAACCAGGGGACAAGTAAGTTAAAGCCCTAACATTGTAAACGCGTAAAAAATTAAAGGTGCACAAGATATACGGCTTTGGTTCGTCCGAGCTATGAAGTTTACGGTTTGGTTTGTCCGAGCTATGAAGTTTACGGTTTGGTTTGTCCAGGCTAAGAAACAGCTGGGGTTTTAGCCCCAGGGGAAGGGACAGGCTAAGAAAGGTCAGAGCTTCTTTTTCTTAATTGAAGAAGGGCGTAGATTCTTCTTTTTGGTCTGTTTTTCCAAGCTGTTTGCATGAAAGTTGTGTGGTTGAGAGTGTGAATGGTAGGATAAATTAAAAAATAAATAAATAAATAAATAAATAAAAATTGGAAAAATCTAAAAATACCAAGTTAAGATGGGAAATAAAAACGGTAAATCTCTAGCTCCTGAAGGAGATGAGAAGTACATGGCGAGTAGATTTCTTAATTGTATGCAATACATGCCAAAGTGGAAGAAAAAGTATGGAGTAGAAGGGAAGTTGAAAGTTGAAGTGTGGAAAATAGTGGTTGATGCTTTGGAGGAGAGTGTGGCTAGGAAGAAAAAAGGACCGAAAAAGGAAAGAAAAGAGGGAGAATTGCAATGTGCTAGAGTGTGGTTGAAAGCTTCACAAGAGAGAAGAGAACAAATTCAAAAGACAAAAAATATAAAGGTGAAAAGTGATGAGGCCGCAAGTATGTTTGTCAGGCCGGAAGACAATGAGGCTACAGTGCCCAGGCGCGCTGTCTCAGCCGCAGCTCAAGCAGAGGAACAAGAAGAGCTTTCCGCTCCTGTGCAAAACTTGTATCCAAGTTTAACAGACCTGCACCCTCCCCCATACAATAGCAAAAAAGGTCAGGGTCACGTAATTAGAAGTCCTGTGCAAACAAGAACTATGACCAATGCTGCTAGATTTTCTCAAACTTTAGACAATATTGATGTGTGCCCAATGATACAGGTGCCAAACCCTATTGTAGGGGAAGGCTACCCTCTACATACATATGTTTTTCGGCCATGGACTTTGGAAGAGGCAAGAAAAGCAGTTGAAGGGGTTACCCCTGTTGCAGAAGACCCAGATAAATGGGCAGAAGACATGGCTGGAATCATACATTCCTATAGACTGAATGGGCATGAGGCAGGAGAAGCTGCAATGTCTTCTTTGGGAAAAGACTGGGCCAAGGTTAGAGGAAATTATACAGGTAGAAATAACCAAGGACCTTTCCCCTATCCTGTTGAGGGAAATCAATTGAGAGGGGAGTATGCAGCACAATGGAATGATCTTGTGCAAAGAGTGCAAAATATATTTCAAAGACGAGCGAATTATGGTCATTTAGCAGGAATAAAACAGAAGCCTGGGGAAGATACTGATGATTTTCGCTTGAGATTTGAAAAAGAATTTAGGGTGCATAGTGGCATCCCATTTAATGATGCAGCTGAGAGTGCTTATCAGCAACAGTTTAAAAATGCACTCCTCACTAGTTTCCGTCCTGATATTGGCAATTGGGTGAGGAAACACATGGTGGAAGTGGACACTGCTAGCGTTACAACAACCATGCAGTGGGCCAGACATGCTGAGAAAGTGATCAAAAAAGGCAAAAGTTCTGATGTATTTCATCTCGACGATGAAGATGAGGACCTAGATGAAGATAAAACAGTCTTCTTCCGAGGCTCCCAACGGGGCAGAGGAAGAGGTCAACAAGGTCGTAGGCCACCATACAATTCAAAACCCCCATCAGATTCTGACAACTGTTGGAACTGTGGGAAACGAGGACACTTTGCGAGAGTGTGTCGATATGCAAAACAAGACCAATCAAAGGGTGGAGGAAGGGGCAGAGGTAAAGCCAAATTCTCAGCATGACTAGATTCCTCCCCTTCGACCTCTTGTGATCCTACAGAGGAAGAAATAGTAGATGTCCATACAGCATGGGACATTTTGAGTACATTAAAAGAAAAACCACATGTTACCTTAAATGTTGGAGGAAGTGATGTAGAGTTTTTGTGTGATACCGGGGCTTGTAAAACCGTAATAAAAACTAAAGTCCCTAATCTAAAGGCCTCCCAAAATACTATTTGGGTGAAATCTGCTGATGGGCAGGTACACAAGGAGAGTATCTCCAACCCAGTTGAAGTAAGGGATGATGAAACTGGAAACATGGCTTCAGTCTCGATTGTCCTATCCCCAAAATGCCCCATAAACCTGCTGGGTCGAGATCTGATGACTAGATTGGGAATTGCAATAATTCCAGTAAAGGATGGCATGCGAGCATGTAGAGTGAGAGATGTTGATTTATACGCTGCACAAGCAGGGGAACAAATTTGCTGTTCGTATGACATCTCTGTTGAACAGAATCCCAAGCTACCAAACAGTTTACTGAGTGAAGCCCGAAAGCAATTGTCACGACCTGAATCAGAAATGTCTTGTAATCAATTACATGTCACCATGAATATTCTCACTGATCCACAAGATGAATATATTGAAAGTTTTCTCAGTGACACAGAAGTAACCTTAACAATCACTGCTCTGTACACTGATCGCAGGTCATTTGCAGCTGCTGCTGTCCTCCTGCCCGCTCCTCAGAAAGACAAATACAAGTTGTCGGCTGTACCCCACATTTCATTGTTTAAACCTCACAGTATAACATGGGCAGATGTGGGTTGCCGAATTAAACTTGCCGAATCTATCACTGATTATGAGGACAAAGGTGATGGGTGGAGCTACAGTACCAGTTGTGACATGTGGAAGCAAACAGTGTGTGAAGTGGCTCATGGAAGGGCATGCGCTTATGCGCTTCCCTGACTAGTTAATGTTTGTTTGACTGAGATGGAGGAGAGGGAATTGGCTGAGCTTCCTGAAGAGCTATGGACAAAGGGCCCATCTGATGTAGGACTTTTAAAGTCCATTCCCCCAGTACAGATCAAACCAAGATCAGAGTGGCGTCCAAGAGTTAAGCAATATCCTTTAAAACAGGAGGCAATGAATGGGATTGCCCCTGTCATAAATGATCTTTTGTCAGGAGGGATTATTAGGAAGTGCTCAGATTCTCCTTGCAACACTCCTATTTTTCCAGTCCGAAAGGCCAACAAGATTGATTGGCGAATGATACAAGATTTACGAGCAGTAAATGAGGCAATACAAACAAGAGCACCTAATGTGCCTGACCCGCACACACTTCTGAACACTTTGAAACCTAACCAGAAGTTTTTTACAGTGATTGATCTTAGCAATGCATTTTTCTCAGTGCCAATCCACCCAGACTCACAGTTTTGGTTTGCGTTTACCTTTAAAGGACAAAGTTATACGTACACCAGATTGCCGCAGGGATTCGCTGATAGTCCAACTATTTTCACTCAAGCTATCATGGCATGTTTGGCTGATTTTCAAATTTCAAACAAAAGCCAACTTCTAGTTTATGTAGATGATCTCTTGATAGCCTCTGAAACTGAAGCTGCTTGCAAAGAAGACTCCTTAGCTTTGTTACACTATCTCTGTAAAGCAGGGAATAAAGTAAGCAAAAATAAACTACAATGGGTCAAACAGGAGGTGAACTATTTAGGTCACACGTTGTCAGCTGCTGGAAGACAGATACAAAAAAACAGAAAACAAATCATTGCAGATGCACCAAAACCTGAGACAAAAAAACAAATGATGTCATTTTTGGGGCTCTGCAATTACTGCAGAGCATGGATCCCACATTATGCAGAAAAGACGCAACCATTGCTGAATATTGTGCATGGAGTCCCCATGGCAATGACAGAAAAAATAATATGGACACCAGTAGCGGAGGATGCTTTTGTAGTACTGAAACAGGCTTTGATGGAAACTACAACCCTTATCTTACCAGACTACAATAAAACGTTTGTGCAAACGGTAGACTGCAGGAATGGTTTTATGACCTCAGTGTTGCTGCAGAGTCATGGCAGTAAACTAAGACCAATTGCATTTTATTCAAAAAAATTGGATCCAGTGGCTCAATCGTTACCAGACTGTGTCCAAGCAGTATGCGCAGCAGCGCTTGCAGTGACACTATCCGCAGATGTGGTCCTTTTCCACAAAATGGACTTGTTGGTTCCACATGCTGTAGATGTGTTGCTACTGCAAAGAACTTTTTGTCACCCGCCAGACACCTATCCTACACTGCTACACTTCTGTCACAACCGCATATTATGATAAAAAGGTGCACAGTCCTAAATCCAGCAACATTGATCCCGTTGCCAGAGGATGGAACCCCACATAATTGTTTAGATGCTACAGAACATCTACAGCTACCTAGACAAGATTTAAGTGACACTCCACTTGATAAAGGGGAAAAGTGGTTTGTGGATGGATCATGTTCAAAGGATCCTAAAGGGAACAATCAAAGTGGTTATGCAATTGTGAAGTTGCCAAACCGGATTATTGAAGCAGAGAAGCTTCCATGCAATCGGTCAGCGCAAGCTGCTGAGCTGATTGCACTGACAAGAGCTTGTCAATTAGCAAGAGATAAGGAAGTCACTGTATACACAGACAGTCAGTATGCGTTTTCTACTCTGTTCTATTTTGCAAAACAATGGGAGCGCAGGGGGATGACAACATCAACCGGTAAGCCGGTTACCCATGCCTCCTTGTTGAAAGACTTGTTGCAGGCCATCCGTTTACCTGCTAAACTTGCTGTGTGTAAATGTGCTGCTCACACCACAGGCACAGATGAAGTCTCAAATGGAAACAGATTTGCAGACAAAATCGCTAAAGAAGCAGCAGCAGGGAAACATGGCCATGAAATTTTTTTAATAGATTCAGAGGACACCCAACTCATAGATAAAACTATACTGACAGACATGCAGGGCAATGCTCCAATGGTGGAAAAACGAATGTGGGCGACAAAAGGTGCAGTTGTGGATACAGATAATATCCACCGCATCAATGACAAACCTGTTTTACCAAAATCACTTTTTAAGGCAGCAGCAATTGCGACACATGGACCTTGCCACGTGTCGACAGGAGGGATGAGGTCCATCATACATCAACAATTCACTACCTTTGGTTTAGATGCTTACTTAAAAAATTTTTGTAAAGCATGTCCTGTGTGTGTGAAACATAATCCACAAGGAAACATGAGACCTAAGAGAGGCTCCTTTCCAAAACCGTCTTACCCATTCCAAATCATGCACATGGATTTTATTGAACTCACACAAAGTGGACCTCACAAATACTGCCTAGTGATGATTGATGCATTTTCCAAATGGGTTGAAATAGTTCCATCTAAACGAGCAGATGCCTTAACAGTGGCAAAAGCCATTTGCAAAACCGTCATACCGGTTCATGGCATCCCACAGATCATTTACAGTGACAATGGTCCACACTTTGTGAACCAAGTTGTACAAAACATGGCTGTACACCTTGGGATAACGTTAAAAAACCACTGTGCTTGGCACCCATCCAGTGCAGGCCTGGTTGAACGAGCAAACGCTACTATCAAAAGCAGGTTGAAAAAATGCATGGAATCAACAGGCAGAGCCTGGCCAGAGTGCCTAGACTTGGTGAAACTCTATATGAGAATCACCCCCAATTCAGAAGGGCTAACGCCTTTTGAAATTATACATGGGAGACCATATAGACTACCTGTGTTCCCTGCAGATTTGCAAAAAGCAGATGAAGAACAGACCTTGGCAGATTACATGATCAGAACACTCAAAATGAAAGATGTGTTAAATGCAAATTTACTGCCGCCTGGTCTTCTCTCCCCACAGGTTGATAACCTCATTAAGCCAGGAGACTGGGTCTACATCAAGGTCATCAAAAGAAAGAACTGGGCCAGCCCGCGGTGGGAGGGACCATTCCAAGTCTTGCTGACTACCCCCACTGCAGTAAAGATTGCTGAACGGCCCAGCTGGATTCACCTCAGCCACTGCAAGTTGCAGAGAGTGCTGGACCCCTCATTCGGAGTGGTGGGGAAGGCCGACTTCAAAGGAGTTTCATCGTTTAGGGTGGAACGTCTCAACGTCGGTGAAGAATTCAGCGATCCCCACTCCGCTAGGCGAGGAGATGTCCCGGTGTCTCTGCCATCCTAGTAGCAACGGAATTCCATATGCCAGGTGGATTCTATGCTGCGCTGTGGTTGGAGTGTGCTATGGTTTGTGGGCTCATCTGAATGGACCAATGGACAGTGTCATTCGTGGAAGAAGATGGTCACATGATGAGAATTTCGAGGACTGGTCATGGGACCCCAGAAACCCATACGAAACCAACGCTTGGTACCGATATGTGAAGTTCAGTGTGAGAGCTCACACACAGGAGGGATGCTATGTGTGTTCCAAACTCCCTCCTTCCTCCACGCAAGTTCACTTGGAGGCGAGAGCAATGAATGTCACTGAAGCAAAATGTATGGCATCCATAGGAGGAATTGGATATCAACACCGTGCTGTCACAGTCAGGGATGCCGACCCTTTCCGCCCTGGACTTGCAGACGGTACCTGTGATCAGCTTTTCTGGACAAATCTCAATGTGACTGTTAAAGGACGAACATTGCCGCAAGTGGCCTACACAGAGAGACCAGCTGGAGTGAACTACACATGTTACATCCAAGGAAACGAGACCCACAAATGCATCAACGACGACTGCTCTCCAGGAGGAAACTGGATGGGAGCTTTGGACATCACCGCTGAGTGTCAGGATAAGAGAGCCATTTCAAGTGGTGAGGGATCTCCCACCGATATGGCTGCGCCATCTAACGGGACCTACTTCATACAGAATGGCTGGTGGCTTTGTGGTCACAAGGTTTATCCGATGCTGCCCGCCAACTGGACAGGAGTGTGTGCTCCAGTGTGGGTGACAGACCACACTTACAGGATAAAACACCATCAGCTGACGACAGCACACAACTCTTCTGGACGTCGACGCAGGGCTGTTGCAACCTTTGACCCTCATGACCCTGTCTGGGGTGCGAACGTGCCAGATGATCATAAAATATGGTCCGTCGGAGACAAAGTTGTTCATGCGCTTTTTCCTTGGATCGGAGTTGGAAAACAAGCACTCTACATCGAGACACTGAACTATCGTTTCCAATCGTTTGTGAATCTCTCGCTGCAGGTCAATGATGGTCAAAACAGAGAGATTGAGGCTATTAGGCTAATGGTCTTACAAAACAGGATGGTTCTGGACTTGATGACTGCAGCGCAAGGTGGTGTGTGCCACATTATTGGGACCTCCTGTTGCACATACATACCAGGGGAAAATGACACGCACATCAACGACGCCATGAATTCACTGAAGAACTTACAGCAGGCCATGTCAAAAGACAAAGTCCCACACCAATGGGATTTCCTTTCATGGCTATTCTCTGGCAACTGGTGGCAACTGCTGTTGAAATTTGTGGCTCCTGTGCTTTTTTGTGCTTGTGTTGATGTGCTTATTTACAACTTGTGTTATCCCGTGTTTGAAGTCTGTTGTATCAAGATTTTTGTCTTCTACCATAGCACAAGTGCAAATACAACATATCAGACATGTCAAATGTGATGACTATGACGGCTGAACAAGCACGAGCAGTTTTTGTCTTGACTGTTGTTATTGATAACATTATGGTCGCCTAAGGCAGAGGGACCGTGTGAGACTTTTCCTGCATTATAACATCTTGCCGCAGGTTTTTCACTCACACACTAAAATTGATCTATGTAGATTGCGTAGATGATGTTTAGCCGAGCATGTTTTACAGAAACTTAATGATTTGACCATCGAAAATGCTTCGCAAGTGATGGGTACAATGATGTGCTGTTTCTGTGTTTTTATGTTATTGTTATTTTTCTTCATTATATTTTCCTACTTATGTTTTATTGATCGGGGTGAGCATAATCATATGATAAACAGGAGGGATATGTTAGGGTTTATAAACTATCTTGATCGTATGATTATGTTGGGATGTAGACTAGAATGATGAACTTTGTTTGAACCTTTTACCTTCCCGTGATTCTGAACAGTTGAACCATTCAGTTGTTGAAGCTCTCCAGGTGGTGTGGAGGCGTCCTTGTTTTGCTCCACTAGAATTTATGTCCACGGCCTCGTGGAGAGATAGACTGGGACCCTCCCAAGTGGTTAATCATTTGTTGAGGTGCCCACTACACATGTCAAATGTCACCCCCACCTTGGCTGACTCTCACCCCCACCCTTCTTCTCTCAATAAAGACTCTCTTGCATGACTTCAACGGCAGACTTTGTTCGGACATTGCTGTATCTACAGTACCGAACAGATTCTCCACTTGCAAGTGTTCAAAAGGCATATTGTCTCTCTGTTTGGTTCTTGCAAAATAAGTTAGAGTTAGAACATCCCTAACATAAGTATTAAATTCTTCTGGCAAACCTCAATCTTTGTTGTTACTTCCAACCTTCCTGCAATCCTACATTCAAACCTCAAATGTTGCTGTTACTTACCTATTGTTACGAAACAGTTACCATTGGGATCGAGAATTTCCAAATTGAGCAAGTCCACGTCTGAGCCATCTGTCCACATGAAATCACCATTCTAGGAGACAAAATCAAATTGGAATGTCTTTCCTTTGAAAAGACTCACATTGGAGGACGCTTTTGTTTGTGGCAAATCTCTACAGAACGCAAGTGAAACAGATTTTTGAATGTTTTACCAAAACGGCATCATTGAGACCAATCCAAGCTTCGGCGGCTTCACCACCCGCCTGAATCAGTTCACGAACAAACGCATTTTCCAGGTCATTGTGAATGGAGACCAGATTCCCACCAAGAATGTTGCAGATGTTCTGATGAGGAACAAAAAAGTAGTAGAACGAGAAATTTCCCTTTTTGGGTCCATCTGACAAGATGTCTTCCATACCTCAGCATCTGCAAAAGTTCTCCTCTCATCTTCATAGATGTAACAGAAACAGTCCAACTGAGTCCAGCCTTTTGGACAGTTATTGCCTGCAGCACAATTGTTTATTATTTTGGGAGAAGAGAAAAAAAAATCAGTTCAACTTGGTGTCAATCGTTGACGAAGCAAAGGTATTTTGCGAAAACATCTTTGAGGCAGAGCTACCAACCTTTCACAGGAACAATTTTGGCGGACCACTGCGGAGAAGACAAAGATCTTTTTAAAATCACAATCGTACCGCTGTACTTCGATTTAAGTCAGGCCGTAAGATTTGGACTTACGACTCCAGTCAGCAGTCCGCTGATTCCGCAAAGGAGGAGCAATGAGCCAAGAGTGAATGCCATCTGCAACGGTGACAGAAAAAACACGTGATATTTGTAAAAATAAAGTCACATCTAATTTCATTTGAAAAGCTAGATTGTAAAATCGGATCCTTACCTTTATCGTAGCGAGTGGTGCTTGATACTGACGACGAGTCCGGGCGCTGCTTATATACGTTTGATGACAGTCTTGGAAAGACACCAAATTTGAACAGGTTAAACGAGGACTCTTAATTACCATCGAATCGTACCACACCCTTGAATGGTTTGCCACAATGGCACCAGCAAATAACATGTTATTAAAGTGGAACTTTTACAAAACAATCATTCATCATTTTAATTGCAAGTCTGCCTGCACCTGGTTTCAGTTTTCTTTCCGTATGGTGTGAATAGAGTGGGAATTTTGGCCTACAAGCGTGTCTGTCTTGGGGCCAAAAGTCAACTGAGATGGAGTCCTTCTCCCCGCCATTAAATGAAATAAAAAGTACATTTTGGATAGCAGGTGGAAGAAGACCAAAACCAAAATAAAAACTAATCAATGGTAAGCCTGTCAGGTCAATTCTGATCACATAATTCCAGATAACCATAGTGCCGAAATGCTTTCATACACAATACGGACATCTTGTTTACAGCTGTGTCGATTGATTGATTGATTGTTTGAACTTTATTTATCTCACAGTGGGGAAATTTTCTTGTCACAGTAGCGTACAAGAGTGCAAGAATACAAGAAACAAGTGCCAAATGTAAAAATGGATCAATTACAGACAAACAAGGACAAAGGCAAGTGCCACTAGTAGTCGTAGGAAACCAATACGTTATACGCAACACTAACGAAATTGTATCATTTGAAATATTCATTTCATCCATATATGCGCTCAGACCTTCATTTGTGGATGACGTTAATTTGGTCAAGGACGGCCGTGGTCCCGGACCACCAAACGTCAGCAAAAGCAATGCCGAGCAGGTGGGAAGAGGAAGACGATGGAGGAGGGGGGAAGGGGGTCCAATGATGGCGAGAATTAATTGCCTCCAGCGTGTGATTGGCTGCCTACGCTGCAGAAGAGGAGCGAGCGGCGTGAAAAGGAGACGGTTAGTCCTCTTGGTTATCAGAAGTAGCATTTGGATCGGAAACCTCCGAATCCCGACTGGCTTTGAACGCGCATCGGCAGCATATTTATTTCTGGAGAGAGAGATGGAGCGGGGTCTTTCGCCATGAAAGCGCTGCCCAGGCGAGGATGAATGTGCGGGGAATCAATCAGAGGCGGATTCACCTCAACATCTGGAAGAGGCTCGGGAACATCTGGAAAGGTGCCTTGCTATGCCACGAGTTTGATTAGAATGATAATGGAGACAATATTGTATTTTTGTATTGTATTGTTAAGGTGACGGGAAATAGTTACTGACAAAATATTAATACTGTGACACTATTGTTGGAACATCTTGTGTCTGTCTATCTTAGCCCATTGTTTTATAGTAATAATAATAATTATTATTATTCAATACCATAAAACAATAATAATAAAAATCATGATTGTTTTCTCGTTATTTTTACATTTTTATTGCCTGAAGCATTTTCTTAATTGACCTGTTTTTCTGACCCCATTGTTTTCCTATTTTTAGAAAAAAATGAAAAGAATTCTGCATTTATTTCATGGCATTGTAGTTACATAGTTTTGCTAATTAAATGAGTAACACTGAATTGTGAGCTCTCTTGGTCTAAATAAAACCACAATAGGATCAGAAATGATTTTGAATGCCAGCATTGGAGAGTAAAACAAATGATGTTTGTTTCTTATCATCGCTACATGGAGTAAAACTGTAAAAAATATATATTTATTTATTTATTTATTTATTTATTTATCTAAATTTATGTTCATGTATCTCATCTCATTTGTAATCTTTCTCTGGTGTTGTCTTCCAGGTGAGAAATCCAAGGATTTTTGGAGACAATGGAAATCCAAAAACGAAAAAAGGGATAATGATGATCTTTGTTATTAGAACTGTCATGGAATCATATCACCAACACTGGATTTAAATTCTTCACTGGATTAAAAATGAACCTTGGAATGAGAGCAAACTTGTCAAAAGTACACAATAATGTTCACAAGTCCAACTTCCTGACTCGGCAAAGTTTGGTCTGCACTTAAGAACGCTTAAGTGTTTGCTGCTAGTCAAATGTTGCACAAAAAAAATCCACAATTATGCACAATAATAATAAGTCAAATTTTAATAGAATTTTTTCTTTCACGCTAAAATGCTCAAGTGACAAGTCAAGTCACTCAAGTTATTATTATTTTTTTTTAAACAACCAATCACACGCACTTACTGGACGGCCATTTGGGAGTTTCCGAACCTTTCACAACCTGGCACAAGACTGCAAATCAACCCACGAGGAGCAATAGAACGAGGGCCAATGTGCAGATAAAAGACGGCATCATGGGCTGCAACATGTGTGTGGTCAAACGTCCCGAGGAGCGCTACAAGGTCATGTACCAGGTATATCGATTTCTACTATTTACCGTATAGATTGTTTCAGTTCTCTTGAATTTGGAGCCAGACAAGAACAATAATTGGCTTGTGAACATGTGACTTGTTAGGGTTGACCTAGATTAGGTTGATCATATTATGTTGGAATGTAATCAGTGGTGATTGACCTAGATTAGGTTGATCATATTATGTTGGAATGTAATCAGTGGTGATTGACCTAAACTTGTCCTGTCTTAACAAAGGAGTAGAACAAAGTGCTAAGATCCTTTGCACTGATTGACCAATTGTAGAAGACGCAATCAAAGTTGTTTTGTCTACTCAACATTGTAAAACATCCCCCGCTATGATGTGATCAGAGGCCAGGTGTTTCAACCCCCACCTTGGCCACCACACATGTAAATTGTCACCCCCACCCTTCTTTTCTCAATAAATACTCTCTTGCATGGGTGCAGCGGCAGACTTGGTTCGGACAGTGCTGTGTCAACAGCAACGAACAAGTTCTCCACTTGCAGAATTTGTTCGGACATTGTTGTAGCTACAATGACGAACAAATTCTCCACGTGCAAGTGTTCAAAGGGCATACTGTCTCCTGTGTTGTTCTTGCACAGTAAGTTAGAGTCGGAACATCTCTAACATTTTGGTGCCATGACCCAGATCCAACATACCCACTGCTGATCGACGGAGGACGACGTGCTGCATTGTCGACAAGCCAGCGTCCATTAGGAGGACCTGGTAAAGAAAAGACCTGGCAAGTAAATTCTTCGCTGGGCCAGCATCTAAGGTCTGCCTTCGTCGAACAACAGTGGATTGACGGAATCCGAACGTGCAACGAACCAGGGGACAAGTAAGTTAAAGCCCTAAGTGTAAACGCGTAAAGGTGCACAAGATATACGGCTTTGGTTTGTCCGAGCTATGAGATACGCGTAAAAAATTAATGGTGCACAAGATATACGGCTTTTGGTTTGTCCGAGCTATGAAGTATACGGCTTTTGGTTTGTCCGAGCTATGAAGTTTACGGCTTTGATTTGTCCGAGCTATGAAGTTTACGGTTTGGTTTGTCCGAGCTATGAAGTGTACGGCTTTTGGTTTGTCCGAGCTATGAAGTATACGGCTTTTGGTTTGTCCGAGCTATGAAGTTTACGGTTTGGTTTGTCCAGGCAAAGAACAGCTTGGGTTAAAGTCCCAGTGGAAGGAACAGACTAAGAAAAACAGAGCTTCCTTTTCATTCATTGAAGAGGTGCGTAGATTCTTCTTTGTCTGTTCTTCCAAGCTGCGGGATCTGGCTTGGGTTAGAGTCCCAGTGGAAGGAACGTGCTAAGGAACACAGAGCTTCTTTTTTGTGATTCAAAGAAGAGCGTAGATTTTTCTTTGTACGTTTTTCCGAGCCAAAGAACAGCTTGGGTTAGAGTCCCAGTGGAAGGAACAGGTTAAAAAAAAAAAAAAAAAAAAAAGACAGAGCTTCTTTTTCTTAATTGAAGAAGGGCGTAGATTCTTTTTTTTTGCCTGTTTTTCCGAGCTGTTTGCATGAAAGTTGTGTGGTTGAGAGTGTGAATGGTAGGATAATTTGACTAAGAGGCAATTGTTGTTGAACGGTCAATTTAATCCTGCATTGAGGATCCTCAAAAAAGTAAAACAAAAAATTGAATAAAAATTGGAAAAAATCGAAAAATACCAAGTTAAGATAGGAAACAAAAAACGGTAAATCTCTAACTCTTGAAGGTGATGAGAAGTACATGGCGAGTAGATTTCTTAATTGTATGCGATACATGCCAAAGTGGAAGAAAAAGTATGGAGTAGAAGGGAAGTTGAAATGTGGAAAATAGTGGTTGATGTTTTGGAGGAGAGTGTGGCTGGGAAGACAAAAGGACTGAGAAAGGAAAGATAAGAGGGAGAATTGCAATGTGCTAGAGTGTGGTTGAAAACTTCACGAGCGATGTGAACAAATTCAAAAGACCAAAAATGGAAAGATAAAAAGTGATGAGGCTGCCATTCCATTAACATTTGAAAAAGAATTTAGGGTGCATAATGGCATCCCATTCAATGATGCAGCTGAGAGTGCTTATCAGCAACAGCTAAAATATGCGCTCCCCAATGGTTCCCCACCTGAATTAGACAACAGGGTGCGGAAACAATTGGTGGATACAGATAATATCCACCGCATCAATGACAAACCTGTTTTACCAAAATCACTTTTTAAGGCAGCAGCAATTGCAACACATGGGCCTTGCCATGTGTCGACAGGAGGGATAAGGTCAATTCACTACCTTTGGTTCAGATGCTTACTTAATTTTTTTTTTTGTAAAGCATGTCCTGTTTGTGTAAAACATAATCCACAGGGAAACATGAGACCTAAGAGAGGCTCGTTTCCAAAACCATCTTACCCATTCCAAATCATGCAGTTGGATTTTGTTGGACTCACAGAGAAGAACCTGTGATCAAACTCTTTTGGATTAATGTCAACGCAACTGTTAAAGGACGAACGTTGCCGCAAGTGGCCTACACAGAGAGACCAGCTGAAGTGAACTATACATGTTACATCCAAGGAAACAAGACCCACAAATGCATCATCAGCTGACGACAGCACGCAACTCTTCTGCACGTCCAACTCTTCTGCACGTCGACGCAGGACCGTTGTGACCTTTGACTCTCATGATCCTGTCTGGGGATGGTTCTGGACTTGATGACTGCAACACGACGGTTCCAGCAAGGAAGCATATCCACCATCACCAGCGTCCCCGCCCCCAATTCAAATAGAGGCAGAATAATCCTCTTCCCCCTTGGTGGCCAGGTAGTCTACCCTGGCCACTGAAGACGACAACCACACGGCAGACACTTCCAGGTTCTCCCCCGATGAAGCAGTGCTGCAGAGGGGGTGAGAATTGTGCTCACCCTCCAACAGTGGGCGTGCCAAGCCCCCGACGGCTGAACAATCACGAGCAATTTTTGTCTTGACTGTTGTTATTGGTAACATTCTGGTCGCCTAAGGCAGAGGGACCGTGTGAGACTTTTCCTGCATTATAACATCTTGCCGCAGGTTTTTCACTCACACACTAAAATTGATCTACGTAAATTGCAATGATGCTGTTTAGCCGTACATGTCTTACAGACACTGAATGATTTGGCCATCGAAAATGCTTCGCAAGTGATGGGTGCAATGATACGCTGTTTCTGTGTTTTTGTTGTTTTGTTTGGGGTTTTTTTTGTTTGTTTTTCCTGACAACATCATATGATAAACAGGAGGGATATGTTAGGGTTGACCTAGATTAGGTTGATCATATTATGTTGGAATGTAATCAGTGGTGATTGACCTAGATTAGGTTGATCATATTATGTTGGAATGTAATCAGTGGTGATTGACCTAAACTTGTCCTGTCTTAACAAAGGAGTAGAACAAAGTGCTAAGATCCTTTGCACTGATTGACCAATTGTAGAAGACGCAATCAAAGTTGTTTTGTCTACTCAACATTGTAAAACATCCCCCGCTATGATGTGATCAGAGGCCAGGTGTTTCAACCCCCACCTTGGCCACCACACATGTAAATTGTCACCCCCACCCTTCTTTTCTCAATAAATACTCTCTTGCATGGGTGCAGCGGCAGACTTGGTTCGGACAGTGCTGTGTCAACAGCAACGAACAAGTTCTCCACTTGCAGAATTTGTTCGGACATTGTTGTAGCTACAATGACGAACAAATTCTCCACGTGCAAGTGTTCAAAGGGCATACTGTCTCCTGTGTTGTTCTTGCACAGTAAGTTAGAGTCGGAACATCTCTAACATGACTATTGTTATTATTATACAGGATCGTCTCTCCGCACCTCACTCCCAACCACTCTGCTCATTAACTATTTAATGGTTCCAGCAACAGACACACATGTGCACACACACACACGCACACACACACACACACACACACACACACACACACACACACACACACACACACACACACACACACACACACACACGCACACAGTGGTGTTGACAGGCCCATTTGTCATTGGCAGCGTGCCGAGTGCAGGGACACAATAATCACAAACGGGGGTGGGGGGGAGGATGGAGAAAGGAAACCCATCATCATTGTCCTACTTTATTTCCGCACCAGGTCGACATGGAAACACGTAAAAATAACTCAGATGTTCTCAATTCATTGAAATCAACTGCGACGCAAAGAGGATCAAGTCCATTTCACCTCGCAACTAGTCACGATACCGTCTGGCTTTCCATTTATTTCTCATCCTGTTTTCCTTTTTGATATCCTCCCGACCATGTACCATCCATCTCTGCCACGTCGGACCTCATTAGCAAAAGGGAGGCAGCAACTCCCTACGGCCGATGGATCGACGTGGAAACGAAAAGGTACGGGGGCCGAGCCGGGCTGAGTCCACCAATATTGGGTTTTGATTTTCTAAGCGTGGTTTAATTCTCTTTTTATACACCCACCTAATTCAAATTCCCGCCAATCTGTCCATTCATTCGTGCTAGCATACCGTAGTTATGTCCTTCACCATGTTTGAATAAAGATCCATACTCGGTCTAAGTTGTACAATCTGTCAGGTGAAAGGAAGAAGGCGTTCTCACCTCCCGTTGGACAGACCACTTAAGTCCCAGGAGCCTCTGCAGCGACTGGGGCCCATCAACAAAAGTCACAGAAGGAGAGGTAGCATATTTCGCACCATAAACAACCATTAGCGATATCGCCATCAAAAGGAATAAGACATTTTGACAATGTCGGTATGATTGCTACACTTGAAATGTACTTCAGGGTCTTGCTTGAAGATCTACTGCTTTATTCGTAGCTCTGCTAATCACTTTCATTTGAACCAGAAGTGACTCCAAACAAACCAGAAGTAACCCCATTAAACCAGAAGTGCCCTAATTTGAACCGGAATTGCCCAAAAAAACAAACTAGAAATGTTATAAATTTCCTTTTCCCCTTCTAATTTCCAAAACATGCGGCCACAAATCCGATGACACGACTACAAAGTCGATCAACGAACTACGGCCTAGGGTCTCCTGGTGCCAAGTGCACACATGGACACCCTTATGCTTGAACATGGTGTTGATTATAGAAAATCCGTGTCGATCACAGAAGTCCAATAATTGAACACCGCTCGGGTTCAGATCAGGGGGGCCGTTCCTCCCAATCACGCCCTTCCAGGTCTCACTGTCATTGCCCACGTGAGCATTGAAGTCACCCAGTAGAACGATGGAGTCCCCAGACGGAGCGCTCTCCAGCACTTCCTCCAGGGACTCTAAGAAGGGTGGGTACTCTGAGCTGCCGTTCGGTGCATAGACACAAACAACAGTCAGGACCCGTCCCCCCACCCGAAGGCGGAGGGAGGCTACCCTCTCGCTCACCGGGGTAAACCCCAATGTGCAGGCGCCCAGCCGGGGGGCAATAAGTATGCCAACACCAGCTCGACGCCTCTCACCGTGGGCAACTCCAGAGTGGAAGAGAGTCCAGCCCCTCTTGAGAGGGCTTGTACCAGAGCCCAAACTATGTGTGGAGGCAAGTCCGACTATATCTAGTCGGAACCTTTCTGCCTCACACACCAGCTCGGGCTCCTTTCCAGCCAGAGAGGTGACATTCCATGTCCCCAGAGCCAGCCTCTGCAGCCGGGGATCGGACCGCCAAGGTCCCCGCCTTTGGCCGCCGCCCAGCTCACGATGCACCCGATCCCTTTGGCCCCTCCTACAGGTGGTGAGCCCATTGTGCCTCCTTCTTTAGTTATTATACGAGTTAACTTGAACTTTTTTTTAACTTTAATTGGCGGCAAACCAGGTTGTTAGGGTTTATAAACTATCTTGATCGTCTGATTATGTTGGGATGTAGACTAGAATGATGAACTATGTTTGAACCTTTTACCTTTCCGAATGATGAACTTTGTTTGAACCTTTTACCTTTCCTTGACCCTGAAAAGTTTGACCATTCAGTTGTTGAAACTTTCCAAATGGTGTGGAAACATCCTTGTTTAGATAGTCATCTAAAATGCTCCACTAGGTTTTATTTCCACAACTTCGTAAAACAATAAACTGGGACCCTCTGCACTGATTAACCATTTGCTGAGGTGACCACCAAACATGTCAAATGTCACCCCCACCCTACTTGTTCTCAGTAAATATGCTCTTGTAAGAGACTAACGGCAGAGTCTGTTCGAACATTGCTGTACCTACAGTAACGGACTAGCTCTCCACTTGCAAGTGCTTAAAGGGCATACTGTCTCTCGTGTGGTTCTTGCAAAATAAGTTAGAGTCAGAACATCTCTAACACAAGTGAGCTGTGCTCACACCCACAGTAGCGAAAAATGCTCCTTTTTGACTCTGCCAAGCTTCGCCTGTTTGTAAATATACCAACCTCACATCGAGAAACCCCCCCCCCCCCCTACCAACATATTTCAATTCCATATCCAAATTCAGTTTTAAGGGGCACTCTTATCACAATGCTATTTTTCCATGAACAAAACATGCAGGCTGATCCATCTGCGATTGGGTTTTATTTTGAAAGACACATTGAGAAGCGAATGAATTTTAATGCATACGTATGAGTTATCCGCTGTATCGGAAAAGTAAAATGTAAAGGAAATCTGTGCTTGCCCGCAAGCACATGGTGATTTTGCAGTTACCAAGTTGGAAAAAGAAGACACAAACACATATTTGGATGCTGACAGTTCTTTATTCATTGAATATTTGTTCCCACAATACCAAATAAGCATGAAAGAAGATGAGAAGAAAAGTTGAAAGTAAACCCAAAAATATCAAGGCCACACTAAAGCCGAGTAATTGAACTCATGCATAGTGCAATATTGTAGGCCAAGACATTTAGTAATGGGACGCCTCCCTGATGCAAATGTACGGGAGCAGTGTTGTGCAAGCCGCATCGTTCCACTCTCCATCTGTAAAAATAAAATCAATGAAAAATCACGTAAGTATTAAATTCTTTTGAGTAAACCTCAAACTTTGTTGTTACTTCCAACCTTCCTGCAATCCTACATTCAAGTACATTCAAGCAAACCTCAAATGTTGTTGTTACTTACCACTTGTTTCCATTTCTGCACAGTGTTGGAATAATCTCGGGGGAAGCCTTGGCCTGCCAGACCAGGAGGCCTTATCTTTATGAGTTTACGACTCTCCTTTAAACTAAATGCTTTCTATTTGGTTCAAGGAATGTCTTTTGATCCCCGTCAGCCTTATGTTCCTTCCTGTCCTTATGTTACTTTTGTGTTTGTTTTGTAAGAAGTCTTCAATGACAATGAGCAGAGCTTCTTTGCATAGGCGAAATGTTCTTTGTCAGTTTAAAGGGACTTTATTCCTTTTAGTTAACTGTAGCTTTGATTCATAGATTGTAGATGATCAAAATTGGTTATATACAGTTTGAAGAAGTCACATTAAAGTTATCACATATTTACTCAATGTTCGTTTAAGGAACTGTATATCAGTTACCTTACATTTACTTAATATGTGTTGAAAGGTTTAAGTAAGGTTAGATATTATTATTATTATTATTATTATTATGTGTTGTGTTAGTTTACTAAGAAGTTAAACTTAGCAAGGGTTTAGTTGCATTGTTTCACAGGTAAGCGAGATTCAACGTGCTTCAAGTTATCTGATCACAGTCGAGGAGGAGTCGGCCACCTGTGGAGAGGACAACTGGTTGGGGGGAAGAAAGCAGATTCTGCACTCCCAATGTGGGGGTCGAGAATATCAATTCACACTACACTACATTCCTTAGCTAATCAGCGTTGCTACAGCCACTATCTCCCCTCCCCCACGTGCTCCTCCTTTTAATGTCTTGGGTGCCCTGGTTACAGAGGCGTTGCTACACTAATGGGGCAAGTCAGCTTTATACAACATATGGATTTGATTCATATTACTGAAACGTTTTTAAAAATGTGCAGCGGCAAAATCCATAGACTGAAATTCAATTATGGATGAAAAGAGGGGCAAGAGTCGAGAATCTATAGATGACCAGAAGACTGACCTATCCTACCAAAATAAAAAAAACATGATAAAATGGGCAGTAATATTGAGCCATGGTGTGTGTCACATGGCTCAAGAGGAGGGATGGTGGGGCAAGTCAGCTTTATACAACATATGGATTTGATTCATATTCAAAACACTTATAAAAAAAAAAAAATCGTGGAGCTTGTTTGACATGTGCTAAAATGGATTGAATTGTTTCAAAATTAACACTGAATGCCTTAACAGTGGCAAAAACGTAATGTAAAGAAACGATGACGTTATTGCATGTTAGGTGGCCATCTTGGTTGTAGTTTTGTTAACTTTAACAATATGGTATTTGTGGGAACTAAGAGTCATAATGAATAGGGGAGAGATGTGTTGGCAACTTATATAGAACAGGCTGCATTGTGTTGATTTAAAAAAGATAAATTTGGCCTTTGCAGTGTGATCCGCTGTGTTGCATCTGGCCATGGAGTAAGTATGATGCTTATTTGTGTACTTTGTCAACAACCGATGTAGATGTTAAAGAATGAAATTAATAGCTTTATGTTGTACCGTTGCCATTGACCAAAGAATGTGAGAAATCTGTCACGTCTACTGATTGTGAAATGTGCGACAGAGATGTATCTGTTGAGAAAAAAAAAAAAAAAACCCAACAACATTGCTTTCAGAGAATGTAGTCAAGCGAAATTGTATATGTATCGACATGCCAAGATCTGGGGAAAAAGCTGGTAAAAACTAAAATGCCTTTAAAATTTGAGTAACAACGATGATCTGACTGAAATAGATGCAATTGAAGTCCCAAGAGGAGTTCCTGATTAATAAGAAGTAATTGACCAAATTGCAGTAGGATGGGAGTCCTCCATTTGCTGCTGGTGAACGATGAACAAGAATGTTGACAGGATAAATTACATCCATTGCAACATGCTGAAATTGGGCAAACGGACACAAGCGGGATTTGAGGCAGGGCATGAACAGCTAGCCTTCCCTAATGGCTTTCCAGAATCGCATTGCTCTTGATATGTTGTTGTCTGAGAAAGGGGGGGGTCTGTGCCATGTTCGGAGAACAATGCTGTACCTTCATCCCCAACAACAATGCCCCTGATGGGAGCTTGACGAAGGCCATTGCAGGCCTGCGGTCCCTCAACATGAGGATGAAAGAGCACTCTGGTGTGGACACATCAATGTGGGACAACTGGATGAATGCCTTTGGGAAGTATAAAGCCCTTGTGTCCTCAATTATAGTATCAATTGCAGCATTTGCTGCTATACTCACTTTATGTGGATGTTGTTGTATTTCATGTCTGCGTGCTCTGTTTAATCGTCTTATCACTACAGCAATATCGCCCATGGAAGACAAGATGGCCCGAGTATGCCTAATGTCTGAACGCCAGCAAATTGATGATAACGGTGATGATGATGGAATTCTTGCATTTAAGTTTACAGACTTTTTCCCAGATCTGTGTGTTTCTGAATGATGATGTCGTAACGTTATCCTTTTTTGATGTGAACATGTTTGTGCTCATACTTGTGATCCGACAACTGAAAATCTTGAGAAGTGGTTGATTTTTGGTGATGTATTGATTGAGCAAATATGTGATAAAGAGGAGGGAAATGTTGGAATAATCTCGGGGGAAGCCTTGGCCTGCCAGACCAGGAGGCCTTATCTTTATGAGTTTACGACTCTCCTTTAAACTAAATGCTTTCTATTTGGTTCAAGGAATGTCTTTTGATCCCCGTCAGCCTTATGTTCCTTCCTGTCCTTATGTTACTTTTGTGTTTGTTTTGTAAGAAGTCTTCAATGACAATGAGCAGAGCTTCTTTGCATAGGCGAAATGTTCTTTGTCAGTTTAAAGGGACTTTATTCCTTTTAGTTAACTGTAGCTTTGATTCATAGATTGTAGATGATCAAAATTGGTTATATACAGTTTGAAGAAGTCACATTAAAGTTATCACATATTTACTCAATGTTCGTTTAAGGAACTGTATATCAGTTACCTTACATTTACTTAATATGTGTTGAAAGGTTTAAGTAAGGTTAGATATTATTATTATTATTATTATTATTATGTGTTGTGTTAGTTTACTAAGAAGTTAAACTTAGCAAGGGTTTAGTTGCATTGTTTCACAGGTAAGCGAGATTCAACGTGCTTCAAGTTATCTGATCACAGTCGAGGAGGAGTCGGCCACCTGTGGAGAGGACAACTGGTTGGGGGGAAGAAAGCAGATTCTGCACTCCCAATGTGGGGGTCGAGAATATCAATTCACACTACACTACATTCCTTAGCTAATCAGCGTTGCTACAGCCACTATCTCCCCTCCCTTTAGTGTAGCAACGCCTCTGTAACCAGGGCACCCAAGACATTAAAAGGAGGAGCACGTGGGGGAGGAACTCAGAACTGGTGGAGATTGTAACTGAGCTTCCTTTCTCTATCGTTCTCCTCGCGAGTAAACTCATCCTGGTTGTCTTCTCCTCTTTGTTCCAGCATGTGATTTAATGTCTGATCATGTTTAAACCTAACACACAGTCACCGTTTTTACCGTCCGCTTTCTCATCAAAATTGAGGAAGTCCACATCTGAGCCATCTGTCCACATGAAATCACCATTCTAGAAGACAAAATCACATTGGAATGTGTCTTTCCTTAGAAAAGACTCACATTGGAGGACGCTTTTTGTTAGGGTTTATAAACTATCTTGATCGTATGATTATGTTGGGATGTAGACTAGAATGAACTTTGTTTGAACCTTTTACCTTCCCGTGATTCTGAACAGTTGAACCATTCAGTTGTTGAAGCTCTCCAGGTGGTGTGGAGGCGTCCTTGTTTTGCTCCACTAGAATTTATGTCCACGGCCTCGTGGAGAGATAGACTGGGACCCTCCCAAGTGGTTAATCATTTGTTGAGGTGCCCACTACACATGTCAAATGTCACCCCCACCTTGGCTGACTCTCACCCCCACCCTTCTTCTCTCAATAAAGACTCTCTTGCATGACTGCAACGGCAGACTTTGTTCGGACATTGCTGTATCTACAGTAACGAACAAATTCTCCACTTGCAAGTGTTCAAAGGGCATACTGTCTCCCGTGTGGTTCTTGCAAATTAAGTTAGAGTTAGAACATCTCTAACACTTTTGTTTGTGGCAAATCTCTACAGAACGCAAGTGAAACAGATTTTTGAATGTTTTACCGCAACGGCATCATTGAGACCAATCCAAGCTTCGTCGGCTGTACCACCCGCCCGAATCAGTTCAAGAACAAACGCATTTTCCAGGTCATTGTGAATGGAGACCAGATTCCCACCAAGAATGTTGCAGACGCTCTGATGGGGAAGAAAAAAAACATAGAGTAGAACGAGAAATTTCACTTTTTGGGTCCGTCTGACAAGATGTCTTCCATACCTCGGCATCTGCAAAAGTTCTGTTCTCAGTTTCATAGATGTAACAGAAACAGTCCAACTGAGTCCAGCCGTTTGGACAGTTATTGCCTGCAGCACAATTGTTTATTATTTTGGGGGAAGAGAAAAAAAAATCAGTTCAATTTGGTGTCAATCGCTGACAACGCAAAGGTATTTTGGGAAAGCATCTTTGAGGCAGAGCTACCAACCTTTCAACAGGAACAACTTTGGCGGACCATTGCGGAGAAGACAAAGATGTTTTTAAAATCACAATGATACCGCTGTGCTTCGATTTAAGTCAGGCCGTAAGATTTGGACTTACGACTCCAGTCAGCAGTCCGCTGATCCCGCAAAGGAGGAGCAATGAGCCAAGAGTGAATGCCATCTGTAAAGTTGACAGAAAAAACACATGACATTTGTAAAAAGTAAAGTCACGTCAAATTTCATTTGAAAAGCTAGATTGTAAAATGGCATCCTTACCTTTATCGTAGCGAGTGGTGCTTGATACTGACGACGAGTCTGGGGGCTGCTTATATACGTTTACATCCAGTCTTCGAATGTTCAAACGGCATCGTAATCCTGTCAGTCATTTATATTTCTTGCTAATTATCACAGAACAATTCAACAAGTAGGCTTTTGTTTCCACCGTTGTGCTGCATCTAGTTTGAACAGGTTTTCGGAGAAAACTTGTGTAACCACGAAAAATATTCTGGATTCCAGACAATTGAAAAATAGGCCGCAATTACACCAGGATTAATGAGTGAACTGTACGAATGACACATTGTTACAGTGGTTTTCACTCTAACTTATTTTGCAAAAACCGCACGGGAGACAGTATGCCTTTTAAACATTTGCAAATGGAGAGGTCGTTCGAACAAAGTCTAACTTTGGATTCTTGCAAGAGAGTATTGCAGCCCCTGTGCCTCTCTCCCGTTAGCGTGAGGAGGACGCTTGCCGCTATCAACGCTCGTAAGCCGGCGGGCCCGGACAACATCCCGGGGCGAGCGCTGAAGGACTGTGCTGAGGAGCTGATGGATGTCTTCACAGACATCTTTAACATTTCCCTGCGGCAGGCCGTCGTCCGGTCACGTTTCAAGGCTGCCACCATCATACCTGTGCCGAAAAATCCTGCTCCTTCCTGCTTCAATGACTACGGCCCTTTGGCACTGACGCCCATCGTCATGAAGTGCTTTGAGCGGCTTGTCATGGCGCACGTCAGATCTGTTCTTCCCCCCACCATAGATCCCTTCCAGTTTGCCTTCCGAGCCAATCGGTCCTCTGAGGATGCCATCTGCTCTGCCCTCCACTCTGCCCTCACCCACCTGGAGAACAGAGATTCGAATGTGAGATTGCTGTTTGTGGACTTCACTTCTGCATTCAACACCGTTGTTCCACAGCGTCTCTTCTGCAAACTCGACAAGCTGGGCCTCAGTACCTGCCTTTGCAACTGGCTACTGGACTTCCTCTGTCAGCGGCCTCAGGTAGTACGTGTTGGCGACAATGTCTCCAGCAGCATCACGCTGAGCACGGGGACCCCTCAAGGCTGTGTGCTCAGTCCGCTGCTCTTCACCGTGCTGACGCATAACTGCACTGCAAACTACGTGCTGAAATATGCCGACGACACCACTCTGGTGGGTCTCATCACCGGGGGCGACGAGACTCAATACAGGTCGGAGGTCGACCTTCTGGCCACGTGGTGCAAGGACAACAAGGACCAAGGAGATTGCGGTTGACTTCCGGAAGGGTCACACCCAACACCTGCCGCTGACCATCGACGCTGCTGTGGTGGAGAGAGTGAGCAGCACCAGATTCCTGGGGGAACACATCAGTGAGGACCTCTCCTGGACCACCAACGCTGCGTCGTTGGCGAAGAAAGCTCAGCGCCGCCTGTACTTTCTGCGGAAACTCAGGCGAGCGAGTTCGCTCCTCCTGCCATCATGACCACATTCTACCGTGGCACCATTGAGTGCGTCCTCTCCAGTTGTATCGCTGTGTGGGGTGGTAGCTGCAGTGAATACAACATGAAGGCCCTGCAGCGCATAGTCAACACGGCTAGTAAGAGCATTGGTGCTTCACTCACCTCCATGAAGGACATTTACACCTCCCATCTCGCCCGCAGGGCGACCGCGATTGTGTGATGTGAGTGACCCCGCTCACTCTTTGTTTGATCTTCTACCCTCTTGGAAGAGGTACAGATGCCTGCGCTCCCACACCACCAGACTCGCCAACAGCTTCGTACTCCGAGCTGTCAGGATCCTGAATTCTCTCCCCCCTCCACCCTCGGCTGCAAGACCCAGGACGCGCTGGAGAGACCATGTCTCTCGGCTGGCCTGGGAACGCCTTGGGATCTCCGGGATGAGCTGGATGAAGTGGCTGGGAAGAGGGAAGTCTGGGAGTCCCTCCTAAAGCTGCTGCCCCTGCGACCCGACCCCGGATAAGCAGAAGAAGATGGATGGATGGATGGATGGATGGATGGATGGATGGATGGATGGATGGATGGATGGATGGATGGATGGATGGATGGATGGATGGATGGATGGATGGACATTGAGAAGCGAGTTATTTGCGGATGAATTTTAATGCATACGTATGAGGATGCTGTATCGAAAAAGTAAAATGTAAATAGAATTTGCGCTTGCCCGCAAGCACATTGGGATTTCCCAGTCACCAAGTTGGAAAAAGAAGACACAAACACATATTTGGATGCTGACAATTCTTTATTCATTGAATATTTGTTCCCACACTACCAAATAAGCATGAAAGAAGATGAGAAGAAAAGTTGAAAGTAAACCCAAAAATATCAAGGCCACACTAAAGCCGAGTAATTGAACTCATGCATAGTGCAATATTGTAGGCCAAGACATTTAGTGATGCAACGCCTCCCTGATGCAAACGTACGGGAGCTCTGTTGTGCAAACCACATCGTCCCAGTCTCCATCTGTAAAAAAACAAAACACGTAAGTATTAAATTCTTCTGAGCAAACCTCAAACTTTGTTGTTACTTCCAACCTTACTGCAATCCTACATTCAAGTCTTCTCAGCAAACCTCAAATGTTGTTGTTACTTACCATCTGTTTCCATTTCTACACAGTCACCGTCGTCACCGGGCGCTCCTCCATCAAAATTGAAGAAGTCCACATCTGAGCCATCTGTCCACATGAAATCACCATTCTAGAAGACAAAATCACATTGGAATGTGTCTTTCCTTAGAAAAGACTCACATTGGAGGACGCTTTTGTTTGTGGCAAATCTCTACAGAACGCAAGTGAAACAGATTTTTGAATGTTTTACCAAAACGGCATCATTGAGACCAATCCAAGCTTCGTCGGCTTCACCACCCGCCTTAATCAGTTCAAGAACAAACGCATTTTCCAGGTCATTGTGAATGGAGACCAGATTCCCACCAAGAATGTTGCAGACGCTC
Organism: Syngnathus leptorhynchus; assembly: GCF_054491065.1. Classification (NCBI taxonomy): domain Eukaryota; kingdom Metazoa; phylum Chordata; class Actinopteri; order Syngnathiformes; family Syngnathidae; genus Syngnathus; species Syngnathus leptorhynchus. Next base: position 23,815,902 of record NC_141195.1, read on the forward strand.
TGATGAGGAACAAAAAAAACAAAGAGTAGAACGAGAAATTTCACTTTTTGGGTCCATCTGACAAGATGTCTTCCATACCTCGGCATCTGCAAAATTTCTGCTCTCAGTTTCATAGATGTAACAGAAACAGTCCAACTGAGTCCAGCCTTTTGGACAGTTATTGCCTGCAGCACAATTGTTTATTTTTTGGGGAGAAGAGAAAAAAAAATCAATTCAACTTGGTGTCAATCGCTGACGAAGCAAAGGTATTTTGCGAAAGCATCTTTGAGGCAGAGCTACCAACCTTTCACAGGAACAATTTGGGCGGACCACTGTGGAGAAGACAAAGATGTTTTTAAAATCACAATCGTACCGCTGTACTTCGATTTAAGTCAGTAGGTAAGATTTGGACTTACGACTCCAGTCAGCAGTCCGCTGATTCCGCAAAGGAGGACCAATGAGCCAAGAGTGAATGCCATCTGCAACGTTGACAGAAAAAACACGTGATATTTGTAAAAATAAAGTCACATCTAATTTCATTTGAAAAGCTAGAATGTAAAATCGGATCCTTACCTTTATCGTAGCGAGTGGTGCTTGATACTGACGACGAGTCCGGGCGCTGCTTATATACGTTTGATGACAGTCTTGGAATGTGCAATGTTGTTCTTGTCACTGATCTTCAACCCCACTTTTTAACTCTCTTCTTCCTCATTCTCACGGACTATGCAACAATTGGGGTTTACAAGACACCAGATTTGAACAGGTTAAACGAGGACTCTTAATTACCATCGCATCATACCACACCCTTGAATGGTTTGCCACAATGGCACCAGCAAATAACATGTTATTAAAGTGGAACTTTTACAAAACAATCATTCATCATTTTAATTGCAAGTCTGCCTGCACCTGGTTTCAGTTTTCTTTCCGTATGGTGTGAATAGAGTGGGAATTTTGGCCTACAAGCGTGTCTGTCTTGGGGCCAAAAGTCAACTGAGATGGAGTCCTTCTCCCCGCCATTAAATGAAATAAAAAGTACATTTTGGATAGCAGGTGGAAGAAGACCAAAACCAAAATAAAAACTAATCAATGGTAAGCCTGTCAGGTCAATTCTGATCACATAATTCCAGATTACCATAGTGCCGAAATGCTTTCATACACAATACGGACATCTTGTTTACAGCTGTGTCGATTGATTGATTGATTGTTTGAACTTTATTTATCTCACAGTGGGGAAATTTTCTTGTCACAGTAGCGTACAAGAGTGCAAGAATACAAGAAACAAGTGCCAAATGTAAAAATGGATCAATTACAGACAAACAAGGACAAAGGCAAGTGCCACTAGTAGTCGTAGGAAACCAATACGTTATACGCAACACTAACGAAATTGTATCATTTGAAATATTCATTTCATCCATATATGCGCTCAGACCTTCATTTGTGGATGACGTTAATTTGGTCAAGGACGGCCGTGGTCCCGGACCACCAAACGTCAGCAAAAGCAATGCCGAGCAGGTGGGAAGAGGAAGACGATGGAGGAGGGGGGAAGGGGGTCCAATGATGGCGAGAATTAATTGCCTCCAGCGTGTGATTGGCTGCCTACGCTGCAGAAGAGGAGCGAGCGGCGTGAAAAGGAGACGGTTAGTCCTCTTGGTTATCAGCAGTAGCATTTGGATCGGAAACCTCCGAATCCCGACTGGCTTTGAACGCGCATCGGCAGCATATTTATTTCTGGAGAGAGCGATGGAGCGGGGTCTTTCGCCATGAAAGCGCTGCCCAGGCGAGGATGAATGTGCGGGGAATCAATCAGAGGCGGATTCACCTCAACATCTGGAAGAGGCTCGGGAACATCTGGAAAGGTGCCTTGCTATGCCACGAGTTTGATTAGAATAATAATGGAGACAATATTGTATTTTTGTATTGTATTGTTAAGGTGACGGGAAATAGTTACTGACAAAATATTAATACTGTGACACTATTGTTGGAACATCTTGTGTCTGTCTATCTTAGCCCATTGTTTTATAGTAATAATAATTATTATTATTATTCAATACCATAAAACAATAATAATAAAAATCATGATTGTTTTCTCGTTATTTTTACATTTTTATTGCCTGAAGCATTTTCTTAATTGACCTGTTTTTCTGACCCCATTGTTTTCTTATTTTTAGAAAAAAATGAAAAGAATTCGGCGATTATTTCATGGCATTGTAGTTACATAGTTTTGCTAATTAAATGAGTAACACTGAATTGTGAGCTCTCTTGGTCTAAATAAAACCACAATAGGATCAGAAATGATTTTGAATGCCAGCATTGGAGAGTAAAACAAATGATGTTTGTTTCTTATCATCGCTACATGGAGTAAAACTGTAAAAAATATATATTTATTTATTTATTTATTTATTTATTTATTTATCTAAATTTATGTTCATGTATCTCATCTCATTTGTAATCTTTCTCTGGTGTTGTCTTCCAGGTGAGAAATCCAAGGATTTTTGGAGACAATGGAAATCCAAAAAGGAAAAAAGGGATAATGATGATCTTTGTTATTAGAACTGTCATGGAATCATATCACCAACACTGGATTTAAATTCTTCACTGGATTAAAAATGAACCTTGGAATGAGAGCAAACTTGTCAAAAGTACACAATAATGTTCACAAGTCCAACTTCCTGACTCGGCAAAGTTTGGTCTGCACTTAAGAACGCTTAAGTGTTTGCTGCTAGTCAAATGTTGCACAAAAAAAATCCACAATTATGCACAATAATAATAAGTCAAATTTTAATAGAATTTTTTCTTTCACGCTAAAATGCTCAAGTGACAAGTCAAGTCACTCAAGTTTTTTTTTTTTTTTTTAAACAACCAATCACACGCACTTACTGGACGGCCATTTGGGAGTTTCCGAACCTTTCACAACCTGGCACAAGACTGCAAATCAACCCACGAGGAGCAATAGAACGAGGGCCAATGTGCAGATAAAAGACGGCATCATGGGCTGCAACATGTGTGTGGTCAAACGTCCCGAGGAGCGCTACAAGGTCATGTACCAGGTATATCGATTTCTACTATTTACCCTATAGATTGTTTCAGTTCTCTTGAATTTGGAGCCAGACAAGAACAATAATTGGCTTGTGAACATGTGACTATTGTTATTATTATACAGGATCGTCTCTCCGCACCTCACTCCCAACCACTCTGCTCATTAACTATTTAATGGTTCCAGCAACAGACACACATGTGCACACACACACACGCACACACACACACACACACACACACACACACACACACGCACACAGTGGTGTTGACAGGCCCATTTGTCATTGGCAGCGTGCCGAGTGCAGGGACACAATAATCACAAACGGGGGTGGGGGGGGCTGGAGAAAGGAAACCCATCATCATTGTCCTACTTTATTTCCACACCAGGTCGACATGGAAACACGTAAAAATAACTCAGATGTTCTCAATTCATTGAAATCAACTGCGACGCAAAGAGGATCAAGTCCATTTCACCTCGCAACTAGTCACGATACCGTCTGGCTTTCCATTTATTTCTCATCCTGTTTTCCTTTTTGATATCCTCCCGACCATGTACCATCCATCTCTGCCACGTCGGACCTCATTAGCAAAAGGGAGGCAGCAACTCCCTACGGCCGATGGATCGACGTGGAAACGAAAAGGTACGGGGGCCGAGCCGGGCTGAGTCCACCAATATTGGGTTTTGATTTTCTAAGCGTGGTTTAATTCTCTTTTTATACACCCACCTAATTCAAATTCCCGCCAATCTGTCCATTCATTCGTGCTAGCATACCGTAGTTATGTCCTTCACCATGTTTGAATAAAAATCCATACTCGGTCTAAGTTGTACAATCTGTCAGGTGAAAGGAAGAAGGCGTTCTCACCTCCCGTTGGACAGACCACTTAAGTCCCAGGAGCCTCTGCAGCGACTGGGGCCCATCAACAAAAGTCACAGAAGGAGAGGTAGCATATTTCGCACCATAAACAACCATTAGCGATATCGCCATCAAAATGAATTAGACATTTTGACAATGTCGGTATGATTGCTACACTTGAAATGTACTTCAGGGTCTTGCTTGAAGATCTACTGCTTTATTCGTAGCTCTGCTAATCACTTTCATTTGAACCACAAGTGACTCCAAACAAACCGGAAGTAACCCCATTAAACCAGAAGTGCCCTAATTTGAACCGGAATTGCCCAAAAAACAAACCAGAAATGTTATAAATTTCCTTTTCCCCTTCTAATTTCTCCCTTTTGCCACGTTTAACTCTACATCTTATGCCTACCTATTCCACAACTTCTCTAATCAAGTTGCTAATGCTAATCAGGTTCAATAGTGACCAGCACAAATGGGTCCAGCGGAGCCTCCATCTCCTCCTTCACCATGGTCACGCTTCTTCCTGGGCATGTGGATAACGCTACACAGACGGACGTCAATTTCCCGTGGCCCACGACAACTCCGGTCCTACCCCACGCCATGGGAGAGTACTGGACTGACGACTTGTATGTTTTACTCCCTCAGTGATTATGAGCAGATATTTATATTTGATATTTATCCCCAGCAAATGCGTGTTTGACGATAGTGACGACTACTTGGAAGCGTCCCACCATGACGTGGACCGGCCCAACGAGCTGGAATATGAGGTGAGGGTATCAGTTCATTCAATTATCCCCAATCAGTAGAGGTGTGCCCCAGGGCTCTATCTTGAGGCCTCTCCTTTTTTCCTCCTTTCTATGAAGTTTATTATTCAACTCCTCTCTCTTTTTTTTTTTTTTAATCCTGATTTCATCGTTCGTACGATCCCCATGTGAGATTTGAAAGGCACCTTTTAATAAAATCCCTTTGAATAATAAATATTTTTATTAGGAGGTGGCACTCTACAAATCCTATCAAGAGGAGAAGTTGGGCCTGACGGTCTGCTACAAAACGGACGACGAGGATCAGCTGGGTATTTATGTCGGAGAGGTAAACCCGTCCTCGTCGTTTTCGCCTGAGAATTCTCTCGAGTTCATGTTTTTGCTTTTTGTCATGTGACCAAGGTGAATCCAAACAGCATTGCTGCCAAGAACGGACGTATCAGGGAGGGAGATCGGATACTTCAGGTACCTCTGGCGAGAGAGAGCTGCCTTTATGAATGTTTGGTGACATCTTGTGATACCTCACGTGTAGATCAATGGGGTAGACATCGGCAGCAGAGAAGAAGCTGTCGCCATCTTGAGCAACGAAGACAGCGCCATCTTCTCTTTACTGCTGGCCCGGCCCGACATGGAGGTGAGTCGCGACCCGAGACTACACACTCGACACCACAGTGATAAATTCGTTTTTTATGATGATGGATGATAACGTGTATGATAATGTGGTCACATTTGCCGATTGCACAAAAGCTACATGACAGCTACTCATTCATACATGACCACACCCACTCATTATTCCTCCTGATGTCCTTTCAGGAAAACCAGCTGTCACCTTACTTTCTCCTCCACCACGGAGGAACAGAAAGAGAATTGGACGACGCCGAGGAAGATGACGATGAGGAAGGAAATGGGGGGGTGCCACCTGTGCCACTCCCCCCTCTTCTCCATTTGACGCCGCTACTTTCCAACAGCCAGGATCTGGATAGCGGACTGGGGCGAACAGATGATAGCACACGCTACGACGAGTCCTCCGAGCATGATTTGTTAGGTGGCCCGAGCAGTGCCTGCAACACGGATGCCACCAACACGCCCGCAAGCACACGCAAATTCTGCCTGGGTCACAGTCCGAGGTCAGGACCCCCCCAAAAAAAAAAAAAAAAAGGAGTGAATGTAGAGCAGAGGATCAAATTGAATTTTAGAAAAGAGGAAAAGCTTTGTAGATTTGAAGAAAAGCGAGGAGTTGTCTTGTAGGAATGCGCTTGGAAGAAAGACAGGGATGATGAACTTTTCGTTTGACTCTTTTCTCCTGGTGCAGGCTCAGTCCACGACCCAGCCCCAAGTTGACCCCGAGTCCCGGCCATGCCCGAGGAGAGACCCCACCTCCTTTTCCACACCTGCGGAACCTCCAGCTCAACTCTGACTCTCTCACTACACTGGATGGAACTGAAGGATCGTCCATGCAACACCACAGCCACCACAAGGTAAATTCCATTCTAAATGTTGCATCATGGGAGCAACTACTAAGCTCTGTAAACATTTGAACTCTCAGTTTCAGGCCAACAAAAGCCCCGTGAATATGATGATGGTGGGCCTCACAGAGGACGAATGCCAGCGGTACCAGGAGCTACTGGAGATCAGGTACCACTGCGAGAGGCAATCGAGAAATAGACAAGAAGAAGAGGAGGAAAAAAAAGATGACACGGAGAAGGTGACCCTGGGTGAACGTGAAATGGCGCTCATTGAAGAAGAACTGCGACACTTGGAATTCAAGTGGCGCAACATTCTCCGTGCTCAGAAAATGCAGCAACTTCGCGAGAGATACCTTAAAGCCTGGATGATGGATGAGGAGACTGCAGGTGTGTGACAGACAGGTATCACACACACATACGCACACGTACACACACACAGGCACGCACAGACCCCCACATACCGATTTTATCAGTTGTCATGTTTGAAATATTTTTATTGTCAGCATTGGTAAGACGATAATCATTGGGAGTAGTATAAGAAATACATTGTTGCAGTTTCAGTACATTGAATAAGTTTTGATAATATCGTAGGAATAATCAAAATGATCATTATGATTATTATTAGTAGTATTCTCTTAATGCATATCAGCTAAGGTGATGTAGAGTAGTAAAAGTTGTAGTAGTCGTAGCATGTGTGTTGTAATTCTAATAATAATATGAATAAGTGGAGTAGCCACATTAGCTTAATTAGCATTTATCCTTACCGATTGTATCAGTTATGTTTGAAATATTTTTATTGTCAGCATTGGTAAGACGATAATCATTGGGAGTAGTATAAGAAATACATTGTTGCAGTTTCAGTACATTGAATAAGTTTTGATAATATCGCAGGAATAATCAAAATGATCATTATGATTATTATTATTAGTATTCTCTTAATGCATATCAGCTAAGGTGATGTGGAGTAGTAAAAGTCGTAGTAGTCGTAGCATGTGTGTTGTAATTCTAATAATAATATGAATAAGTGGAGTAGCCACATTAGCATAATTAGCATTCATCCTAATAAAAGTAGCAGCAATAGTTTCAATGCGAGTAGTACTTTATTGGGGTAATAGCAGTCATACGAGAATGAGGAGTTGTAGTAGTCTTATGATTATTGAGAATGAGCAGTTGTAGTAGTTTTATGATTATGTGTATGTGGGAGATGCTAGTAGGCATGCTAGTAGAAGTAGCAGCAGTGGTAGTATTTGGCCATCCATCCATCCATTTTCTGAACTGCTTGGGTGTGCTGGAGCCTATCCCAGCCGTCATCGGGAAGCAGGCGGGGGACACCCTGAACCGGTTGCCAGCCAATCGCAGGGCACACAGAGACGAACAACCATTCGCACTCGCACCTAGGGACAATTTGGAGTGCTCAATCGGCCTACCAAGCATATTTTTGGGATGTGGGAGGAAAACGAAGTGCCCGGACAAAACCCACGCGGGCCCGGGGAGAACATGCAAACTCCACACAGAGAGGGTTGTATTTTATTTTTTTTAATTAAAGTTGAACAAATGAATAGCAGCAGGTGTATCAGTAATAAAAGAATGAATTGTTGTAGTTGTATAAGTAACCTTTGCTGTGATTCATGAGTACAATTGATAGTTATGTTTGTCATCAACGTGACCATTCATAAGCAACAAAAGAAACTTGTCGGACTGGATTGCTCACCTGTTCATTAGTGCATTCCAAAAATAGTTTTTGAAGATCTTTTTATTACCTGACTATCATGTCGATGAAACTCCCTACGGGAATCCACCGGCAAGCTGAACAAGCTTGTCAAAACTGGAATTCAATTGATGGCAAATCTTCCCCCATGTTCTCACGAAATGAAGCCAAGACTTGGCAACGAGCTCTCCACCAATTATTTTTAATCACTCAACAAGAATTGGACAAATGTGATCTAACCTGTCCATCTCTCTTTTGCTCACAAAGGAACCTAATTGAAAATTCCAGTTTGGTTTGATATGTACGATGTTTGTCGTATCCACTTTGTTTTACAAATGAATTGGTCACGTTAACATTCAGGTCTGCCTGACAACAACAGCATCGAGGGCAACGATAGCCATCGCCCCGAATTGTCGGCCATCAACGAACTACCGGAGCGTTCCAACGACGGCAAAGACAGCACCAGTGCTTACGGTAGCGGCGAGAGCTGCCGCGGCACGCCATTGGTCAGCGCCGTGTTAATCCCACCTCCCCGGGAAGACGAAGCCTCCGTGTCCCCGCCTCCCCAATGGGAAAGACGCCACTCCAACCTCGGATGCGGGGGTTGGGATGACGATGTGGTCAATACTTCGCCCTCCAAGTTCAGGTGCATGTCAGCAGTGACAAATGTGACAAAATCTATGGAAGGCACAAAAAATTGCTCTTTTTGCTGTACGCCCATTTTTACTAGGATCCTTAAATATGACCCAAAAGCCTCAAAAACATTTTTTTGTGCCTAAGAAGAATAATGATGACAAAGTTTACTCGTAAAAAAGCTAAAAATGAAGTAGTATTAAAAGTAATTTCTAAATCTATTCGAATATCAAATAAAATTGGGGCTTCACAAATTTCTGAAGGGGCAAGAGCCCCCCCCCCCCCCCCTGAGCCCCATTCTAGCGCCACCCCTGGCTTCTACTCACCTGCAAACATAAGGAAGTTAAGCACTACAAAAATAAATACAGAAGATGGAAGTATTCTTGAACTCTTCTGAAGTGTCAAAGTTTGTTCTTGCCTCCATAGATTTCTGTCCAGAGATTTGGGATCACCATCGAGACGAAGCATGGCGGAAGGTAGGCATGCTTCCAGAACAGGTGCCATATACTTTTTTTTTTTTTCAAATGTGAGCGAGCTTACTTTTAATAGCAGGTCTCGCACTTGAAGCCCTCAAGGCTGCCTCTGAACGTTAACACATACCTTGACCTTAAAGCTGTCACTGTACATTATGAGTGAATATTTGGATGCAGGTATCACCACCACCAGGCCTGGAGGAGGAAGTGCAGAGTCTAGCCCCTTCCTGGCCCAGCGGCGCCAAAGCCGATCCAAAGCATTGGAGCGCTACCACAGCTGCATGGCGCTGCCCTCCAATGGTCTGATGGAGCCACTTGATCGGGAACTGACCGAGGACAGAGGGGCAGGTAATGGTAGCGTCTGTCCGGCCAGCCCCCGCAGCGTGAGCAGCGCCCCCTGTGGTCTGGAAGACCGTCACGCAGCCTCGCGCTTGCGTCTGGCGCTACCAGCTCTGGCACAATTGTCGCCAACTGCCACAGGACAGCGCATGGAATGGAAGGTAGTAGACAACTAGGATGGTCTGGTTGTGTCGTTCAAGATAATCTAGCTTTGATTTTCTGTCGTTGGTTGTGTTGCTGCTGTTCAGGTGAAGATCCGCAGCGACGGTACTCGCTACGTTGCCAAGCGACCAGTCAGAGACCGCCTCCTCAAGGCGAGGGCCATACAGATCCGTGAAGAACGAGGAGGCACGACCACCGATGACGATGCCGCCGCTAGTGAAATGAAACAGGTCATTTGTACGCTCTGTCATCCAGTGACACATTTCATTTCATCGTCTTTCTTGCATCACGGTACTTAACGACGAAACCCAACAGGGCCGCTACTGGAGCAAAGAGGAGAGGAAGCAGCAGCTGCTGAGGGCCAGAGAATACAGACGGAGACGAGAGTTCATGATGCAGAGCCGCCTGGACTACCTGAAGGGCGACAGGTGGAAATACAAACTACCGCCATTTATTTCATTCCATGATTTGATTCTTCTCATTTTCCTCAGCAGGGACGCATCATCATCGGCGAGTGGCACCGCAGAACTCCCCGTTCATCGAGACAAAGTCATCGTGCCCCTGAGCCAGAAGAAGATGAGCAGGAAGAGGAACCGCCGCATTCTCGACAACTGGAACACAATCCAGGAGCTTTTGGCTCAAGGTTCACGCTCGCCCGACGGCAAGAAAATCTTTAACCCTCTACTTTCTTTCACTACTGTGTGAAACGTGGAGGTTGGCGGGAGTCAAAGACAGCATTGCTCAAGCGCAACATATCATCAGAAGTGGCTTTTCAACAAAATGGACCCATTCCTTTCTTGATGATTCACCAACGCACTGACATTTTGGCACAATGGTAGCGTGTCTGACTCCAGATCACAAGGTTGCGTGTCCAAATTATGTAAGGGTCATTGATGTGGACCAAAAAAAAAAAAAAATCACGGGGGTCTGTGTGGATCAGTGGTTAACCCAGATGTTGGAAGTTTGATCCCCAATTGTGACTACATCGAAGTGCCCTTGAGTAAAATTTGACGATATGTCGATACCATAAAACAACACAGCTAGGCTAACGAAAATTAGCATGGCTGCTGGGGTCACTTTAAGTCAAGTAAAGTCAAGTCAAGTTTATTTGTATGGCCCTAAATCAAAAAGGGCTTAAAGGGCTTAGCATAGACAAACAATTTAAAGTAGTTGCTAGCACCCACACCTGAGTAGGCCGCATATTTTTTTTCAGCGCGCTTTGTGTGACAATGAGTATTACTCATCTTAGCTTTCATAACAAGTGAGGAGCTCAGTTTAGCGGCTGAACTGCTTTGAATGTGTTGACTCTTGTTCTCACGGGAAGAGTTCATCTCGGTGATCGCTAAACTGAGCACCATTTTGGTAATGGAAATAATATTGAATGCATGTATGAAATGAACACCTTTTTTTTTTTTACCTTAATTATTGTTTGTGCTAAGGTGTAAATTTTACATTTGTGTTTCCTTAAATAGTGTTTGCTCGATCTAAATACTGGATGTGCTATAAGGTCAAAGTTCTTTGCACCACCTTAAGTATTCTAATCTTAAATTGTGTCTGTTAGTTTAAAACGTACGTGTTACCTTTCTTACCTCGCTTAAATACTTTCTGCACTGTCTCATATCTGCGCTACCCAAAATAGTACTTCCTAAATTTGTTAGCAACCAGTCATGACGTTTTTGTTTCCTTTTTTGACAAGTTCCTCTTTATCTGGTCAACTTCTTACATTAATCACACAAAATGATTGCGCAAAGATGTGGACACCCTGCCGCTCCCATAAAAAGGAAATTTGTACTCTTTGTGGCTCTATTATTTAGTCACAAGAGTTTTCAGCGGGATCTATTTCAGGATGATTTTTGATCGTCTTCTGTTTCTCTGCATATTCTCAGGTTTGATTTACAACTTGAAAAATTAAGTTGACTGGAATGTATAATTCATCATAATAATTATGATGATCAAATGTTGTGTGTAACTTGAAATACTGCGTTTTCAAATGCGCAGGCCTTAAATTGCCATTGTTACTTACGGGAACACGTACGTTATATTCGTTGTCAACTTTGTTTGATGTTCGCAAAAATGTTTGGTTCGTAAATGGTTGTGAACTCTCTAATAAGTACCGTAATTTTCGGACTATAAGTCACGTTTTTTTTGGTATAGTTTGGGTCGGGGGGCGACTTATACTCAGGAGCGACTTATATGTGAATTTTTTCACAAATTTTCAAAATTCAAAAATCTGCGATGTAGTGAAACCGCAATAAACGAACCGCGATGTACCAAGGGATTACTGTCATTTGAACTGCAAATGATGTCACCGGCACCGCGCGGCGGTTGTTTACATAAAGGACAAAGGACTCGATCACGGGATGACAAAGATGACGAAGGGCCCCACGTTTGAAGGATTTAATGATTTGGAGTGACACAAGGTTTGAAAAACTTATTTATGTTATAGTTATTTGATATATTTTATTTCGTGTAGCAACTTGTATATGTTTTTATCGTTACAGTTCAGCAGTAGGCTCGTTGAACTCTTGTTTTGTTTCCTGGTACTTTGTTAACGCTACAATATAGTTATCTACTAGATCTCTGCGGCGCATGCGCGGCTTTGTTGACGTAAAGGACGAGGAATTTGATCGATGGATTTAATGTATTGGAGTTTGATAAACAGATGGTTTGATAAACGTGTTATTTATGTAACACATACTTGAATAACTCTGAATGTTGCGTCAGGCTCGTTCTCAGCTCCTCGTTTGTGTATATGTGACGTTAGCATACTGTATCGTTTAGCCTGTTGTTGCTGGTTCATGTCTGTTCTTGGTGTTGGATTTTGACAAATAAATATGCCCCAAAAGTGCGACATATACTCCGGTGCGACTTAAATATGTTTTTCTTTTCACTTTATTGTGCATTTTATGGCTGGTGCAACTTATACGACTTATAGTCCGAAAATTACGGTATTCGCCCCAGAACTATTTTGGAGAATCATTTAAGAGTAAATTATCTCATAAAAATGTAATTTCGATTTGTTGAAGACAATCTTGTTTTGAGATTTACAAAAAAATAGAAATGCATAGAAAACTAAGTTGTGTCTAAAACTCAATTTTATTTATAGAGCACTTCCAAAACAACCACAGCTGGATACAAATTGCTGTACATAAGGTAAAAATCAAACATATAAAATTATACCCAGGGGCAGCAATCACAATGAAAACAGCCAGGGCCCCAAAATTGATCCCTGTGGAACACCACTCAACAGTGGGACAGAGTGGGAATCAAAGCAACCAAAATTCACACAAAAACCTTAAGAATTCTTTTGAACAAATATCAGAGAATGTAAATTAATGATGAACGTCAAGCAAATAAAATTTCCGAATTTTGAATTGTTATGATTATGTTCTGCTCATCAACACATTCCTGCTGTGTTCTCAGTTCTAAAGTACAAAAGCGCCGGCGTCGGCATCTTCCGAACTGACATGTTCGACATCCAAATCACGAGGTGGTTTTCCACCAGTGGCAGAAAGTACTTCTGCAAGGATGCCTGCAGGGACGGAGACGCTCTTGTTGAAACAGGCGGCGTCAGCGCTAAGAGGGGGCCATTCAGCATCGAGTATAAAGATGGAATCCTCTCTGCCCCCATCATTCTGGACAAGGTTAACAACGGGGACTACAGGATTGGTGTGGGCTCGCCGAAACTACAGAACTCCTACATGGACTTCAATATTCAAGTACTACCAGAAGGTGACTCACAAAAGTTACTGCAGCTGGCTTTTGGGTTTCAAAGAAGTTCTCACAGTGATTTGTTTCAGCACCACGGCACTGTAGACTTTCTGCTGATGGTCAGCTAAGCCACACCTATACTGTAACTTCTGGCAAAACGCTGGAGGTGACCTGTCCCTTCATGGGCTCTGAAGCCATCAAGTTCTTCTGCAAAAGAAACTGTCTGGATGGACAGGCCGCCCCGCTTGGCAGGTATGGTGCGGAGATCCCAAAGCAGGTCTCTGTGCAGATGTTTCTTCTGGTGGTGACTATCTCCCCATCTATCGAGTTGAACTTGGGAGGGCAGTTGTGCAGTTGGGGTCAGTGCTTAGCTTCTATTCATGAGTTCAGCAAAAACGTGACCGATGGTGAGATTTCGACAAATGTTCTTCCGCTCTTTTGCTTCTTGTGGTCCGTGAGGACATGACTGTCTGATCATTTTTACAAGGTATACTCCAAAAGTATCCCTGTGAGGAGACAACAACAGGTACATCACCTTCATCTTGTCTTTAACATTTTCCTCCATTAGTGTTTTCATGTTTCTCACCTTTCCTTTTTCCAGTGCTCGTCTGGCCTCTGATAATCTGCTGCGTTCTGGTTCTTCTGCTCGTTGCCGTTGTTGCGCTGCTTCTCTATAAATGGAAGACAAAAGCAAATGATCCTAACCAAAGGGTTGAGGTAAGTTGTGACTATTTTTTATTTCATTTTTACATGACTTCATATGATGGACTCCTCTTTTCATTTCCAATTTCAGTCTCGTGAGGACGCTGGTGAAGACCCAGCCTACTTGAGCATCATCAGAGACAGGGCACAGGACCACATCTACTGCACTCTCGACCAAGCACAAGGCACTCAATATGAAAATTGAAAATGTTAGAGTCCTTGCTGCTTTCATTTTTCTCCTCCTTTTGCTCTTTTTATGGCGATTAACATCAACCAATCGCTTTTCTGTGAGCGACCTCTAAGGAGAGTAACTCGCACTTTTCCAGCTTTTGTCCGTCCAGTTTCACAAGATGAGTACATGAGATTGATCTACATTCTTTTTTTTTTAATTACTGACTGAACAATTTGATATTAAAGAAGTGTGACAGTTAAACAGCGATAATGATTGTAGGACAAGATGTATTGAGACAAATGGGCCTTTGGCAAATAAGATAATAGCTTGTGTGGGGCCCATGGTGTTTTTTGGGACATTTTAATGGACATTTATACTCACCCGCCATGTTAATTATTATTATTTTTCTTTAAATGACTGTGAATATCTTTTTGAACACGTTATATGCAAATAGTATTGTATCAGTGGCGAGTATTTGGGCATTTTAATAAGGCACCTGGGACAACTACGGGGGGGGGGGTCCTCTGTACCCGGAAGTAGTTGACAGTGAGCGGGAGTTTCGCTGGGTCTTGACTGTAACTGCTGCCGTTGTGTGTTTCAAGTGAGTAACGCTGTTGAAATGATGATACAATGATGAATATGATACATACAGTTGTACAATGTATGATTTTACGGAGAACATGAACAGTGTGTGATGTTTAGAACGGGTCCTCTGTACCCGGAAGTAAGTTGACAGTGAGCGGAAGTTTCGCCGGGTGTTGACTGTAACTGCCGCTGTTGTGCTGTGTGTTTCAGTAACTTGATTATTTTAACATGCGTGCGATACTTGCTTCCCCCTGCAGAGGGCGCAGTCGATCTTATCATTTGACCCGTGTGCTACAGTTTGTCAACAAATACTTCCATCAAGCAATTGTTCCACATTTATTTCACCATAAGTCTAAGTGTGTTTATTTGTACGCATTACCTTATAAATTATGGACATAAGTCTCTGATTTTGTCTTGTATTATCTTCACTTTAACACAAGCTAAAAGTATCCCTCCACTCCAAAGTCATCCAAGCATGACTTTACGGGCCAGGCTTTCTCCACTGGGACATTCCAAAAAATTTTGAACAAAGTCTGGAGCATAGAGACCTTTTCCGACATGAAAACCAAGACCGCAAATACTTTCGCCCGACGTTTGAACGATTGATTCGTAGAGATTAAGATTTATTGTGAATTTGTGTCCCACTACTTTTGTCCATATGATGCATTTTCTTCTTATTGTTCTTGTGTTGGGATTCTCTTTAGTGGTATATTCCAGTCAGAGAGACTGTTCTTCTTTTACGGTAATCCCTTTCTCTCTCATCTCTTGTTCTGGGAGTGTTTGTGTGCGTGTGCGAGCCAGAAAGAGAGAGACAGCGAGAGAGGATAAGTCAGATCAATACAGGGATTCCTTCCTCCTTTGTCCTTGACTTACCAGAATACACACAAACAGGAAGTGCGGGGGTGTTTTGACTGATGAGTTTTGCTTGGCACATAGCGGAGAGGCAGAACATACTAGCCCATTTGATAGTGGGACAGTTATGGGTTAGCGATGAAGTGGGGTGGGGGGGGGGATTCCATTTTAGAGCTCGAGGGGGAGGAAGAGCGGGAAAAGGCAAACTGACAGGAACAAGTAGGAGGAAGATAAACGATTGGCAATGGGCACGTTATTTACAAGACATGAGGCCATCTATAGTTCCAATCATCAAATTTCTAACCTTTTATCATCTATACCAGGGGTGTCAAACTCATTTTTGTCGCGGGCCGCATTATATTTATAGTTTCCGTCAGCGCATATGTGATATAAAGTATAGGCTAAACAACAAACTGATGAATAATGAACTTTGAAATCAGAAAACTTGTTCAAATATCTCAAAATAGCTAGCAATATCTGTATTTTTTTAAAAAGTGAAGACAATTTGCAATTTTAGGATTGACACATAAAATGATGTGGCGGGCAGTATCTGGCCTCCCGGGCCTTGAGTTTGACACCTATGATCTAAACCTTCTAGGATTTGGGTAAAGGACACAACAAAATCATCTCTTGACTGTAAATTCGCCGCATCCAAAATGCAGCGCACACTCCTGCCTAAATAAATAAATAAACTTCAACCCAACTCTACTGTCTTCTACAGAATCTATGATCTATCGGTGAGATTTGCCTGAGGACAATTCTTTATCATTTGCAACACATGTAGTAATAAGTCTAAGTAATATTAATAAATGAAATAATTAAATTACTTAGTAATGCATACCAAATCAATAGGTCACAACAGTCAATGGTCAAAGGTGAAGTCAGTAAAAATATAAATCAGTCTTTACTGTGTGGCCGGTGTTCGGGGATTCTTCTTCTGGTCTGATGATGATTTGTTGTTGTTATTTTCTCTTTATATTACAAACAAAGTCTTTACATATCTGACTCTATTGTTCCAACCTGTTTAATGCATTTGCGTGTATTTGCGACAGAATGACATCATAAATCACAAGATACTGCTATGACCTCCACTGGGTTGTAAAAAAAAAAAAAAAGAAAAGAGGGAGTAAGAGCGAGGGAGGGAGCAGACGGGACGGCTGGCGATGAAAGTCGAGGAGCGATGGAGGTGAACAGGAGGGGAGGAGCCGGAGGCGGCGGGGGAATACATGGAGAGATTGAGATGAAGGAAGAGATGGAGGCTGATGTCATCTGGAAGAGCTGGCCAATGAGAGCGCGAGGAGGAGGAGGGAGGAAGAAGGAGGAGACGCAGCGTTCAGACGGGCGTGTTTTATGTGCTGCTGCAGCATCTCGCACGGAGGAACGAGAAGAAAGACTTCACCAAAGCATTGGAGAGGTGAGGCAGCATCACTTTATTTTATTTTCTACATCATCGAAATAATGCATTATGAGCTGTGTGTGTGCGTGTATGTGTGCGTGCGTGCATGCGTGTGCGTGTGAGTGTGTGTGTGTGTGTGTGTGTGTGTGTGTGTGTCTGCGCGTGTGTGTGCCATAATGACTACTCCCATCAATACAATAGCAGGTATGAGTACTCTCCACTTCCATGCTGTCCTGCTCCACTTTTATCTTGTGTGTATTTTGAAGCCCCAGAGACCCATTTGAAAGTTGAACACACTTCAAAAATATATATGGTCTAATATAGAGCAAAATTTGTATTTAATTTATTGACACAGGAGAAGAAAAAAAATGAGGAATGTCCAATTGTCACACATAAAATTATTGGATGTAAATTTTCTTGTTATCTGAGTTACATATGCTTGTCCACGTTTTGTTTGTTTGTTAAATCGATTTGAATTAAGGTGTGTGCATGTCTATAGTGAGAATATCTGAAGACTTTTATTATTATTATTATTATTATTATTACTATTATTATGTTGAAAAATGTTTTGTCCAAAAAAATAATTTAGAAAACCTTTCTTGCATCTCCGTCTTCTTCCCACTCATTTTTGAGTTCAAATGCTATTTTATTTATATTCATATTTTTTTCCTTCCTCTTCTTCTTACTTTTGTGCCCAAAATAAATATCCAATCAATCATCTCTAGAAAACAATTTACTGACCAGTGGCATGTGGATAAATATGGAAGCTACATCACATCATAATGTAGCCAAGTACACTCTCAAAGCATGATTCCAACTTTTCATTTATTTCTTTTTCTTCTTGATTGCTTCCTTATGGAGTATGTTGGAGTTGTGCCCCTTTGCGGTGCTGGAACATTTTTTGTTGAACGACAGGAATGAGGTTTGTGAGGGGGCAGACAAAGAGGGAACGCTAGAAAAACGATATGTATTCTAAAATGTGTTTTCAAGATAAACAGAGAAGGGTGCTGAAATTGTAACAAATAGGAACGTAGAAATTAGTGACTAGAAAGGAAGTATGTCAAAGTGATACATCAGACGAGATCTTTGTATTTTCAGGAGCAGCTAAGCTTAGTCGGAATTGTTAGAGACTTAAAGTTTCAATTCAGTATGGTAAACTTGTGAAGTACAGTTCAGTTGTTTTTAACTTTGAAGTTGAATACATTTGCATGAAATATTTCATAACTCTTCATTTTTGAAAAGTCCTTATTTTTTTTGTCGTTGAAGTGCAATATTTTGAACTCATTCACTGCCATTGACGGCTATAGACGTCAAAGTTCTACTTTAACCAAGCGGTTAGTGTACGAATTATCATTTCAGTTGAATCATTATTTCAGTACAAGTCGACAAAATACGGCGTGGCGCTTGGTGTATACACAATACCCAAGATGTCCGTCATTTTTCTGGCCTTTGTTTACTGAGTCAACATCCTTATGTCCTCGTCGTGTTTATCCGCTGGTGACTCCTGAATTCCTGACATGCCTCCCGGGGAACTTTATTTGAGGCCCAAACACCTTTTTTAGGAAGGTCTAAGAGAAAAGCCGTGAGCCCCTCAAGAGGATTTAATGGATGGTTTTGTAAGCAGATCGGACCATGGATGAGGGTGCGGGTGGATTACTTCCTGTGGATTACGTTGACGTGTTTGGCAACGCTCACTTTTGCTGGATGATTGGCAGCAGGTTGAGACTAGCATGCTGAGCGCGTGTCCCATTTGATTAGATAATTCGGTCTTCCATTTTAGTGATGCAGGAGGAGTTTGATCACACTTTAATATCATTTCAAACTCGTTGTATGAAATTACTCGAAATATAAATGGATTCTGAGTGATTTGATTAAAAAAAAAAACAGGAAGCACTAGCAGGTAACTCTCCATAAAAGATTCTCCACGAAAGTACATTTAGTTCCTGCAAATTTGGGAATAGCTTGCGAAGATCTTGGGAAGTACTTAGGAAGTAATTCTTTGTGCTTGTATAGAACTTGGGAACATCTTTCGGAAATGCATGGAATGAGCTTTGACCAAACATTTCAAGAAAAGCTTTGGAAATAACTTGTGAAGAGCTTTGCGAAGAGCTTGTGAAGAGCTTTGAACAGCCTTAGGAATGTATATGATGTGCTTTGTTTGTATAGCGCTTGGAAAGAGCTTTTGAGGAGATTTAGGAAGAGCTTCATTTGTTTGTGTAGAGCTTGTGTCGAGTTTCAGGAAGTGTTTGTAAAGCTTGTGAAGAGCACCTGCTGCTCTTCGAGGAGACTACATAAAATCTCCAAATGCACTTGTGAGGGGCGGGGGAGATCACGTGGAGGCCTGTTTGGAGAAAATGAAATTATCTCCAGACTTATCTTCTTCATCCACGCACGCCCCTCCTTTTTCCTCTCTGATTCATCATCAGCTTCTTTGAGTCTTTTTGTGTGGAGCGTTGAAGCTCTGTAGAAAGATGTCTTTGTTGCGGGCCCGTGCGGAATGTTTGCTTCTTCCGACCTGATCCAGCTGTTAGCCTCCATTAGCTGGGATCAGCGCAATTACAGCCCTTCCGTACCGTTTGGCTTTTAATACTCTCAGATGCGGCTAATAGAATGCTTTTAACACACACACACACACACACACACACACACACACACACACACACACACACACACACACACACACACACACACACACACACACACACATACACAGTATACCGTAATAAGACTACTTTTGTGAGGAACGTGCTGGAGCCATGAGAAGAATCCTTTCACGAATAATGGGTGAAACGGAAGCTTGTTTTGCTGACAAATGTCTTCCTGTCTCGGTGGTGATTGTGAAATGTCCCCAAAAGTTTGTTACACACTTCTGACATTTAAGACAAAGGGTGCTATTTTCCTGCAAGTGCAGTTGAACTGAGCATTGGGGGCTTGTTTTGTTTTTTGTGGTATTTGTATAGATAGGAATGGGTGTTTGCGCCGTTGTGGATGTGAACACAGCCGTTTAAAACAACCTGATTCAAGTCCATTAATGAGATTGACGTGTATAAAGTACATTAATAAGTAAGTGCAATATATCCATTCGTGGATGATAGCCGCTGTAAAATGGAAACTTGGAGAACGCCTTTCATTTCTCTCGTTTGTTTCGGACAAAATGTAAAAGTGCTCATTGTCATCAAGCTTCAAAAATGAAGGACCTAACATTTACTTCAAACCCTTACCCTGGCTTCAAACTCAATTTGAAACCATAACACTGGATTCAAACCCTACCCTAAAACGTTAAATCTTGTTTAAACTCTTTGAAACGACAATTTCAAACCCTATTTTTTTACTTGAAACCCCAATTTGCAACCCTACACAAACACAAACCTGCTATTAAAAAACGGAAATATTAAACGTTTGCCTTGGCGTCAAAACCCCAATTTGAAACCCCAACACTGACATTCCTGTTTTCAAACCCTATTTTGAAACCTTATTCATTGTTTGAAATTCTAACCTTTGCCTCATACCCTCATTCAAAACCCAAATCCTGTCAGTCATTTGAGACAATCACCTTGATTTGAAACCACAAATCGAAACCCTAATCTCAATTTAAACCCCAAACCAAACTCTCACATTGCCCTGAACGCCAAATGGTGGCTTGAAACCCTAATTTCACACCATAAACCAGACATAAACCCTTCATTTGAACGTCTTAACTATACCAAAATATTTTTGAATCACTGCAACCTGCTTCAATTATAAACTATGTGCACTGGCCGAAAGGAAACGGTGTGTGTGTGTGTGTGTGTGTGTGTGTGTGTGTGTCCGCGTGTGTGTAGACGCAGGGTGTGGCCATGCGGCGGGACAGAGCTGGGGGGGATGGGAGGTGCAGAAGGAGGGGCCAAGTGGGGGATGGGCTGGCACTGCTGCCGCTGCTGCTGCTGGAGTCGGTGGTTACCATGGCGACAGGGGAACGGCGGAAATGCATCCCGGCTCCTGGCAGTCGTGCGCACTCGCTCAGGTTTTTCCGCTGATACGAGATAATCATTTGGGTACATTTTTTGCGACTAGGGATGGGGGGGGGGAGTCTGGAGAGCATCGTCCTCACAGTCTGTGCAATATTTGTTATGATGTCATGAAAATGAATGCTGCTGTAAAATATAATAGAAAAATATAGTTTAGCACATCTTCAATTTGAAAGCCTCGCCTTAATTTGAAACCATAACAATGTTTTGAAATCTTAATTTGGAACCCTCAACTTAGAACCTTAACCTGAAACCCTGCACCTAATTTGAAGCCCCAACTGGCTTGAAAGCTAAAAATCAATAACTTAAACAGACTTGACTTTATCATTCAACCCTAAGTTAAAAACCTAACCAAAATTTGAAACCCCAATTGAAATGAAATTTCGATCAACCTAACCCTAACCCTTACCTTACTAAAACTAAAACCTTAGTTCGATGACATTCATCATGTCTCCGTAACGATTATAAACCGATTCTTTTGTTCAGATAAACAAAAGTTTTAGTTGATACCTGCTGACACTTTGGACTGTAACTTCAGTCTTCCTCAGCGCCGTATTACGACGTGCTGCTGACGTGTCATTTATCCACCGGCCGGCTCGGCAGACCTTTCAAAGTCCACCGAAAGTCCAAACTGTCAGCAGGTAGCGACTAAAACTTTTCTTTGTCCGAACAAAAGAATCGTTTCATAAAAAAAACCGAAAACCTCTCATACAAGAAATCAGTGGTTGGGGCTGAGACGTTAATATTTTGATGCAGACTGTAAATTCATGTTGTCAACAAGACTTGGAAGGCTCGCTAGCAAAATGTCAAATCAATCGGCGTGGGCAATATGCTGGTCAGCAGTGCGTTAATGGCATTGGTTAAGTGCTTGGTTGCCACGACAACAGCCCCTTGTGATGGTTGCACGATGTTACGTATCAAAATGACCACATCAGCGTGGACTTGAAAGCGTGTATACGTTGATAGATGTCTTGTGCCCTCCCACAGGGCTCCAGCTGCTGCCATTGCGACCCCCCCCCCCCCCCACCCCCCATCCCTTCCTCCCCTGCGGGGATGAGGCTAATAGACCCTCGTCCACCCTGCCAGTGTTTATGCAGCCACATAGTGTCACTAATGACTGACTTCTGCACAGCTTCATTTGTCGTGCTGAGATGCTTGGGGGGGGGGGGTGGCAGTTGAGTGGGAAGGGCGGGGGGCTTGAGATGGGATAGCATTTTTAAGTTAACTCGTCTCACAAATTGTGAGCGTAAACTAAAAAAAAAAAATGTATTTATTTTTTTATCTAGGATTACCGTATCGACCCGAATTAAAACTGAAAAAGTGGGGGTCGTCTTACATTCGGGGTCGAGACATTATGCCCATTTACAACGCTAGATGGCGCCGGATATCTTTAAAGCGAATGCTGAACTTAACTCCCCAGGCCAAAGCGAACCCCTGTCACAAAGAAGAAAGAGAGAGAGCTCAGTTTAAACCAGTTTGTATTATTTTATTTTATTTCCTTGTTCGGCTTTGTTTCAAGACTACAGTTCCAGTTAGACTTTGCTTTGGCGGTTAATGCAGTTATTGCAATTTGGTTGTTTTATCGCAGTAGATTGGTTTATTTACATTTCAAAAACCAAAAGCCATTCCTTTACAAATGTGATTGCACTTTAGTTTACATCTTTAAATGTTCATATATTAAGATGATAGACAGTTTGCATGATTCGAATGAGGCAAAATAACATGCTTTTTGTCTCGAATATATTGTTATAATGATTTGTTTCAGATGTACTGTAATTATTTACTGTATAGAAATTAAATCTGGTGCTCAAAAAGTATTTTTTCAAACTTGAGTCTTGAAAAAGAGAGGGTCGTCTTATAATCAGGATCGTTTTACATTCGGGCCAATACGGTAAATCATACCTGGTTTGAAACCCTAATTTGAAATATACAACATATTTAGATTTAGATTTCATTGAACAAAGCATAGAGTATACACACAAATTTGATAAAAATAGATATCCAGTTAGATTCAAACGAAAAAAAACCATGAAAATGTGTATTTCACCAATTCTTCACCAATCTTTTGTTCAAAATCTGTCAGTTTTTACTAATTAGCATTATAAACACACACACACACACACACACACACACACACACACACACACACACACACACACACACACACACACACACACACACACATTTAGTCCTTCAGGCAGACATGTTAATCTCAGAGGTGCTTTATTAAAATGACATGTGTTTCATATTCATGAATTCTGATAAGGACAATATAAGCACTTGATCTCTCTCTCTCACACACACACACACACACACACACACACACACACACACACACACACACACACACACACACACACACACACACACACACACACACACACACACACACAAAACACACACACAGTTCTCCACCCTGCTAATCTCCCTCCACACATCCAGATTCTCCCCTGCAGATCGGAATCTATCAATGAGTTAATTTCTCGCTCCGTCAGGCACCATTCCTCCACCTGCACCCTTATTTTCCTCTTGAACCTTAAGCCCCCCACACACACACACATTTACACCCACACAAGCTCAAACCCAGCCCCTCCCTTCCCTGATTAGACTGTCCCACCTGCACCCGCCCTGCCTTCTCCCCTCGTGGCTCCAAGCAAAGCACCCCTCCGCTTCTGCAGGACGTCCCAGGACTCCGGCAGGGTCAAAGGGCGGCGCTCAGTATATTTAACATTAGCTGAGATGGTGCCGCCTTTGGGCCTCCAAGCGTTTTGCGAGGAAAGTGACCCACTATAGGTCAAATCAAAAAACAAAAAACATAATTTTTATAAATTATAATTTCACCCTTCTAATACACTGGAAGGTTGGATCTCATATGTTCCAAGTGGAATATTTGAAATTTGCCATCAGAGTTGACTTCCACTCCAGGCAGAAGCAAAACATTGACTGGTGGGATTACCTCAGTTTGATCGCATTCCCATGAATGGACCCGCGAGCCACTTTGAAGTGCCTCCGTGCTATTTTTGGCAAAGTGCAGGGAGGATTTTCTGAAAAAGGGATTTGCATGTTGAGCGTTAAGATCATTCTGCTCCTCAAGTCAACACAAACTTCCATTTAAAGGCAAGCCAGAGTGATAACTTCTTTTTTTAAGGTTTACTTTGACTAGCTCTTATTATACACGTTCATTTTTTTTTTTTTTTTTTTAATCAATGTATTCATTTTGTGGGGAAAACTGACCAGATTTTTGACATCAAATAAAAAAAATGAAATTATTGATATTCGAATGAATGAATCAACTTTTATTTGTCCAATAAACAAAATCAGGAAAAAAAAAATCAATACATGGAGTATCTATGCATTTTGAATAGAATTGATTACTTTTACCCAAGGTTAGGTTCATTATTTTGACCCAACTGACTGGCTTGAAGATCAGATTCAGTCACATTGAAGAGCTGAAGCTTTCCGCCATTTTGTCAAGTTAAAGTGAATTTAATATAACGCTGTTGGAAAACATTGGCGGCGCCTGGATGGCTCAGTGGGTGGCATGACTGACTGGACACGGAGATCGAGGTTTAAATCCTGCTCAGGGCAGATGGTTGTGTCGGGAAAAGGCATCTGCTCTCTAGATTTTGCCAAACATATTGTCTGAGTGGAAATTTATTTTTACCAGAGCTAGCTAAAATAGCTAACCCAATTCTTTGTGTTGTTTTTCAGCATGATTGTATGAAAACCTGAACCCATTGTGCTTATCAAATTGTGACACAGCAAACACTCAGTGTGTGATCATCTTATTGACTTTAATAGACTTTCTTGCACCCCCCCCTTCCTCACCTTCTGTCCCCTAAACCATCTTCCCTTTGTTGTATGGGTCAAACACCCCTCCCCCTTTTTTCCCCTTCTTTCCTCCTCATCACAGAACCAGAAGACGAAACCGCCAAAGCGGCACCTTAAATCTCTCTTTGTGACGCCATTACGTCGCCAGGAGGGTCCCAGGCGGAGAAGGCGTGTGCGTGTGTGTGCCTTGATGAATGCGAGTGTGTCAATGGGACATTGAGACATGTGTGTGTCAATGGCCCTCCCCATCCTGTCTTTCGTCCTCTTCCCTTTGACCTTCCTCCTGCCATCCACACTTCCGCTGGCTCGAGGAGCCCTCGTCATCCCACCAGGCTGTGAGTATGGCGTCATCATGTTCATACAAAATATAAAATAAAAAATAAAAGGATGTATGATATTTATATACTATGAGACAGTATCAATTACCAATCACTTTGCATCTCGTTACAGAATGAATTGAAAGCATATAAAAATATTATCTATTATATATGTATCGTACTGTTATCTAATTATACTAATATTCAATAATGGGAGAAAATATTCAATTTTTTTATTATATCTATTCATTATCTATTTTTCTTTTTTGGTTTTGCTGAACATTTGCATTCTTGCCTTTTTTCTGGCTTTCGTGCGGAAAAACAGATAAAGCCAACAACAGTAAGTAACTCTCCCGTTGCCATGGTGATGTGAAAAGTTTGATTTGATGACATTGTTGTGTGTGAAATCACGTCATTCCTTTGTGGGATTAACGGGTGTGTGCGTGTGTGTGTGTGTGTGTGTGTGTGTGTGTGTGTGTGTGTGTGTGTGTGTGTGTGTGTGTGTGTGTGTGTGTGTGTGTGTGTGTGTGTGTGTGTGCTGGCAGTTTCGCAACCACCTGTGCTCACTGAGCCTTCTGAGCTGAAGATATCACTCACGGCCTTTTCTCATGATGACATCAGTCTGCCGTGCGAGGCTTCCGGCAACCCTCCGCCCACGTACGTCTCGTTGACTGAAACGTTTCATATCAAATTTTCATCCAATCCTTTCAACCGTCAAGCCTCAACCAGCCACCATTTTCTGTGCCCTCATTCAATCCTGGAAGAATCCATATTCACAAATGCAGTGCCATCTCAAATAAGATACTTCCGGCTGCCTACTCACTGATCTAGGGCTTTTCCGTTTCCACGGCAACAAATGTTCCTGTAATTAAATGACATCAGTAATTAGATAACTTCTCTCCCCCCACCTTGCTAGCTTCCGTTGGGTGAAAGATGGACGGACGTTCGGCTCGGAGCGGACGGGAAGCGGAACGCTGAAGGGCAACGACAACGATACGTTGGAGTTGTACCAGGGAACGTTCCGATGTTATGCCTCCAACACGCTGGGCACTGCCATGACGCACACAGTGCACATCAATGTGGATAGTGAGATACCTACTTATCTAGCTAACCTACCCACCAAACCTACCGACTTATCTGACCTACCCATCAACCCCACTACCTACCACTCTAACCTGCCTCCATACATTTTAGTATATCTCAATATTCATTCTGGATCGACAGTATTTATCAAGTTATAGAAAAGTCACATGACTAACAAGAGACCAAATGTTCAATAACACACACATACATATACATACATATTCACGTACACATACTAGAATGACGAAGTAAGGTTGACTGGGGTCGCCTTTTCTGCACGCTCATCCCTTGTTGCCACGGTAACCATTTCCAGGAACCAGAGCGGTGATGTCAGTGTGTGTGCTTGTGTGTGTGTGTGTGTGTGTGTGTGTGTGTGTGTTTGTTGCAGCCCAGCCAATTCTGCTGAAGCAGAAGAAGATCCGCCGGCAAGCATACGTGGGCGAGAGCATGGTGCTTTCTTGCAGCCCCCCACAGAGCTCCACCCCACCGCAAATCCACTGGATGGATAAGAGTGAGTTTTTAATGGCAGAAATGGCTCTCGTCTTTCACGTAATTAGTGCTGGTTGCCAAGCGACCAAACAGGAAGTGGCCTGCTGCCTTTTCACACTAGTTTGTGTGTAGAGTAGGTTGTATCTTAGCAGTACGTGTGTGTGTGTCTTAACGGAAAGCCTCAGCTTTGTCTACTATAAGGAGAGGGAGGAGATGTGAGACAAGTGAGGCTCTGCTAAATTTCAAGCTAAAAATAATCTCATAAAAAATGCTGACATCACACATTTCTACCACTTCCAAGGCACCTGCCACATTCAAAATGGAGATGTGTCACGCGTGTGTTTACCTGCCACAGGGATGGTGCACATCAGGCAGAATGACCGGGTGACGGTCGGCCTCAACGGCAAGTTGTACTTTGCTAATCTGCTCAAGAGCGACAGCCGAGAGGATTACATCTGCAACTCGCAATACATCGAAGCCAGAACCATCTTGCCCGACACTGCCATCGCCCTCACTGTCCTGTCCAGTGAGTACACACACGCAAGCATGACTGCTCGATGTTGGATGTACGGATCGATTGGCTGATCCATTGGTGACATTTCAAACGATCTTTTATCCAGGTAATGACGTCGCTCACGGCAAGCCGCCTCACTTCTTCCACCCGAGCGGTTCTCACTCGTCGGTGCTTGCGCTCCGCGGCCAAAGGCTGACCCTCGAATGTATCCCCAAAGGCCTGTAAGGATCTTTTTGTCAATGAACTTCCTGTTTCGGCATCGTCTCTTCCTGCCTAGCGTTCTCTTCCTTTCTTTTTTTTTTTAATCTTTTCTTTCTCCTCAGTCCGACTCCAAAAGTGGAGTGGAAGAAGAAGGACGGCAACCTGGACGAAACCGGCGGGCGTCCGGAAAACCACGACCGTTGGCTCTACTTCGACAGCATCAGCCAGAGCGACGACGGCGAGTACGAATGCCGAGCGTTCAACACGCACGGCTCCAGCGTGCACTCCTTCACCGTCACTGTTGAAGGTCAGTGGCCTAATTTCTTTTCAGCATTTTTTTATCATTGATAAACCCTAAATATATCATAAACCTTTATCCCAAAACACAAAAACAACACCTTGTTGTTTTTTTCGATGTAAAGCGGCTCCCTACTGGGTGAAGGAGATGCAGAACCTGCGTTACGCTCCAGGCGAAACCGTGCGACTGGACTGTCTCGCTGAAGGCATCCCCACGCCCACAATAACCTGGAGCATCAATGGTCAGCCGCTCTCAGGTAACCTCCAGCGATGCTCTTTGGTCTTCTTGCGTCGTCTAACCTTTACTGATATCAATCGAAAGGACCATAAAATCAATATGTTTTGTCTTACGTCTCCTCAGCGGTGGACGAGGACCCTCGCCGCAGCGTATCGGGCGGCGTGTTGAGGATGAACGACGTCGTTCTGAGTGACACGGCGGTGTATCAATGCGAGGCCGCCAACAAGCACGGCTCCGCCTTGCTCAACGCATTCCTCCACGTCGTCGGTGCGTCTTTCAAGAACATTGCTTTCCACCACACACGTATTTCCTTCGGTTGTCTGGTTCAATGACTGAGCTGAACACGGTCTTGGATGTGTCCCTCAGAGCTCCCTCCTCAGATCCTATCCTCAGACGGCGTCGTGTACCGGGTCACGGAGGGCGGAACCATCAAGATGTCCTGCGAGACTTTTGGCTCGCCGCCCCCTCACGTCAAATGGTGAGTGCAATGGGGAAGCAATGAGAAAACGTGACTGGAAGCCACAAAGAAGACACACCTAAATGAATATTGCAGAATCTCCATTTGAAAAGACATTAGTAGGCTTTCAAGTGCCACCATCAAATGGATCTATAAGACCTCATTGGAAAGTTAGCCGAAGCTTTCAGAGGCCTGTTATCCTGTTCCAACTTTTGTGCTATGGACTAAAGCTTCTGGACCTTTACACACTGTGGACCTTGAAAGTCACACTTGTGTTCTTTTTTTTTTTTTTTTTTTTAGGGAAGGGGAGGATTGGGCCCCCCTGCTGTCTGACCCCCGTGTCTCCCTGTTGACCAACGGGATGTTGGAATTATCAGACGTGGGTCCCAGCGACAGCGGCATGTACACTTGCTTGATCAAAAACACCAACATCTCCATCAACGCTCACCTGGAAGTTTTCAGTGAGTTTCACCCCCTCCCGATTATCATACGATCACTATCTTGCAAAGAGAGAGGAAAAAAATACTATTATTGTGGTGTTTGAAATGTTTGGTGGTGTTGTTTTCTGTCAGATAAAACAACAATCATAAGCGGGCCGCAGGATGTGCGCGCGCTCCGTGGCGGGAACGCCTTGCTGGACTGCCATTTCCGCAAAGACCCCCGACTGCTACGCTACCAGATCGTCTGGAGAAAAGATGGACAAAAACTGGACGAATCATCACCAGATGACAAGTAATGACTCAGCAGAAGCATCTCTATTGTTGTTGCCCAATCACCTACTCAAGCACTCTAGCGGACAAATTGTGTTAACACTAGCATGCTAACACGACAGCTAACAGCTAATACGGTAGCAGACTGTTTCCAAACGACCAATTCAAAAGTCAAATGCCCTAAGAAACGTGTGTGTGTGTGTGTGTGTGTGTGTGTGTGTGTGTGTGTGTGTGTGTGTGTGTGTGTGTGTGTGTGTGTGTGTGTGTGTGTGTGTGTATGTGTGTAGATACACTATCTTTCCAAACGGCACACTGAAAGTAACGGACGTCCAATCAAAAGACAACGCGGCGTATTCCTGCGAGGTTATCACAGAACTGGATCAGGTGACAGACAGCGGTTCCATCACAGTCGTGGGTGAGCTTCCTCTTCTTATGTTATCCGCCATCTAGTGGTTAGAGTGGGAATTGTTATGATGAGGATTAAAAGGGGCTTCTTACCCTACCCTTATTTTTGGACAAAAAAAAAGAAGCAGACACCATTTCATTTTGGGCCCTCAGCTCCTCCGGACCCCCCTCAGGATGTGACCCTCTCTGACGTGAAGGATGACACTTTAACTCTCAGCTGGATCCCGGGGCGTGCGCACAACAGCCCCATCACAGGTAACACGTACACACCTTCAACTCTCAAGTCAAGTCATGTGACCCGCCACCTGTGTGGGTAGAGTTCATCGTGGAGGCAAAGGAGGAGCAGCACTCGCGTAGGCACGACAGCGACACCTGGAGGTGGGAAACGATGAAGCGGGTTCCTGCCGACGTCAACCACCTGCAGCTCAGCCTCCACCCTTTCTGCACCTACGTTTTTCGCGTCGTCGCCGTCAACCAGCTCGGCCCCAGCGAGCCCAGTCAGCCCACGCCGCGACACAGCACGCCCCCGGCGGGTAGGAATCGTCAATGATAAAAAAAAAAACAGAAGTGCCGGAACAGACATTCAAATGTTCAGAAAATGTCAAATTAAGTCCATCTGTGGAAGTGCATTTTAGATTCACCCTAAAATTTCATTTTTATCATTCTTATGGGAAATTCATAGTTTTCTTTTGATATGTTGCCACATTCTAGTACCCCACATCAACCCCACCGGTGTTCGTAGTGAATCCTCCGCCGCTGGAACACTGGCTATTACGTGGGACGTAAGTATAAGAATGTCAACATACATCTCGACGCACTCAAACTTTTTGAACTTGTTCAATGAATCATTCAAACGCCACAACAGGAAGAACTGAATCCAGAACTTCTTGAGGCAGACATGCTAACCATAAAATTACCAAGATGCAAACAATCACCCAGTTTGACTCCCTGATTTTCTTACATTTGTTCAATGGGTTTTAAAACAAGAAAAGAGTGAGACCAACCTTTACCTGTGCATACAGGAGATGCCCAGGCGATCGCATAACGGTCAGGACTTCCAGTACAAGGTTTTGTGGAGGAAAGCTGGGGGCAAGAGCGACCACTGGAACCACGGTTATGCCAAGTCGCCGCCTTTCTCAGTCAACGACACGGGAACATATGAGCCTTTTGAGATCAAAGTCCAAGCCGTCAACACACTGGGAGAAGGCCCAACTCCAGAGGCTGAGATCGGACACTCGGGCGAAGATGGTAAGGAAAAATTTTTTTTAACACTTTCAGTCTACTTTGCCTTATTTCATCATTCTTGCCGTAAATTGAGTTTCAATTCATTGTGTCAGTCCCCGAGGAGCCTCCCAGTGGAGTGGAAGTCCGGGTGATGAACAGCACGGTTGCCGTGAGATGGAACGAAGCCCAGAACGTCCGTGGTCTTCTTCTGGGCTACAGGGTACCACATGTGACTTCACATTCAAGGTCGGGCCTTCCGTTGCTCACCACCGATCTATCCGATTCAGATCTACATCAAGAGGCTCGGTCCGGAGTCGGCACGGGTACGGCGGTCCCCTGGGGAGGTGCGCCTCCTGCAGGAGGGTAAAGAGCAGGAGGGAAGATCGGAACGAGCCGAGGAAGACAACAGGGTGGTGGAGGTCCAAGGCATGAAAACCGCTGCGGAAGTGACGGACCTGCAGTTCTTCTCCCGCTACACCGTTTCCGTCACTGCCTTCAACAGCAAAGGAGAGAGCCCCGCCTCCCCGCCTGTCGGCTTCAGCACCCCGGAAGGAGGTGAGCTTCTTCTGACTTTATTCGTACAGAAATTCAACCTGAAATCATCTTCATACAGTGCCTGGCCCACCGGCATCGCTGCTCTTTGAGAGCCCCTCGGAGAACTCGATCCTTCTCTACTGGACACCCCCACTCCAAACCAATGGAATCCTCCGGGGTTACATGGTCCAGTACCAACAGGGTAAGAATTCATTCCGGGATTACTCATAAGGATCCCTGAATATAAAGAGCAGACAGTTTTTTCATTGGACTGATCATTCTTTGTTTTGGTACGCGCGCAGAGGTGAAGAGCCGAGACGGTCCGGTACAGATGGAGATCATCGGCGATCCCAGCGTGACACACCTCATGCTGGATTCTCTGGACCCCCACAGCTATTATACCTTCCAGGTGATCGCTCGCACCGCCGCCGGGGATGGGCAGCCCATCACCAGGAGGAATGCCACCCTTTTCGACGGAGGTACAATGCCCAACCGTAGCGACTTCAGAATCTATTGTTTGGACAGAATTGTTTTGTCCTCTCTGATTACTTCTTCTAACTAACTCCTTTCCATTCTGTTTCTTCTTTTCTCCACGCAGTTCCTCCAACAAACATCACCGTCGCAGCCGACAAGACGTCGCTCAACTTGAGCTGGGTACCCGGAGAGCGAGAGAGGAACCACGTCTTCCACATTGATTTCCTTAAGAAGAGCGGTCAGTGAGGGAAATGAGAAGATAATCATAAGAAGGAATTCCTGGACCACGTTTATAACATTTTGTTTGGCAGCCGGTGGTCTGTGGGAGGAGTCAGAAATCGTGAACACGTCGCAAGGGTTCTACTCGCTGACAGGTCTTCAACCAGGAACTGAGTATCACCTTGTCGTCATGCATGGGAACTACACTCAATGGGAATCTGCAAGTTGGACCTTAGGACCAGGTATGAAAGTCATTCTTTTTTTTTTTTTTTTTCAAAATGCATTTTAAAAAACTGGAAGCGGAAAGGAAAGCCCGACGATGGGTTATATTGTGCCCTGTAGAGACGCTAACAGATAAAATGCTGACACGTTAAAATGCTAACATGCTAATAGCGCTGTTTGGCGGTCAGGGCCATCGGAAGTGAGCGGTGGCTTCGCCGCTCGGGGTTGGCTGATCGGGCTCATCAGTGCCATCGTGCTGCTTATCTTAATCCTGCTCATCTTATGTCTGGTCAAGCGCAGGAAGGGCGGCAAATACGCAGGTAAGAGCGCACACGGAATCGATGACTTTCGAGGTCGTCCGACTTATCCTCACGTTTGTTGTCGCTCGTTGTAGTGAAGGACAAGGAAGATAAGGAGGTGGACTCGGAAGCCCGGCCCATGAAAGACGAAACCTTCGGAGAGTACAGGTGGGTCGTCTGCATACAAATGAAGATTTGACTTTCTTTCCCCGACGACTCACTCTTGCTTTTTACCCCTGTAAACGCTTCGCTGGAAGGTCTTTGGAAAGGTGAGGAACTTGACGCATGACTGTGTCACACAAAGAGAAAATGTGTGACAGTGAAGATGGTGAATTGTGGGGGTTCCATCATGGAGCCTTGGGGGACTCCTCAAGACACAACCTTTTCATGCATGGTGTTGAACTTGTGCATCACTTTGAATGTTGTTGGGGGAAAAAAAAAAAAAAAAAAAGATTGACTTCTGGGAGTAGATGATGAAGACTTCCTTTATGACCCTCCCTTTGTTTCCCAGCGACACGGACGAGAAACGTTCGGACAGCCAGCGGTCGCTGGGCGGCGACAGCAAGCTAGGCAGCGACGACTCGCTGGCCGAGTACGGCGACAACGTGGACATCCAATTCAACGAGGACGGCTCCTTCATCGGCCAGTACAGCGGACGCGCCCCGGTCGCCGCCGGGAACGAGAGCTCCGACCCCGCCTCCCCGGACAACGCGGCCCCGCCTCCTCCCATTGCGCCGTCCATGTCGAGCATCCTCAACCGACCCAGCTAAACACACACTCACACACTCACTGTCTGAATACATTCCACACCTTTATGCAGACAAAATGTTTACACCGTGTTTCGCCTTTTCAATGCCACGTTTACACACGAGCGCACACAAACACACACACTCCTACGAAGCAACTATTACTTTCTCTTCACACATTGGAAATTTAGCATCGTTTGGAATATTCCAAGATGGGATTCATGAAAACTTTGTCGGTCGCAGAGGATGGGGATTTTCCCAAATTATTGACAATTCTTTTGTCAATAACTTTAAAGGAAAATAATTTAGGACCCCCCGGTTTTCCCCGCCGTGAACTTTCCAGCTTGAAAAATGATACCGAACGTTTGCATGGCAACGTTGGAATCACACGACTAAAACATAACGTGTCAGCCATTTTAAAACAACGCATCCGTGTGTGTTTTTGTGTGCGTTGCCTTTCTCCATCCCAACAAGCTAAGTCCGAATGTCCTTTTAAAATTGAGAGGAGAAATTTTGCCTTACAAAAATTCCACCGAGCTTCCTCTCCTCACTCTACCCACGATAAGACCCCCTAAAAAAAAAACACAACACAGACACACACACACACACACACGTACACACAACAGTTGGAGGCCCAGGAAACAACATGGAGTGAAGATTTTGTGTAGCAATACTCCCATGCAGGCTCATCCAACGATTATCGCTCTCTGAATGTAAATACCACGTGAAGATTGTTTTCATTTTATTTTTTGTCATTGCTTATATATATATATATTTTTTGCTCTTTGATATTTTGATCTCTTGTATCATATAACTGCTGTCCTGTCGTTTTAACACTGAATGCTAAGCTAACATTTGAGACGGAGACATTTGGTCACCTGCGATGAGTTTAGGAGTGAGGATGAAGATTGCGGTTTAAGGCGTTCGGGTTGGATTTCTTTTTTGGGTTGAAAACGCAGACGTGAATGTTGACGTAGCATTCGGTGTGTGTGACACAGCTTTCCTTGTGTCACTTTTGTAGATGAGACACATTTAGACCATAGATTCATAGCACTTTTTTTTTTTTCACGCTCAATTTGTCATTTGATTTTTAGTGCTTTTAGCCACAGAGCAGATGATGACGACCATAATAAAAAAATCCGTTAAGTATCTTAAAATCTATTGTTTTGTGGCCTCTTGTGGACCAATTCACGTTGAGCTGCAAGATAAGAACAAAAATCAGACGGTAATTTGGTCAATAGACGACGTAAGGATAAGAAATTCAACAAGTTTCTCAAATTCAACCTTTGGCAAATCAGCCAACACTGAATAGTGTTCAAGTTTTCATGTCACGATTATAACCGCGATATCCGATTATCGGTGATTGTCGGGGAAAAAAATTGACGTACTAGTGGATATAAGAAGTCTACACACCCCCGCCTTACTCATTTTCTGTCAGCCCAAATAAAATAATGGACCTTTGACTTCTATAGTCATCAATGCCAATGAATGGTTTTTGTGGGGGAAATAAATGACACCAAGATAAATCATTTCAAAACGTTTTCCTATCCCAGTTGTAAGAGGGTGTGCAGACTTGTGCAACCACATTGCATTTCTTGATCTTTTTTTTTTGCCTCCCGTCTTGAAAATATTTTAAAACTAATTTCAATTGACTTATACTGCTTATAGGTCACATTAATAGTAGAAAACGTTTTGAAATAGTTTATGTATTTCTTTATATCACAGAAATCTATAGAATTGACCCAAAAATTGTAATGACTTTAAAATACATGATGAATTGAGACCCAATTACAATAGTAAAAACAAAAACATTTTTAAATCTGAGCAATTTTTCAGCATAAAAAAAATGTCAACGAATATGTCACATCCCTGGAAATCACAGGCATTATTTGACACAGCAAGATATTTCAAACAAATGTTTTGTTACCAAATGTTTTTAATAAATTGTACAATAGCTTGCTTGAATATCTGGGTGCCATTCTTTTTCCTTGACATTCAGGATTACAAACTTGAATAACGTGGCGATTTTTACATTCATCTATAAACAAAGAGTTGAAAGGCCTGCTTGATTGAAAAAAACTGGATCTGACTTCTGAGTCAAGGAAACATGTTAGCATTTTTGTGAAAGATTTAAATTAGCCTTCACGTATTTCTCAAATTATTTGAACATCTCTTTGTTGGTACTCTGCTCTGACACCGTATGTCTGCCTTCTTTTATATGCATCTATGAATATATATATACAATCTACAAACATGGGAACCATTTTTGGAAATGAGCTAAATAACAAATACTAACAAAATTGCGAATGAGAAAATGGCGGAACAGTCGCGTGGTGTCTCTCTCAATGCTTGATGATGACAACGATGATGATATGGATGATAATAGGGCGGGGGGCTGTACTGCACGACGAAATTGGGCAAATGTTGTACCTGCTTGTTGAATTGTGCACTGTGCTCAAACTAGCAAACTAACCCCAGTCTGTCAACTAATAAACAACATAATCAATACAGCTTGCTGTCTCTGTGTGTCCATTTGTGACCAAAATGTGTCTTTGATTTCATTTTTTTGAATCAACGGGGAAATTGTTTAGACACTCTTTCTTGTGATATCGAATGAGCAATTGTGTCCAAACTTTTGCTTGGCTGGTCTGCTGTTGAGGAACATATAACACTGCGGTCAACCATTTTTTTTTAATGACATGTTTTAATCAGAGATGTAAATAAATATTTCAAGATGTTGGTTTTTTTTTTTTTGCACTGATTCTGAATCTGCTTTTGCCTTTTTCTCTGGCCAATCAGGCTTTTATAATAATTCGACTACTACTACTACTAATAATAATGAAAATAATAATAGCACTGCCCCCATTACTGACCTTAACTTTGAGTTTGGGCCAATTCATTTTTTAGGACAAAAAGTGTATTAATACAGTAATGAAACCTTTATTTTAAGAGACATATATTTTAAGATATTTTTTTCTTTTGTAATATTGTAATTGTTTTTTATTATTATTATTTTCTATCTTGAAATTACCTAACTATTCTACAGTGTTATAAGCGAACACATATTATATATTATAGCAATATTTGCTCTTCAAATATTTGATATCCTGTTGAGAATGCAAATGATTTCTTCGTATGAATGCTCGCGCACGCGCACTGCCAGGGGTGCGGTGACCGACGGGAAGTTCGAGGGGGGGAAAAAAAAAAGGCGAAACCAGTTCGGCTGCTTGGGCCGGGACAAACAATGCGCCGCGTTTACGCTTGCGCAGTGTGCGCATTCACAATCTCCGTCTGGGAGTCGCATTTGGAAGGAGGATGAAGCCCACATCGATGACGCAAGATAGGGGGCCCGTGTTGGACGGGAGGAGGCTCCGCTTTCAACGTCCGTATGGTGAGCCACTCACGAAACGAAAAACACGTGGCCGCGCGCCAATCGGCCTTTCTTGGTGTGGCCAGTGTGCGTGCGCGCGCGCGAGTCTCGTGGTGTCACGCGCGTTGACATCCTTGCCCTCCCATGAAGGAATGCTGCGCGTGCACGGCGTCTCTACGGAGACCACGCAAAGGTGTTAGCCGGGGGCTCGGCTCGATTTCAAGGGGCGTGTATTTTGAGGGGCTTCGTGGGCGTGGCCAGTAGTTTGGCGAGCACGCGCCCACGTGGACCCCGGTTTTAGTCGCTTATGGAGCCCATGAAAAATAAGAAAAATCTTCCGCGCAGTGTGCGTTGCACGAGCACAGGTGAGCGTCCTAAAAACCCACACACGTTCTGAGGAGGTCCATTAGTACGTGACGTCACGCTTGGGGGGTCGAGTGGTGTTGAATGTGAGCCGCCAAAGGGTTAAACCTGATTCAGGTTCGAATCCGTAGAATCTAATGTCTACATTTCGATTGCTTACTCAGTGCTTCCATGTTAAAAGGGAATTTTTAGTACGACATTAATTAGAAATTGTCACCGTGACGGTTGTCTGCATTCATAAGAAACTGACTCAATAACAGTTGATGAAAACTAACAAAAAAAAAACATCAACTAAAATTGAAAATCAATTTTGTTATAAATAAATAAAAAAAATGTTTTTAAAGAAGGCATAACAAACTCCCTCTTAAGTTGATAATACTTACTAAAAGTAACTATAATTATACAGATTTTTATTTATTTATTGCTGCACATTCGTAGCCACCGAAGAACCAAAGTACGCTGCTTGAAAACTGGAGCTGACTTTACTTTATTACTCAATCCAGATTGACCTCATTTTTTAAATCTTCCTACTTATTGATTTTTTTTTTCATCTTGCACTCAACAAATACTCCATTATATATAATAAAATCTAAATTAATAGTCAAACTAAAACTAACCCCAACAGAGCATCTTCGAAAAAATAAGAACAAATAAAAACTTACAAATTACTCATGGGAAATAAATTCCCTATGAAAATAAAGTCTCTAGGCTCACGTGAAATTAAACAGGTCTCCCTCATGGAATCAACATTTGACGATGAGTTTGGCTTCCGGGGTCAATTCATCAAAAACCTTTGCCTTTGATATTTGCAAAAATATAGATATTAGGTCGATTGAATACATTTTGACTAAATGGTCCGTGTGTTTCAGCGATTTAATACACTCGTGCATATTTTGAAAAGCCGTCGTTGTGATGTTCTGAGCCATCAATCCAGTCTCATTGGTGGCTGAGCACTTCCAGCTCGACTTATCGTCCAATCGGCAACACTCCGTCCTGTGCTATCAGCCAAACAGGTGCTTGGACGACAACGCTCTTCTTGCGAGAGACTCTAAAGTCTAAAGTCTGTGCGCCCACACACACACACACTCTCACACACACTCACACACACAGCAACAGCCATGTCGCGAAGTCACGACACCCTGACTCAAACACGACTGGAGAAGACGTGGGTGCCGTGGATGCCGAACCGACTAAGCAAGCGTCGAGGATGTGAGTACGTCGTTTTGCGTTTGAATTAGACGACTTGATATGTGGCGCTCCGAGCAGGTCACCCTGCCGGTCGTTCACCTTCTCCTTGCTCCAAGTGATAACCGAGCAAGTGAAATTTTCCCCAAAATCTCAATTCTCTATTTTTTCCCATTCGATGAAAAAGAAAAAGAAAAAAATATATGAATCAAATAAATAAATATAAATAAATAATAAAAAGAGAAAAATATATATAAAATATATATAAATTTGCAAAAATATTCCGCTCGGAATAAATATGCTTTGCTGCCTTCCACTTTGTCCTGCTCACAATTAATGGCCAAATTGTTGTTGTTTTTTCAGCGTCGGTTCCACAGTTCACTAACTCGCCGACCATGATAGTGATGGTGGGACTACCCGCTCGTGGGAAAACGTACATCTCCAAGAAACTCACCAGGTACCTCAACTGGATTGGCGTCACAACCAAAGGTATCGCGTCACGACGCAAAGGCAAACGGGCGCCATACGCAACAAACTCAGAGTGGATCAATTTGAGATTGGCTTCTTTTTTTTTTTTGTCGCCATTTTTCTCCAACAGTGTTCAACGTGGGGCAGTACCGCCGAGACGCCACACGTTCCTACAACAGTTTCGAGTTCTTCAAACCCGACAACGCAGAGGCCATGAAAATCCGAAAGTACGACTAGCAAAACGCTTTTTGCTCCGCGGCGGCAAATTAAACAAACTGTGACTTCCCTCTCCGGCAGGGCGTGCGTCATTGCCGCGCTCAAGGACGTGTGCGACTACTTCACCAACGGGCAAGGCCAAGTGGTGGTGGGTCATCCGACTTAAGTCATCAGACCCACAAGAAAAAAAGATTTGATTTCATCAAATCTCGATGCGCTCATTTCAGGTTTTCGATGCCACCAACACGATACCGGAGCGCCGAGAGCTAATTCTTAGCTTTGCTAAAGAAAATGGCTACAAGGTTTGTCCTACGTACTTCATCGTGATGTCATCGTCCATTATTCATTATAAAACCGATATCTCGATATGAACAATTCTTCACAAATATTAAGAAATCCAGAGTCTGTATTAATCCTAATCATCTTTAACTTTAACACCTCATGCCTGTTCAGGTATTCTTTGTGGAATCCATTTGCGATGATCCAGAGATCATCGCTGAGAATATTAAGGTAGGTTCTGTGGGCCAAGCCTACTTGATCTCAAACCATACTTTTTGACCGCTTGATTTCTCCCGCCCTTCTTAATTAGCAAGTGAAGCTAAGCAGTCCCGATTACATCAATTGCGACAAGGACGAAGCTGTTGCCGATTTTCTGAAGAGGATCGAATGTTACAAATTAACGTACGTGGCGTTGGACGATAACAAGGACAGGTAGTGGAACTCCTTCACTGTATGAGACAAATCTAATCATCACAAGTCCTGACCGTACAAATGTGGGGAAAAAAAAAAAAATCCCGCACTTTCGTCTAAATGCAGGAACTTGTCGTATATCAAGATCTTCAACGTGGGGAGCAGGTATTTGGTGAATTGCGTGCAGGACCACATCCAGAGCAGAATCGTTTACTACCTCATGAACATCCACGTCACGCCACGCTCCATCTACCTTTGTCGCCACGGCGAGAGCGAGCTTAACCTGGTGGGTCGCATCGGCGGAGACTCCGGATTGTCGGCCCGCGGCGCCAAGGTGAGGAGACGCGTGGCCGTGCCGTCGCGCGGTAGCTTCGGCTCTTTTCGTTAACATCCCGTCGTGCAGTTTGCCAGCGCTTTGGGAACGTACGTGCGCAAGCAGAGCATCAGTGAGCTGAAGGTGTGGACCAGCCACATGAAAAGGACCATCCAGACGGCTGAAGCTCTGGGGGTGCCGTACGAACAGTGGAAGGCACTCAATGAGATTGATGCTGTGAGTACGCATTGCTGGCAAATATTTTTTTTTAGAAAGTTGCAGCAGTCAAATATTGCAGTTGTCTATTTCTGGCAGCAGAGGGTGCCATTGAGCTCTTCAATTTTGTTCAATTCTGACCTTGTGGAGTTGACTTTTATTTCAAGGAGAATTTTCAAATGTTAGCCTCAAGCTACACCCACAAGCAACATCAAAGTCAAATTCTTCGCACTTTAACGCCTGTCAAGAAATGTGGAAACAATTAAATGATATCTTTAGGAGGACTCCAACACTAAAGGATCATAAAATGCCTCAAATGTCCTTCAAATAGTCATTTCACATCAAAATGTGACTTTCACAGCAAGGTCGCGTTGTGTTTCAGGGCGTGTGTGAAGAGATGTCCTACGAGGAAATTCAAGAGAATTATCCGGAAGAGTTTGCATTGCGAGACCAAGACAAGTATCGCTACCGCTACCCAAAGGGCGAGGTGAATATTGTTTTGACATATTGACGAGGCCTCTTCATTTTTTCCATGAACATTGTTCGGGATGAAAACATCCCGATATGAACGCTTTATTAGCGGCAGCCATCAAGTCCAAGCGATGGCTGCTTTTGTGCCTAACCCTAACTCTAACCAGTCTTACGAGGACCTGGTTCAACGTCTGGAACCCGTCATCATGGAACTGGAGAGGCAGGAGAACGTGCTGGTCATCTGCCACCAGGCCGTCATGAGATGTTTGCTGGCGTACTTCCTGGATAAAAGTGCAGGTGAGAGCATATCGCACGACTTACAATTACTGTCATGTCATCATCATCTTGTTGCTTGTGTTATTAATAATTATTATTACACATGTTGTACACAGTGGAACTTCCCTACCTCAAGTGTCTTCTTCATACAGTCCTTAAACTCACCCCAGTTGCCTACGGTCAGTCACAGCAATTTGTATTATTATTATCATTATTATTATTGTTATGGTTATTATTATTTTTGTGGTTGTTATTTTTGTTGTTGTTATTATTATTATTATTGTTGTTATCATTGGTATTGCTAACATGAATGTCAGCATTAATATTATTGATTTGTGTTTTTCTAACAGTACTTAATGTGACCAAAAACTATATCTACTTGTACTACATGTGTTGTATGAATATTTTTAACTTTTTAATTCCCATTAAAAGTGGCTTGCGACAGCCCGTTTATTTGTCATTACTGTTTTAATTTCTGTTTGTTTTGCTTTTGGTTTGGCTACGGCACAGGGTGTAAAGTGGAGTCGGTCTTCCTGAACATTGAAGCTGTGAACACACACCGTGATAAACCCGAGGTGAGTTCAACACATATCTGACTCAGGTTGCCATAAAAGCTGACAAGATAAATAGGTTAGCAGCGCTATTTTAGGGGCGCTATAATTAGTCTTCTACAGTAAAGATTTTTCTGTTCACATATTTTTGGGCATGGAATATATTCACAATTTGTTTTAAAAATGTGTTTAATACATTCTAATGTGATAATAGCACATGGGAGAGGTACTTTAATGTTTAAATCACTATACTGTGGATTTTCTTTTTAAAGGCGTAGTTACACTTCGGTGGTGCTAGCATATTTAGTTAGCTAAGCTAACCACGCTAGCAATGTTTTTGTAATGTTATTACTTCTGGCCTTTGAATGAGTGAAGTAGTAAATCCTGAGGAAAAAGATTTTCTCCATAAAGTCAGTGTCAATTTTGTTTGGAATCATTTCCTTGATGACATCCAAAGGAAGACCTCAACGTGATGTCGCAATTTATTTTCTTTGTCAGAACGTGGATGTGGACCGAGACGCAGAAGAGGCGTTGGAGACCGTGCCGGATCACATCTAAACCACCAGGGACCAGAAAAGGAGCACATATGATGCATCAGATTATATGTGGCCATAATTACGTTTTAATCCAAATATTATCAGATGTTTTGATGAGAAGCCATGCCCCAACAGAACATTTACAAGGGACATACAATGGAAACTTTACTTTTGTATACAAATGCTTGATGAAGGGCTATATCAATAACTTGACCTGTCTGTGAAATGGGAAGCCACCACTGGCTTATTGAATCAAATTTCCACCATTATGTGAGTGGACATTAGGATTTCATCCTATTTTCCCCGCTAAAGGTAGCATTTTGTGACAAAGATACTCAGTTACACTTGAAATTAGTGTTGCAGGTTCATCCATTAGAGTATTGTTGTGTAGGTTGAATGAATGCAATGTCATTGCAGCTCTGCTTACCTTTTGAAATTGATATTGCTTTGGAGTTCCACTAGGGCTTGAAAATGGCACATCTTCTGGCAAGTCATGGTTGGAGAAACTCAGTGTGTGTGTGTGTGGGGGGGGGGGGGGGGTACACAATTAATTCTATTCATTGAATCATATTCAAGAATGCACTTTATGGATACTCAGGGAATAATCAGTGATTAGAGTACTGCAATAATTATCGTTATCATTCAGTGTTCTGTCTGTTCTGTCGTTCTTGTAGCAGTTTCATTTGTTTTTTTGTTTTCCACCAATATGGACTCTTAGCAAAATGCTAAGCTAACAAATTGATTGGTGCGCGGATTAAAAAAATTCAATATGAATCTTTTAAGTGGAGACATCCACATCAAACCAGCATGGACAGTTAGTAAATTGCTTTCTTGGAAAAAGCACCCAATGCTGTTGCATGCCTGACAAGGATCAAATTGTTATGGAATTGTATTGCTATTGTGGCGGAATAATGACAATTGAGATGATGCCACTTGGAATTATTTTTTGCCTTCTGTCAGTGTATGTTTATTTCTTACCGACAAGAGCACACTTTTCCAATCAAAAAGTTGACAACAGATGTTTACTGTTCACTGTTACTCACAAGAAGTCATGAAAAAAATAAAAAATAGTCATCTCCAGCTGCTGTTTTTTTTTATTGAATTTTTGTAGATATATTGTTTTATTTTGTCACGATACTGTTGATTTTATACTTTTTTATATTTAGTAGTATTATTGGTATTGGGGTTTTTTTCCGGTTGAAATATTTGACTTGATGCGATTTTAATACGTTTTTTTATTTTTATTTTTTTATTTGGGCGGTCATTAATACTATTGATCATACTACTTAAATTTTCACCCCATACTTTGGAGGATTATTTATATTTATTTGTCGGCTTATAATTGTGACGTATGACTTCCCGGGGATGTTTCCAATTATTGTTTTTGCACGTGACGATGACGTAACGAGGCGGCAATAGGGGCGTGGCCGAAAGGAGAGTTGACAAGTTTGAGTGAAAAAAGTCGCGCAGAGGTGTGCGCAAGAGGAGCAGAAGGTGCAAGACGTCGGGGTACGCAAAAGGCTGAGGGTGCACCGTGACGCATTGGGAGCGCAGGCCGCCTCTCTGCTCCAAACTGCGGACCATGCTGGCGAGAGGATGGGGGACGAGCCAAGAGTTTCCCCGCTCAAGAACTTTGCGGCCGGTGGGGTCGGCGGAGCGTGTCTGCTGCTGGCTGGACACCCGCTGGACACCATCAAGGTGACTTCCAAGAATGTTGACAATCCGATTCTTGTTGTTCCTTCGCAGGCTTTCAGGAGATTATTGGACAAATCAGCTTAAAAAGGCACGAGGCGCAACTCAAGCTGCTCATTTATCTTGAAAAATTTCAAGCTAATGTTGTTGTTTTTTTCGGGGGGGGGGGACAACAACAAAGCGCAGATTTCAGGTTCGGGGTTCGACTTTCCCTCTTGCAATCCAAAAATATAAAGTCGGAATGATGACATCATGGCGACAGTCGGAGGTTAAGTAGGAGATTATGGCTGGAAGAGAAGTGACATGACTAGTTTTAACATGATCTGCATTGATTAGGCAAAATTGAAATATCTATTTGTCGTTATTAAACTGCTGTGGAATCTAACAATGTTGCAACTAAAGCATATGAGGTAAGCGGAGCTGCAATGTTAGCACAGGTTAGCATTGGTTTACAGTATCTACAGCATTAGCTTTTGATAATAATGTTATCATGCCAATGTCATGTACCATTACAAAATTTTGCAGTTTGTACCAACATTCCTGACATGTTTATAAATGATAAATTATAAATGCATCTTAAAGGGGACGTTAAGTTTAAAATGTTCTTAACAGTTCAATGTTATGGATACTCACTAGTCTAAACACAGTATTCGGATTAATTCTACATTTGTGGAATTTGAATAAAGCTCAAAACCTAGCCGCTTTTATCCATCTCACGAGGCGGACAATTAACGACTTGCTGTCGACTGAAAATGACATCACAGTGCGGAAGGACTCAGCTTGCGAACGTCACATGACGAAATCACAACAACAGATTATTTAGAATAGAACATTACAAAATTCCATTTTCCAAATATGTCACCCTGTGGTTTATTTATTTATTTATTTATTTATTTTTAGGTGAGACTTCAAACTCAGCCCAAAGCCTCCTCGCTGTCTCGCTACGTCGTCTACACGGGAACTTTCGACTGCTTTCGCAAGACCATCTCCAAAGAGGTCAATGCAAAGACACACACACAACAACGTGCACAATGCACACACTCATTAGTATGCCGTGTATGTGTGTGTGTGTGTGTCTCTCTCTCTAGGGGATCCTGGGCCTGTACAAAGGGATGGGTGCACCTCTGCTGGGTGTGGCCCCCATGATGGCCATCAGTTTCTTTGGCTTTGGTTTGGGGAAGCAGCTCCAGCAAACAAAACC
Organism: Syngnathus leptorhynchus; assembly: GCF_054491065.1. Taxonomy (NCBI): domain Eukaryota; kingdom Metazoa; phylum Chordata; class Actinopteri; order Syngnathiformes; family Syngnathidae; genus Syngnathus; species Syngnathus leptorhynchus. The sequence goes on from NC_141195.1 coordinate 23,860,549, forward strand.
GGGTCAAGAGCTAACGTTAGTGCAAGAACACACATATGGGATCCAGACCCGAACTTTTCCATTGTCCCCATTAGGACATCTGGAAAAAAAAAATGTCTCCCTTAAAGCTGATCCACACAGACTTGAGCAGGACTTTGTTTAAACTCAGGTTCAAATCTGACAGCAGGCAACGCGTGACCACGTTGCTCTGAAGTGACCTCGTTCTGTCCAAATATAAATGTCGACATTGACGTGCCCTCTCGTGGTATTCGCTCGCGTGAGACACCTCCCCCCCCTTGACGTCCTCAAGTCTCAGCCCCGCCCCTCATGTTATGTATGGCATAATTCCAGCCTCCTGTTTCTTGATAGGGGACGTTCGCAACACTCAACAGTGTATTATTATTTTTTTGTGGCAATAAATGTAGTATGATATAAATAGGCTACATTGTTTTGAACAACAGATCAATTTATGTTAACAATAAATGATTTGTATATAAAAGTTATTTCCGCCGTGAGATGATTGTCACTGTGTTCAGGCACACTCAAATATTCCTGTCAGGATGTCTGGCGGGGCTCTTCACAACTGTGATCGTGGCTCCGGGAGAGAGGATTAAATGCTTACTGCAGGTAAAGTCTAAAGTCCGACATCATGCTCGGGGGGGGGGGCATGGTTAATCAGTTACTGTAGCGATGTTACCGATTTATATTTCAAGTTTGTTTAGTGAGGGTCATCATGCCTTAAATCAAGTCCTTGTCCAAACAAAAGTGTTTCTACTTAATTTGCACGAGCACAGTGTCCTAGTGGGTGGCATGTCTGGCTCTCAACTGTTGAGATTTTGATTTTGATTTTTTTTTTTTTTTTTTTTTTTTTTTAAACTCACTTGTCCTCACTACATGCTACCGATGTGCTACACTGTATTTGAGAAGTTACATTGTATGACTTGGTGAAAAATTGCTGTCTTTAAATAATAAATCAATAAATCACTCATGCTCAAACAATGGCGGCAATAAAAGATGTGCTTGGCATCAAACTATGCAGGTGCAGGCGGGTGGTGGCCCGTCCAAATATTCGGGTCCTCTTGACTGCGCCACACGTCTCTACAAGGAAAAAGGCATCCGTAGCGTCTACAAAGGGACGCTGCTGACTCTCATCAGAGGTACACTAGCTCGCTATATGAAGAATATTATTGAGGCTTATATTCATTTTGGAATATTTCTCATTTGTGACGCTTTGGTTGATGTATACTCTTTAACCGTAGCATGTTTTTGTCTTATTCATATATTAATATATGTATCTGTGTGTTTTTCTGTTATCCAGATGTGCCTTCAAATGGTCTCTACTTTCTGACGTATGAATACTTGAAAAAATTCCTGACTCCAGAAGGTCAAAGGTAACTGTGTTCGCACCAAAAGGCTGCGAGGTTAAACATAAAGAAATTTACCCACGAGCTGATCTTTGCATGACTCTGTTTGCTTATGTGTGTGTGTTAGCGTTTCGCAGCTTGGCGCCGCCTATATTCTGCTCGCTGGCGGCGTGGCTGGACTCTTGAACTGGACCATCGCGCTACCCCCAGATGTCCTTAAGTCCAACTTTCAGACAGGTGACAGTGACAGGGAATGCATGCGAAACAAATATATATATATATATTTTTTTTTTTTTTAATTTTATTTGTGCAGCCGCCGACGGCAAATACGGAGGTCTGCTGGACGTCTTGAGGACGTTGCTTCGAGAGGAAGGGGCCAAAGCGCTCTACAAAGGCTTCAACGCCGTCTTCCTCCGAGCTTTTCCCGCCAACGCCGTACGACTCGCTTCTCTTGCACGCGTTTGCGAATAAGAAGCCATTTTGAATGTCTTTCTCTCCTTCCAGGCATGTTTCTTGGGCTTCGAAGTCGCCTTAAAGGGTTTGAACTGGCTGGCACCCAGCTGGTGACACTTTGAGCTTCTGTGGCCAACAAAGTGCTGAGACTGTGCCGCTGGGGAATTTTCTTATTTGTAATCATGTTTATATAGAGCCCCAGACATGACATAGGGAGAAACATTTGTAATTGTTTCTAAGATATTGATCAAATGTTTATTTATTGTCGCTGGCCTTGTTGGGTAGGCAAATTGAGCGTACCTTAGAAAGGTGAGGGTGCGCTCCATTTGATTACCTTGGTATTAAAGTTAAAAATGAGTATTTTATTGCCATGAATATGCTTTCTGTATGCATCTTTTGTATTGTCGCCACAAATGTATTCAGTCTAAAGCCGTTGGCTCTTTTTTTTGTTTGACTTGGTTACATGTAAAGACTATTATCTTCTGATTCATGGACCATTTTGAGATCTACATTTGATCTTGTATCTTTTATTTGAAATTTTTAAAGTGCATGAACACTTTTGTCACCGTTTTCAATAAATCGTTTTTTCTTATCTTATCAAAAGTCATCTGAGTTCGTGCTGGCTGCAGACACCAGAGTAAGGCAAAATAAAAGCAAATGAAAATAAGGATATAAACAAATTCAAATAAAGATATATAAATTAAAAGAATAGACTGTGCAATGTGATGTAAACAAAACTAAACAAACCATTTCTCCAAAAACCACAACATTACAATAACGAGACGAAATGTCATTCTGTTGAAGAAAAAAAACTACATTACCCACAATTCAAAGTAACGTTTCACTTCCGGGTTATGTCGTCATTCAGTCACAAGGAAAAAAAAGCAAGTGAGGTGGGTGTTTTATTCTGTTATACTTTGTGCGTCCCACTATTACTGCTGCAAGAATTTAAACAATTAATTTTCCGTCCATACAACTAAACTTTTTATTCCTATTCAACTTTTTTTGTGTGGTGAGTATAAACCGTGTGCATGGTAGCACACAAGGAACTTCGGGTCGAGAACAACCTATGCATTAAAATTCTTGTGCTTGTATTCGACATTACATCACATGCACTTCATGTGTTGTTTAATTTTACAATCTGAAAAGTTCTCCGAGACAGATTTCAAATTCAAATTTCATCTCTTGCTTATCGAATGAGATGCAGAAGTAAAGATCAATATTCAAACCAGCTACCAATAATTTAATGTTTAACATGCGATGTTGTATGTGTTGACAAATGGAACATATTTCCAAGAGGAAACACTTATTACATACACGTATATGTAAAGAAAAAAAAAATCACATTTGTTATTTTAATGTAAATTCATTTATTTACAATTTATTTGTGGGTCAAAAAAAAGGACATAACATTAATTTAAATGATATCATCTGACGTTTGCTTGTTTTTCCAGAGCCTTAAACAATGCTGCTCATCGTTGAATGAATGTGTGTGGATGTAGTGCGTGTGGAGGGCCGCGATGCCGCTGGAGGTCAAGTGGCCGTTCCCACAATGCCCGACGTTGGCATGGAGGCTCTCCGGCTCGCTCATCATGGGCATGGTGGGCTCCTATTCCTACTTGTGGACCAGTAAGTTGCATGCAATGTTGCAATGTGTCCTGTAGATTCTTTCTAGTGATCCATTGCATTTCAATATTTCACGGTGCCATTGGAAATGTCGTGATCTCAATCAGAACCTTCTCATCACTCACAGCGTTTTCCGTCTTCCCATAGAGTACATGAACTGCCTGACGGTCCACAACCGTGAGGTTCTATTGGAACTCATCGACCAGCGGCCGGCTGACACACCCCTCATTACACTTTCCAATCACCAGTCTTGTATGGACGACCCGCACATCTGGGGTGAGAGTCCATCTGAAGCACTGGAAAAATTAATTAAACAAATTGTATGCGTGTGGATATTTATTTGTGTGTGTGTGTATATGTTTATGTGGGGTAGGTGTCCTTAAGCTCAAACACTTGTGGAACTTTAAGAAGATGCGATGGTAAGTTTTACTCCTGTACAATAGATCATTTTTCTTCTTTTTTTTTTTTTTTTGGGCGAGGTGGTGAGGGAGTGTTATTTATTAAAAAAAAAAAAACTCCAATATATCTTTTCCATGACAGACCGATAAAAAAGTAAATATAATTTGTACACTTATAGAGGACATGGTTTTATTCAACTTTCATTCCCACAGGACTCCAACAGCGTCGGACATCTGCTTCACAAGAGAATTGCACTCTCGATTCTTCAGCCGAGGAAAATGCGTGCCGGTCTGTAGAGGTGAGTGACACGAGCACGTCGTTGTCGTCTCACGTCGTTGATATTTTACGCCCCCTTTTTTTAGGTGATGGTGTTTACCAGAAAGGGATGGATTTTATTCTGGAGAAACTGAACAGAGGGGAATGGGTGCACATTTTTCCTGAAGGTATGATCTGGTGTTTTTTTGTTTTTTTTGTGGGTGTGGCATCTGCATCAATTGGCTTAATAGTCAAAATGTGTTGTCATTCAACAGGTAAAATCAACACAAGTGAAGAATTCATCAGGTTAAAATGGGGTAAGTGCATTGCATAATGGCCGTCTCGTAACGTGGCGCTTACACAAGCCACTGGTTGTTTTTTTTAGGTGTGGGACGCCTTCTAGCCGAGTGCACCCTCAATCCCGTCATCCTGCCACTGTGGCATGTGGGTAAGTGCTATTCTTGATGTCGACCCAATTTCATGTTACATTTTCAATGACTGTTTGTTTCATTTGTGTTTTTTTTCCCGATCCCAGTATCTTTAACTCACCAAAATCATGATTACTGTGCATGGAGATCTAAATTCATCACATTGTTGATGATATCCACGTAAATGAAGCCTTCTAATTGGTATTCATTTCTACGTAGCTCAAATGCAGAACTTTTTCATGTCCACATCACGATATATTATTTTTGTTTTTTTTAAAGATCACATACGTCTGCTAGCTTAATGCTAACATACAATGGGAAAGTCCATAGACTGGTTCACAAAAATGAGCAACTCAATGGCTGTTTTTAAACATTAGCATAAGCACAGAACATACAAATAGACGATCCAACAACTATGCTCTGTGGAAAACAATTCGAGCTTAAGACTTCATGTTATATAAAAGTCTCTATCTTTTGTGTCAGGCCTGAGTGATGTCCTTCCCAATGTGAGCCCCTACATCCCCCGGATTGGTAAGGTAGGAACATTCTCTCGCCGTTCTCCACCATTCTCCCTTCCTTGAGTGACTGCAGCGTCCGATTTATCGATTGTGTGCTTGCAGAAAATTACCATCCTCGTGGGAAAACCCTTCGGTGTCAAAGACCTCGTGGAAAAGCTCAAAGCAGACAACAAGAGTCAGGTGAGGCAATATTGGATTGTCTGGATTCTCACAAATCCTTGAACTGATTATGTTTCTTGTGGAAATATGTCCAAAAAAAATCGAGATTGTTTTATGCAACTTCAGAGGTTGTACGTTTGGCTTTTCAATGTTCCTGCGCATTGTGGCGTCAGAGACATTCACGCTTCCTTTGCTGTTGCAGTTGGAGATGAGGAAGATGCTGACGGACCTCATTCAAGTGGACTTCCAGAGACTCAAACTTCAAGCTGAGGCACTTCACAAATCCTGAGGCTGGTAGACCTTCACCTGAAGATAAGAGTCAGGCCAGACAAAGGACACGCGGAAGGCCATTTTGTGCAGGAGTGTGCCAGAGCAAGTGGAAAACATTTTTATCACAGGATGCAGTGTGTGATGACCAGAACTCTTTTCAAATCTTTTAAAACATGCTGAAGGAGGCTGAACATTAACTGACTGAACATCATCCATGTTTTGAACAAATGATGTATTTTTCCTTTAATGGTAATTCTTATGGCATCTTTCCATGCATCATTATTTTTTAGCTCAGTGCACATGTGTTATCCTGTAAAAAAAAAAAAAATCTCTGGCTGCTCTTCGGCCTAACCCATACCACTCAGTGTCAATGCCAATAAAGTTTTCTATATGTGGAGCCTATTGTGGTTGTAAAAGAAACATGAAATCCATATAAAGACAACTAAGACATTTGTGAAACCTGATGGACTTCAGTGCCTCTCTGCAATGGGGCTGGCAATGATTTGATTTTGATTCCATCTTTTTTTTTTTAAATCTTTTTTTTTTACTGCTTCTGTTGTGCCTATTTGTGACTGTCAGTCTTTTGTAATGCGTTGATTTGTTTTTTATTTTAAACATAATACATGCTTTGGTTCAGTAAAGGTTAGTATGTTATCAGTTTGCTGGTAAAAAAATAAAATAATATTGAATATTTATACGAACGAGGCTGCGCTGTGACGTCGTCTCTTCATAGGCCGCCCGTGACGTCACCCGCTGGGATAACCGAAGATGGCGACGGCAGGGACGCTTCCCCTTCAATACATCTCTCCGGCCCTTCTCGTCCTCCTGCTCGGCACGCTGAGCAGCTGCGAGGAGCAGGTGCCGCTCGTCTTGTGGACGCACCAATGGTGAGCTCGTATTCGTTCATTTTTTTGGTGTGTTTGTTTTGGCTGGAGGCGACTAGTCGGTTTTGGCCCAACGACGGGATTACGCCACCTGACACCTCGCATCCATCCTTATGTGGAAAAACACCCAAGATGTCTTCCGTAAGCACAACAGCGATACGGTCAAGCAATTTCTCGTTTGAGAATGGATGTATTTGGTATAATTGGAGTGATGCCAGTGTTAAAATATATTGCTGCGACAAATAGAAGCTCTAGCTCAATAGTCCAGTCCCCTGCAAAAGTATTGGAACGGCCTCTCATTCTCTTCTCCAGGACCCCCCAAGCGAACCAGCCCCTCCCTGCCGCAGGTCACATTGTGGAGCATCAGCAACTCTCCGGTTACCTGGATAAGATTCTGAATACTGGCCCCCGAAATGTCTTGCTGTTTCTTCAGGACAAGGTACGTGGGATATTCTCGGTAGATGTTTGGTTGATTATGTTTCATGCATGCATGATTGTCTTTCCACCAGATGAGCGTGGAGGATTTCACGTTGTACGGAGGAGCTTTTGGAAATAAGCAGGACAGTGTTTTCCCCAACCTGGAGGTTGGTTCAGGTTTCTACTTCATGGGTGTTTCATTGCCTCCTACTCTTTTTTTTTTGTTGTTGAATTGTTTGAATTGTGAATACCTTGAGGAGGCTAATGACACTTTGCACGATTGAGAGTTTTAAGGGTCAAATTCTAACATCAGCTGTCCAATTGAAGAGTGCCCTGAGATCATCGTCTTCCTCCCTGGTGCTTCCGGCCGTGTCCTGGCCGGCCTCCAACGCAGTGATTGGTCACCTGCAAGAACAACTGGAGACCTCCCCTCTATACATGGACCCCGACACACTGAGTCAGCTCACGCTCAACGCCTCCTCGCCCGCCCTGCTCGTCTTCCGACTGCCCTACTACATCGGGTAAGTTGAGCTGGGACACTTTTTTTTTATTTTATATTAAAAAACAGGACATCAAACAAAAAGATAATAAATTTTAAAGTTGTTTGACTCCCAAGTGTGAACATTTATTTATTTATTTTAGGTCTGATCTGATGTCTGCCAAAGAAGTTCTGAGCGGGAACGGTGAGCCTCTATCGACTCGAGCGTGTTGTTTCGATTTTTAAAACGGCCGACTTTTAACCAGCTCGCATCTTTTAGACGAGGTGATGGGCCAGGTTATGAGTGTCATGAAGAGCCAGTCTGTTCCCTACACGGCCATCTACACCGCCCTGCGACCCTCCAGGGTGAGTCGGCGTACGCCGGTTGTGAAAACACGCAGATGGCAATTTACAATTTTATATAGCACATTGCTATCACATCTTTATTTTCATTTATTTTGAAATTCCATCAGTACATTTTAGAAAGGGGACAGACAGTTATGAAATCATGAAATCATTTTTTTTTTTATTCTTATTTTGAATTATTGCCACCGCATTGTTCAGAACATATCACAACAAAGCGTGTGCGTCTGGCATTTTGCAGGGGTCGCCTTCGGTCTCCATGGAGGCGGCTTTGGCGGGCGGCCGCTCGCTGCTGCAAGCCAGAGGCGGATACAGAGATCGAGAGCGAGAACGCGAGAGGCAGCGCAAAATGAAGGAGAGGGCAGGCGTCTATGCTCCAGTGGAGTTTAAGGTCTTTGAACGTGCAAATCAATCTTTTCTTTGTCTTTTCCGTCTATATTTAAAAATCTGCTGAGCCCAAACGTTTTGCGAATCACTGCCGCTGTTTCGATCTAAATTAAGTCCATCACATTCCATTTCAATATACTTCCACCAAAATACCACTAGATGGCGCCAAATCAATTGGGATTTCTGTATTGCTACTACTCCGATGACATTTTTTTAATAATAGTAACTCCTGGAGCGCACACACAACTAAAGATCCCCATTAACAACGTTTTGCGCCTGTTTGTGGGCAGGAAGGTGAGAGCAGCTGCATCCTTCTGTGGGCCAAAGGCCTGTCAGTCAGCATCCTTCGCAGCGGCCGCTGGGTGTCACACGACCTCACCCCGTCCACCTTCGGTGAGGGCGTCAGTCCGAAGCTGCACGGTTCCAGCTGCGACAAAACCAAAGCGAGGTAGCGCTTTCCATTTTTGAACCGTTGTCGACTTTTTGGGATGGTCGTTTTTATAATAGTAACTGTTGTTTTTATTCTATCGCAGACTGACCCTTAATTACGAGAACATTCTCGGACACCGCGACTTCAAACTAATGTGAGTCTGCTTGACGCAAACGTTTTTAACTGTACCGTCGAACCTCGAAGTTGAAATACAGTGCGTCCCGAGACATTTTATTCCCATCACTATTAATATTCGTCATTTAGTGCAAACAAGTGAGGTAAGATGTCAAAATAAAAAAAAAAAATCCCGCATTTGTCCGTGTAGCTTCAAGCTGAGCCAGCGCCACTACACGGTGTCGGCCCGTCGCTGGTTCACGCTGGACGCCGTCGAGTTGGAGTACGACGGCACCAAGGCGACCTTTAACGGCAGCAGGAACATCTACGCCCCGGCCGAGTACTCGTACCGCTGCGGGTCGGTCAGCAGCTTCCGTTGGCCTCAGCTTATCCCGCGTTCATCCAAAGATCCGGCCAATCAGTGGAGGGTCGCCTTCGAAGACTTCCAAGTAAGTCGCTTACATACTCGCAATGTAGCACTTTTTCTAAAACGTCAAGTTGTGTCTGCGTCAGCGTCCTTATTTCATGATCAATCCCTAAGTCACGTGATCATATCCCGACAGATTCAAGGCTTCAACGTAAGCGGCAGCGAGTTCTCCTACGCCTCCGACTGCGCCGGTTTCTTCTCGCCGGGGATCTGGATGGGCTTGATGACCAGTCTCCTCATGGTCCTCGTGCTCACCTACGGCCTCCACATGATCATGCAGCTTCACACCATGGACCGCTTCGACGACCCAAAAGGCCCGGCCATCTCCGTGCCTCAGACGGAGTAAAGTTCCCTCGTTCCTGTTCTGTATTCATTATCATTGCTCCCGTCCTTCTGTCTACCCAAACAATAGCATGTCCCTGCTCCTGTACCCCCCCCCCCCCCACACACACACACACACACACACACTCAACATCCCTGCTCAAGACCTCTCACAGGGATTCTAACCTCACCCTGCCCGCATCCGTGTTTGTTTTGTGGTGAACACTCAGTGCAGGTTTCAACCCTATATTCAAAATCTTTTTTTTTTGTGTTTAATAGGACAAAAAAAAAAAAAATGAACACAAACTGATGCTTGTTGGAAAAATAATTTCCCAAACTGAGGGATCGCTGATGTGAAAATGTTATTTATTGGTGAAAGTATTTTTTTGTTTACCAAAGGGAATACATATTGTCTGTAGATGGGAAGAATAGTCATGATGTCAATTGGTTTTATTTTGTTGGATGACTGAAGTGAAGTGAAATTGCTGTAATGTCAATAAAAACATCTGTGGAACAAATACATTTTTCGGGGGCTAATCATTTTTATATAGTGTTGAAAATGACACTGACGAACAATGAAAATGATGAGTCACAGACATTGTGCGCCGTAATGCAATTGATTTTTCAATTATGGCTTTCACAACTTCACACTTACCCGTTAGAGGGCGCTGTTAGTTCGTGGTTCGATGAAACCTTGTACGATATCGAAAGTTTCGGATTGGACCGTTTTCCACAGAGGAAGTCAGAAAAAACATATAAGCCTGTCCATAAAAAATATAGTTTTATGTGAAATGGTGGTTCATCATTTAACACTAAACATCATATTTACTTCATTTAGAGCCCTTTATTTAACACGTATAATATTTGTTCTCCCTCAGAAGGCGACTGAGTTTGATCTGATAAATGCAGTGCGCGGATAATCCTTTAGGGGGCGGTCATCTTCCATTAGATGTCTTTCAATGACCTTGCAAGAAAAGAAACAGCTGATTTTGAAGACTGTCAGATTTTTAAGAGGTTATGGCTACTAAAAGGTTTTGTTTTTTTTTATTTATTTTTTTACTGAGACCATAATATAAACAGTTACTGGGTGAAAGTGAATCATATGTATTTTAGAAAAAGGTGTGTAAAATTGAAAACAGCAGGTGTGCGAAACTCTGGATTGTTATTTTATTCATTTTTGCTCTGAAGTTTTGATTTTTTAACTCAACTATTAAATTATTCAAGCAAAATGATGGAAAGTTATTGTACACATGATTAAGAAATTTCACAATTTTGGGCGTGTTCATACAAATGGTTACAAATGCCAAACACACGAGACGATTAGAAAATTTTAGGCCTTTCATCATGCAAAACAAAATGTTTGTGACCCACAAAATCAATACAAATGGTGGGAAAAACAAACCAAAAAAAAGTTTCTTTTCTCTGTTGACAATTTTGTTAGCAAAGTTCTCAAGTGTTTTAATTTATTATTAGTGAGAAATACAAAAATCAAACATGATACCAATCAAGTCATGTGTGGAGTTTTTCTTTGTTTGTTCTAAAAGGACCAATGAAATAATCTTTTAATTCTTTTAATCGTTTAGGCCTTAAAAGCTCAATTGTCCCAACAGAAATGATTGTTTTTACCGCAAAATAAAAAAATTAAAAATGAGTGTATATCCTGAACTCAATTGCCAGACAGATTTGCGCCCTGCCTGGCAACACATCCTTTCAAACGTGCCCTAAACATATGATTTGAAAGAGTTAAATGCAGCACTCAGTAAACAGAAATGTCAATTACTTAATGGGCTGCTGTCACGACACCGTTCCAGACTACACCTTACCAATCAATTCTTCTCCAAGTTATTACGTTTACTCCAATTACACTAGACGAGTTGCATACCAGGCAACTTATAAAGCGTTAATGAGAGCACATTGGGTGTGTTGCGAACAATGACTGAAACAAAGGTCGTTACATTTTCAAAACGTGATCTTGACGTTTTTTTAGATTGACCCCTTCTTGTTGCCAATGGCAAATGTCGCACGTTCGGCCACTGCGAATAAATGAGATGGAAAGGGAAGAAAAGTTTCACAATGGAGGGATGGGTGCCGAGCGATTCCTCAAAGTGGCAGTGACGGAGTTACATTGCAAACATGCCGTGTGCACTGTGGAGCTGCAACTTTTTTTTTTTTTTTTTTTTTTTCCAGAATGTTCGTTGGTTAAGTTGATCAGATTGATGGAATAGATTCGGTGCTTGTACTAAATAGTGCATATTCAAATTTTGCATCACAGAGGAGAACATTTCGATTGTGTTCGCCATATAATAAATAAATAAATAAATAAATAAATAAATAAATAAATAAAAGGGCAACATAAAAAAAATCATCTGAGTCTAACTAAGCTGTTTTTGAATATCCAAGAAAAAATGGTCAGTTGAACAGCTTCGAGTGAAGTGTTTTTCTTTTAATCGATTAATCGACAGCTAATCGATACTTCAATGAATCATTATTTTTGAGAATCGTTTAATCATTGGGAGAACTTGTTTGATTTTAAACGGCCCAAATTCTTGCAATTTCACTCATTCTCCAATTTTGTAGTACTCTGTGAAAGCAGACGAATCAATTTCTTTGAGATGTGTTGTACATTTTGGGATATTGATATTTTTCATTGTCATTTTGAAATCATGTCTTTATTTTGAATAAAAGGATGGAAATGGTCTTAATTAATCAAATAAAAAATAAAATAAAAGCATGAGTTGAAGCTTAATGAGTTGCTTTTCAACCATTTGCTCTTCAAAATCTGTCCAGTTAGTTTTGACGGAGTGACGCATCATCAGACAACACTTGACTGACTCATCATTTGCTTCTGAGCGCACAAAATTGCCTTAGGGGTGTGACATGGGAGTGTAGGACTCAAACTTAGGTAATTAACCAAGAAGTCAAAAAGTATTTCCTCGTACGCAAGAACATTTGCCCTGCCTCTCCAACGCCTCGTCTCATTTTGCATTCCTGACTTTTTGGGTCAAAGCGACATCCTTTTTTGAAGTCGCCCTTCCACTCCAAATATGACAAAAAAAAAAAAAAAAAAGGAGAACCCAAAATATTGCAAATTAGGCTTGTTTTTTTTAAAGTCAGTTTAAGTTGATGTTGTGTGATGTATTCTACAGGAGAGCTTTAAACTTTTGTGGCGTTATGAGCACGTTATGTATCACGTCCACACAAAATGACAGTCAATCAAAACAAAGTCAACGATAAATTCAACTTTGCTGTATTACTTTTATGTCATTGTGTCCTCGAGGCGGGCGAGAACCCGCCCGATGACTGGTCACGTGACATAAGCGACACCTTCAACATTCCTGGGCTGCTTCCATCCCACATATAAAAGGAACGCTTGTCGTCGTCCTCTTGCACACATCTCCAGCATCCGGCGTCACGACTGCAAAGGTAACGTGACAAGTCTCTTTTCACACTCCCACAAAAAACCTTAGCATTCCACTTTAGCATCAAGACACAACTTCAAACCAAGTTCATTCAGTTTGAAATATGTTGTTGTTCTTTTGCTGTCAACGCGCAGATGGCCCTTCACGCTTTGCTTCTCCTGTGTGGGATCAGTGGACTGTTGACTGGAGTTGTAAGTGAAATGAAGAAAATCCAAATCCAAAGTTTGTCACTTGATACATTTCACTTCATTGAATGCTTTTTTTGCTATGTGCCTCTTTTCTTTGCAGTTCTCCGCCGTCGCCGTGACAGGTTGGTAACTGAATTGAATCAGGCATGATATCTATATTTCTTTTTTGGGTCTTCCATCTAAAATCATAACTGTCTTGTAGTTCCCGAGTGTCCAACTGGTTGGACTCGGTTGGAGAACCGCTGTTATATCTATCAAGACAACGCGCTTGCTTTCACCGCTGCAGAGGTATGTTATACACTTGTTGTGATGAATTTCAAAATCAGTTTGACAATTCATGAGACAGCTCCATAAATCATTGGTGGCTGTCCAATCACAGCCTGAGGTGTACATGAAATGACATTTGACCTTTTGTTGTGCAGGCTATTTGCAATGGTGCAGGTGGGACTCTGGCCACCATTAACGATTCGGTGGAAAATGCCCTCGCTTTCCAGCTGATTCGGGATGCCAATAGCGATGCAATCGTAGACACCTGGATTGGACTCCATGATGGAATTAAGGTATATTGTCTCACTGTGAACGACTGTTGAGCAGATTCAATCTTGTCAGCGATTTCTAGGAAGTGTCAAATTGAATGTTTTTGTCATAGTAGTGGTAGAAATTGGAGATAACGTTAATAATCTTTTAGCAATGACTAAAATATTTTTGTCTTGCAGGAGGGTAAATTCGTCCGCACCGATGGCTCAAAATCCAAGTTCTTTGACTTCAGAAGCAACCAGCCAGACGACTTTGGCGACAACGAAGATTGTGTTGAGATTGATGATGAAGGTATAACTTTTTTTTTAGCATTTCTAAGTCTTTAAGTCTGAACTGTGTATTCATGCATTTAGAACATGCCAAAATGTAAGTTTTATTTTTGACAAATGACCAATATGATATTTTTCATGATCGACACAGGACAATGGAATGATGAGACTTGCACCGATACACAGGATTTTATTTGCTCCATCAACCTGTGGTAAAGAATCAACCCTCTCCGTGTCACACCTGGAGCTGCATGGAAAATACTGACCTCCATCGTGATGCTTTTCCTTGGCAAGATACATTTTAAGTGGTTTCACATGATGTACTACAACCTATTTTCTTCTTCTTTTCCTTTTGGTTCTCAAACTATTTTGTTATCTCTCCAATAAATGAAGGCATTTGTATGTGCATCAAATGTGTTTGTGTGTATGTCTAAGAATAATGCATGCATGTGTGTGTCACTCATACTAAAATCCATAAAACCCACAGTCAAAAACAGTTATATATTTATCACACATAATAATAATAATAATAATAATAATAATAATATAATAATAACGAGAAATAAAAATGGTAAATTGATGATGATGTTGACTGAAATAAATTATTAAAATGATGCTTTTAAATTGAAATTAAATGAATAAATAAATGAATGAATAAAAAATAAATGAGTTAAGGAAAGAAATCATGATAAAAGTTGTCAGATGTCAGATTCGAACTCACTCGGGAACATGGCTCGTGTTGAATGTGCCATTAAGAATGAATGGGGGATTTTAAGGCACAAATTTGCTAATTATGCAAAAACGGTAAATGTTATGAACAAATAAAATGGTAGCAATCATGCCGTGAATTTTTGGAACGTGTGAAAGTTGGAATGGGGTGAATCGGTTAAAGCATGTGGGAGTAGTTAGGTGTCAAAAAAGTGGGAGGAATAAAAAAGTAGAATAACAATAGTGTGAAGGCCTTCGCCTTCACACTAATAATAAAGCCTAGAGTCAAAAACAGTCATATATTTATCACACATCTCCCCGTGCCTGCGTGGGTTTCCTCCGGGTACTCAGGTTTACTTCCACATCCCCCAAAACGTGCCGATTGAGCACTCCAAATTGCCTGTCTATGTGTGTCGTGTGAGCTTCATTCAAACACAGATTAATAATGCTTCTAACAAATTTTATCTTTGTCCATTTCCTGGAATCAACTGCTGATTACGTGCCCACCCATCCAATATACATTTATGCCAAAGAGAATGATGTGGCGGTCGATTAAAAAACAAAAAAAAAAACAGTTTGTAGGGACTGTCACATTCCCAGCGGGTTAGAGAAAGCATCAAAATTCCTTAATCAATAGGTGACTCATTAAATGACAAGGTGGCGCCAGTCCAACCCATTTCTTCATCAATTAGAAGATTGGCAGTCCACTTTTGCGATATGTTCAATGGATGCAAAATGTTCAGCTACACTTGACGACAACAATGACGACAACTTGAACCTGTTGTGCTGTGTGGGTGGAGACAAAGCACCAATTACACGGGCAAAGACAATTACATCTCAGGCTTTTACATTTTTCTTTATTCCGGGGGAACGGGTTGAACAAGTTACGTGTTTGAGGTATCCGGGGACCGATCGGAAATACGAGGTGCAGGCAAAATCAATTCATTCTCATATTTATGAAAGACTTGCCTCATTTATATGTAATAATATTCGACAATAATGGTGAATTGAAGCTAGGTGTCGAACCCAGGCCCGCGGGCTAAATTTGGCCCACAATGTAATTACATTTGGCCCCTCGAAGACAAATTGTGAATGGACTTTGTGTCACTACTGCAATAGCAATGTTGCTAGTTTTTGGAATCACCGTTCATCTTTTGAAAAATTGTAAGATTTTACTACTCTGATTTCAAAACAAGTTTGTCATCCGTTTGTTGTGTAGCCTATACTGTATCTAATACGAGATGTTCATACATTTCTTTGGGTTGACAAACGATGGCTCTCTGAAGGAAACTGACTCGCGACAAAATTGAATCGGACACCCCCTGTTGTAAAGTGTTAGGGACAATTATTCACCAGTTCAGGCTGTGTCAGCTAACATGGCCGTGAGGATGAAGTGTTTTGCATAATGGAGAAAGACTAAAACAAAAGGCAACTCCTCTTTAATGAACCATTCGTAGACATTTCCTTAAGCACGAGCCAAAACCAGCACCTGTTGTTTTCATTTCATCTTCTCATGAAGGCTCTATCACGTGTGGATGTCCACGCAATCGTATGAGATAAGCCAGACTTGAAATGGACAGAAAAAAAAAAAGCCCTAAGCCCAACTCGGGCTTTACTTCCGTAATTGTGACAACTGTGTGAACAAAGTTTAAAAATGGAAGTGGCCGCCATATTTGAAGCAGGGCTCATTAGAAGATGTAACAGGTTCCACCTAGAGCCCAACTTTGATTGCCGTAGTTAAACAGGACAAGTGGCATACCAAACGGCGGCGCAGCATTGACGTATCTGGCGGAGGTTGAAGCGCTGCAACATTTCACAGATGTTCACTGAAATTCATTTATCATGGGTGCGCCGACAATTATGAAGTTTTCGAGTCGCTGGCGTGTTAGCGTCATTTAACTCGAAGGGCGTGTTGTTGCGTTCACAGCGAGGCTAGCAGCGTTGATGTTGGCATGATTCATCCAGACACAAATTAATTGGACTTCACCTCACCTGCACCACCCAAAACCTCCTTTGGAGGTAAAATCATTTAGTCTGAAAGAAGGTGGCGAGGCCTAAGTGGAGTCCCCATTATTCTTTGTGATCTCATGAGATGACTAAAACAGTTTGAGTAAGGCTCTCAAAATAAATGACGTTTTGTGTTTGTATTCAACTTGCCAAGCATCAATAACTGACTCTCCGTTTTGGTTGACCTCTGAAGATTGTAACTTCCTGTCAACCACATTGACTTGTGGAATATTCTGAATTTTTCAGACGGCGTAGCGTGTTCGGATAAGGAGATAATAATAATAAATAATATTTTCTTTCTCGTAACGTGATTTAGTCCAATTTTAGTCATTATTTACTTATTTGAATTTGATAAAAAAATGAAATACAAATATTTTGATGGGAATGCAATGCAAGCAGAAGCAGACAAAACTCAAAAGGTAGACAAGCTGATGGTGTGAAATGTGTCAACTGGAAAACGGGAGGAGCGCTTCAAGGTTTGAAGGTCTGAGCTCAGTCTTTCTTGAAAGCAAGTTCTCACCTTCAGAATGTACGGATCACCTGTACTGTAACTGCAAACCCACAAGACTCGTCCTCCAGATTTGTTTTTTTCTTTTTGTGGGGTAATCACTTATCATTCTCCTGATTCCAAGAAAGTCATTTAACTAATTAAAGCAGTACATTTCCTTGTGTGCTGGTCTGTGCTGTGACACCACCCCAGCCCTGAGACATTCACTATTATTTCAAGGAGGTTTCATGAATACAATTTAATTTCACATATGCGTTGACCTTCTCGAATCTCGGTTCATGAGAGAACCCAATGTTTTTCTGTGAGAGGCGATGGGACACCGTCAAGCGCCCCAAAAAGTTGCAGGTTGACATAAATGAATGAAAAAAAACCAACAAGAAAAACGACTTTAGTCTCCAGTAGGAAATTGCCACATCAATTGCCTCTAGAACTCAGTCCAACATTTTTAAAACATTGTCTTTATAAATTTAGTCAAGACAGAAACTGGTCCGACGTGTCACCTGACATCCATGCGAGCGCCACCTCTAACATTCCAGAGTTGCGTCAAAGCACCCTATAAAAGCATTGCTCCTCTTCCTTCTTTTCACATCCACTCAGCGTCAAGCATCAGATCTGCGGAGGTAACATGACAACAGCTTCACAGCAATTCCATGAAACTCACTTTCAGCCTATTTTCTATGTTGACATGCCCATGTGTACGTAAGTAGGATGAAGACCTTTGAGAGACACTTAAATGTTTTTTCTATCATTGGACAGATGGGATTTGCACTTCGCTCCGTGTTCCTCCTCTGTGGACTTCTGGCAGGAGTCGTAAGTGCAAAATCTTTCGTAAATATCTCGACAACACGTCGACTGGATCCGAGTGGGTTTTTAACCATTTCTTTTCCTCTTTCCAGTTGGCCCTCCCAGAAGGTTTGTCACTGGTCTTATTTCCCAAACTTGGTTGTTTTTCTCTGACGTTTTTTTTGAAATTGAAATCAACAATTTGTATTACAGTGACTTATTGTCCGAAGGGGTGGACTCAGTTGGATGATTCCTGTTTCATATTTGTAGCACAGGAGAGAACTTTTGTTGATGCTGAGGTAATCATCAAATTGTGTGAAATGGCTTTTGAAAATACAAAGTGGAATCACAATTGTTCCTTTTTTTTTTCTTCCCCCTCAGCATGTGTGCATACTCAAAGGTGGGAACTTGGCCTCCATCCTCGATGCCAAAGAGAACGCATTGGTGGTAGAGCTGATTCGGGAATCAGTCGTTCCCTTTGCAGACACATGGATTGGACTGAGCGATGGCATTCAGGTGATTCATTGACAAAGGCAAAAGCTCTCATGCAATAGAAGCGCTTATTTTACTCTTAGCTGGAAAGGAACTCGAGATCACTCGTGTTGTCTTTCATCATCAACTCACGCCATCTGGGTTTTGTTTTTTCTTCGGCACACTGCCAGCTCATCATTTCTTTTGACATGTGTGATTGTTCTTGTGATCTTTATGTCTGACTTTATTACAGGAGGGAAAGTTCCTATGGACTGACGGCTCACCTTTGGACTTTACATCATTCAGCCCGCCCCAGCCCGACAACTTTAACGGCGACGAAAACTGTGTTGAGATTAGTGACGACAGTAAGAATGTTTTCTTTTACTCTGGTGTAAAATGTTTTTTGTGCAATGTGATCCGAAAGTAGCTTTTGACATTGAATCCCACCTTACTAATTCTCTTTCTCTCTTTTACTCCACAGATGAACAATGGAACGACGACAACTGCATGGATACTAATTTCTTTGTTTGCATGAAAGAGGCACACCGTCACTAATCAACTCAGCTACCGTCGCATCATTCTCGAAAAATGTCTTTGGAAATATTTTGAGAATCTCCTGAAACAATAGCAGATTTCCAGCGGTATCTTTGTATCTATCTATGATCTTCTTAGCAGTTCAATTTCTCTTGATGGCAATCAAATTTGGAAGGTGGAAGGGTATCTGGAATAAATGAAGGAATCTGTCAATGCACCTTGTTTGTTGCTTTACTTGATGAGTGTCTTTTGTTTTTTCCTCATGGCCATACACTCATTAACATCTCATTTGTTGACATAAAGTGACACACACATATCGAATGAACCCAAACGCTGGTAAAGCCAAACCAGACACAACATTTTTTTTTTTATTTTTTTTTTTTTTTTTAAGCGACTTATTGGACCAAGCAGGGGTGTTGCTAGGCAGAAAACTCCAAGGCCCCCTACCACAGTGGTATATTACCACCAGTTGCTACCTGGTACCACACACACACATATACACACACACACACACACACACACAGAGCGTTACTAGCTTACATGTCGTTGAGAAATTTATGCAAATGAGCCTCATTAATAAACATTTTCGAGTTCAGCGCTGTCTTGAGAAAGCCATTGTAAAATTGCCTCATCATGGCAGCAGTATCTTGAAGAAGGGATCATCATCATCGCAGAGAACAACTTTTTGTTATTGATTGGTTGATATCTATCAAAAGACTGAAAACACATTGCGAGAGAATAATAAATATTGTAGAAAACATCGAAAGATGTTCGAGTTCAACACGGTTTACTTGTTCAGAGGGAAGAAGTACTTTTCAAGAAGACCTCATCCAGTCTGACACTTTACTTTAGTGATATTGATTTCTTACACGAGTCGGTCATTTCTATCCAAATAAAAAAAAAAGATCCAAAACGAAAAATAACCAAACACCTCATCTTAACGCACGTGTAAGGGTAGCTTGTACTCTTTTTTTTTTAATATACCGACTGGTGACCAGTTGAAACTTTCGGTAGCCAAGTAACAGGACACGTTGCATAGAAAATAGTTGGAAAGATGATGAACGTATGGATTTGATCACTGTTGCCCCGATTAAAAAAAATCCTCTTTGACGAACATACCATTCATCCAATGGGAAAATCCGTCAAACGTTTAGTTTGTTTCAGCACACCCTGACCATGGGTCAAACGGTTATTTACGTATCTTCGTGCCAGGTACGTGTTCTGAGCGGCCAAACTTTTTTTTTTTTTTTGCATGCATAAAGGTGCGATCATTTCCTAATGAGCCTAACTAAACATTATTTAATGACGACGGCATGTTTATGATGATAACATCCTGCTCTCCACACCTTTTGTGAATTGTCGACACTGTTTGTACTATGTGTCCTCTCTGCATCCATTGCAGCCTGGTCATCCTAGAAGAGGGACCCTCCCACCATCTGTGGTCCCTTCTCAAGGTTTCCCATTTGAATTTTGAATTGTCCTTGCATTGCTATTTGGACCCGTCCGTCCCAACTCCCAACACGTATTACGTCAAATCACCAAAGAAAAAATCAGAAATATGAAAATAAGATGTCTCTCTAGTCAATAATTGACAATCACCCTCCTTTAAAATAATCAAATTTGTTCGGAACGTGAACGAATAAACAAAGGATTGTCGCTTTATTTCTTTTCTTCGAGTCTTACACAATTGGCCCATATACACACCCTCACATTCATGTGACTCGACATAACTGATTAGACAAGTCAAATGAAACCCAAAGTCATTAGTGACAGTCAGAAACATCAAAAAAAAAAAAAGCTCAATTGTAGAGGCCAATTAGGCTCTTAACGAGCCGCTGTCACAACACGGGTGAGGCGACGCCCCGAACAACAGACCTGCACCGTGGCGTCCTTAATTACCCTGAACATTTTAAACGCTAGTTAAGACAATTAGACAGGACGAGTAGCATACCAAGCAACCAATCAGCATTGACGTCACCGGAGATGAATTTATGTTGGGGTGTGAAGCTCATTACATTTCGAGGTGTGTTTTGTCACCTGGTCCGACTACACTCGTCACTCCCTCCTGTTATGTACATTTGAGACGGTTGGCACGTCACGTACGACGCCTTATTCGAGGGAGTCATTACAGAGGGAGTGAAATGTTGACATCTGATGACACGCTCAGATTTTTGTGTGAACTGCCGCCGCTTAACATTCGACTGATGTGCAACTTCCGAATTTTGTCAAACTCTCAGGGGTGTGCAAAGGAGCAGTTTGTTGGATTTTCATCACCAAAATATTTATCAGTCAACGTGGTCACAGCCGAACCAGTTCGTGTCGCCAACGTGGCTGACTCGTACAAAATTAGCTCGGAGGACATCAAGGGTGTGACATGGGAGTGTAGGAGTCAAACGTAGCTAATTAACCAAGTCAAAAAGTATTTCCTCGTGCACGAGAACATTGCCCTGCCTCTCCAACGCCTCGTCTCATTTTGCATTCCTAACTTTTGGAGTCAAAGGGACATCCTATCTGAAGCCGCCCGCCCTTCCACTCCAAATGTGACAAAAATAAAAAGGAGAACCCAAAATAAAGGCTTGACGGGAAATTTTGTTCAAAAACTTAATAAAAGTCAAAACTTGGACATGCAACATCAACATGTTCTACAGGAGAGCTTTGGACTTTATGGTCAAGGTTAAACCTCACCAAGCATGTGCTCAACACAATATCGCGTAGGCAACGACGATGACAAAGTCAATGTTCAATTTGAGTTCGGTGACTCTCTTTGTCAATGCCATTGTTTCCTCGAGGCGGACCAGAACCCGTCTGATGCGTCACGTGACACAAGCGACACCTTCAACATTCCTGGGCTGCTTCCGGCCCACATATAAAAGGAACGCTCGTCGTTGTCGTCTTGCACACATCTTCAGCATCAAGCATTCATCACGACTGCTAAGGTAACACGACATGAAAGCCTAACCTTGCGATTTTAGTATCAACATGCAAAGCCAAATCAATGACGTGAGGTCAATTAAGTGTTTAACGTGAAGTTTTTGGTTGTTTTTTTTCTTTTTCCTGTTCTGGCGCAGATGGCTCTTCGCACGTTGCTTCTCCTGTGCGGGATCAGTGGACTGTTGACTGGTGTCGTAAGTGAAAATGTTTTTTTTATGTCATTGGTCACTTTAAAGAGTCACATCTATCCTTGGCGATTACATTCTAACAGTGAACGATGTTTTTGTCTTATACAGTGGTCTAGTGGAGGTGTCGTTAAAGGTTGGTTGGTACCAGTGACTTTGTAGCTTCGTCGCCTGTTTGCATTTCGATCGTTGATGTCAAATCACCTTTTTTTTTTTTTTTTAGTACCTTGCTGTCCAAAGCACTGGGTTCGGCTGAATGACCGCTGTTTCCGTGTTGTGGACGAGGATAGAACTTTCGACGATGCAGAAGTAAATACAGTAATGGTCTGAAAACATTGATGTTACAGTAAAGCTCTGAGCTGATTTGTATCTTTGTTTGTTTAGAACGTCTGCGTAGCTATCGGAGGCCATCTGGCTTCCATCTTAAACTCGGTTGAACATGCGGTGATTCTTGCACTGGTCGACAAAGAAGTTGGAGCAACTCAAACTGCCTGGATTGGATTCAACGACATAAATACTGTAAAGCATGAGCTAACGCAATCATGGAAATCAAAGTCGTCGTGATTGTGATGAGTGACTTTTTCACATGTAACTTGGTCTTCCAGGAGGGAACGTTTGTGTGGACTGATGGATCACCTTCCCCCATTGGTGGATTTAGGGCATTTGAAGGTGTTTCCGCCCCTAACAGTGCCGGTGAAGACTGTGTGGTGACAAATACCGGAACAGACAGTACGTTTCCTTTCCTCCGTCTTTTCCTGTCTATCAAGGCGAAGACGATACACGGATGTCTAAATCTGTTTCCTGTGTTGTTTTTCAGCTCTTTTCTGGAATGACGTGGACTGCACTTCAACAGTTCCATACGTTTGCGTCACCAATGTGCATTAAGTCCCAACAGTCGACGTCATGTATTCTCCAACATTATCTTTTCTATGCTCTTGATGTCTCTTCTGAGACATTCTAGGACATCAGCGGTGGCTTTCCGTTTCTGGAAGTAATGTGTTATGTCAGCTCCTTTCCCACTTTACAAGTATGGTTGATTGCCATCAAGAAAAACAACTTTTTGAAAGCGTCTCTCTCTCTCTCTCTCTCTCGCTCTCTCTAATAAATGAAGGAAACTGTCTCGGCATCAATGTGTGTATTTTTGTATTTGTTGTTTTGTGGCACACAGAAGGTCAGAGCAATTTGCGTGCGCTCGTGTACTCCAAAGATAGAAAACCAAACGATGACTGATTAGATCATGTAGAAATGGTCAGCATCAAAGACTTTGTAGCTCCTTTTCACCCTATGCAATATGTGTAGCACATCTATAGAAAATCTATAAATAAAGTCAGCTCTTATGGGTAAAGTTATGTTCAAGTTAAAATGGTAAATTGTTTTGAAGGAATCCTTCTTCATGTTTATTTTTTTACACACGCTTTGCATTTTTTTTTTTTTTTACACATTTTTAAACATGCACAAAAACTCACCAAATTTTGTACACTCATCGGACTTGGTGAAAATTTGGACATCTTTGAGTTGATGAAAATAAAATGGCTCAGTAGCGCTACCTAGAGCAGGAAAAGAAAAACAATCTCAGTTTGAGCAAAACGAAAATTGCCTTGCGTACTAAAAAGTCCATTGCAGCTATAGCCTGAAACAAACTGGAAGCCAGCTACAAGCCAGCCAGCTTTTTGAATACTTTTACACCCTTGTCCTACAAGATTCATCCGACTGACTTCAAAATTGGGTTGCACCAGCTTGAAATGTGGGACAACAATCATGAATTATTATTATTTTTTTTTAAATACTATATAGTGGGGACGGGACCTCAAAGTTTGCATTTCATATTTCTTTTACCGCACAAGAGGAAATGCTCAATAACTCAAACATTTTTGGGGTAAATAGTCGCAACCTGAAGAAATCTGTGATATTCCCTTACAGCGTCACCTAGTGGCAACCAGGAATCCAAATTTTTCCACTTTAATATCTACTGCACCGAGCCGATGTCAGAACAGCCTCAAGACATTGCTCAGGCTCTACGTGGAATTTTGCGACTTTTCGGTAAAGGGCCGTGGCTATTACGATGGCACAAAGTTTGATCAATTTGTGTGACAATTAAAAGTGCTCGAACTTGACCCAGACGACCCCATCTCCACATTTTTATGCATTTGATCATAATCAGGGCCTGAAGACATCTACGAACTTATTTTTCATCGTAGTAGTGGCTCCACCTACTGGCTACAGGAAATTAATGTTATTCTTTGAGATGTTTCTTTTGAGCCGGTCAACCAGATCTAGTTCATATTTGCCCCGAATCGATAAATATTGATCTTGCAATTGTGATCCTTGATCATGAGCTGACGCCAAGCGATACTTTTGAGTTGACAGTGTCCTTGGCTTCCAGAGAATTCAAAATTTGCTCCTTTACTCAGACAAAGACGTTTTTGGGTATTCTTCATTAGTTGAGTGACAGCAGTGGTTGAGATCAGCAGAGACTGTCAGCCACTCCCTTAATTCAGTTCTGCTCGAGGCTTCTTATAGGATGCCTTCCACCAATTTCCTGGTGCTAATTACAGGTAATTATCATTGAGTCTCTCTTACGCAGTGTTTCTCAACCTTATTAAAGCACATTTTTGACATTTACAAGATGTCGTATACACGCAATACAGCCTGAAACAGGAACGAGATCGCGTGTGCAGTATATCGGTGTAATGGGGAAAAAAAAAAAAAAAGAAGTGCCGGTACTCCCCTTGTTCGATTGTTGCCACCTGACAACCAGGTCAATCAGGCAGTTTGTAAGATCAGAAGATGATGTTCATTCATTATTTAATTGATTGAGTAATAAATGAATACATTCAACTCAAAATGTCAAATATGGCAGCCAAATTATGGCAACCATGAATGGGGGGGGGGGGGGGGGGTTGGGTTTAAGGGAGGTACTCTTCCTTTAAATGTGGATGGAGAGTTCATTCCAAAACAACTAACCTATGTCCACTTCATTAAAAAACAAGAACTTGTTTCTTGCTTTTTAAGATGTGCTCTCCATCAAGGATCTTTCTCTACTTGGCCACGTTCATCTTGTCCTCAGTGCCGGTGAAAAAGAAAAGCCAGCAGATCACTGAAGGGATGGATGGATGGACCTTAGCCTACTTTCTATCAGATGTCATGCTTGGCATTCAGGAAAAAGAGTTTCAAACTCTATTTAATCCAGTTCATATCTGTCAAACTCAAGGCGCGGGGGCCAGATACGGCCCGCCGCATTATTTTATGTGGGCCCGCAAAAACAAATTGTGCATCGCATCGATGTCACGTGTCAATACTAAATTTAAAATTCACTTTTAAAAAAAAAAAATAGAGAAATGCAATTTCCATTTCCATTCATTTTTTAAAATATGGTAACAGTCTTTACTACTCTCTGATTTTAAAGCTAATTATTCATCAGTTTGTTGTGTAGTAAATTTGTAAATAAGTTATTGTGTAAATTTGTAAATTTACTGTATACAAAATAAGGCTTTGACAGTCAAAATGGCCCTCCGAAGGAAAGTATGACGGCAAATGTTTCCCCATTCCTTCTTGATGGCATCATTCAGCACATTCAATTCACATTGGGGAAGATTTTCGACATTCCCAAAATTGCCAAATTCAAAAATGTCACGTTTTCACGTGAAAAATCTCTGCAAAATTTTACAAAATTCCATTTTTCACTTTTAATGTCTACATTTTTCAACCCATTCCAACTTTAAACTGTTCATCTTTTGCCTGCCTATTCCACAACTTCCCATTTACCGAAAATTTTTCAATTTTGACATTCACGCCAAATGTTGTTTTTTCCCTTCTCATTTCTACATTTTTCAACTAATTCAACTCGTTTCAACTTTAAACATCATTCTGCAGCATCCCCCAAGTATTTATTCAGCTTCTTTGCCTTCACAGGCAATTTCTCCAGAACTTGTATTTTCTAGTTGCAATTAGTACATTTCATTCCTAAAGAAAAGTGAATTTCTTTGCAAAATTCAATCTCTCAGTTACAGTGGCGGAACACACATAAGGAATCCGTCTATTAAGTCCGCTCTGGAGCTTTACTTTACTTTGAATCCCAGCTCATATCCCCTCCGCGATCCATTCCATTCAAAACGGGTGAGTACCTAACACAAAATGACAGTGGTAAAATACCGCTGACTCACAGGCTCTTCTTAAAAAATGACAATACATTCACACAATAAAATACGTTCAATTTGTTCGAGGAAATAAGACACAAACACTTATTTTAATGCAGATAGATTGCTTCATTTACCAGAGAGATGATCTTTGATTTGATAGAAATGTTGTTTGCTATTGGAGAAATCTGTGTAATCATCGAAGAACTTGATTAGTGGTGGTGATACACTTCTCGGATGCAAACATATGGACTGTCATCTGTGCAGTCCTCATCCTCCCAAGTCCCATCTGTGAGAAATAAATGTTTAAGCATAACAGCATTTTATTCTTTACCCACATTTACTGAGTTTACTTACTACTTTCCTCTAATTCCACGCAGTCACCAGTTTCATTAGGCTCTCCCGTAGCAAAATTTCTGAAATCCTCATCTGAGCCATCAGTCCATATAAAGTCATCATTCTGGAAGTCACATTTGAATCATTAGTCCAGAGTGATTAGAATTAATAAAAACTAACAAAATGGTTTTTAAAAAAATGAAGAAATAATTTTGCTAACAAAATAACAGGAAAAGAGTTTTTTTGTGTTTTTTTTTTTTAAACTGAAAACTAACGGAAACAAAAGTTTACATTTACAAAACAAAAACAATAATGATCACACCAAAAAGGTACTTTGTTTTCATTTTTGTCAAATAGTTTCGCACATCAGCTTTTGGGGTTTTCTACAAATATTTGGCTGTTTGTCTGAGAATTGTAATTGCTAGTTAGCTGGTGCCGCGTAAATAGCATCGAGCTGGTTCTTCCAGATCATCTTGGCACTTGAGTCTCACTTTTGCTATTCAATATGTTTTGAAAAACTCATCTGAACGAAGTGAATTTAAAAACAAAAGTAAACATTCAATAATAATATAACTAGGAGAAAAATCCAAAGCTATTTTAACCTCGAATCAGTCCCAGTGTACGATGTCAAGCTCAAGGCGGCATCATTTTGCATGACTTACGAAAGGTCCACATGGCCCACCAATCACTTTCTATGGCTTCTGATTTTAAATTTAATATGTTATCAAAACCTATAATAGGAGTTAAATCAACTGGAAAGCCGGTGGCTCGGTGACGCACTGGGTAGCACGTCCGCCTCACAGTGAGGAGGGTGCGGGTTCGATTGCACCTCCGGCCCTCCCTGTGTGGAGTTTGCATGCTCTCCCCTTGTCAGCGTGGGGACAAAGCGGTTCCGAAAATGGATGGATGGATGGATCAACTGGAAACTGAGTGTAGTAATAAACTGTGAGATAAAGTCATCGCTCTCTGAAGGAAATCATGAAATACCATGTGGCACACCCTGAACGTGATGGTTGATGTCCTACTCGTAGGAAAACTCGTTGCAAATGAACATCTTTTCATTACGCCGGTGACAAGAATTCAATTTTTCTATGCGACCAAAAAAAAAAAACAATTCAATTGAATGCAAGTGACTTAGTTCAATCCCAAATTTTACAATGATCAATGAATCACCTCAACGGCATCATGAAGTCCAATCCAGATTTCGTCAGTATTTCCACCTTCTTGAATTAATTCTACGACAAATGAGTTTTCCAGGTCGTTGTGGATGGAGACTAAATTCCCGCCAAGGATGTTGCAGACACTCTGATGAGAAAAATAGAATTGAATGTTCATTTCACTCATTGAATCCATCTGACATTAAATATATTTCGGTTTTTTTTTTTCGATTTGACAATGATTCATACCTCTGCATCTGCAAAGTTTCTTGCCTCATCTTGGTAGATGTAACAGTGACATCTCAACTGAGTCCAGCCTTTTGGACAGTCACTGTTCACTACACAAATATTATTGTCGGAAAAAAAAAGAAATGTGTCAATTAATATATTATTTATATATATATATATATAAGATATTGTTCATTTGGAAAAGTAGCATCGATACGTACATTTCCACCAACCGTTCTCGTAATATGCAGGCTTGGACCACTGTGAAGACATTTTTTTTTGGGGGGGGAAATTGCAAAAAAAAAAAAAATGATATGAAGGCAGCAGTAAATTAAATATTGAAAATACATGACATTTTGACTTACGGCTCCAGTCAACAGTCCACTCATCCCGCAAAAGAAGAACAACGAGCGAAGAGCAAACGCCATCTGCAATATGAGGGAGAAAAAAACTTTTTTTAAATAATGAATAGCAGCTTTGTGCTACTCTGAAACAAAAAAGATGTGAATGTTGAGAAAGTCACAACAAATCACGATGATCAAATTGTGAAACGCTACCTTTGCGGTCGTGACTGAGTTGTTTTGTACCAAGGACCACAATGTGTAGTCTTATATAGTCTATACTGCCTAGGAATGTTCTACACTTTTTTTTTCTTCTCAGAAAAATTCCTCACTTAAAATGAGTGCATGCATAAGACCAGTTTTCTGTTGCAATAATTACTGACTTGACTGTCGGACGATGGAACACCTGAACCAGTTGATGACATCAGAGGAACATATCTTCTGCACCCTAGTTAAGGTCTGTTTGAGGCTTCAAACATTTGTCAAGTGCTAATTATGATTTCTTTTTTTGGGAGGGGAGAAGAAGGGCTCTTTTGAACATATTTCATAAATGACTGAAGTTGTTCATTTTGAACATCAAACATAAAATGATATAAACAAACATTGATTTAAAAAAAAAAAAGACATGACAAGGATTGTTAGGTTAAGTTATTCCATTTTGACAATTTTTTAGCTGAGGAGATGTCTTGATGTTCACAGACCAACTGGAAGACAAAGTGTCTCCATCTTCCCAGGAGCATCCTCTGGGTGAGACGTGCCCTGAACACATCACCAGGGTGGCTTCTAGGAGGGTCAGGGTTACTACCCACAATGCTTTGGGTTGCATCCCAAGGAAACACAGTACTCCCTTCCACTAATATGCAGAAACACTTTTGCTCTGAGGACACTCTGAGGATTTCAAGACGTGGATAGAATGGAATTTTTTTTTGATTTTCAAATGTCTGTTATAGTTATGCACCAAGTAAAAACAAAAGGGTTACACTGAGCCATGAAGTACGTTATTTTCCCCCTTTTTTTTTTTTTTTTACAAAAAAAAGTTGAAAAAAAAAATTCATATAAAAGAAAGAGCAACCAAAGTAATGTAGGTGAGAACAACAGGAAAGTACATCAGGCTTTGCTTGTTGTTTAGTCATTGCAAAAATGTACGATAACGACGATAATAGACATTCAGCTATTCAGGTATTACAGGTTGTAGAGGTACTGTGACATTGTCTTCTACTCCATTTAGGAGGTCCATCACAATTTGAACGGTGTTATTATTCATCTTTTTCAGTCAGCTT
The DNA here is from genome assembly GCF_054491065.1 of Syngnathus leptorhynchus. Lineage (NCBI taxonomy): Eukaryota > Metazoa > Chordata > Actinopteri > Syngnathiformes > Syngnathidae > Syngnathus > Syngnathus leptorhynchus. The sequence continues at coordinate 23,889,839 of NC_141195.1, forward strand.
GCTTTTGCGATGGCCCGTCATTCCATTCCGTGAGAAAATCAGTTCCTGTTAAAAAACAAAACACACTTGGGGCGATTTACGATCATCAAAAAATTGTGACACCAATCAAAATACGTCCTTTTAAACATCACCCACAAACGATTCATGATATGGTGTAACTGGTATGTCACCATCCATCTTAAACATTCTGAACTGATCTAAAACTCACGTCACGAACAGGATTCGAACCTGTGCGGGGAAACCCCATTGGATTTCGAGTCCAACGCCTTAACCTCTCGGCCACCGTGACATGTGACATGAATGAGACTACATGGCTAGAAACATCAGAAGCTGCATTTAGAAAGAAGCAAGATGTGGCAAAGAATCTCGACAACACCCTGTATATAGGAAAAAGACTTGATGGGAAAAAAAAAACAGAACAATAATTTAGCGTAATGAAAAGTACCAAACAACATTTTGTCTTTGCGCAATGGCTTTAATGCAGCAACAGTGGAGGATTTTTTTTTTTTTTCAAGATTGAAGATTCAAGAAGAATTTATTCGCCATGTTTGAGCGTGCCAAACAAGGAATTTGACTTGGTTACATCACAGTCTCACTCAGGACATGTGAAAATGACAAATGACAATACAATGACAATATTTTAATAGCAAGAACAGCTTTTTTTTTTAGAGAATACCAAGGAATTTAGGCTGCTCCAATATAATAATAAAAATAAAACATTTATAAAGTGATTTTCCAAGTAAAAGATTGGTTTCATCAATCACAACCAGAACATCCAAATTAGTTGAGCAGCCACCACAATATTTTCTGCAAATGCTGTGTTACATTTGGATCGCTCACCTTCCAAACAGTTCCATTTTTGTCTCTTAAATCTATAGAATATTCTTTTCAAATGTTTGGGGAACATTGGTTCAATCAATCACATGCAAGGTGAGTAGCTGTGTCTCAAAGACACGTTTCCAAATCAACAATTTCTCTGTTTCATCAACATTTGACACAAAATGTAAGTCATCTATTTTATTTTCTTCCTGCAACAACTGTGTAGTACGTTAATTTATACCCTATAAAAAGTATTTGAAAATCAATCAACGCACTATTTTGAATTTTATGAAGATGATAATGTATTTCGCTCACATTTGACAAAGTAAATCCAGAATACTGTGCAGAACCCGTTCACATTTTCACGGGTTGAAGTGAACAAGAGTAAGAATGTGCACACGAATTTTAGTGGCAACAAATCACCACTTCATTCACTAGGTGACAACAGACGATGACAAACCAAGCCAGTAAACAAGATGCATGAAATTGTTTGTATGCATGCCTCCAGTGACGTAGAGGCTGACATGGAGAAAAAAAAAAAAAAAATCCTACAAAACAGGCTCCAAAAGTCCGCAGGCCAGTTTGTTATAAATGTCATCCCCAAAAAGCCCTTAAAATAACTACACATTATTTTAGTGGTGTGAATTTTAGTGCTAACTTTTTTTGGACATTCTTCAATTCTATTGTATATTAATTGATTCTGTTTAATTGAAGGGATTAAAGAAGAAAGATGACTTTTTTTGGGCAGTATTTGATTTTTAGATTTGACACTTGTTTGACACTTATTACAACTTCATTTCACATTTCGTTTTACATGACTTGTCAAAAATTCTGCTTATCAAGTCCCGTTCCGATTACAACCAAGGTTTCACTGCCAGACACGCAATCTACATTACGACAGTACAATTTATAATACTACCATGATTATGGAAAGAGAGAAACGAAACAAAAATCTGACCAGGATAACATATGATTTAAATACAGCAATAGCATATTCCAAGTTAGTCAATTTAGTTATGTTTGATTCCATTTCGAGAGTTGTATTGTAAACCAGCCAGAGACTTGTTGTCACAACAGTGCAAACTAGTTTTTCCAGCACCAGTTCGTGACACGAGATGTTTTGTCATAATTAAGATGTCAAGTTCAACATTCATGCTATATGATGATAATGATGTATTAGGTTGTTAAAAACATGGATATAAATAATTCAAATGTGTATAGTCTGTGTTCTTGTAGATTGATCACAATCAAAAAGTCTAATCCTGGAAGTGTAGTTTATAAGAGCACTCTTTTTTTCTTTTCTTTTTTTTTTACCACTAGATGCACAAGTGCACACTCTTCCATAAATGGGTCAAAAATGAATCAATATGGTTTTTAATGCTATTTTTGTCATTTTGGTAGAGTCGTTCACTTCTTTGTTATTAGGTATTATATCGAGGACCGTATAACAATGATTTAATGTTTCAAATATTTTTATTTTGAACTTCTCTGAAAAAGTCAATTACAGAGAACAGTCATAGAAAAATGGGAATGTTGTGAACATCCATTGTGTGCGAGTGTAAAAAAACATGTTTTTGGAGGAATACCTGGAATATGAAACGATAACATCATGTTACTATGAAGATGAAAACAAAAACAAACAAAAAAACTCACAGTGCATTTTTTAACAATGTATGCATCTAAGATTTAAAACTAGGGTTAGAGTTTCAAACAAGTGTTAGGCTTACAAACTATGGTTTCAAACTTGGATTAGGTTCTCAAACTAGGGTTTTAAACCAGGGTTAGGGATTCAAACTAGGGTTTAAAACTAGAGTTGGGGTTTCAAACTAGTGTTAGGGTTTTAAACTAGGGTTACAAACTTGGGTTAGGCTTTCAAACTAGGGTTTGGGTTTCAAACTATGGTTTCAAACTACGGTCAGGGTTTCAAACTAGGGTTAGGGTTTTGTAGTAAGGTTTCAAACTAGTTTTAGGGTTTAAAACTAGGATTAGGGATTAAATTTAGGGTTTAAAACTAGGGTTAGGCTTTCAAACTAGGGTTTGGGCTTCTAACTATGGTTTCAAACTAGGGTCAGGGTTTCAAACTAGGGTTAGGGTTTGTACTAAGGTTTCAAACTAGTGTTAGGGTTTAAAACTAGGGTTAGGGATTAAATTTAGGGTTTCAAACTAGGATTAGTATTTAAAACTGGATGGATGAATGGATAATAAGATTCAGAACTAGAATAATGACAAGGAAGTTTTCAAATGTTTCCACAGTTGGGATTTTCTGAATTTTCCTTTGCCCCTTTTGGTGGATAAGAACAGGGCATGTCATTATGATTCTGTCAACTGTGTGCACGTATCCAATTTGCATATTTGCCGAGTTGAATGACACCGTAAATGAACGTTTCAATGGTTCTAGGGTTTTTTTTTAAGTGTTACTTGAACGCAATGTCCCATGTCCGCTCCTTCAGGACCATGGTCAGCTCCTTTTTACTTTCCACACCGCATTCCTGTCTACAGCCACGCCCTGCACAATCAACGCTCCTTATCAACTTGCCTACTTAAGTAGTTTAAACGCAACTCTCCAGCTCCACCATTGTCAATTTGTCCTGTGTTGCTCCCTGTTCCCTGGCTCTTGTTGCCTCCTGTTGCTGATCTTGCTTGCCTGGAGATGTCAAAGCACAAGTGCTACTACGTGCTAACAATGATTGAAGGTGCACATCATCAATGAATTAGTTGTCACACTAAAATAGATGTCTCAGAATTATAGACGATTGAAAATGACAAGTGTTATTTGTAAACTGAGCTCAGGAACACAAAACTAACCAGAAACCATTGAAAAATCTTAAGGACTTCAATCAAAAGTACAGAAGAGAAAGCCACCGTGGAAGTATTTGATAGGAAAACAATACATGCAATGCACTCAGGTACAAAGATAGCAAATTTACTCGTGATTCCCCATAAATAAATAAATAAATAAGGAAGGATTGGGATGAATTGCTGTACAGCACCGCGATTTAGGCTTGTGTCAGAGAGTGAGTGTTCCTTTAGCACCTCTGAACTGAGCTTGGGACTTTAGCTAAAGGCTCCTGACTGCCATCTGGTGTTTTGCTTGTGACAAAAACAGGTTTGCTCGCTTTGCTTCTCTCTGGTTGCTTCTACAGTTGCCAATGTAAGCTTCTTAAATACTTCACTGGTGCCATCTGCTGCTAGAGTTTAAGCTTGACTGTCCAAATGGTTGGGTGACTGCCACTTGGATTTATCATGATGTCAAGAAGTTATTCTTCTTGTGAGCGTGCGTTTTTGTGGGGGCGGGACAATTGTACTGTAGTTCTTGACATGTGCTTGAGACTAATATCAGATGACACCTAGGGCCCCCTACTGGCCACCAACATGTACAGCAAGGCCCTATGTGGATGATTTGTGACACCCCGTTGCAAGATCTTTCGCAATGCCACTGATCTGATATATATTGATTTTGTGAATAATTTATACATATATGATATTTATACTTTTGTATATCTATATATATGATAGTGAATAATTTATACTTATATGAAAATTATATTTTTGTATATCTATATGTATGATATTTTATATATTTTACATACATATTTTTGTATGTATAAGATACATTTTGTAATAGTTTTTTTTGTCTTAATGATTGACACATCACATACAGTCAGAATAGGGATGAAGCGTTAGAAGATGTCAATGCTTAAAAATAAGTTAATGAATAGAAAACAGAACAATTCTTTCTGCTTGGCCTTTTCCACCCCAGACTCTCAATTCCACCTAACATTGTGAAGTGAACAAACATTCATCCCAGTCCCTTTGACATTTTAATTTTGCAATTGATATGTGGCTGTTAAAAATTGACAGTGAACTCTGTTACTGCTTTTTTTTTTCTAAGGACTCAGCAATGTGGGAGGTTATAACTATTGTCAGCTTCAAGAAGGTGAATAAGCAGCATACAAGGCAATCAGCTGATGCATGCTGCTGGGTGCGCCATAATTATCAAGCAGCACCCATCTGAATAATTAGGTGTGTTTTTGTCTCTTACGTCTGGCTAATTAACAGAAAAGCAAAGAGAATATTTTCTTTACGTGGGAGTGTCAGGCATGTTACTTTGAGCATTTCTCTCTGACTTCATAAAGGCATTCAAGTCACCCAAATGCAAATGCACGAGACGGGATCGGCGGGTGACGCTTAATTGCGAAGCTTTGTCACGGACGGAAGCTCAACGTGCCGCCAAATTTGGATTGATACTGAAAGAGAAGTCGATGCCTCTTTGTAATCGCTTGCGGATTTGTCGCTAATCGGACCTGATCTTATCCACGTCCGAAGTTAAAATTCCAACAAATCAAAAGTGTCACTTATGATTGCAACACATTTTAACATCTTGCTTTATCAAGGTCAACTGTCATGATGATACAGAGTTGTTGGGGAAGTTAATCTGCTACTGAGTTCAGCTCATTTGAGTAAATGACTTCCTGGGAGTGTCAACGAACAAGCTCTGGAATTTACTCAAAGGAATGAGCAAAAAAAAACAAAAAAACCTGTTGACTTTCTGTTCAATCTTACGCATTGATCAACATGAAGCTCATTTCATTTTTTGGATCATTTTCTAAAATTGCCGCACTGCTTAATTGGGATCCCCCCAAAATATGTATTTTCACCAGACACGCCAAAATGGATGGGCACATTACGGGCCTGCTAATAGACAATTAATTTGTTTCCATCAACTGACAAAACATGTTTGAAAATGGCGTACGTTCTTGAAGTCTTTAATTGTTCTTGACGGTGCGACTTAAATGCCTGTGAAATGACGTCAAAGCGGATTCAGGCATGAGAAAAAGTCATCATGGTTTCATTCAACTAGGGTAGCGGCATGCCAAACAACCTTGGAATGGGTGTGTCCTTAATTAAGAAAGCCAGAGTCCTTCCAAATGTAATTGGCCAGGTGTGTAAGGTGTGTTTTGTACTTATGAATAATGCTGGCATAACTCAAAAAAGCTATTAAGCTATTAAGAACATTTCCTTGTAGGCAAGTGCACCACCCTGCTTCTTATCCTACGTCAGTTTTTTCGCTTATTTCTTTTCCCAATAAACTCATCGTTTATATAAATAATAAGAATAATTTATGAGTTAAAAAAAGAAAGAATTCGTCTTTTGCAAGGTCAGAATAGTCGAGGTGATGAATCTGAGTCAACGTTGGGCTCGAAAAGCCTTTCGTGACTTTTTGGATGCATATGCAAATAAATTCGCCTTGATTGAACTCGTTTGACGTTTGTTTCGGAATACGTGTCTAAATGCGTATCATAAACTGAACAAAAAAAAAATGGTGTTGAATTTTCCCAATTTTATTTTGTCAAGTGGTTGCACATGATAAAATCATCTGGCTCCAGATACAGGTTTCTTGAAGCAGATGTAAGGTCTGCTTAAAAATAAAAACAAAATTGGGATTTTATTTCGTGCAACAACTTGACAAAAAAAATTGAGTTTATTCAATAACATCATTTGTTCAATGTAAGAATCCGCAAAAATCGTTAGATATTAGTTTGGTTTGTTAATAACAAAGCCCCAAATGTTACATACGCAAGTAACCTGAGCGGCTCCCCCCAAAAAACAAAAAAACTAGTCAGATGTGTCACATGACAAGACAATTGCCGTAGTTAACATTCCAGTGCAGCGTCAACTCAAGGTATAAAAAGAGCTTGCTTATTGTCATTCCGTACCAAGCGTCACCACAGCAAAGGTAAACTCCACGCAACTAAATTCGTTTTGTACTCATTTTCAACACCACGTATGCGAATTTTCTAACAGCGATGGTCAAAAGGCACAAATGAACAAACTTGTCTTCTTCTGTCATTGCGCAGATGGCATTTGCTCTTCGCTCCTTGCTCCTCCTTTGCGGGATCTGTGGGCTGTTCGGCGGCATCGTGAGTTCAAATTTTATCCAGTTCCTAAAAAAAAACTAAAGAACACATTTGCTGTTGATCACCGTCATTGATTTTCCATCTTGCTTTTCTTCTTCACAGTCATGTCAGACAAAGAAAGGTTAGTGGAGACATCACGTTTGGATTCCTTCCTTGCCTTTCCTTCCTCAGATTGAGTTGTCGCCTAAAATGGCTCCAATTGTTTTGCAGGGTATTGCCCAAAAGGCTGGACTCGGTTGAATGACCGCTGTTTCATCTACCAATACGATGGAAGAACCTTTGCGGATGCCGAGGTTCGGACGACTTTCACACAGTAGTTGCAACGTTGTTCAAGGCGGGATTTGTTGATTGAACGTTTAACCCCCCCCCCCTCATTAGAGCGTCTGCAACATTCTTGGTGGGAATCTGGCTTCCATCCACAGTGCTCTGGAAAACCAAGTGATCATTGAAATAATCCGGGATGCTGCTGGTACATTTGAAGACACTTGGATTGGCTACCATGATACAATCACGGTAAGGCTGTACAAAGGTTTGGATTGAATCATGTTGAGTCGCAATATTTTGATCCATCGAATGCGAAAGGGTCCCTCGGACTCACTTTTGTCACTAGCCTAAATATAATGAAATCTAAATTGGATTTTTGTCTTGCAGGAGGGTGACTTCATTTGGACTGATGGCTACCCTGATGATTTCAATGACTTTGACGTGTCTCAGCCAGATGAAAGTGTCCCACCTGAGGACTGTGTGGACATCGATAGCGCAAGTAAAAACTCAATTTCTTTTCTTTGTAGATGTTGAAACCCAATTTCATTTTGGGAGCTTTAATGTGATGATTTTTTTTTACAGACGAGCGTTGGCATGATGACAACTGTCTTGATCTCAGTCCATATATTTGTGCCAAAAAAGTCCTTGTCAAGACACACTAACTAGTCCATCATATCTTCTAACACAATGCCTTTCCCACCTTCTGGATGAGAACAAAATACTTCAGGGTCTTATTTTCAGGTCTCTTCACCTTTTTTTTTTTTTTTTTGGCTTCACCTGCATTGTTGATTTGTGATTGGTTGTGGTTAGTCCAGAAAAACCTTGTGACTTATCACTAATAAATGAAAGAACCTGTCTCTGCATAGGAAATGTGTTTGTGTTGGGTTTTTTTTCTTTCTTCAACATCTTCCAACTTGGTATTTATAATGCAGCTCCAACTGCACAATTGTACGACGTTTGTGTTTGACAGGTTACTGTTCAAGTGACACATCATCTTCAGGGAACATAATAGTAAATTAAATGCCATTAGATTGGGGAAGGGGGCGGGTTAACAATAAACTAGAATGTCATGGCCTCTTGCAATTATCCCTACAATAAAATTACTCACCGAGTTAAATCTAGTGGGGAGTAAATTAAGATGAGAACATTATTGTTTATACATTTGTATTTTTATACACATCCCAACTGATGCACCAACATGTTAAGTGTTGTGTTTGTATTCATTTTGTATTTTACACCCATCTTAAACGATACATCATAATTTATGAATTTATTTGTTGAATAGTCATGATAGAAGTCGGGTTGTTCAAAATGCATATATAATAGTAATCAAAAATAGTAATCAATGGCACACCCAAATTATGACTCAAAGCTAATTTTCCACTGACTTACAAGTTAATCAAGTCCATCTATGACAGCAATGTATTTGTGACGGGCGGAACAATTAGATGCGAAAAGTTACAAAAACTTGTCTATCCACTTGTAGCCATTAATATAATTAAAAAAAAAAAAAAAGGCTCGCTGCAAGCAACACCTTTGTTTTTAACGAACTGACTGTACGAAAAAAAAAAAATTAAACCAACCAACCAAGCAACAAAGAACAAAGAAGGATCACAGAGGATTTAACATGAATAATTTTGGCCACAACGTAGGTCAGCCTTTCATGACTGTTAGCATTTGCGAACATGACATGTTTAACATAACATCACAGACAACTGTTGTTACATTTCAACACCAATCATTCATTGTAAGACGTTTCAAACAATAAAAGCACTTTTTAAACCCGTGAGTATAAAACCAAAACAACCACTCATGTCATGTCCTCAAACTTGAGATCACAAAGGACATGGGCCACAACAAAGACACGAAAACATAAATGAAATAAACATGTACGGGAGGTTTAAATCAGGTTCGGACGAGATTAGGTTCAAGAATTTGGACAGTGGTTCATTAAACAAAGTTATGTTTTTGAGTGGATTAGTTTTTTTTTTTTTTTCCGGTGGATCGATAGACCCGCTTACCTTTTCTTTGCAACCATACAGACAAGTCTGACTACATAATTAAATCAATGTATTCATAGCCAATGACTCTTATGACTTTAATTCAGGACCAACTTCCCCAATGGCAGAAGAGTGTTTTTAATCATGAATTGTGTGAATTTGGAAAAGGCATAAACATGCGACGACTGAATGTTACTGGAGCCGGTCAATGTCATGTGACATGGAACGCAACATTCCAAGTGTCAACCCAACCCGCGGTATATAACCCGCAGTGCCTTTCATCTTCCTAAGCGCAGAGACCGCAAAGGTGAGATGACTCCAAATTTTCAGTCTGCTTTTTTCTTTCCTCTGCCAACATTTTTCAATTCGGAAACATTGCCAGTTTTAAACCGGATTTTTGACGACGCAACTCTTCATAAATATTTCAGTTTACTCTCTGAATTGAACATTGTGATCGTCCTCTTCAAGGAGTAAGGGGGGGGGGGGGGGGGGGGGACTCAGTTGGACAAGAACTGTTACATCTTCCAAAATGATGCCAGGACTTGACCAGATGTATGGATGACTGAATGTCTGTTAGCGTCAACATTTGTCAGCTAATAAACCGAGTGCAACCGTTGAAGAGCTGCTCATTTGCTTCTCTTTATTATTTCCCTTCAGAACATCTGCAACCTTCTCGGCGGTAATCTGGTCTCGACCAGTAACCTCAAGGAACAAGCACCTGTTGTTAAAGTGATTCACGAGGAGGATGGCTCGCTGTCTTAGACACCTGGATTGGACTCTTTGATTCTATTCTGGTAAAAAAATAATAATAATAATAAAAGAAATGACCGATCCAAAAGTTCTTATTGACATAGAAAAGGAATATATCCTTCAGATTCAATCTTGTCAGCCAATGAAAGGAAGGAAGCGTAGTTATATTTTTATCATCACAGATTTAAGAAATGATGGGTAGGTGTCCTCTAGCGCCACCCAGAAGTTAACACCTGTTGAATATTTACAGCAAATATTCAAACTTATGTCAATTTACTCAGACAACATGATTTAAACCCACAAGTATTAATTCCTATCGTGTACTCCACGCTTACTAAAATGTGACTGTACAGTTTACTTTATAATTCGATGTGACATTGAGTTGGGGGTGGGTTGATGTTTTTGTTGTAATATTGTTCTTTGTGTCTCTTGACTCATTTGTTGGCAATCAGTGAGAGATTAAAAATGTGCTTCTGGACTGCAATAGAAGAGAGAAGAGAACGACACCACTGAAGAACAAGACAAAGAATAGAAGAAGCAGCAAGCGCCATCATGGCCGCCAACCTTTTTTTTTTTTTTGCACGACAGCAACAAGGGTTTAAAGTTGCATCACTTGGCTGTGGGAAGGGGCTCATAATGTCAAATTAGAGGCAGAAATCCCCTGTAAAATGGGTTTACCCGGCGCTAAGACCCTCCAGTGTTTTATTTGATATTCTAACATAAACTTATCAATTATTTTCTAAAGCCACATATTTATTACTCTCGCCCCGCCCCCTCTTTCCGAGCCCCAGAAGAGGAATACAAATCTGAGGGCCGTCCCCGGTGTACCTGCCTCAAAATTCTAAAAAGGTAGGTCATTTCAGTTCACCACTAGATGGGATAGGAAAAACAAAATCCACATTATCTTTGAATCATCATGAAACATGTAGCTGATTCAAATAATAAAACTACTTTTTAAAACCGCGACTGGTGAGAACATAAAACAAAAATAACCACGAATGCCATGTCCTCAGATTTGAGATCACAAAGGACATGGGCCACAACAAAGACCCTAAAAAAAAAAAAAATCGAATAAATATGTACGCTAGGTTTCTATCTGGCACAGGCAAGATTAGGTTCAATACTTTGGAGAGTACTAAGTTTTTTAGTGGATTAGGTTTTCTTCTGATTTGTGGTTTCAGTTCATGTAAGGGTGAGTCTCAATAGGGTATGAAAGGTGAGTGGGTACAACGAATCAATGGTATCTTGATAGACCTGCTTACCTTTGCTTTGCAACCACAGACAAACCTTACTCCATAATTACATCAATGCATTCATAGCCAATGACTCACTTAAATCCAGAACTAATTGTCCTCATGGCAGAAGAGTGTTTTTTTTTTATCATTAACTGTGTGAATTTGGAGAAGGCATATAAACATGTTACTGAATGTTACTGGATTCAATTAATGTCGTGTGACATCGGCTGCAACATTCTAATCGTGTCAATCCAACCCAATATTAACATTAAAATAATAATTTTAAAATAAATATTTTTTATATATATATATAACTTTATATGTAAAAAAAATAATAATAGAACAATAGAATGTGTTTTATATGCTTTTTCTGAAAACACAATACCATACATCACATGGAAATAATAGCGAGCTATAAATAATATACAATGACTTGTTGTTCAGCACATCCTTAGTTTTATAAAGCATAGAAATGACTTGACTTTTTTTGTTTTATCAAAGTCAAAGTCCGCTTCATTGTCAATTTCTTCACATGTTAAGGCACACAGAGATTGAAATTACGTTTCCCACCGTCCCACGGTGTTATAGTAAGTCAGATGTCAACTGGGATGGGTTCTCGATTGCCGTAACCTGGAACAGAACAGCAATTACGAAACGCAAGTCTATAATTTCCTCCATCTAGGGTGCATCTGCATACGTCTACATACTAAACTCGTTGAACATGTCGTATGACATAGCCTACAACATTCCAAACTTCTAACCCAACCTATAAAACGTTTACCGGTCGTCATTCTCAGCATCCACGCATCTCCAAAAGGTACGCAATTTTACACCTGCGTGTTTTTTTTAATTTATTTTTTAATCCTTTCATAAGGTAAGATGCAAGCCCATTTTTTTATAACGACTCATTCTATTATCTCACAGATGGCTCGTTTTAACCTGTTGTTCGTTCTTTGTGGGATCGTTGCGCTGACCCAAGCGGTAAGTCCAACTACGGTATGATTTAATCGTACTTTCTAAATTGAACACTATGCTCTTCTTCTTTGTCGTCTTCACAGAGGCACGATCACGAAAAAGAAGGTTGGTAGCCGTGATTAAATCCGACACGCATTTGAAACGTTTCGACTGAATCGTATCATGTATCAAACAATTGTGTTGTAGACGGTAACTGTCCCAAAGGCTGGACTCAGTTGGACACGTACTGTTACATCTATCAACATGATCCCAGGGCCTTCCCTGATGCAGAGGTACGTAAGACTTTCACATATATTATAAAATCAAATGAAAACGAAGCGCAAGGGCTGAATAGACTTTTTCACCCCCTATCAGAGCGTCTGCAACGTTCTCGGCGGGAATCTGGTCTCCATCAACAGCCTCAAGGAACACGCCGTTGTTGTTGAGCTGATTCGAGAGGGGGCCGGCTCTGTCGTAGACACCTGGATTGGACTCCATGATGCTATTCTGGTGAGATAGCTTCTCATTGAATCGCGTTACCCTAGCTTATCAGCGACTGTGATTCGATACTAAAATGTGACTTTGCCTTATAGGAGAACGACTTTGTTTGGACCGATGGCGAAACTGTTAGTTTCAGAAATTTTGGTGTTGACCAGCCCGACAACATGGGAGGAAATGAAAACTGTGTCGAGATTGGAGAAACTGGTTTGTATTCTTAAGAATATTGTAAGCGGTGAATCTGGGTGGTTGATCAAATATTTGTTTGTTTTGTTTTTTTAACCACATGCTTGAAAGTGGCATATTGCAAGCGGTGAATCTAGACGGTTGATTAAATATCTTTTTTTTTTTTTTTTTTTTTAAGTGGCATACTTGACCGTCGTTTGTGTTTTCTTGCAGACTCTCTGTGGGATGATGACGAGTGCACGGAGTTGAACCCGTTTGTTTGCATCAGACCCGTGAACAAAAAGAAATGTCATTAAGCAGCCATCTTGGGATCAGATCATCTTGAATCATGTCTTTTCTGAATCAACTTTGGCCATTTATTTTTTTAATGATTGCTGTCAATAAAACTTATTTGGATGCATATCACAGATCTTCAATAAATTCCATTTTCTGAGCATAAACATATGCTTGAGTGTTATTCCTTCCCTCCAATCTTCACACCGATTTTAATATGTAATATTTAATCATAGAAAGGTAGTCAAAAGTCCATTTTTATCTTTTGTTGTTTTATTTCGACAATGCAAATAGACTGTGTTGATTGTAAATTTAAAGATTGTTTTGAAATATAAGATCTAATAAAATATAAGATATGATATAGAATATCTTTAAATTATGGTGTGTACTTTAGCTGGTCAGGACGTTTTCTAATGTTTTTATTTGGTATATTATATATACTATAAATTCTATGTTTGTTTCTCTGTTTGACATGATCTTTTTATTTTTAGATATTTATTCATGGTCTGCACTTAGCACACACAAGATCGATGTTTGTTTCTCAAGGGTGAAAAAAAAATCTAAATTCCGCCTTGAGAGCGTTGTATGTATGCAAATAACATGTATGCAAATAACATGTATGCAAATAACATACAGGAAGAGCAACACATCTATAGGTATTTTTTTGTTTCACTCACAGCAGCTCTCTTTGTTCCAAAACAAGTTTGTCAAAGATGATTGAAATGTTCATTTGACTGATTAATGTTGTGGATAAAAGCCAAATATTTGAAAGCACCATCCCAAAAATGCCTTCAATGTACATTTAGCATCATTGAATCAGTCTTTATGTTCCTTTTTTTTTTTTAATCCTTTGATTTTTTTTTTTTTTTTTAACAGCCACTGATGGTGTCGTGTAGTTTTAAATATGAGCAATCTCTGTCGCGTACTCACAGTCATCTCCTCTAAATTTGCGCCATCGATTTTTACAGCACTCACGAAGCGCAATAGTTTGCTCCATTGGAATCCACCTGAAAGCCGATCGCTTCCGTTTCACCATTTTCTCTCACTACCGCACTACTTCCTCCATAACTCCAAAACTACATTCTCCATCGTTCTCCCGTTTGGGTTGGGTTTACAGTTTACATCACCTCGCTTTGAGCCAACAAGAGCAACTCTGCCATCAAGTGTTCGGAGTTAACCACTACAAGTGTCTATAGACTTGTTTTAAAGTGGGCAGGTGGCCGGGAGTCGTATCTACCCATTAATAAAGATAAGTTGACGAGAATACTCGTCCACGGATGACGAGTATTTTCGACGCTGGAATACAAAGGGTTAATGTAGTGTATTTCATTTTTCATAATACACTTCTCAGTGTTCACGTCTATGATCTTAGGTATTATGACTGTTATGTTATATATGCTTGAAATAACTTTATTTTGAACTTTCTAACTTATTTGAAAAAGACTTACCGAAAACAGTCATAGAAAAACGGGAACATTGTCAACATTCTTCTTCTTGAATCTTGAATCCATTGTGTGAGTGTCAAAAACATGTTTTTCGAGAGATACCTGGAATACGAAAAGATAACATCATTTTATTATGACGATATTTAAAAACAAACACAAAAAAAACAATAACAAAAAACACCTCACTGGATTTTTTTTTACCCACATATGTATCTAAGAGTTAAAACTAGGGTCAGGGTTTCAAACTAGGGTTAGGGTTTCGAACTAGGATTAAGGTTTCAAACTAGGGTTAGGGTTTCAAACCTAGTGTTGGAGTTTCAAACTAGGGTTTTAAACGAGGGTTTCAAACTACTGTTAGGGTTTTTATAGAAAATGCATGTGGGTCATTGTTGACCCATTTATGGAAGTTTGGGGTCGTAATACAAAAACTACGATTTCTTAAAATGTATTATTGGTATAAATATTAAAGGTAAGTTAAAATTTTAAATGCTATTATGTCCAAAAAGATTTTTGAGAAATACCTGGAATATGAAAAGATAACTTTTTGTTATAAAGATATTAAAAAACATAATAATAAGCAACCTCACCGGGTCACTTTTGTCCCACTTATGCAACTAAGGGTCAAACAATATTTTCAAATGAATGAATTGCATGACTGTCTTTTTAAAAATATTTTGAGTAGCGTGTGATGTGGATAAAGCGCCAAATAATTTCTATTTATTTCCTGGGAAATCTTTTTATTGACTCAGAAAATAGGGGTGAGGGGTATTGCTCAAGAAGCCACTCAGAGAGCGAGCTGTCCATCTCTGGTTTACCTGACTTCCGCACAGCCCATGTTATTTCAGTTCCCACGCATTAACTCTTGAGAATGTGCGTGCAACAATTATGATCGTGTGATTGATTGCTGGCGACCAGTTCAGGTTTGAGTCTACTTTCGGGCAGCCAAAACGGGATACGTGAGATTGAAAATGGATGATGGATCTTATCTTAGCAAGTTAATTGAACAAATGTTTTTTTTTTTTTTGGTCTGGTAAGGAATGTGCTGATTTTACACGCATTCAACTTGTCTGTCGTGTTAGGAGACATAACTGATTCAACATTCTGTGACACAATTAAGAGAGGATGAAGAGTGATTACCGTTTGATGCAATCCAACATCACCACATTCTTGGCTCTCCTAACAAATTGTCAATTTCAATCACCATTAAATAAATTAGTACCAATGCTAATTGGACCAACAAAGACAACATGACTAACATACATCATAAGAAAAAGTAAAACCTTATAAAAAAAAAAAAAGTGTTCACTGAAACCAGAGGCGGCTTTATGGGGTGGCAGTCAAAATGTTTTGCCACTCAAGTGGCAAATCATCTATCGATCCTTAAGTCAAAACTTTATGATAAATGTTCCTAACACATATTTTTGTCATAGTCTACGGGAAAAACTGTGTTTAGAATTCAACGCCCCCTTCTTCTTTCAAAACAAAATGGTTGTATTCTACACGCCACTAAGCAAATCCCAGACGTCACGTGACTGATCCTGCGTACAATAGTCTATGCCGACATTCTGGCTGCAGCTCCGAGAATTGACGATGAAGAGTAATGAAAAGCGATCGACATTCTGCCCGAGTGAATGATGGACAGGTTGGATATTACACATTCCAAACAATCGTCAGAAGTGGTTTGCACGGCGACAACAGAAGGGAGGAAATCCTCAGCACTTGAAAGCGAACCGTCGTCACTCGAATACCGACGAGAAACCTGGTCGTAACTGTCTATTGATCGTTGCGATGCGGTATCTTAATTGAAAGCGAAACGTCATCACTCGAATATCGACGAGAGACTAGGTGGTAGTTGTCTATCGATCGTTCTTGATGAAGGCCCTGACACTCAGAGGTCCCAATTGGAAGTCTTGAATAAAAAAGACAAACATGGGAGAAGGGAGCAGCAACAAGACGTCATTTTTGGAAGGGGACTTCTTTGAGCATGTGAAGAAAATCTAATTTTTAATCGAACCAAAATGGTTGTCAGAGAGGTTTTTTTTCTATCACCATCCATCCAGCCTTGCCTGGTGGCCGATCCGGAAGGGTTGCTGGAACGGAAAGAAAATATACTACAGACCCCAAAATAAAAATATCTTCAACCTGGACTCCCAAATAAGTAAATACACTTAATTCACAGAAGAAGAAAAAAATTGGAGACGTCTGCTTTTTGCGTTTTGAACTCTGGATAAGGTGAGAGGTGTAAACCAATCTAGTCTTGTCGAGATGATCATAATAATAATAATAATAATTATTAATAATAATTCAACCCGCCCACGTGACTCCCTCCCCCCACACCTATTCTACCGGTCACTGTAACACCCTGATGTCCTTCTTTGACAATAAAATAGCCGCTATCCACCAACAACTGACCTCTCACATGTCTAGCTATTCATCTTTTTTCCTTCCTCATCCCACCCCCACTTCTCTTTCCTGCTTCCAATTTCCCTCTGCTGCTGATCTATCCAAACTCATTCGAAATTTAAAGCCATCTACATGTCAACTTGACCCTCTGCCTACTCCTCTGGTTTTAGCCTCCCGCCCCTCTCTGCTCCCCTTGATTACTGCTATTATCAATTCTTCCCTCACCTCTGGTTCTGTCCCTCTATCTCTCAAATCTGCTACAGTTACCCCGATTATTAAAAAACCAGGTTTAGATCCCAATATTCTCAGTAACTTCCGTCCCATCTCCAACCTGCCATTTCTCTCCAAAATTCTCGAAAAAGTGGTTGCATCTCAGATTCACACCCACCTCACTAATAATAATCTATACGAACAGTTCCAGTCTGGTTTTTGCCCTCGACACAGTACAGAAACAGTCCTTATTAAAATCACTAATGATCTCCTGATTGCAGCCGACTCTGGTCTCATATCCATACTCATTCTTCTTGATTTAAGTGCAGCTTTCGACACTATCTCTCACTCCATCCTCTTAGAAAGACTAGCCGCTATTGGACTGGTTGACACACCCCTGCACTGGTTTCACTCTTATCTTTCTGGCCGTTCTCAATTTATCCAGTTAAAATCTTTCACATCTCACCCCTCCCCCGTGTCCTCTGGTGTTCCCCAGGGTTCTGTCCTTGGTCCCCTCCTATTTATCATTTATCTCCTCCCACTTGGTCAGATTTTCCGTAAACATAACATTAATTTTCACTGTTACGCGGACGACACCCAGCTCTATATCTCTTCAAAACCCCCTTTCAGCCTCACAACCTCCTCTCTCAGTGCGTGCCTTCAAGAAATAAAATCCTGGTTCACCTCAAACTTCCTTAAACTAAACAGCGACAAAACTGAGGTAATCCTTATAGGTTCCAAAGCTTCTCTCAATAAACAACCCCGTTTTACTCTCACCATTGACACCGCCTCGGTTTCCCCTTCCCCTCAGACAAAGAGTCTGGGTGTTGTCCTTGATTGCAACCTATCATTCAGCACCCACATAAACAACACTATCCATTCCGCTTATTTTCACCTCCGTAACATTAATCGCCTCCGCTCATCACTCACCCCATCCAGCGCTGCTATCTTAGTCCACTCACTTGTCACCTCTCGCTTAGATTACTGCAACTCCATCCTTTTTGGTCTCCCTCAAAAACTCCTCCATAAATTCCAACTGGTCCAGAATGCTACTGCTCGCATTGTCACTGGAACCACTGTCTACCATCATATCACTCCCGTTCTACACCAACTGCACTAGCTCCCCATAAAACAGCGCATTGATTATAAAATTCTCCTTCACACATTCAAGGCCATCCATAACCTTGCTCCTCCATACCTGTCTGACCTCCTTCATGTACACAGTCCTACCCGGTCTCTCAGGTCTGCCTCCAGTATCACCCTCACTGTCCCCTCATTTCATCTGTCAACTATGGGGGCCAGAGCCTTCAGTTGCTCTGCCCCTCGCCTCTGGAATTCCCTCCCCCCGGACATCAGAAACATTGACTCCATCGAACTTTTTAAATCTCACCTCAAAACCCACCTGTTTAGGCAGGCATTTGTCTAAGTTTATTTGCTCTGCTCAATAGGTCTCTTTGCTTTTAGACTTCTCTTCTTTTAATTGTGTCGATTTTATGTGTGTTCGGCGACCTTGAGTGCCGTGAAAGGCCCCATACAAATAAAATGTATTATTATTATTATTATTATGATCAGGAGGTGTTGACTGTCTTGTGACATCTTTAATTTGGGTTTTGAAGACAACACGTTAATACGGACTGAACGTTATCTGACACATTGTTTGAAAAACACCTTGACAGTGCTGTTAAGACATACTGTACTTATAGGGGCTAATTAGAGGTCTTTTGCGTCACGACAGACTGCCTCATTTTCTTCAAAAACAAGTTAGGCAAGGATGTTTCGAATTTTTACTGTAATTGCTTTAATGTTTGGGTGCGGGATTGGACAAAAGCCAAGTATTGACGCGCGATGAAATTCCGAAAGGGTTCAAGTTCTTGTGACCAGTGACCATTCTGGCATGACTTTTCATCAAGCATTTTTTTTTATATTCGATTTTTATTGTTTTAAAAGCCACTCGTGCTTGTTCACTCACCTAATTTGTGTAAAGAACGGGCTGATCTTGGCTGAGGTGGACATCAGCTCCCCGTGAACTTGAACAAAATAGCGGATACAGAAAACTGACATTCATCCGTTGACTTTCCAAACCGCTTTTTCCTCGTTAGGGGTCGGTCGTGCTCTGGCTTATTTTTGGGTCAATATCTATATATCTAAGGAAAATATGACACATTTTCCAATGAGTAATTGGCTTTTAGAAACCAACTAAACTTGTCTGACGTGTCATGTGACTCAGGGTACGACATTCCAAAACTGTCAACCCAAAGCATAAAAACTTTCCTGCAAGACATCCTCAGCATTACTCATCAGGACTGCAAAGG
Source organism: Syngnathus leptorhynchus (assembly GCF_054491065.1). Lineage (NCBI taxonomy): Eukaryota > Metazoa > Chordata > Actinopteri > Syngnathiformes > Syngnathidae > Syngnathus > Syngnathus leptorhynchus. The sequence continues at coordinate 23,909,106 of NC_141195.1, forward strand.
TAAGCATACACTCGATTTTTTTTTTACGTACCGCGCTTTTCCCCCCCGCGCACGTCTCTTTAAATCCTACACATGATCCGTTGAAAACAGTTTTTATAAAACCGCACGAGTCCGAATCAGTCGAAAGAAACGATCAAAAATTCATTCTTATTATCACACAGATGTTTCGTCTTCACCTGTCGCTCGTTCTTTGCGGGATCGTCGCACTGTCCCAAGCTGTAAGTCAATGTACGACCACAGGGCTCTCCTCGAGACTTTTGTTTTGGCTCTTTAAACTGAACATTGTGCTCTTCTTCTTCATGGTCTTCACATAAGTGCAGACAACCAGAAAGTAGGTAGCGAGCTGTATTCAAAATCTTCCTTCCATTTAACGACAGAAATCATTTGATGGGCAACTTTTATGTTGCAGCTATTGACTGTCCTCCAGGATGGACTCAGTTGGACCAAAATTGTTACATCTACCAATCGGAGCCCAGGACTTTCTTAGATGCCGAGGTACGAAAGACTTTCAGACAGTTTTCTGCCTGTTGACATTCAGGAGTTGATCAAATTAACGGTTTCAAACATTTCTCTTTATTTTTTTGTCTTTCAGAACGTCTGCAACGTTCTCGGCGGGAATTTGGTGTCCATCAGCAGCGCCAAGGAAAATGCCGTCGTTATTGAGCTGATTCGTGAGGGGGCTGGTACTATGGTAGACACCTGGATTGGACTTCATGATGCCATTCTGGTGAGATATCTTCTCATTGAATCACTCGGTGTGCTTTTACAAATATGTCGCCCACACCCAATTTTGTCAAGGAACGGTGGTTGTCTCAACACACGTCCTGTAGATCTACATAGGTTGAATACCATAACAACCCTCAATTATCACCAAATATTTGTCTCATGTGTTCTCAGTCTTTCCTTTTAAATGAAATGTTACTTCATCCATCTTACAGGAAGATGACTTTGTATGGACTGATGGCAAAATAACTAGTTTCAGAGATTTTGGTCCTGACCAGCCCGACAACAATGCAGGAAATGAAGACTGTGTGGAGATTGAGGCAACTGGTTTGTATGCTTACAAATTCTAGCATCGTAATAAAATAATTTTGCATTTTATATATATATATATATATATATATATATATATAAATAATTATTATATAAATATAGAATATATTCTATAATTATTATATTTTTTTATTTTATGCATATTTGAAAGAAGCATATGGAACACGTAACCCTTGTTTGTGTGTTTTCTAGCGACCCCGTTGTGGAATGACGACACCTGCACGGAAGAAAACGCGTTTGTTTGCATCAAGGCTGTGCCGAAAAAATGCTGCCATTAACCAGCCATCTTCTTTCAAAATATACTTTCCGAATCAAGCTAACTTGGACATAATATATGTGGCATCCTTCACGTTCATGACAGAATCATTCACTTTTTAATGATCAAGTAATCTTATTTGAACGGCTAACTTAGCTTTTCAATGAATAATATTTTTTTTTCTGTGCATAAAAATATGTTTGTCACTCATCACATATCTTTATCCAGACACTGGACCGATGGCAATTGTAGATTACAATATTGGTGATGGATGATAAAAGCCCAAGACCTACAAAATGGATTGATGCAGAGCGAGTAGCATACATACTCTAATAATCCATCCATCCATCCATCCATCCATCCATCCATCTTCTGAACCGCTTAGTCCCCACGGGGGTCGCGGGCGTGCTGGAGCTTATCCCAGCCGTCATCGGGCAGCAGGCGTGGGACACCCTCAACTGGTTGTACTCTAATAATATTCATTTAATTAGGCACTTTCTCAATAAAAATCAAATCATACTGTTTGTTCTTCAGTAATGATGTTTGCCTGAAGTCCTTTGGCATTATGCAAAAAAAAGGCTGGGTTGAAATAACTTTTTTCAAAAAATGCACGCCAATTTGTTGCCTCCATTTTGATATATGTTGTGACACCCAGTGACGTGTTTTAGTGAACCTGGGAGGAGCTGAGGTGTTTGAAAGAATTTTTGTACAGTCCTGTTGGAATGGTTCCAAAGTAGATGGTGCCAAAAGGCATCCAAATAAAGAGAGTAGAAGAAGAACTGCTTGTAGAGCTACACCAACAACAAATGTTGTTAACAGAAAAATCAGATAGCGTCTATATTTAGACTCTGTCATCTCACTCAACCAGGTGTCATTGGTTGCTCGCTCGCCAACGTGCCTTCGAACACGGCGTACAAATGTGACGTAAGAGTAGAGGAGGGTCTGTAGGCTAATTGGGAGTGATGTGCATTCCAGTTCTTTTAATCCAACTGAATCTTTCGAATCAGATAACTCAATAGATTTGTTCAAAAGACTCGTTCACCGAATCATTCGCAAACACACACTGATCCGTTGTTGAATGGGAAAGTCAAATCGTAAATCTACATTCTGCCTTACATAGTTCATGTTACTTCACTAAACTATTCACACCAGGAGACGCAACCCGTTCACTGACTGATGCACGGGAAGGCAGTTTGCTCACTGACTCGTTCGCGTACGGAAAAGTCAACACACGTTCACTCAATGATCCGTTCTCCCGATGAACGGGAAATGCAAATCACTCACTCACTGACTCGTTCACTCACAGAAGTCATTTTTCTTCTTCGTTTTGTTTTACGGCAAGGTGGCACCAGCTTCAATGCGCATCCCCGACACCTACGGTGTGGGATAAGTTACGTTATTACATGTTGGTTGAAGTCATATGAACTGAAAAAAGAACAAATAACTTCAGGAAGTTATTCGTTCACTGAAAAAGATTCGTTCTTTTGAACGAATCGTTCACTCACAAGCCTGAGCCACTAGTAATTAGTCTCCCAAAAGGTGTCGAGATTTGCCTTATCGCTCGTCATTACTGGTTAGACAGTAATGATGCATATCACGGGACACACCTTAGTTCAACAAGCATGTGCAATGGAAAATTCTTTTCCCAATGTATCATCATTGACGGGCAGGCCAAGTGCCATCATTTTTTCAACTTTTTTTCTTGACGCGAGTCAAATCCATGTTCTTTTTAGGGTTTTGTTTTTTTGTTTTTTTTTGGGGGGGGGGCACCACCATTTTCTTCTACGACTTAAATCATGGGAAGTTTTCACCATTTTGCTGCTACGCTTTTTCATTTGAAAAGCAATAGTGGACTTTCTTTTGTCAAAATTAAGCTTGTTATATTTTTCAACCTCCACAGATGACAACAGGAGGGAAAGAGAACATGTAAACAGAGAAATCAAATCATCCACAGCTGAGATCTTCATAAATTGACTGATTGAGATATCTAAGACTTGAAAAAAAGACAATGGAGGACAGATTTTAGTCAACAAGATAGTCTCCATTCATGCGCTTATTTAATAAAGTTGTTTAATGTTGTCCGCTACAAAAATGATTCAATTAAAAAAATTCCACGTCTTTTGTGGGGGAAAAAAAGACACAAAAAGCACAAAGTTGTTTTTGCTATAATTACCTTATTAGTGGTTTTGTTGTTTGTTACCGGCTCACAGTACAAAGGGTGTGTCATTATTTTATGAGACAAAAGGATACACCACTGACGACAGTAATACGTAGATGGTATGCTACAAGTCCAGTTGTTAGCCATGCGTTCCACTTAGTGTCGATCTATGAAAATGACATTTAACCTGAGGGCGAGAGTGGCAGGAAACGTCCAAAACCTTACCTTACTCACTTGCTGTATTGCTGATTAATTTTTATTTTTTTAAGGTGTCAGTAACTCAAACGGCATGGCTCGTCTTCAACTAAACCGAGAAATCTAATTTATTTGCTTGTTGTAATGTATACTTTGTGCCAGGGACGAGGTTATGCTCCTTTCGCCCTCCCCGGGTGTCGGTCAGAACACAGGAGGGAAGACGTGGTTCAGTTTTGGTTGCTTTCATGGATTATTGGCAAAAAGGGAACAAATGGGCAAACGTGATGGCGTAAGGATGTGAGAGCACGTCGATGTGGGTTATGAGCAAGTGTTTGTAGTGTGTGTTAGTTTGAGTGTGTACGTGGCGCTTGTGTGATTCTTGGGAGAGTGTGTGATGGGTGTGGTTCTGCAACAGACAAAAATACGTCACAACGTCTGACGTCACACAATACAGGTAGACAGTACATATTACATAACTGACTGGACGGAACTGTTCCACTCTACTAAAATAAAATTCTTGACTCTTGAATAACCACAAATGAAATACTCTAGGTAACACACCAAAGTCGTCAAGACAAACAAATACAAAAGTGGACAGTAGTAACGATTAAATGGAAGTACTCACTTTGTTTCAAAGACGCACATCACAGCAACACGCTCAGTCGATACCAGCAACTTCTAACTTCAGTCTGTAACTAACCGCGGCGCACAAGTTGTAACAATCGCGATAAACTGAGGTAACTCAAGGGAGATTTATGGCACGGTGACGTAACTTTCCAAAATGACAACATTCAACACAAAATATATTTTGATTTTCAGCATCAACATAGGAACCTTTCTGATACTCAGAGTAATAAAGATGGCGGCTTTGCGAAATCGTTCGGCCGCATCCATCTTGTTTGGTAGTTCTGCCTCAAAGGATGTGACGTAATAGATAGACATACGTCATAGAAAATGGAGAAAATGAACGGAGTAAAAAAAGAATTCCTAACAGATCATAAAATTATCTCTGCGACTGCAACACCTGGAGGGATAGATTACACTTCCTTTTTTTTTTATATCTTACCTTGGAGACTCCTAGTGCACAATAAAATGAATATAAAAGCAAAATAAGTGGATTTTCAATGATAATGACGCAAAATAAGTGGATTTTCCATGATAATGACACAAAAGTCACGATAGTCATTTTCACTAATAAACTCAGTTTATGTATTTTTTTACTCATTGACGCGGCCAACACGTCTTTGGGGGTTGGGAAGGGTCATAATAAAATAAATAAATAAATTCCAACATCTTAATTACTGTGTAGGTACTAACATCCTTACGAGCTTTTGCAATTGCTCATTGAATGTTGAATGTTGAGTTCAAAAGGTAATAAAACATGTGACTGTGGTCAGTGCCAAAAAAATCTTTTCATCTCCCTACATTAGTAGGAAGTACTGTGACAACTGATTTGAAAATTATTCAAGTCTGTCACTGAGCAACCAGTTACTATGTAAACAAAACATTGGTTGCCGTTCATATAGGAATTTGTGACCATAGTTCACGCTAAGGGTCATAAAGGTTTGTCAGAAAGTGAACAGAAAGTTTTTTTGTTTTTTATTGGACTTGGGGTGAGGCTGTCCACATGTATAGAGGATCAAAACTGCCAAAAACGCGCCAATAAATGAAAAAATATAGATTGAAAAATCCAATTCAAAATATATAATTCAAAATCAAATTAAGAACAATAAAAATAAAGACATAAATGCAAGCATGTCAGCCTGGTTAGGGTAAGGTCAAATAAAAAAAGGCACATTTGCTGTAGGTATGGAAAGCTGTTGAGTGTGATTGCGTGATTAGCCAAATAGCTTCAGTCATTACAGGGTAGACAATAATGATGCTAGTCATAGGACACACCTTAGTTTAACATGCAAATGAAAATTCTTATCAATCTTTTTCTCTTTCTTTCTTCTTTCTTTTTCAGTTCAGACGGACTTTAAAGTCAAAGTCTGCTTTATTGTCAATTTCTTCACACAAAGAGATCGAAATTACGTTTCCCACCGTCCCACGGTGACGAGACACATTACACAATACATACAAGCAAATAGCACAGAGTAAAAACAATAGATAAGAGCGATGAATAAGTAATAAGCAAATAAGCAAAATAAATAAACAATAAATCAATAAATAGACAAATAAGGGGAGCAAAATGGAGCGAGCGTGCATACGGCAGACAACCAGAACATAGCGCAAAAGTACAGGATGTTATGCAGCCGAGGGTGGAGGGGGGAGAGAATTCAGGATCCTGACAGCTCGGAGTACAAAGTTGTTGGCGAGTCTGGTGGTGCGGGAGTGCAGGCATCTATCTGTACCTCTTCCCAGAGGGCAGAAGATCAAACAAAGAGTGAGCGGGGTGACTCACATCACACAATCGTGGTCGACCTGCAGGCGAGTTGGGAGGTGTAAATGTCCTTCAGGGAGGTGAGTGAAGCACCAATGATCTTACTAGCCGTGTTGGCAGGGCATTCACTGCAGCTACCACCCCACGCAGCGATACAACTGGAGAGGACGCTCTCAATGGTGCCACAGTAGAATGTGGTCATGATGGCAGGAGGAGCACTCGCTCGCCTGAGTTTCCGCAGAAAGTACAGGCGGCGCTGAGCTTTCTTCGCCAGCGACGCAGCGTTGGTGGTCCAGGAGAGGTCCTCACTGATGTGTACCCCCAGGAATCTGGTGCTGCTCACTCTCTTCATCACAGCACCGTCGATGGTCAGCGGCAGGTGTTGGGTGTGACCCTTCCGGAAGTCAACAACAATCTCCTTGGTCCTTGTTGTCCCTGCACCACGTGGCCAGAAGGTCGACCTCCGACCTGTATTGAGTCTCGTCGCCCCCGGTGATGAGACCCACCAGAGTGGTGTGGTCGGCATATTTCAGCACGTAGTTTGCAGTGCAGTTATGCGTCAGCACGGTGAAGAGCAGCGGACTGATGCTCCCGGAGATATTGTCGCCAACACGTACTACCTGAGGCCTCTGACACAGGAAGTCCAGTAGCCAGTTGCAAAGGTAGGTACTGAGGCCCAGATTGTCGAGTTTGCAGATGAGACGCTGTGGAACAATGGTGTTGAATGCAGAAGTGAAGTCCACAAACAGCAATCTCACATTCGAAGTGGGTGAGGGCAGAGTGGAGGTCAGAGCAGATGGCATCCTCAGAGGATCGTTTTCACAGTATCATCAACAACGTGCAGTCGAAGTGTCATCTTTCTCAGAACTTTTTGAAATGATGTGAAAATTCCATCTTGTTGCTCTTGTTTTTTTCACATCATTTCTTTTCTTGCAGTCTAAGTGCCATCTTTCTCAGAACTTTTTGAAATGATGTGAAAATTCCATCTTGTTGCTCTTGTTTTTTTCTCATCTTTTTTTTTTCTCCTTTTATTTTCTTACTGACCACACCTAAGGCATGCAGATGACCCCCAGTCATGCTCAGTCAAGAAAATCACACAAATGGCAAGAACACGGAATAGCGGTGACCACATACAGGAACAAAAATCACAACCGTGACAGCATTCCAAGACTTGACAGTTAACTAAAAAGTGCATCATGACTTTTTTTCTTTTTTGCCAAAAAATAAAACAAACGAATGATTCCTAAGGCTTGTGTTGCCATAGAATATTATAAAATATTAGAATATTATAATTCTTAATCCTGTGTGGGAAAAATATTTAATTGTTACTGTTTGTATTTATTCAACATTGTTTTTATTAAGATTAATCATTTCTACGTGTGCTATTTTTTCACTAAAAGAAACACATGGCAAACATTTTGAGGGGGGTTAAATAGATGAAAGACATTTTTTATTCATTTCAATAGGGGAAGATGATTTGACATACACATTTGAGTTACGTGTGGTCGAAACTTGTATCTCAAGGCACCACTCTTGATTAAAAAAAACACTACTCGCCATGTTTTTAAAGTGGAATGAATGCAAAGCGATGATAACGCTAGAGTATTTTATTGCATGATTGATTTGTTTTGATATAACAAAGAAAAGAGACGCCATCAGACTTTAGATTTAAGAAGAGCAATCCCAATATTGAAGATAGTATCCTTGTCGATGTTGAGCTTCGGAGGGCAGCTCAGTGGTCGCATTGGTCAGCATCTCGAGCACAAACAAATCTATTTTCGTCAGTGCAGCTGTCATTGTCCCAGAGTAGATCTAGAAGAAAACCCAAAACAGTGTGACCACAATGGAAATGCGCCAATGTTTGTAATTTCCTTCAATTGTATGAAATAACTAGCAGTAGTACAATCACATGAAGTGAGTGAGTAGCCATTGACTGTTCCCTGTTCAAGTTATGATATAGTATTTACCGTCAAATTCAAGTTCAACACAATCTCCATCATCGTCGTCACTATTGAAGGCCGTGAAATCAACATCAGAGCCATCAGTCCACAAGAAGGTGCCGGCCTGGAAGTCAAAAGAACACGTTTACAGGAGCCACATATGAAAAGTAGGTTTGCAGGGACGGGTGGCGGAAATGACAATTTTTCATCGACGCAAAATATGCCATGACCAGTCAATAGAAAATCATTGACATTGAAATGCAAAGTAAAAGCTTTTTGGTTTTCTGTAAACTCCTCAAAAATTCTAAAGAAACAACCTACTGATAAATAACTGATATTTTTCCATGAAATGTTTTTTCTTTGCTTCCCCAAAATACACCTCAACATTTTTGGGGGTAATATTGGGATGAAGCCACTATTTGAGACTCCAGTGTAATCATTTGTCATTTTTCCACCCAAAAGTTTAGGGAAGAATTAATTTGTGTGAGCGTAGGTCCAATTATGTCATCACCAGATATTGAGGTCTGTATTAAATAAAATGAATTAAAGACACATTTTGACTCTGTTTCGTAGTAGATGGGGGCGGGCTGGGTGACGTCATCACCAGCAGGTTCTCAGCCTCATTTGGGTTTGTTGGGTTCACGCATTGCAGAGCATAATCATAGTTGTAGCTTCTTTCGGAAGGCCATTATGACTGTCAACCCAAATAAATGTACGAGCCCTTCATATTATATCAAGTAAAAGCTACAAAACAAACTGACAAAAAAGTCGTTTTCAAATCAGACGAATAAAAACTGGTCAAATATTAAAAAAAAAAAAAAAGATATTAAAAGTGAAGACATTTTGCAATTCTAGTAATGACACACAAATTTGATGCACAATTTGTCTTCGCCGGCCACATAAAATGATGTGGCGGGCCGTTTCTGGCCCCAGGGCCTTGAGTTTGACACCTGTGGATTAAACAAAAACCCTAATGTGGCCGTTTATGAAATCAACGGATACAGATCACATACGGGGCTAAAAAGATCCGATCTGGATTTGCCCGCAGTGTGAACTGAGCTTAAACATAAAAAATCAATATTATAAAATAAATATCTAATATGTCTAAACACTTATATTTATATATTATAAATCTATAATATAAAATCAATATTTTGAAATAAAATATGAAATCAACAATATTTCTTTCGATATGTTGTCGACAGTTGTGTTAAGAATTAGGTGGCGTTTCACCTCAATGGCCTCGTGGAGTCCAAGCCAAACATCATTAGTAGAGTCGGAGGATTCCTTGATCACTTCAAGAACTACAGCATACTCCAAAGCACTGTGTACAGAAGCAAGGTTCCCACCAAGAATGTTGCAGATGCTCTACAAGAAGAAACAACAAAATTCAAAAAAACACTTGGGGAAAGCAGTGAAGAAGTTGCGCAACCGTGTGAATATTTTCCCACACCTCTGCATCTGCAAACTGCCGACCTTTATCTTGGTAAATGTAACAACGACAATCCAATTGAGTCCATCCCTTAGGACAGCAATTTTCTACAATTTAGGAAGAAAATATAAAAATTTCATATCAAAGGCAGACAAAAAACTAAGACATTTTTTTCTGTTTAAGAATTGAGACACCTATTAACCTTTCTTGTGACTGGAAGGTTTAGACCACTGTGAAGAGAAAAAACAAAAACAAAACAGATTGTTGGAATTAGACTGAAAAACAAATTGTGAAAATAAATTCAGTAAGTGACTTACTACTCCGGTCAACAGTCCAGTAATTCCGCACAGGAGAATCAACAAGCGTAGAGCAAGTTCCATCTATAAAACCACCGGGAAAAAAAAATCAATATAAGTTGCACTCTTATTAAAATCGATGTCACAAAAAAAAAAAAACTTTCAATATCAGTTACACTCATATTACAATAAAATAATGAAAAAGTTGAGTCTATAGATATAGAAAGGGTGTCATGTTACCTCTGCAGTTGCAAGCTTTTGTGCTGTGCAGTCTGATGAGAAATCAAAGTTTCTATATAAGCGCTCTGAGATAGTTCTGGAATGAAGAACCTGTCTGCAAACTAATTAGAAGACACCGGTCTCAAATGAGGGCGCTTCATTTAAAGGGGTGGGGCCGCGAGAAAAATTATCTTGCATTATTTTAATGATACATTTTACCTTCCCATCCCAAGTGTGCTATGACAACAGCAACACACACCCATCTTTTTATTTCAATGTTTCAAGGGTTCAGTTGCAGCTTTCATTTCATGAAATTCACATGTAATACTAAATAAATAATAAATAGTATTTGTGTGGCACAACTTGTTTCTTCAAACGTCTGTACCGGTGGTACAGACGTTTGAAAATGACATATTTGTTTCCTTTAATATTTACAATTTAAAGCAGAAGCGCCCGAAGATGTGTATGGAAATCAGTTTGTTTGATTGTAACTTAAAGTTGACTAACTATTTCAATGTCCAAATATATGGACAAATGAGAATCTACACTACCGTTCAAAAGTTTGGGGTCACCCAGGATATTCGTGTTTCTAATCCTCCGTTAGCCATCTAAGACAATTAGCAAACACGGGATGCTTTCTGGAAATGGGTCTTTGTCTACGTATATTGCAGTTGAACACATCTTGATGTAAAGAAAGAAAGATGGAATTCTAAACTTGATATTTATAAGTGTCTTCAGTCGACGGTCCAAGAAGGAAACAAGTTGTTCATTAGAACAATTAGTTTTTTGGAGGAGATTTTAAAAGATGATTGAGACTGCACACAATGGAGAGATTTGGGCGTACCGTCATAATTAGTGGCAAGAAAGAAAGAGATGCTTTCATGATTGTAATAACAAGATGGTGTGCGGAGACACGCTATTATGCTCAGGTGTAGGGCAAAGCTTCTTCACACAGAGACAAACAAGTATTAACGCTCACAACAAACATGTTTTTGAGATTGTGGAGGAAAACCGGAGTGTGTGGGAAAAAACCCTACGCAGCCACGGGGAGAACATGCAAACTCCACATGCCGTGTCAGCTAGCCGGTAGCGAGCTACGACAAGCTAGTCACAATGCAGCTAAACACGTTGCGGAGTCGAGCCTCAGTCAGCCTCCATGGTGGCAAATAAGCAATACTGTACTCCTGCCAAGCATCCGGACGAAACCAAAAGGAATGCCAAAGTACAATTAACAGAAGATGGCGGTGCTAATCATAACATCATTGTGAAACATCGTTATGTACCGCCTGGGTGATTTTCCACAAAAGTCTGGGTGAAATTGTGGTAAAGTAGAAATATTGAATTGCAAAATAGCCGGAAAATTAATGTGTCTGGAAAGAAAATTAGACAGTCATATATATACGTAGAGATAAACAGGATCGGAAAATGGAACTCGAGCTGGGAAGAGGCCTAGATAGTTTAATTTCATTGATTAATATTGATAATTTCACTCATTTTAGTTTTGTTTCCACAAGAGTTCATTTGCCCAATAAATGTTCTAAAAATTACATTAGTCGCTCATATCTTTAGATTGTTTTTTTTTTATTATTTAAAAATACATTTTGCATTTTTTTATCAAATAATTTGATGCAATAAACACTGAATTTAAGAAATAAAAACTTTTGATAGCATAAAAGGTTAACCAATGGCTCCACTGTTTTTATTGTTAACACTCAAATCCTTGGGATTAAGGTGACTAATTGCTCTTCACAATTAGAAAGCTGCTCTTCATGACGGTTGAATAATTAGCATAACCTTTTCATGTTTTAATCAAAAACCTTTGTTTTCATTTCAAAACACAACAAAAACAAAACAATGCATACAATACAAAGAGCAGACGTAGTCAAACGAAAAACTTTTACAACACAAATGAAAGTGATGTTATTTGAGGAAATTCATTCATTTCAATAATTAATAATTGCGTGGGTTGTACAGATAAAAGTACTTATTCCGCCTCGCACAAACACATCTCATTCTTCTATTATTGTCGTTTGTTGCCAGACAATTATAAGTCAGTGGATCCGGCTGGTTGAGTTATCGTCACTCGCCGGCGCCGCATCTGTTCTGGAAAAGCTGCTCCACCACCGATGAGTCAGCCAATGTGGAAATGTCGCCAAGATCCCGCTCACCGCCGGCGATCTTACGCAGCACGCGTCGCATGATCTTGCCTGAAAGGGAAGACATTTAGAAGATAAGGATACAAAAGACCTTTCAAATGAACCAGTTTCAATTGAAAGAATATTTATCTGGCAAACTTCGGCAACAGAAATGCTTGGTTTATTTTTATTCATGACAAGGAAGGTTTTCGATTTCAAACCATTTTGCCAACTAGTGTGTACCTGATCTGGTTTTGGGGAGCGCTGGAGCATCTTGAATGAAGTCGGGCGTGGCAATAGCGCCGATCTTTTCACGCACTGGTGACCAACAAACGCACAAAAGAAAAAAGGCTTCACAAAAGAACAATTTGCATTTAGCAAGGATACTTTTCTTCTGCCTCGTAAAATCAAACTTTAACTTTGTTTGTATTACTGACTTACTTTTTTTTCCTGGGGATTTCTATTTTAGATCTTGATATTTTATGCTTTGAGCCAATCGTGGAACTTTTTCTTTGAGAAATAATATTGTCAATTTTGAAAATGTTTTTGCCCCTATCTTTTATAAGAACTAAAAAAAATTTAATTCAGAAATAAAATTGTACATTTTGTAGGGGCCTTCTAAAGCACACAGTAAGCTAACAGATTTCAATAAAATTGAAAATAATTTTTGAGAAATATTTTGTGTATAAAAAAACAACAACATTCACTTCAGGTAAAAAAAAAAAAAAAGGTAACAGGAGCAAAAGTGCTGATAAAAAAAATTGCACTAAGTCATGAAAACACCACAGAGAGCTAATCCGAAGCATTTTACTGAAGCCACCTTGTTTTTTGAGCTGCGCCTCCAGCGTCCGATTGTAGGTGATACCGTCACGTAACGTCACAAAGCAGTAGAGACTTTCTCCTTTGACGGGATGTGGCCGACCCACCACGGCGGCCTCGGCGACGGCTTCGTGCCCCACCAACGCCGATTCAACCTCTGCTGTGCTCAGCAAATGACCTGCAAAAAGGCATCAAACTAATGTCAGGTAAGAGGCTGGTCAAGATGGCCACCAAGGAGATTTTGATGGCTCATGAACATCTCACCTGAGACGTTAAGCATGTCATCTATCCTCCCGGTGATCCAGTAGTATCCGTCCTTATCTCTACGGCAGCCTGTGGATAGGGGGGGGGGGGGGGGGGAGGAAAAAAAAGAAACCAAAACATCTGCATCATTAGCACACCGATGGATTACTGCTGCATCCTCTCACCATCTCCAGTCACGTAGTATCCCGGGAACTTCTTGAAGTAGGTGCTTTCAAATCTTGCGTGGTTCCCGAACACCGTCCTCATCACGCCAGGCCACGGCTGCTTGAAGACCTGTTTGGGGGTCAATGAGTCACGTTGGCGTTTTTCCAGCCGCCGAGCTTTGCATTCACGTGAACGTCGCCGCTTCCTACCAGATAACCTTCACTCGTACCCTCCAACTCCTCGCCGGACTCGTTCAAGATGGCCGGCACCACACCGAAGAATGGAAACGTCTGAAAATGACAAGTTTCTTCAAACTCCAACACCAGGACGTGTGGAAATGTTTCAAGGACCAGAATGGAAAACCAAACAGAAGCAGCCATTTAAGTGATTTCCAGGGTGTGTACTTTGGTGACCACTCTCTCGTAATTTTACCCAGATAGATTCCGTTTCACTTACAGCAGAGCCTGGCTTCATGGGCGTGGCTGCCGGCAGAGGCGTCATCACGTGTCCTCCCTGGAAGACGGAAAGCGCGGTCACGGGGACGTGTCCAGTAGGGGGCGTGGAACAAACTCACCGTCTCCGTCTGCCAGAACGTGTCAACGACGGGGCATCTGCCGTCTCCCACTACCGTGAAGTACCAGTGCCAGGCCTCTGGGTTGATGGGCTCTCCGACTGTTCCTAAAATCTTCAGAGAGTCTCGTTTGTATCTGCGCGCAACACACATAAAGAAATGTCAACCTGAAGATGACGCGAGATTCGATAAAAGGGACATTAAGTTCGCTCACTTTTGCACCGGCTCGTTGCCGTACTTCATCAGCATCCTGATGGCGGTGGGGGCCGTGTAGAACTTGCTCACGTGGTATTTGTCCACAATCTCCCAAATACGGCTCACGTCCGGATACGTCGGAAGACCCTCAAACTGAAACGCGGAGTTAAGCCAGCCGTGAGCTCCGTCGCCTAACTCCGCCCCCACGCCGCACTCACCAAGACGCTGGTGGCGCCGTTAGCCAGCGGTCCGTAGGTTATGTACGAGTGTCCGGTGATCCAGCCAATGTCGGCCGTGCACCAGTAAATGTCGTCGGGCCGATGGTCAAACACCAGCTTGAAGGTGGCGGCGGTGTAGAGCATGTAGCCGCTGACCGTGTGAAGGACACCCTGCAGAATAAGAAATACATTGAGTTGATGAGTCACAAAATATGGACTTCTCAGCCATGTTCTGCTTTAGGAAATCCCTCAAATGTGTTTTTATAGTTCCTCTGCCATTCCAGGTGGCTCACTCTACCTTGGGCTTGCCTGTGGAGCCGCTAGTGTAGAGGATGAAGAGAGGATCTTCAGAGGCGCACCACTCGGGTTCACACTCGTCCGACGAGTCAGCCATCAAAGCGTGCCAACATTTGTCCACTTGCGGGTTCCACGGCACCTTGCCATGACCATTCCAATGTTACAAATAATGAAGAAGCAAAACTTGCTCATGTCGTCTTCTATCATCAAAATCTTACAACAAAAGTGAAAATCCAAACGTTAGCCGGTCAAAACCCGCAGCAAACGATTCATCGGCATGAGCTGAAGAAAAACAAGTTATGTTTATTGGTGGGGGGGGGGAAAGAAATAGCATTGATATTGTAATGCGTCAATATTGTGAAGATGCTATGCTACTAGAACGTGCAGTGCCGGAAAAGATCCCAATATAACAACAGTCGAGTAAATATTTTGTAAACTCAATTATTATAAACTAGCAGATTAAATCAGGGAAACTAATTTAAAGCTAAAAAATAGTTGAAATCTGAAAGGAACTAACAGGAAAGTTAATTGTCCTTCAGTTGTTCAAGCTCTGGTGCCTTTTTGTATCAATGATGATACTTGTTGGCTTCATCAGGAGTATCTGAATGTAATTCGTAGCATGAAAGGACAATATCAAAAATCATAAAGAAATAAATGTGGACAAAAGATAGTGAGAGGCACCAGCTTGTGGGTAAAGTACAATCGTGCACTGTCAATGTTGTCGTCATACAAAACTGAAAAGTGTTGAGCAGAGAACAAACCTATTATTTATTTGGGGTTACGCAACAACAAAAAGCTAAACTAAGTCGTTAACCACGATCTTCATGCTGATCAAAACAAATTTGTGGAGAAAGTGCGCTGAGTGACCACAAAGAGAAGAAGAGTGTTAGTTTAATCCAAAAGTCAACAGACATCTGAGAGCATGAACAACAACTCCAGACTTTGGAGGGGAAAGTAGTTTTTTGTTTGAATTGCATCAGCAACGTACTGTGGACGATAGTTCTGATTAATTAAGATGTTTAAATTGAATTATTATTTGTAGTTGACAAATGAGCACATTTACGCCCATCTGAATAGTTCTAAAAATTTCGGTTCCATTTCTGAAGTGAGCAAGCGGAGACATTTTCACGTTCTCAGATGTTTGTGCTTACCGGCTATTCTATGAGCAAACTGCTGTGATGGGGTAAAAACAACAAAACTCGTGTCGGGGTTTTTTTTTTTGGAGGGGGGGGGGGTATATTTTTGTTGTTGTTTCTGGTGTACAATTCTATGCCGAGTATGGATGTAAATATAGCTGCAAGCTTAATGTTGACATTTCAAGTTTATCTGGTTGGATTAGAGCAAGAACTGAATTTTCAGGCACGGTGAGGATCCCAAAAAGGCAGACGCAAAAAATAAAAATTCATCCATATCAACACGAATGACATTTGAGGAATTCACAGGCTTGATTGTGTTTACCCTACAGCAGTGTTTTTTTTTTTTTTAAGAGTCAACTCAGAAGCAAAAACAAATCGTGCGGGCAGGGTTTTGGCTGGAAGGAGGACAAGTACCTGCGGAACAGGACGAGTTTTTCTTACTCTGCCTGTTTCTGTCTCCTGCTGGATGAAGGAGAAAAAGCAAGCGTGACCATGACCATGAAGCGGGATGAGTTATTTTCAACATGAAAGAAAAGTGAAAACAATAGGACCACGTCGAACCTGCTTTAAGAGGTCAAAAAGTTCAACTATAGTTTAGGATCAAATCGAAAACGTCACATCATAAAATGGTTGGGAAAAACAAATGATGATAGTGATCGCCACATTTTACCAAAATGTTTTTTTAACAAAAAAGAAAAAGGGAGCTCACCTGGAGGTCAGGACATGGCCGTTTGGCGGGGGGAGACTTTAGGGAAATCTCTTGTGCTTCTTTCGATAAATGTTTCAATACGATGCATCGCTCGAGTGAGAATCCTCTGGACACAGACAGAGAAAAATCATGTAGACATCATCTCCACTCTTTTTTTTTGTATTCTTGATAGACATTCATACAATAGAAGTTGTTACGGTGCAACGAAAGACACGCGTCCCAAACAATTTGTTGTTACCAAATGATCAAATTGATTTGCCGGCACAAAACACAAATATCGTCATAAATGCGCATGCATGAGTGCAAAGTACTTGTCTGTGCATTTCTGCAGAGCTTCATCCGCTAAGAGTTTCAGGTTGATCAGCTTATCCCCTCGGTAGAAGCCGTCTGAAGGCGGATGGCAAGCACACACACACACACAAAAAAAAGATTTTAAAACATGGGGGGGAAGGGGGGAATCATTTAAAGCATGTGAACTCGCCTGCGGTGATAAGCAGTGAACACTGCGAGTCCACAATCCTGTCGCACAACGACTCGGCAGAGAAACCTGCAAACTATCAGAAGACGTCTCGACACGGTTTCCCATCCGCACGCTCCCACCGGCGCTTCCCCGCTCCCGACGTACCACGATGGAGTGGACGGCTCCGATGCGAGCGCAGGCCAACATGGCCACCACTAGCTCCACCACCATGGGCATGTAAATTGCTACGCGGTCTCCTTTCTTCACACCTGCCGAACACAAACGTACAAGTAAATGACTGTCACGTTCAGTTCGTTGCAGTGGGACTTGTTAAAAATGTGCTACCCTGTGACTTCAGAACGTTAGCAAAGCGACAGACAATGTTCAGCAGCTCTCTGTAGGTCACCGTCAGCTCATCGCCGGGCTCGTTGCCTTCCCTGCAAAAATACACAAACGTACAAAAAAAATGGCTTCATTAGTTTCAACTCTTTGTTGCTTTTTTTTTTTGTAGGTTTAGTCAAGCAAGGGCCAGCAAGGTGCATCTGTCTCTCAGTCCTAAGATTAGGAACTTTTGAAAATCTGCTTGCACAACCCGTGAGGGGGCCGAGGAAAGAAGCTGGTTATCCCTTCTCAAACAAACAATAAGTTAAGGCTGCAAATAACAATTATTTTATTCATCGAAACGTGATTACACAAAACATTGCGGATTGTTGCAATACAGGTGCTGAGTAATTTTATTTTTATTTATTCTTTGAAAAAAAAATATTTGTACAAATAATTGCAATGCCTTGATTTTTGCTATGTGGGGATAAGAATCTTTTTTGGGGGGGGATAAAAAATCTGCGATGTACTGAAGCCGCGATAATCGAATCGCGATGTAGCGAGGGATATTGTACACAAATATCAAAATGTCCACTCTCTGTAACATGTCCCCTTTAAGACTTGAGTTCCCGATGCAATAAATAAGACAATGAAGCTGTAAAATGTCTGTAAAGCACACGTCGACCGACTGTACTCCGTTATCAGTTGCATCAGGATATCTGAAGAAAAATCACCTCACCCACACTGATTACAATGAGGAAATTTACTTTCCATTCTTGCCGCTTATGTTCAGTCACATATGCATAAACAGCGTGAAAAAAATCCACTATCGTATTTGCTTTGTATATTTCTATGCATCATTGAGGAGTCGATTTTTTTTTTTACTAAATATTTCTTTTAAAGAATTGCTGAAAAGAACACAATGTGTTGTCATTGCTGTCATTTTTGTTGCCATTTCTGCCTCATGTTAGCCCTTGGAGAAGTTATTAGGCGAAGGATTCACATAGTAATCTGTCCAGGACAAAAATGAAAGCAGTGTTTCAGTGGCATTAGTTTAAGCAGTCCCTTTGTAGATCAGACGAGTATATTTAAAGACATTTTTCCCTTTATAGATCAGACTATATTTAAAGACATTCTTTGGGGAAGTTGAGGTCACGCACTGCATAGGGTTCAAATCATTTTTCTTGCAACTGGATGTAGATGTTGCTCTCCCATGTTCTGCCCTTTTTGCACTATTTACATGCAAACAATAACCACGCTCATTTTTTAAATGTTCCCCTTTGAGACCTGACTTTCATGCTTTGTTTTTGGACAAACAAACAAAAAAAGAGATCCACCTATCAATATTTTCTTAGCTGACATCATGTTTGACATCACACTCGACATTGTATTGGATATTAATTAATATTTTTTGATAAGGAGACGTCCCAATGATAAGTGGTCTGTGCTTCTTCAGACTTTGTTGATTTTGATCCAAAATGACACTGATGTTTTATTAAGGTGTCTGGGAACTTTTAAAACCTGAAAACGCATGACGTTAGCACTATTACACTATAGGAAACAACTTTTCAAGACTTAATGATGGAGCTTACGCAGAACAGGTTTCAATTGCTGAGTTCTGAATATCATACTGACCAGTAGAAGGCCACTTTGTCGCCAAGCTTTCTGTCTTGAACGTTGCGGTCGAGCACATTGTAGCAGATGTTGGTGGATGCTCCTTCCATGCACTTGATGAAGATGTCTCCTTTGGTCGTGTCAAAGTTGTAGTCCAAGAAACGACCTGTGTGTTTGGTCTTCCAGAAGAAGTCCTTGGCCATGTCCCCCCAGAACTCTGCGGACCGACAAGACACAATGCCAAGAAGTGGTAGATGGTCTTACTTGGGTTTTGAAGGAATGTGAGAGGAAACCATCAACTTGAGCAGTCCTCAATTGTTTAGGGTGCAGTATGCATTGCATTAAGGGTTTGTCTACTAAAACGTAATCGATTGCCAATTTATTGATTTGATCGATTTTATCAAACACTCCTGTTCACACCTTTGAACGATTTAGTCTTCAAGGAGCGCAACCTACATGTTTTTGCAATGCAGACCCACAGGAAGAACACACAAAGTTCGCAAAGTAAGGCCAGACCACAGATTCTAAAACTCTTAAATTAATTTAATTCGTTCATTTTTATGGCATAGGATGGCTTAGGCTTTTGACTTTTTAGTGTTGTCCTATGAATTAATGCCTGTCATAATTCACATTTACGTATTTATTCTCTTTTTCTTTTCAGTATTCCAAGCTATTGCATTGTCCAAGACATGATAAATCAATTTCACACAATCGATCGATCGCAACGTGCGATTGGCTGTCTAAAGCGTCACACTTACTGTCAGGGTCCTCAATGGACTGCATGTACATTTCCTTAAATTTCTCAAAGGTGGGAACGTGGGCCCCCCTCCGCATCTCCTCAGTCCCGTGAAAGACGTCGTCCTCCGGCGCCTTGTCGGGAATCATATTCAGATGATGCGTTGACTGCTACGAAGTACGAGTAAATCACTGCGAGCAGGGACGCTAGCGTAGCTGCAAGACTCCACTGGTTTGCTCCCCCACGAGTGTTGTATACAAATAAAAATAAAGGATCCTTTGATGGCTTTTGGGTGCTTCAGTGTCGTGATGCTTGAAGAAAAGATCCACAGAAATTGTACTTGGAGGACACAACCAAAGCTAACTAAGCTAACTAGCAAAGAGAGCGGAGACGTGTTTACGCGCCAAAGAAGACGTCCCGTCTTTTTTGGGGGACGCCAAGATGTTTGAGTTTGTTTTTAAAAGACACAAATATTCCAAAAGGGCCTCTGTTTTTTGAAGGCCAAAGAGTAGGAGGAGGAGTGGTGACCGAGTCCTTGAGCGAGCCTTGGCAGTGGCAAAGTCTACTTTCCCCCTTCTTTTGACAAGCACAATGAGTGGCACTGAACTCCGTTCACCCCCGCCGAGCAGCCAATCAGAGACGTGGTGCGTTCGTCAAGCCACCGCTTAACTCCCAGTAGTCGAATAAAAGTGATGTTCGCTCACACCAGCAGCCAATCAACACGCGCGTGGCGTTCACTGACTAATCTGAAAACTCAGATTTTATATCTTCTTAGCTTGTTCTTTCGATTAAATGAAACTACCGCCGGTAGTAAAACGACTTAATGATTAATCTTCTTTATAAAATCCACGTATTTAGATTCAGGTTATCTTATAAATCATAAACAAATCCACATTCGAGTCCTTTAGCACTAGCAAAAAAATATCCAGGATTCCCTACTTTGCTAATTTGTAGTTCTCAATTAATAATCTTAATTTCCTTGGTGAATTTATAAAATGATTGTAGATGAAATCTAAAAAAATCTAGTCCATTCCTTTGGATTGTATCCTCCTTAAATTGGCGCCATCTTGTGGAATCTTCAGACACTACTGAAAGAATAACTCACGTGGAATGGCATGGGATTACTCTTGTTTTGGTTGGACCACATCATTATTCATCAAGTTAGGACTGTTGTGTACACATACTTGACAGAGTACTCCCCCCCACACACAACATGGAATGAAAAAATGAGTTGCAAACAGTCTATTTATTTATGAGAAGGCAAAAAAAAACACAAAAAAAAAACAACAACACGCAGGCACCGTCTGATTGTGTGCAACATTCACTTGGTTAAAGGCCGTCAAAGCGTGAGACCGCTGCACGTCTCAAGGATTTGGCAGGACTGTCTTGATCGACGCATTCAAATTTTTTGCACCTTTTTTTGCCACCCAAACGCTGAAGAAAGTCCTCAGCTGGGGGGGCTTGGAGGATGACCTCAGATGATACAAATATTATCTTAACACACACAAACAGTAAAATTACCACACAACGTTGAACCTGTTGGAACTCATCAAATCAGCCATAACAGATCACTGCAAAAAGGGGAGAACCATATCATGAACTGGAACAAAGACCAGAGTCATCTGCACTGAAGAAAATAAGACACCACCGCTGGATTATGGAGGGTGAAATCAGAAAAAGAATGGACAATACACTACGAACCGAGATGAGGGAGCTGGACCAGCATTTTGGAGCAGAGAGAGGTTCAGCAGGGGGCGTGACCCACCTGTCAAATCTGACAGGAAGGTCACGCCCTCGTCGTAACGACAGCTGTAAAAGACGTGTCACGCGCACCGCCGTTGCTGCCGGGAAAGTTTTCAAGGTACACGCCTTGTCTGAACAAAATAATACAACAAAGACATCATGGACACAACTGAACTAAATGAAATGGCTGTCGGCTTATGACTCTTGAGTGAGAGCGGAGAGCAAACTGACAGATGGACCCCCCACACCAAAAGAGACCAACGTGTCCAAAAGGAAATGACAATTAGCAGAGTAAAAATCCAATCAATTATGGGCCACAGTGAGAAAGACTGACTTCTTTTGGAATAATTGGACCAGTTGGGAATGTCAAAATGGGAGGGCGACAACGAGAGACGGGGGGGGGGGGCTGCGACCCGATTTGTGAATTGACTGACAACTCTAAATGACATTGAGCGTGGTAGTTAAAAAAAAAAGCAAAAGTACAGTACATACAAGTACACACACACAGAACCTTCTTACACTCATGTGAAAGAAACATCAGGCACTTCCCAGCGCTGAGGAAGAGGATTTTACTGACAGAAGAGTTGAGAGTCCGGCGGCTGCATCACTGGGCCACTCGCACAAGACTCGAGCGAATACGTCGAAGATCGGTCACGCCGACGACGTTTGAAGGGGTGGGGGGGAGGAAAAAAAAAAAAAAAAAAACAGGTCGTGATCTCCTGATGCTAAAACTCCTCCTGCTCTTCAGCATCTGGTATCTCAAAGCCCTCCTGGAGAAAGCCAGAGTGTACAATGAATACAAAAAAAATAAGAATAATTTCTACTATGCTATCAAGACTGCTGCGAGAACTAATCAGAATCAGCAACATTTCAATTTTTGATGAACATTTTGGCACTCAAAGCTTTTTACCATTCGGCCATTCACACACGCATTCAAAGCCGCAATGTGCTCCGCAGTCGCTCGGGCTTGAACCGTTTCCATCTGGACCGCCCGACGCACTGTGCCCCCGTTTGGAAGAGCGCCGACAGCGCACACTAGCACTCTGTTTTTGGTGTACTCTGAACAAACAACATTCTGTTCGGACACTCAAACTGTTGCAATAGTTGCACTTCTTGAACCATTGCACAAACTCAAAATTGTCTTTGGAATTTGCCTTTCTCCAGCTTGTCCACTGGGATGATCTGAAAGAGGAGTCAGCTAGATAGTAAACAACTGTGTTCGGGGGGGGCTTGGGGGGGGGGGGGGGGCTTTTAGTCACCCGACCGCAGTCGGATGATGTAACGTCATCAAATTACTATGTTTAAGTTTTTGTTCAAGTTCGTCTTAGAAGACTTCACTGTAATTTGACATCTTTCGCCAAAGATGCCACACCTTCCTGATGTTATTGTTCAAAGTGAATTAAGTTGACACGACTACTTCCGGCGACACTGCTTCTTCATCTTCGGTATCATAAGAGAAGAAAGAAGACGTCAACAATAAAAAAAAGCAGCGGCAGCAGCAGCTGCAAGAGGATCAGCTGTCATGGCCACCAACATTTGTTTTGCACAGCAACAACAAGGTTTTGAAGTCGCAAGTACTCGTCCATTGCCGGGAGGAAGCGCAAGCTCCTCGCACAGTTTGCTGCTCCCAATTTGGTCATAATTTTGCATTCGAAAAGTTAAACTCATTAAGTGTAACATAATATATATATATATTTTTTTTTTTTCCCCATATGAAGTTTATCATGTCTTTGCAATACAGATATTGCATATATTTTTTTGAAATGACTAACTCGTTCAAAAATACTACTGATTAAAAAGAAAAGACTTACATCGACAGCGTAGAGGATTTCCACAATCCTCTGCAGTGCGGGCTCGCCCTGGCCTTCATTCTCCTGGCAAATAAGCTCAATGTTTCGCAGCTTTCCAAAGTAAAAGTCTCTCTCCTTCTCGATGTCCTGAACCGTACACCTGAGTTCCTCCAGCTGTACGTTGGCACACAAGCATCATCACAGTCACACACCGAAAAGCAACACCAAAGATTTAGACAACTTTTTTTTCTTTTTTACTTCTGACTGGATCTCCGCCCCCTCCTTGTTGGCGGTGGCACTTGCGGACTTCTTGGCGTGTATGGGCACCACTTTAGGGGCGACTTTGGCAACCGGTGGCCTCTGAGGAGCTGAGGAGAACAACGGAAAATGAGACGGACCAGGCCAGCAAAAAACCTGATGATATGTTTGACAAGTTTGCCGCCCACCCCGGCTGATGGCCTTCTTTGGGGTCTTGTTGAGGGCCGACATGGCGGCGTTGGGTGGAGTTGGCGCCTCTTGGCCTTTCCTGGCCTCCACCGGGTCATACTCGCTCTCACAGTAGTTGGCGTCAAAGAACTTTTTGAACCATTGCACAAACTCAAAGTTGTCTTGGAACTTGCCCTTCACCAGCTTGTCCACTGGTATGATCTGAAAGAGGAATATTTCTCCAGAACATCTCGCCTCAAATATTAAGCGCGCCTCGGGGAAAGAGTCGACTCACTTTGTCGATGTTCATTTTTTTGAAGGCGAACTGGAGGAGCTTGAAGTTGTGGATGTACTCGTGCTCCAGCTTGGCGCCAAATTTCACTTTTTTCACAGGCACAGAGCCCGGGAACAACATGTCCATGAACTGACAGTAGGCGGCACCTACACAAACAAATAGTCGTGCTTTGAGATATTAGGCCTTGAAGTTGTTCCGTGACCATGATCGCAGCTCAAAACACACAACACACAAATTATTGTAATCCACACAGAAAATGTTGGCCACGCACCCGCGATCAGTACGACAAATTAACGCTTCGAACCAGTCTCACCTGAACACAACATCTCGATCTTGGTGAGGTTCATCTGCAGCGAGTCGTTGATCCACACGAGCATGTCGTGGCGACTCAAGTTTTCGCTGGTCACCGAGGTGGAGTAGACGTTCACAGCCATTGTTTGTTCGTAGGCAGATTCCTGGAAGGGCAAACGTGGGAACAGTCAAATTACAATTGGTAACACTGTTCCTCCTCCGCTGACATTAGCCCCGCAAATAACCACGGTGGTCGGATAGTTCCTATTTGGTTTATTAAAAAAACAAAACAAAAAACCCATAAGAACTACAAAAATAGAGACTACTCACTTTTAGAGGCTGAAATCAAAGAGATTTAGACAAGAACAAAGGCTCAAGCGATTAATCGAATATCAGAATGGTTGTTGATTTATTTGATGTTTGATTAATGATCGAATAATTGAACCAAAAGTATTTAAAAAAAAAAAAAAAAAAAACTTAGCTGGGCCTTGTAGTCATGTAAGAATACTGAAAAATTTAAGCACGATTGCATATTTTGAAACCATATCGACCAGGGAAAAAAACCCCAACACAAAACAACAAAATAAAACTGTTGTGTAGTTATTTGATGGAGATTAACACATACACGTTGCATTCCCGCACGGTCACGTCTTGCCTACAAATATGGGCCGGTCCTTTGACAAATGTCCAGGACAAACTAATGATGATTACGATTACACAACTATAATTATTAGCATTAACTAGCAGGTTTATCGTTTATGTGCTGGTTATGCTTGTATATTTGGCTCTGTGGCAAATTTGAAACGGAACGACTTGGATTTCACTGACACATAACAGGGCCGCGATGCTAACCGGTTAGCTCGACAATGCTAAACCCTCCCGAGACAGATGACGACTGTCCGCCCGCCCGAAAATGTTGCTCGGACTTTACTTTCTGTTTGCGAGCAACTTGCGCGGTTGGAATTCTTTTCCAACGAAACTAAGAATTACTCGTATTCTACGTGTGAGTCGAGAGTTGTTATTTTTGTTTTGAATAAACAGGGAAGTGAAACGGACGCGTTTTTTTCGCTGCCTCAAGCCGGCCGGCCGGCTGTCCACTTCAACAGCAGCTTGACGGCCAGTTGACACGGCCGAAGAAGAACCCACCTGGAGTTTGTACTGGTGTATTCTGCTCTGTTATGAGCGGTTTGGTCCAACTCAAGTCCACCGGTAGCGGGAGGTGAAAAAATCTGAGATCTCTTTTTTTTCTTCCTCTTTATTTCTACTTTCTTCTTTGTCTTGTTTTAATGTTAACGTCAAAGGAGGGGATTCATTGTCTGCCACCTAGTGGCGCGAAGGGGCCAAACACACACAAGCGGGTAGGACAGTTTCTAGGATTTTTTTTGTTTGTTTTTTGTAATATTTACATTTTTGAGGGGCGTTGGGTGTATTTCAGATTTTTTTTTTTTTTTTTTTTTTTATAAATTGAGTTTTTCCCCCCAAATCTTTTTCTCAGTTTCTACACAAATTTGTGACATATGGTCTCTGGCCCTCTAAGCGACAGGTGGAAAATGTTCCTTAAAACCATTGTAAATTCTAAAAACTTTCATTTGTCATATTTATTGTTGCATGTTCAGATGCTTTATTTGGAAATAGACATTCAGACTAAACATTTCTTCAATAAAAAAACAATGTAGCACTTGACTGCCTTTGTCAATCTTATTGATTTCTATAGGTTATAAAAAAAATCTCCAAATATATCATTTGCCTTTTTACACACAGTGTTCCATTTCTTTTCTGTCTCTTTACCCTGCAGACTCCGTTCTTCTAACTTTATGCATATATAAATATATTCTTCTGTATATAAACGTTCTTCTTCCCTGAGGTAAAATAAAACGATTAAAAAAAAAAAAGCTGTTGGCAGTCGACTTAAGCCAATGGTTACACTATTGACTTAGGCCTTTTAAGTTTGTACTGACAAAAAGTAACGTAAAAAAAACTTAAAAACTTGAGTCAACATGATTCCTTTTTCGAAAAAAAAAAAAAAAAACAATTAAAAGAGAAGCGTCATTCTCTTCAAGGCGAGCTGCTACTCCCGCGGAGGGACGTAGGTGGCGGTAGCGGTGGCCGGGCTGGGCGTGAGCTCCTCGCAGGCAAAGTAGTCCTTGAGTGGAGCGAAGAGGTGTCGGATGACGGGAACGCTCCAAGACTTGCCTAGCACCTTCTGTCTTTGCTGTCGGTTCATGTTCCTCACATCTGTGTAATGTTTGGGAAAGCCAAAGATCCTGAGAAAGGGTCACAGACGATGGCAAACTTTAGTCAGGTAGTTGACCCGGCATAAACAAACACATACTGACCGGTTCACAAGCACACATAATTGCACGCGCGCACACACAACCACATACACACAAGTAGTTTGTACTTTTCAAGTTCGGTGATCCAGAGAATGTCTTCTTTGCCTTGGTGGAGGACTGGAAGTAGCGTGACATGTTTGCCCTGCTTTAGCGAGTTTGGGTTTGTGGTGATGGTCCTCACTTTGGTAAACTGCACAGAGACACCAAAAACAATAAGTTTCCAGTTCAGCTGAACAATAGCGGGTCAAACACAAACTAGGTGTCATATCAGTTCTATACAATACAACAACCAGTATGAAACCGTGAAAAAACATAAATGGATCATTAGGACAGACAATTGTCACTGTGCAAAATTGTTTGCACAATTGTTTGAATTGTTCGACAAAGTTTTCGACAAATTTTTGTGACTGATGAGATATTAGAAGAATAAAATAGCCTGCAAAGTGCTCTTAAAGCAAGTGAGTGACTGACCCGGGCTTCCCTGCCGAGCTCCAAACAGTCCTGCAGACTCAACTTGTCACTCTGGGAAGCTGTAATGGGCCTGGAAGACAAAACGTAAATAAATAAATCAAATACAACATTTTCAGAGCATAAAATAAATGCTTACAATACTATGATATTGAAATTGGATCATTTCATTATTTCCTTCCCAATTTTTTTTTCTCCTCAAAACGTACTACTATAAAATAAAACTTGTCTATCTTTTTTAGAACAGTCTCTGAACCAATCAAGAATTTGTTTCTTTAGAATAAAGCCATAATAGAATAAATAGCATTTTTTCTACAATAATACTACAATAATAAAGTACCTGTTATATTATTTCAAGTAGTATCATATTTATTGTTTTTGAAAAAAATAATAATAAAGTTGTACTTTTTTCCCCTCAATAACAAAGTTGGCCATATTACAAGATTAAAGTCGTTCTTTTTGGGAAAACAAGATGATCAATATCTGCCCCCACTTATAAGCGTCACCTGCTCATCCCCGGGATGTTCCCCCAGAAGTAACGCGCTCTGTGGGCGGGGCTCACTCTGATGGCGTCCACCAGAACCGGGTTGCACTGTCAATCAAGAGAACGGCGTTGAACCAACAATTGGGTCAAATGGACGACAGAATGTGAAAGAGAACCTCGAGGAAGCGGCAAATGTTGACTCTGTCGTGTCTGTTCATGAAGACGACGTTCTCAAAGAGCCAGAAAAAGGGCCGCTGGTCTTCTTCTTTGGGCTTGAGCATCTGCAGGATGCGGTAGAAATCGAAAAAGAGCCTGCCTGAACCCTCTGAGGAAGGAAGAGCGCACGTTTCAGAACACCATGAGCTTGTTTGTCTCCGAAAGAAAATCATTGACATACCGTAGAGTCCTTTTCTGATGGGATTAACGATGGAGAGGTCGTTACAGGGGCTTCCGCCGATCAGCAAATCAAAAGGACCCAACTCCTCGATCTAAAAGGCAAGAATAAATTTCATGGACGTCAAAATGGAATTTGATGGTTCTCTTTATGTCAAACATTGTTTATTCGTGCGACCGTACATGTTTCTTGGTGATGCAGCGGGTGTCGCCAACATGGATGATCTTCCCGTCGTGGTTGACGTGTCCGACGGCGATGGAATCTTCACAGATTTCAGAGGCGATGTAGGTTTGGATCTTAAAGCCGAGGTCCTTCAACACCTGGTACCCTGTGACGGAGGCGGCCCCACATTAACAATCGGAGAAACTTGCAATTCAACTTAATACAGCGATCTGACACATTTGTAGGTTTAATAAAATGCACACAAAAAATATATTTCTTCAATTTATTCACATTTCATTAAACCTACAAATGTGTCAGATCATGAATTCATGTCAACTGATTTGAATCAGTACACTAACCTGTGGCAATGCCGTCAAAGAGTGAGAGAACTCGGATGGGTCTTCGTAGGTTCGTGGGGATGGACGGATAAACGCGGTGGGGCTCCTATAGTGGAAGAGGACAGATAACAACGAGCGGCACTTTACTCAATTACTCCTATAATTAGTGCCGAAAGATGTCAAGCCAAGACTCACAAACTCCATGGCGCTGTTATTGGCAAAGAACTGCTGGACCCGAATGCTCCAGTCATCTCTGGGAAGGAGGGCACGGTGACCTTGATGGTTCTGACAAATATAGCAGATCCACGGGTCCACATGCTTGAGCAAGTCAAAGGTCCCGTGGCCCACCAGGATGTTGAGGCAGTCATTGCAGTAGGATCTTGGACGAGAGACAAAATAGTTGCCGGTGAGAGGTCTTAAAGTGCGGAGGAGGTGGAGGAGGAGGAGGGGGGGGGGACGGACCTGCAGCAGCCGCCGTTCCCACACAAGATGACCTCCAAGCCGTAGCAGCAGATGGTGCAATAGGACTGATAGCCGTCGTCGTCGTAGCGATACAAGGTCTCTGTGAAGTTGTCCTGTGGAAAAACATTGTGGGATTGGAAAGAAGTGAGACCGATTAAAATTTTGAGATTAGGCATCAAATCAGTTTGTCGTGAGTTGGATTTTCAGCACACATTAATTTAAGACGAAATAAGCTATAAATTGTGTATAAATATGTCCCACTTTCGTTGCTATGACTACTTTTTTCTTCCTCTGTTTCTTTGGCGTTTGGCAAATACATTTGGCTCAATACTGCCCCCCTCAGGTTAAGGTAAGCCATTAAATAAAGAAAGAAAACAAATGCCGTAGTAAGAAGCAAGGGGTTTCGAATCCAAACGGAACTCGTGTCAACACGTGCCCTAACAACCACTGCCATCGAGTTTCCATTTTTGGGCAACCCGGTTCGGAGAGGCTTCTTACTTTGCACGGTAAACAGAGACCTCCTTTGAAGAGCGGGTGGAAGGTCTCCACCTGCTCACTCCCGCAACACAAACAGAAGCCTGCGGTTACAATGAGAAACGTCATTTTACTACGAGGTGCTGGCAAAGATATTACGGGATGGATTTTCTTGACGGAACACACAAACCTTCGATGTCGAGTTCCATGTTCACAATCCTCTCGATTGTTTCCCCTGCGCGCGCACACACACAGATTTTTTTTGTTAACTTTGTGTTAATAAAATGGCAATAGGGAATCACTCAACTTAAAATGAGGTGTGGCAACTCTTATTGTATTTGATAATTCAATAAATACACAGTATCATTACAATTATATAATCTAAATCGTGTAGTCTCTGAAAAAAAATTACAAACTTGAATTAAAAAAAAATATATAGTCACTCGTATTGTGAATCAAAAACTCACTTCGGCATCTCTGGTCTGGTTGAGTGTAGGGGTCAATGTTGGACGTGTTGACCTTATTTTGGACTTTGGCGTAAGACCTCCTCTTGGGCATATAATCGGAAGAGTGGTCGCCATTCGATGCGACGGCGCATGGAATGTTAACATCCTTGGACCTTTTCCGACCACCTTTGCCGCACTCGTCTTTGTCCCGCTTCATTTGATCTGCTGAATCGGTTATGGATGGTTTATCGGGGTCGCCTTTCTTGCGTTGCTGCTTGGCGCTCGGCGGGGTCTGCGACGGGCTTCTGGAGATACGGGACTTTCTCTTTTGGAATTTCTTCTTTTTGGGTCTGTTGTCCGTGTTTGGCACACCTTGACGAGAAACACGACAATACGTTACGGTTGGGTGCGGGCGAGCAAAGTGGACGAGCAGTGAGCCTTACAGTTCTGAAGTTCTCGTTTTGAATCTTCTGGTGTGGAGTTTGCTCTTGTTCTCCATGCTCTCCTGGGAGTCCAGCTTCCTGCCACATTCCCACAACACGAGTCAGGTTGAATTTGAAGTTGTCCATTTGTACGAACGCTTGCCTTTGCGACCGAGCTAAATTAATTGTGATTGTGTTGCGGTAAAAGATAAGAGATGCACGCTTGTACCACTTCCACAGGCCGCGGCGTCGGACATGTCGATGTCATCGTTGTTATCTTTCTCGTCGTCACTGCTCAGCACATAGATAAACTCCGGCGGAGATATATTTGCAGCCGGGACAGCTGCAAACAGACAAGTGAGCAGCTGTTTGACTCCTGACCTTTCATTTCTATAATGTAAATGTGATGTTTCAATTCTTTCTACAGATCTTTTCAAAATGTTTGGATTGGTCTACTTTGCTGTAGACTTTGTTTGTTAATTTACATTTTGGCTGGATAGGTTTCCTGATGTGAAACTCCTCTGTGACGTCAATCTCATCTATATAGAAACAACAAAACACACACACACACACACGCTAGTTTAATCGTTGCCACAATATTACGATAAAATGAACTCAGGGAAAACAAAATAAGTGTTCTAATATTTAAGTGAAGAAAAAAAAATCTCAATTTTACAA
Organism: Syngnathus leptorhynchus; assembly: GCF_054491065.1. NCBI lineage: Eukaryota > Metazoa > Chordata > Actinopteri > Syngnathiformes > Syngnathidae > Syngnathus > Syngnathus leptorhynchus. The sequence goes on from NC_141195.1 coordinate 23,939,863, forward strand.
AACTAAATTTGAATGCTATGTTTGTAGTGTCTTGTTCTTACACAATACAGATGTATTTATTTGATAGAATTTTCTTTTATTATATATTTCAAAAGAACAAATGATAAGATTTATGTAGGTTGCATTCATCTAGAAAATGTATATGAAACCATTTTCAGTTTTCTGGAGAAAAAAAGTCTTACTCAATATTCCGCAATTAAAGAGTCAAGAAAAAAAGGATTATAATTACAAAATTGGTTATATTTGTGAAGAAAAAAAATCACTGTCCAAAGCTTTTAAAGAGAAAGGTGCTAAATTAATGAGACTACTAGTTTTTTTTTTTCTCCAGAAGGTAGAAATGTTGCCAGATCCAAGTTGTGCTCTAAAAAAGTCCTTTGAATACTGGCACTGGTATTTAAAACAACAATATCAGGAGCTTCACTTTTCTTCCAGAAAAGATAGAACCGTTTTTATTAAGTTAATTCTTAAAATATTGCCAAAACATTGGAAATTTACTTGCTGAAATTAAAATGTTTTTCCTTTATACATAAATCTTTACAGACATTAAATAAAATGGTGACTATTACTTTTTCTGGGGCGCATAATATGTGTGCTGGTTAGAACAAATTAAATATACTTGAACATGAACAAATAAAAAGTCCCACCAGATGAATGGTCCGTGTAACCTGAGGAGTCTGAATCACACAAATCCCATGTAACATCTTCATGTTCTTGTTGCTGGGTCTTGACCAGCAGTCTTGGAGGTAACGTTTTGGATGGTTTTTCTTCTCGACTGCCCGACAGAACCCAGGCATCAGTGAGAACCTTCGACAGGAAAACATTGTTTAGACATTGTTGCAACTAACTTTTTGTGGGGACCACAAGCCACATCATGGGAGAGGACGAGCTGTTGTTTTTGGGACGTGGGAGGGAAACGGAGTGCTCGGAGAAGCTCCACACAGGGAGGGTCGGAAGTGGAATCAAACCTGCACCCAACTGAACTGTGGGGCGGACGTGCTAACCAGTGTGCCACGAGCCGCCTTGTTTCCATAAATATTCTCACAATTATTTTATTTTTGTGACTGATGACAAAATGAAAAGGTACCCCCGAAAGAAATATAACGTGAGAAAAGTCTTGGATTTTGTACAGTAACCCATCATTTATCGCAGATAACTGGTTCCAAAACCACCCCGCGATAAGTGAAATCCGCGTAGTAGGGTCACCCTCTCATTTGTACATTTTTTGTGCGCAAATAAATGTATATGAAACCATTTAAGTGCGTATGTTATTATTAGAACATTAAATAATAGTTTCAAATATGTAAATAATACATTAATAGTCAAAATATCGAAAATGTAAATATTATACGCGTGTGTGGGTGTAACATATGTAGATATGACGTTCTGTTGTTAACATTGGTTAAAAAAGGATCTCTAGGGGTCACGAGTTACCATAGCAGCGCTATGCAGATTTTGTAGATGTATATGTAACTGTAAATATGATTTTAGGACTCTTTTATTATTTTAACTTTGTATAACAAGGTACAATACTGTAAATATGTTTTCAGAATTATTATCGTAACAACTTATTTTATAACAAAGTACAACACTGCAAATATGTTTTCAGAACTCTGCGCAAAATCCGCGATACAGTGAAGCCGCGATAAACAAACCGCGAAGTAGCGAGGGATCGCTGTATTTTCGTGCGAAGGTTAACAAGCGCCATCCGGGTATTTCTAGGTTCGTTTCCAAAAAAAGACTTAAAAATAAGTAATCAATATAAATGCACCATGCATTTTTAAAACAATAGATTCATGTATGTACATTAAGGAAACAAATTTGTCCGTGGATTATTTTAACTGTTTATCCACACACCAGCATTTTATGATGCATTCTTCCGGAAAGGGAAAGTTGAAGACCGGAAGTCATAGTTTCTTGGCCAATCACATCAGCGCGGGCAGCAAAGTAACCAATAGAATCAATACAATTACGCGCCTTCTGTGTTCTGATTCGAAGTCAGATTACATTCGCGTTTGCAAACAATGTGAAGTCGTTAATCTGAACTCAAATCAGTTGACCACCGATGAGATCCAGTTGTCGACGCTAAAAGACAACATGGCGGGCGAAAACCACAACAATGAATGAAAGAACGTCGATCCAAACAACGCCGTAAAAGAAATGTATAACTATAAAATTCTGACAACAAATTTAGGTAACCAGCACATGAGAAGCCTTTCAACTAAACGTGACATTTTTTGCAAAAGAAATGGGATCAAAACAAACGTTTGAAACGATCTTGATCAACAAGCGTCATTTACAGAATATCAAATAAACATGCTTAAGCAATGGTGAAAAATATAGCTAGTCACTCAATGAAATAAAGTTACTTCCCTTACCATGAACGTTTATTCTGTGAGTATTTAATTCAGTTACGCAACTCAAAAACAATTTTAAAAAAAGCTACTATGTGGTTTAGTTGTTTATGCGGTTGTTTTGAAATGCACTAAATAAAATGCATTTGGCAAAATGGCCATTTTTCAACAAACATTACGAAAACGCAAGTTGGAGTACTTACCATGGCTGCTTCTCACCGCGTGGACTGGACATTTAAACCAGCACAAAACTGAGGAGGCCTAAGGAGGTGGGAGGCCTCGGGCCCCACCTCCACACCCCTTACCCCTCCGCCAACCACCCGTCGAGTTCAGTATCTGTAGTAAATTGTGTTTTCGCCATTTCTATAACTTCGACGAACATTTCTTCGCCCTTGGTCGTTATAAAATGTCACATATAACCATCAGTTCTGACTTTATGGTCGACGACGATGTTATACTAAACACGGCGACGGTAACCAAAAGCTCGCGATAACAATAATGCTAACAGCGGCTAGCTTCGCAGTGGTTAACCGCGTGTTTACGTGTTAGTTGCGAGAAAAAGTATTAGACTCAGTTGGAATGATCAAATTTATGAAAAAAATATATAGAACGTTATCTCGGACAAATAAAACAATAATTGATTTCCATGCCTATTGAACATCATAAAAATGTCATGCAAAATAAATTCTAATCTTCAAGTTTTTGTGGCAAAAAAAAAAAAATCAAGCAAATCGAGGCCCCTCTGAATTCAGTCAAGTTGATTTCATACATTTCTGCATTAATTGGTCATACAGCATATTTTGAACTTCTGTGAACTTTCAAGTCATAAGAGTCTACTGAAACTCAACCTAAATTTAATAAGCCATGACTTGAGTCTTCCTCTGCACCATCCAACTGTTTCCTATACTTGCATATCAGACCTGCACAATGGTCAGAAGCACTCAACAATACTGGTTCAGTTCCGCAACATTCTTAGGATAACTGGTGTAAACGGTTGCTATAGAATCGTAATCTAGGTGAGGTCATGACCTCAAACAGGCCACTCCACAAGGCTTGAAGCCATTCACTAGTTGATTTACTATCTGGCCTTTGTCCTGATGCATCACCCCATCCTCTGTTAGTCTTCAGTTGGCAGGCAGGTGCTCTCAAAGTCTACAAAGATCCTTTAGTTTTTAGCCATAACTGTTTTTTCCTCTAATGAGGCTATGTGATGCAGAAAACGTATGTTGTCCGAGGTTCACACTTACACATCCATCTATTCGAGAGAAAATAGGACATCGTTTTTGAATTCAGCTAGAGCTGCCTTTTATTGAAAACAAGCCACAGAAGACTTAAGAAAAATACAGTGTTTTTCCACTAACGGTTTAAACGAGTAACTGTGTAAAAAAAGTAGTATCAAAAATAAGCTAACTTGTTTTCTGCTTACTATTAAGTCCTGAAAATGCAAAATAAAAAAGATAAAAAACATATTTTTAATTTTGTTACAAGAAAGAATTGGAAATTCTATAATTCTTTAGATTAATATTGTTCTACAAAAAATTTTTAAAACAGCAGGTTGAAACATACAACTAGAACATTTTTACGAACGAAACATGTAAACAGTTCTTTAGGTCCCTTAAAGCTAGAAGAAATAACAACACACACTGTGAATCGAACATTTTTTTGTGTTTTCAAAAACACATTCCAGTGATTATAACTATAAAAACTTGGGAGATTTTTTTGAGGTAATATATCTTTGCTTTTGGTAACAGCAAAAAAAAAAAATCTTTCACTTATGATACGTTTCAGCATGGATAACATTATGCTTGTTGGCACGGAATACTGTGTGTTTTTGCCATGACATTACAGCAAACAGAAAATAAAAGCAAAATTTAGGTCATAAAAACACACACATTTTTTCAATGTTGCTTTTTGTTTGCATTGGCTTATTTTAAGTATTGTAATGTAGGGGCCTTTCAGTGTAACACACTAATAACAATAAAATGTAGGTATATATTTTTAAACATCCATCTATCAACTCTTTTTTAATTTTTTTTTTAGAAAATGCCACATTAAGAAGAACAGCTAAGATTTTCTAAAAAAAAAAAAAAGAAATGGCTACCCTTGAGGTCACTATTTTTTCCATTGCTATCAATGTTTGCTAGAGCTCTTCTCACAAAAAAAAACTTAAATATCCTCACCATCAAGTATAAAAAGTGAAAAAAAGGGATACTGGCCAAACTAAAGGGTGATGCCAAGCTAGTAAAAAAAAATGACATTGAAAAACTATTAAGCTTACTTTGTATTTCCTGGTGAGGTCAGTGTGGTCTATTTGGTGGTGATGAAAATCTGTGCTGTGAAATGTGTCTATTTGCTGCCTTAAATTTGTTGGTTATAGATTATGTTTAATGCCTGTTTGAAGTCAAATCTATGATCTGAATATGGCCTTGATATGTTTTAATTAGCTGGTAACAGGTTGCATCCATCCATGTAATGGTTAATGGGTGGCGTCTATGTGCTGGGACTAATGTGCTGTAAGAGATAGTATCTGTTTGTTGGTCATAAAGTTTACTGTTTGCTGGTTCTGGCCTCAACATGATGATGACAGTATATGATGTTGTCCGTTTGCTCTTTGTGCTGGTTAATCGCAGGCAAAGAAGTCTTTGAGGGGTGCGAAAAGATGCCTGATGACAGGGACGCTCCAGGACCGGCCTAGGAGTTTCTGCCGAGCACCTCGACCCATGTTGGACACGTCTGTGTAGTGGACTGGGAAGCCGAAGATCCTTAAAGAGGTTTTGTTAACATTCGAAACTTAAATTATTCCTCTGTAAATATTAAGATACAAGGATGAATCAAAATAGTGTGTTTGCCTGTGGGTTTACCTCTCCAGCTCAGTACACCATAAGATGTCCTCCTTTCCATTCATCAAGACTGGGAAGTGTTGGTCCTTCCCCTGTTTGATGGAGTTGGAGCGCGTGGTGATGGTGCGCACCTTGCCGAACTGAATAACAAGACGACATTTGGTTTTGGAAAAAAAAAAAAGGGGGTCGTCGGGAAGTGTCACCTTAGCAACTCGTCCGTGTTCCAGACAGTCCTGGAGCTCCAACTTGTCCATGCCAGAAGCACACAGCGGTCTAGAATGGATACACTCATGTCTATGTAAATATAATATGCTGTATATTTACAGTATTTGGCACATAGGGGCTGTTTTCGGAAGCTTATTTCGCACCTGTTCATACCCGGCAGGTTCCCCCAAAAATATCGAGCCCGGTGGGCTGCAGAGACTTCAATGGCATCAATCATTACGGGGTTACACTGCAACAAACAAACACATTATATTTCAAAAAATTGAAAAACAATGTTAGGAATGATTTTGAACACAGATGAAAAATTGCAAAACAATACTCAAGATGTTGATTTTGTGGCGAAATGTAAAGAGGAGAACAAAGTACATGTTAAGAAGGCCAGCCAGGTTCTCACCTCCAGATATCGTGAGATGTCCCGCTTGTCGTTGACGCCCATGGCGACCACATTCTCGAACATCCAAAAGAATGGACGGTTCTCTCCTTCTTTGGGCTTGGCCTCGCTCAGCAGACGGTAAAATTCAAAGAATAATCTCCCTGTGCCTTCTGGAATGACAAAACCTTCATCAATACCACATCTCTGCACCATTGTTAAATCACATTTTACTTCTATGAGCAGTGAACACCCATAATGGATTCAAAGATCAGCATTGACTGATTTTCACTCGAGTCAAATTTATATATAGATCATATTAAAACAATCACAGCTGTGTAAAGTACCGTAAGATTAATCAAACTAAGACAACAAGTTGTGTAACGTGCTACTCCACGTTTTTATTTGTTTCTGTGTGATGTCACGCGAGTTTGTGCTAGCATGCTATTTAGGTTGTTATGCTAGCTAATACTGCTGATGGCCCTCAAGGGAAAGTGGTTTGTTTGTGTTGACTAATTTAACACCTCACTACATTTGATTGTGTAACACCACTTTCTGGTATGGTCTTGACAATTTGGGGTTTTGTTCCTTTTGTCTATAGTTTATACAGGTAATGAATGGAAGAGGAATACCAATAAGCCATTCTGAATATTTGGAGACGTAATAAAAGCCCCTTATTAAGAACCTGTGGTTTTTTTTCCGACTATTTTGGGGCATCAAGAGGCAATTACAAAATTCTTTTGGAGTGTTCTTAATTACTGGTGGATTTTCGCTGTTGGTGGCATGTCTGTGCCCTTTAGAAACAGCATGGGTTCTTCACTGTATCTCAAGTACACCATATTCATATTTCTCGACTTACCAAAGAGGCCCTTCCTGGCTGGGTTGACAATAGACAAGTCATTACATGGACTTCCACCTATGACCAGATCAAATGGTCCCCATTCCTGAATCTGAGGAAGAGTAGCAGCGTGTTAAAAGAATGTAGGATGAGTTTTAAAGAAGTGGCATCCAAAACAGCTTCCAACACTGTCAACATTTTGGCCCTCACGTTTTTCCTGGTGATATTCCGGACGTCATGGACGTAATGGATTTTCCCTTCGTGTCTGACCACGCCGACAGAGATGGAATCCTCGCACACCTCAGACGCCACATACTGGTCCACCTTAAAGCCCAGATCCCTTAGAACCAGGTAACCTGCGAGCATAAACACACGACCGACGTGATGACCTTTTCTGTAACGCTATCCTGTACCGCACTTACCGGTGGCGATGCCGTCAAACAGCGAGAGGACACGGATTGGTCGCCTCTGTTCGGCTGGGACTGCCGGGTAAATCTTTGGGGTCTCCTGGAAGGTCAGTCAGCAAGTTAACAAGTAATCATTTCAATATCGCGATGGGTGACAGGTATTTGCTGGGATAAGCCGTAATTCAACTCACAAACTCTTGTCCTTTGTCGTTGCCAAAGAACTCCTGCAGCTTGACGCTCCAGTCGTGGCGCCGCTTGAGGACACCGTACGCTAGCAGCGGCTGGCACATGTAGCAGCGCCAAGGGTCCAGGAAGCGTGCATTGTTTGATGCCCCATGGTGCACCAGGATGTCAAGACAGTCCACACAAAAACACCTGCAGTATTGTATTGTATTGTTATTCAAGTCTTCATTCCCTGTATTGGTGTTATGATATAATGTGTTAACATGCACACACACAAAAATCCAGGAAGTAAGTGTAACCTGCAGCAGTTGGCATTGCCGCACAGCAGAACCTCTCGGCCGCCACAACAGACGGTACAATAGGACTGGTATCCGTCGTCATCATACATGTAGGATGTCTCCAAGTACACATCCTATAAGGAAGTAGACTCGGGTTAGCTTCACTTGATAGCTAACTTGCTAGCTAGCATCTGAGATGGATTACATTTTTGTAAACAAAGGACGTTGATTGGGATCTTGTGCAACTGAATTTACATTTGAGTCCATAGAGCATTTGAAAACCAACCACAGCTACATGATAATAATAATAATAAGAAGAAAAAGATAACTGAGTAATGATGCTAACTTTGACGTCAGCTTCCCATGCTAGCCTGACCGCTAGTTTGTGTTTTGAGTGGTTGCTGCTGCATTATTACCTTGCATGTTTGGCACAGGCCTCCTTCAAAGAGCGGGTGAAAAGTTGCTGCTCTCATCTTGCCACACGAGAGACAGAACTCTGACGCAAACAAAGTCTCTCGATGAGTACCTTACTATTGCAGTGCAGTATAGAAAGTGTGTCAAGTGAGAGAATTGTTTACCTTCTATACTTCGTTTATTATTCAGGACTTCATTGACCATTTGTTCTGGAAGGAGCACAAACATGACAATGAGACCCTATCAAGTGTGGCTTAAAATAAAATATCCTGATTTTATTTTCACAAAAATCCCATTTCTAATTTGAATGTTTTTTCCACTTCACTTTCATTCATTTTGTGCTACCTCTTGGGAAAATATCTTATTTACTCGGCTTTCTTAAACTAGCAGCAGGGATGCCGTTTGAGTTTCTAAATTCCTCCCCAAAAAAAGGAAAAATCTACTTGACAAGAATAAATCATTTTTAATAAATCAAGGAATTTGACCCCGTTTACCTCTGCTATACGACTCCTCCGGCCCGGGCTTTATCTTGCACACGCTCAGTTTGGGCTTCTTGGCACTGGGCGGATACTCGGGCAGGGAAACGTCCAGGACTTGTATGTCGAGCACGGCGCTATCTGCAAGCACATACACACACCGTCTAGTCAAGCCACCAGGACCCATTGGAGGTTGTGGCCGATCGAGATCTGCTCACCGGCGCTCGGTGTGGGTTTGAGCCCCTCTTGGCCTTTTGGCAGGAAGCCTTCTTGGGCCCAGTCCATTAATGGCTTAATTTGCTCGTCGGGATTGTCAGACTCGGACGGGGGGAATTTCTTGCCAGCCCGAATGCTGGCCATCTGGACCGTAGGGACCCAATACAGATATAATCAGCTCATGAATGCGCTGCTAGCAAGTCTATCATAAGCACCAAGTATGCTAAATTAGCTGGTTAGCATACAGCTCATTAGCAGGTTTTACACTAACCTCATGTGCACCCAAAATCTCAACATTTGGAGAAACAACACTTAAATAAATGGAGATTCCTGTCTCAAAGTGTGAGGGTGAAGTTCACCTCAAGAGTTTGGAAGATGGCCCTGCGATAGGACACCAGTTTGGTGTAAGACGCCTGATTGAAGAACTTGTCAAAGGCAGTGATGGAATCCAGCTTGTCGGCAGAGACCTGCAAAGACACGAAGATGGTCAGTCGGCTCGTGTCAGGACCGTTGCGAGCTTGCATCTTGTGTTCCTCACCTCGGAGAACTTCCCATCCCCAAACCACTGTAGCCACCTCATGCCGGGGTTGGCCTGCCGTTTCCCGGTCGCGCGCCAGGTCACCACCATGCCGGGCCACCAGGAGAAGCCTTTGATCTTTCCCCAAACTAGCTCACCAACGTTGAAGCCCTTGTTGTCCTGCAGACACCCAGAAGTTTATGTACAGTCTTCTAAAAGCAGAGGAATTATTTAATTCCTTTAAGATTCACTGGCTAGCACATTTATAGTCGGCAGCTGATATCCAATCATTCACTGCCACCAACGAATATATTCGTCAAGTCGTGACGTGAGTTTGGCCTATCTGTGAGGCATCTCACAGTAGAATGAGTGAGGACATCCGTCAATCACGTCCTTACGTTATATTCAATGTAGGCGTCGCAACCGGACGTGTTGGTGCCACTGCTTTGGGCTGAGTCTTTGGAGTCGTTCTCCAACAACTCTAGACGAGGCACCTCAGGGACCTCCTTGGGTGAGACTGCTCGCCAAGCTCTGCCACACTGATGGAGGAAGACAAGATTAAGGAACATCTCCACGAAATTCTTGTATCCCAGCACAGTGATGGCATATGGACACACACAACCTAGCAAGATGTTTTGTACCAACTAATGAAAGTTTTTTTCTATTCCAGTTGGGATTCTCACCATAGCGGCCATGAGCTCATGTTTTCGTGTCTGTCTGCGAGGTTTGCCGTGTGGCATCAGACCAGCCTGGAAGATGGTTCGGGCAAGCGGCCTCTCTCTCAAAGCCAGATGGGTCTTTTTCTGAACACACAAAGAACATGTGTTGGTTGATGCAAATTCAGCGTCGGTTTACGCAGATTTGTGCCGTCCGCTTACGCCCGCCATACTTTACTATCTGGGTCCCAGGTACCATGCTCGCCTTCGGAGCTCTTCCTGGTCCTGGTCCCTCTTTCCACATTCACGTTATCATCTGAGGAGGCAAAGAAGTGGAAATGAAAGAATAAAAAATGAATTACATTTCATTTGTTTTTCGGGAATCAAATTCCACCCCCCCCCAACATTTAATAATACAGTATGACTTAAAATTAAATAAAAAACATGTAAATACATTTTTAAAAACAAACATAATCAATAAAAAATAAACACAAATGTAATTACAACGTGATTAAAACAGAGATCATTATAAAGTGTAACAAACTGAAAACAAAATGTATTTTGAATCACAATAGTATACATTCAATAATAATAAATTCAATTAAGTCTGAAATCAATAATTAATAATCAATATATAATGAATGAATAAATGAACGAAATTGAGATTGACATAAAAATTAATGATTTCATATACCTCGAGGTGATGAGGCACCCGCGTTCTGTTTGGGGCTGAAGGGCGACGGTGGTTCGGCCCCTGCCAGCGGGCTGCTCTCACTGGTCATCTCCACGCCGCTGTCATTCTCCAACAGGCCTTCGGGCGGTGGCGGGCTGACCTCCGCCTTGGGCAGTGCAAAAAATAAAAATAAAATACATATACCATTATCTGTATATAAGCTAATAAATATATAGTTTATAGTAGTTTACTGTGAACCACAGAAAGAATAGTCAGCAGAATTCTAATACCAAAATAAACTGCTCCAATAAATGTAATGAGGAATGATAAATAGAGAATGTGAACAGCAGCCTGGAAAGTTGTCAGCATTAGATGTAGTGGAAAAAAATCAAGACTGTAACTCGATGTACAAGTAATATACAATATTATATTACTTGCTGCTTGCTCACAATTGTATATAGTATAAGTACAGTATCAATGTATTGTTATTGATCATTTTTAAATTAGTTTTTCATTATAGCCTTTTCTTAATGAAGTTCTTACAGTGTATGATGTAGGGGCAAAGGTGATGAGGTACAAACATGTTTTAGCTTGAAGAGAGGCATGCTAAGAAAGAGCTGCGACTCAGGAATGCGATCTCGGGAAGTTAAGCGGAACCATTTTGTTTGGCTGCATGCTTGATGACATTTGATCGTCAGACGGTCGAGTGTTAGACTGAAACAGGAATCGTTGGGGTGTTTGATGTATGAGTGTGTGCGGAGGAGACATCCTTGAGGAACACCTCAGAATATTTGAGCAGATATTTCCATAGCTAATTGGGACAACTAGACAGATTAATATCTTGCTATAATGACGGTTAGCATGTTAGCATCGAATCGACTGCAAAATGCTATCAACTGTGCTATCTTGCTATTTGTGGTTCTTGAACTTTTTTTCATTTTAACTTATAAAGATTTGTGTACATAAAATCATTATCAACATCAAGTGTCTTCTTTTGAGAACATAGTAAAGATTAGTTTTGAAAAAGAAAAAAAAAAAAAACTTAACACAATCTTAAAGTTTTCAAGGGTGATACTCCGTAGATGGCCTATGACAGGTTCGGTGGGATGAACTGGGTTTTTAGGAAAATGAAATTAAATAGCCAACTGAATATAAAATGTATTTTATAAACTTATATGTTCCTAAAATATTTACACAATTTAATAATGACCTCTTTTCATGGAATTTTGCATGAATTCTACAATTTAAATAGATTTCAAAATGTCACATGCCCTTATTTGAGAACCCACGTGTTAGCACACCAATCGTGAGCTGTTTATGTCTTATCAATCTAAACTGAACCTAACCTCAGGGCATAAGACCAAATTCCTATTTGCTATTTGTTAATTGACATCTGCAAAAAAAGGTACATTTCACAGAAGCTGTCTCCAAACATTCCCAGCCCTGCCAAACAGTAACACGTCACTGCAAGTAAACCACAGTCAACTTGTGAGGTGCTTCCCGCCGTCTCAGAAGGTGTTCCAAGTGGGTCACGTGATTATCCTGCAGCCGAGGTTATTCCTCGACTCCTGAGGAGGAATAACTCAAAGTAGCGTGCAATGCTAAGACACATGGGTGACATGTCCTGTGACTGCAAAGAGGCCGCTATTAGGGATATTCAAAATGTTGGCATAAATTTATAATTCACCATAACCTTTTACAGGTGAACTTAATTTGACTTGCTAGAAACCTTTGAAGTACAACAGTTGACTATTTCACAATAAGCTGTTCTTTCACAATGGGTGAAATGTCAAAATTCACAACAGTTTGATCCATGTTTCACCACATTGGTAAAAAAATTTACATTTGAGTGGTGTTGAAAGCAGGAAAAAAATAGGAGCAGATGGTGAAAGGAAGGAAGCAGACCCCGGCTAACACCCCCTCCAGGTTAAAGTGATTTATGAGAGTGAAAAAGAGGAACAAACGCCAACGGCTATCAGAAAAATTTACTGTGTGAAGCCTTAAAGCAGTGGTGTCAAACTCATTTTTGTCACGACCCGCATTGTAGTTTCTGTCAACGCATATATTATATACAGGACAGGCTACACAACAAACTGACGAATAATCAGCTTTGAAATCAGACCCTCGTAAAAATTGTTCAAATATTTGAAAAAGGTACACAGTCGTAAAAATTGCTAGCAATATGTGTCGTTTTTAAAAGTGAAGACAATTTGTCATTTTAGTATTGACACAATACTAATTTGTCTTTGCGGGCCAAATAAAATGACGTGGTGGGCCGTATCCGGCCCCCCAGGCCTTGAGTTTGACCCCTTTCAGTGAAAGATGAGCCAAACGATGTTAGCAAGACAGTTTTTCAGCTACGCACCTCAGAAGAGTTCTGCTGAGAATACAGAACAAGACGTAAAAAGCTTTAGCAGGTTTCTAGCTAAATGTTAGCAAAACAATGAATTTTAGTATTTCGTGACTGTTACCGGAAAAAGCATCTGAGCATCGGACAAATGTAAATCTTTGTGCTTTTTGTGATTCGGACTCACCATGGAGGCCATGTTGTTGCCGGTCTCCATGGCCACAGCAGAATATTGATCAGAGGGCATCGCTGTGGCTGTGGCCGATGGTAGTGACGACCCCTTCTCAAACCTGTCAGTCAAGCAATCAAACCAGTGATGTCATTCAATTGCATTCAAAAGTATTTGCTAATTGAACGTAGCTGTCAAAATAAACATTTGAAATGTGACGGAATTGATCATGTCAAATAAGTATAAGATAAAATATGTACGTAGCTGTCAAAATAAACATTTGAAATGTGACTGAATTGATGATGTCAAACAAGTATAAGATAAAATATGTACGTAGCTTTCAAAATAAATTTGACTGAATTGATGACGTCAAATATGTATAAGAGTTCATTGTATAAAATATGTAAATGATAGCGTTCAAGCTATTTACGTAACGAGTGATTTTTTTTTCACTTTCTAGTGCATTGAATAATTATTTGTATTTCTCATTTCCTGACACAGCAACATACAAAACCAACAGGACAGTATTGGTACTTTAATTTATTCATAAAATATTTATATTTTATGAATGAAATGAAACAAATACATTATTGTTAAACTCACTCACTCACTCACTCACTCACTCACTCACTCACTCACTCACTCACTCACTCACTCACTCACTCACTCACTCACTCACTCACTCACTCACTCACTCACTCACTCACTCACTCACTCACTCACTCACTCACTCAATAACGAACTAAATACTATTTGCATGAAAGGCCGCACGAGTTTCGCGACTCTGGTTTGTCCTTTTAGCATTGGTAAAAGTGACCCGTTGAAGAAATCCAGAAAACAAGCGCTGACACGCCGAAATGAACCTTTGATAAAACAAAACAAAAATCCACAAACACACCATGGTGTGTTCGTGCCACATTCTTCTTTGCATTGTGCGAGGATTAGTTACATTCAGCCTGCATGCACATGAGATGCATATGTCAACACTTGACTCCATGTGTGTATGTGTGTGTGCTCAGGCTAAAGAAATCAAAATATTACTTTTGAGCCATCTTGTGGAATCTATGATTTTGTCAAAGTACAGAGTTGTCATTTTTTTTACTTTATCTTTTTACAAAAGCAGCGGCCACAACAAAGTGGAGGGGCCAAGGAAGGATGGAGGACGAAGAGGGGCCCATCAAGGGATGGGGGGCATCCATAGAAAGGGAATGGGGGTGCCCCCCCCCCCCACATCAAAGTTTGCTAGCTGGAGATTATGGAGGGGATTGTTCACTTCCTAAACGTGAGTGCGTGTGTGTAGAATTCAATTTGTGTGTGTGTGTGTGTCAGGGGGTGCTTGGGTTCTCGTTGGGGCCACATTCCTCATCAGTCATGTACTTTGGGATCACTTTATGCTCGGTCAACTCCACAAAATGGCAGACGTTCTTCACGCAGGCGTGCCACGTGACTCTGCCGAGCAAAAAAACGTATTTCCTGCATTTGTGTCACATGGGTGTGAAGCCCCGCCTCCTTTACACAGTCTCAAATCTCATTTAGCTGAGGTTGAAATAAGAAATTGGGATGTATTTGTTGTTGGCCGTGTGTCTACTGCATGTACCAAATGTAAAGTATCGCTACACTTATTAAAATGAAGAACAATAGCAGGTAATTTATTTTATACTTCATAAACACAGACAGTCAAATTCCAGTGTAATTACATGGAATTTTGCCACACTGCATTCATTGAATTATTTTCTAGTGTGCTCATGTTGGCCACCTCGGGTTAATAAGACAGATATGCTGTTCATTGAGACACATCAGCTCTTCTCACCTTGTCAGTGCGACACTGATATGAAGTTGTTTGCAGAGGATATGATTGTGAGAGTTGTTACGTTATCTACTGTGCTCCTACAAGGTTTAGAGCAAAAAAAGATTATTAACATTAGGCTAGCAGACTAAAATAAGTGGTTGATTTAAGTTTACAAAGTATAATTCTCTTTAAACAGTAAACAAACTGAAGCCTCTTTTGGGGGAAAATTGTTATTGTGAAAACACTTAAGTACACTGGCAGCATATAAAACTCATATTTGAAGTTTGAAGTTGTTTCCAAAGTTCCCTTGATCATAATATTTGCAAATCAGAAGATAGACTGGGTCAGTAGTTTCCAATGTATGCTCAATCCTTGAACACCATGTTTTTAAATCTGTGACTGTCTTCCAACTTTCTTGTCATAAAGACAACAATGTGGAAAAAATGGTGAAGAAAAACAGGGAGTTTATGTTAAGGTCCTATCACCGAGCCCGAGTGACTACAAAAATGAAGACTAAATATAAAGTTCAGAACACCAAATAGACCCGGGGCCCATCCATTTTTTTTTTCTGTTTCAAATTTGGCCCCTTGTGCACAAGTCTGCCTGCCCGTGCTCCACCAAATACAGCGTGGAATTGCTTCCTTAAATTCGTCGTTTCCACTCAAGTTTTCAAATAAACGTGCATTCATTTACTTAGCTTTAAAAAAAAGCAGCGAGCGCACAAGGAACATGTCGGAAGAGATTTCGACGCGTACACGTGCGTGTGTGTACATGTGTGTCTCATTCTGCACAATACATGCATGCGTGTATACAATTGTCGTAACGGGACAATTACACGACAACAGTCAGGTGGACATTATCATGAATATATGCGAGTTGGTAGAACACTTACATAAGAATCCAGGAAGAAATGTCTTGGGTTTTCTCGCTGTGCAAGTGTTCCACAAGTGAACGTTGCAATGCACGAGTTGATCACGTAGTGGGAACTTGCTGCAGGCTCTCTTGCCTTGCTTTGAGTAATGAAGGACCCTTCTTAGCAGAAGACACTTTTTCGTCACCCCCCTCCGTGGCGGGCGGGCGGGCGGGGCGTCCTCTACTCTCTTGTTGGAAAAGCCAACCTGCAGGTGAACTTTCTGGCAAAGGGTTACGCCAGGTGTGGCGCAACTTTTGTCCTCACTGCTCAAGCGAACAGGTTGGGCAGGAAGTCTATGAGGTTAAACAAATAAATGTATTTGAAAAAAAAAAGGTAAAATTATTTCTTTTTTTATCATTTTCAATTTATACATACATACTTCTTCAATAGAAACACACTTTACATGCTATTTGTGGGGGTCACCAACATTGCATGATTAATTATTTACAATTTTGTAAATAAGAAAGAATCAACAATTTCTGGTTTTGATATTTATCCATTTTAGTCCCAGGGTCTGTCATGGAGCAAAACAACGTGAAAGGGAGCTTGTTGAGCTGCTCTCGGTTGTACTAACAAATTAAATCTGTTATTACAAGAGCATTAATGGTGTTGTCCACCTCGGCGTTGTATGTGTGCTTCTTTTTATTTCATGGACAAGGCACGACACAACACTCGCAATGAATTTTGTGCTACTGAGCTTGCATGAAACCACTGAAAAGTGCCACAATAACATTGCATATTGTTTACGTGTGTGTGCTATGCTGGTCAAGTAAGAGGTAAATTAGTAATAAGGGTGCATATATTTGAGGGATTGCAATACAATTATACATGATAATATGACAATATGATTATAGAATTCAAAATTCAAGATTGTCATTTGCCCACTCCCCGAATAAGTTTAAATAGTACGCCGTTAAATTACTTTGACACATCCAATATGGCGACGGAAATCGAGGCACAATAAAGAGCGCAAGCATGTCACGAATTGCACGTGGTTAACCCGGAAGTGAAAACTGACAAGTTTCTTCAATCTCTTCCGGGTTTCTGGTGAAGTTAAACATCAGCGTCTTCAAAAGATGCAGCTTCACTTCACTAAAGATGTTTTACCGCATTCTGTCAGCGGTGACTTCCACAACCTCAACAAATTCAACGAGCAGGTAAAAGTGTGCGACATGTTAGCGAACGACTGGCTCATTTTACTGAAGGTTTAAGAAGCTAGCGAATGACGTCAAAACACATCATGAGATGTTCTTCCAAAGCTTGTCAAGCGTTGATCGATTTGATGTTGTTGCTTTACAGCAATTTCTTCGTTTGGTGGAAATTCTCTTCCAGTTTTTGTTAGAGCCTAAAGAGGTAAACACACACTGGGGGAATTAATTCAGTTTCACTTATCCAGTATGGGCAACTTCAAAAGTATATAGTGATTTATTTTGCACCTTTCATGCAACCCACGGTTGGTTCTCAAACATTTGACACCAATGTACCAGCTATAAAAATATAAATATATGTATTTGTGTCCGTGTGCGTCTCTGTAGACAGAGAAGATGATGCTGCAGCTTAGTGACTTTGCAAGTGAGCACAGGATGAGTGCAGGCCCGCTCAAGAACCTCATGAAGAGCGTCATCCTTGTGCCACAGGGTGACCTTGCACACGCACACACACACACACACACACACACACACACACACACACACACACACACACACACACACACACACACACACACACACACACACACACACACACACACACACACACACAAGTTCATACATGCATGCACACAAGCACACACTGCATAATAAAACATAGCAGAACCAGGTTTCATGGTCGAACACAAAAAAAAGGAGTCATATGACCACACTGAAAAGATAAACAACTCAAAGCAATTAGGAAAAAAAAAAGTTTTTTAGAATAATAAAAATTTGCAACTTGTGTCCGAATTTACACTTTTACTTTTGATCATTTGTCTTTTCATCTTTTGACCTTTCAAATATTTATAAAACATTTCTCTATGAACTTGATTCTCGTATATTTAAGTCTCGACAGTATGCGACTTCTAAACTACGCCTCAAAGTTAAAGTGACTTCATTCTCCTGCATTACAAATAAAATGTCAAAAATACGACTATTCTAACATTATGACTTCTATCAAAATTCTGTGGTGAAAATATTCCTCATTGTTGAAAATATACAACTTCTTATAATATTGTGAATATATATTCTAAAAAACAAACAAACTACTTTATCCTCAAAAGGTTGACTTTTCTTTCTGTCTGCGTTTCCTATTCAGGTGCGATTAAGAAAAACCTGACTGGTGAGCAGCTAAAAGAAGATCTGCAAACTTTAGGTATGTATGATTTAATGCTGTAATTGATCATTCTGTTGTGCCTACTTTGGCCACCAGATGGCAGTATAAAACAGTCAGGCAGACACAAGCCCCCCAAAAAATAATCTCTCCTTTCTGCAAATGACTCAGAACCTACAGTATCAGTCATTTTTTGCCGAGGAAAAAAAAAGTACATGCTTCTAGGTATTGTTATTGTATCCCAACGTCATTTAAAGAACACCATTGCTTCATATGCTCCACATGGCAACAATCAGCTTGAAGCTCATAAGTGCGGGAACACGTACCTCAAGGCACTACTGGATACTCGTTTTTTTTTTTTGTGCAGGACTTCAAGAAGACAAGGCTGCTCACTTTTCACAACAGGTCTCACTGTTTCTACTCTTCTCACGGACATTGTGTATTTTCACGTATTCCTTGCTCCATTTTGGAACCAGTCCTCAGCCCCTCTCACTAACGCCCGTCCTATCACGCAGTGGGCAGAGCATCGTGCGGCGCTGTGCAGACTGGCCGTGCGACAAACGCTGACTGTCAACCGCCTGGTGGATATGGAATGGAAGTTTGGCGGTGAGATGAATGACAATCATATTTATGATAGAAACATTTGAATTATTGCATGTCGTTATTTATATTTAAATGTTTAGGTATTTACACAAAATTGAATACGGTGGACCTACCCATAATAATCTATGTCGAAAGTAAAAATAATAAGTTGTTAAGTACAGATGTCTGGAAAAACTACAGTAACAAATTTTTGGAAGGTCTGTCAAAATCAGGGACATCCTGTGCAATGGATGAGATATGTTTTTCCTCAAAAAAAAAAAATGTTTTCTTTGATATTGAGCTGTTGATCTTTTGATTGATAAAGTCTCAGGTAAGACTTCTAATATGTGTTCTAACGTTTGTGACGCCATAGTGACCGTCGGCACGAGCGAACTCCACAAAATGAGCAACATCTTTCTACAGGTAACACAATAATACACACGCACACAGTTTTTCTTTGGATGGCAATAAGTTGTGACAAATAGTGTCTTTATCTTCCTTGGTTGCAGCTCAAACTTGTCGTCCAGAAGGGGAATTCCACGGAAAACCTCTACATGGGTAAGTAATTGGGCCTGGTGGCAATGTTGAGAATAGATGGTAATTTGGGGGTAATTATTAAAGAACAAGAAATCAAGTGCATTGTGGGTAGTTCAAATAACACTTTGTTTTGGATGTTTCAGAGTTGACGCTCCCGCAGTTTTACAACTTCCTGCATGAGATGGAGAGAGCCAAAGCCAGCATGGACTCTTTTAGCTGAGTGTGTGTGTGTGTGTGTGTGTGTGTGTGTGTGTGTGTGTGTGTGTGTGTGTGTGTGTGTGTGTGTGTGTGTGTGTGTGTGTGTGTGTGTGTGTGTGTGTGTGTGTGTGTGTGTGTGTGTGTGTGTGTGTGTGTGTGTGTGTGTGTGTGTGTGTGTGTGTGTTTTCTCTCTTAGCTTTTTGTATGTATGTATTTGTGTGTGTTTGGCTGTTTGGGCACAATTGCCACTTTTGCACAAGCCATGACACATTTCAATAAAGGTGTCCATCCATCATCTGGACCACTTTTCCTTATGGGTGTCTTTGAACATTTGTGATTAAAAACAATCTAAACAGTAGTTAAATGTGGGGGGGGAAAAAAATCATAAATTCTTTAAAAAACATTTTACAGATCCTTTTGTTGTCTAATTTTTATTTTTGATTTTCCACAGACTTTGTTATGGCTTATCGTTATGAAAACCTGCCAAGTGTCACAATTATAAATTTCCATTTAATTTTGTACAAAATAGAATAAAACATTCCGCCATCCAATGTTTTTATATGTTACATGATGCCGCCAGTAACAAAACAAAAATAATAATCGTGATACAATTTGAGTGAACGCAAGGGTCTGCTCGTGTGAGGATTCACTTCAGCCAGCAGGTGGCGCTGTGGTTTCTGGACAAAAGTGTTTAACAAGCAAGTCGTGATTCCCATTCTAATGTTTGTTATGGTCGTGCGATTAACGGATAGTCAGACATTCAAATTAAAGCACGTCGAGACGTTATTGCACGAGTTAAGCAAGCCGTAAACCAACACTTTAGTAAATTCTAGCCAAACTAAGTCCTAAAATTGGCAGCTTAAATCTGACTCAAGTCAAGTCACATGTCTCAAGTCTTCTTGCCTCTCGCGTAAACATTTAGCATAATGTGCACCCCGTCTACCTTTGTGTGGATAAAATGTTCGGAAGACGAACGAATGAATGTTTTAAATACTACAAACTGTTGTGCTATGTCCCGTGTTTTGCGTTGGCAGCGCCTCATGCTACATGCTAAATGCTAAATGTCACATTCCCAGAATAACAAAATCCTGATGTGCCAAAAAAACAAACAAAGGCAGACTTATAATTAGGGCAAAAAATATCAAAATGTACATGCATCTCTAATAAAAAAAATAAAAAAACAACGGTAAAAATGTCTTAAATTATTTTACAAGCTTAATAGCCTCTCAGGATTTGAGTGTGGAGTATTGTTGTACAGTATATTTCCGTGATTAAATCTTTTTGTTTGGTCGTTTTTACAACTTCACGCAGATAGCAAAGATGGCCGCCTTCTTGATGACCTGTGACGAGTGGCAAAAGAGGATGAACGCCAGTGCCCAATGCTCCGAAGGTAAAGACGCTCACACACTTTTAATCAATATCAAGAATACATACGGTAGTTGCTAGAATCAATTCCATAGTAATGGGTGGATGGACGAAATTGAATTGTAATTTCAATTGAATTGTAATTTCTTCATGATGTGCTCAAAATAAAATAGACGATAAAAACATTGCATAAACATATTCAATATACTGTCATACGAAAATAATCATTCACAAAAAATGGATGGATGGACGGACGGACGGATGGATGGAGAGAATACATAGGGTAGTTAAGTGTAGAATAGATAACGTTACATTCCCATTGAAATAAATCCTATTTAAGAAATTCCGTCCACTTCAACATGTACTTTTCAGTGATCGATACAGATCAATCTTTTAAATACGGTATAGGACATGTTCTTCTCTGCTTTTTGTCTTCTTCGCTTCCAATGCAATTTGTCCTCCCATCCTCCACATCCTCCCCCAAAATGGTGCACAGCCAGCCCCCCCATTAAGCGAGCTGCCTCATTAACAGCTTCACACAAAGGACACTGACCAGGAAGCGTGGCCCCGTATTTCGAAAAGGAGGGGTGGGCTTAACTAGCACAGACAGGACCTCTGCATGATATCGCTTCGACGCACAAGCAAACAAACACAACAACTCTGCATGTGTGTGTAGGTGTGTGTGTGTGTGGGTGAGTGTGTATATAATCTTGGTAATTGCCTCACTCCACGGCTGGGGTCCACAAACACACACATACACACACACACACACACAATTACACGCATTCTACGATGATATGACTTCTGCTAAAGTTCAGTGGTGAATTATTAAATCAAATTAATCAGCATGGAACAGAACTGTGTTAATAACTGTCTTTGTGTGTGTGGAAGGGGGGATGGTCGTATTTTTGCGTGTGTTAGTGAGGAAAAATGCAAAAGATATTATATCATGTCAAAAAGAATTGTTCCAATCAAAAGTATAATACTTGAACATGTCCTAATCAGATCAATCATTTTAGTGTCCATGAAAACAGTGCATCTGATCCTAATTTTAATTCGATGGGATTAAAAATATTCATGTAGCCGGTGACTTGTTTCTGATCCCATCTCCTCGTGTCCTTCAGAAAATGACACGGTGCAGGACTTGACGTCGGACTCTGTGGATGTCCACGATTGAAAGCGTCAACACAACGGGAAATCCTGAGCTTGTGAGTGAAGACACGCAGACATCACATTTTATAGGATATATATATTTTTTAAATTACATCAATTAATATTGCAATCATTCAAACGCATATGGGCCTATAAAAACATCACAAGACCACCTAGCGAACCTTGTTATAAGAATAAAGTTAGCATTTTGAACTAATAAGAGCATCGTATTATTATTATTATTATATATTTTATTTTTGCACGGTAGTTTTTATAACCAAAATGCATTTGAAAGCCGAGCATTGCCTTTTAAGTGAATGAATGAAAATGTCCAGGTGGCTAAATGGACAAATGTATAGCAACAGGGACTTACGTTTGTAGCATCAAGTTAGCATTTTGAGCTAACAACATCCATCCATCCATCCATCCATCCATCCATCCATCCATCCATCCATCCATCCATCCATCCATCCATCCATCCATCCATCCATCCATCCATCCATCCATCCATCCATCCATTATCTGAACAGCTTATCCTCCTGAGGGTCGCGGGCAATGTAGCATGATTTACTATCTAATACAGGATCGTATCAAAGTCTGATGATCATTTCGAGTATTTTATCCCATGTGGGGTTATGTTAGAAATTATTTTCGTAACCATGTAAAATATTATTTTCGTAACCATAGAAACCAAGCCAGCAAGGTCCATATTTACATGCACTGTCACGCCACTGCCACTTTGTGTAGGTGTGTGTGTGTCTGGATATGAAGATAATCGGCAATATAACTGACATTTTCCAATTAATTTCTACCTCTGAGACTCGAGTTAATTAGCCAAGAACACACGTGTGCATGCGCACACATGCAACATACTCACAGCTACAGTATAGACTGACACATATTTACACGATTTTATTATTGCTCTATGTTAATTCTAGACTAGGGCTGCTTTGAAAAGAAATCCGCCATTTTGTTTCAGAAAAATCCGATTTCTGATTTTAATTTTAATGCCACAAACATGAATACATTCAAAATATGATACTTCCTATTGATATCATGATTTCACAAAGGCTTTTGCTGCACCAAAGCGCTTTACAAAATGAGAAAATAATAGAACAAGAAAACCAAAAATATCACATAAAACACTGGCAAAAATACAAACATAAATGAAAAATATAAGTAAACCGTCACTGAACATCACATCAATAAAATAGACACATTTCAGGACTTTTGGACTTGCACGGCAAAAAATGACAACATAGTGTGCTATTTTTTTATGTTTTTGAAACCATTTGGGATGAGCACACTCATCCGACAGCCAAGCCATCTTCCTCATCCATCGCTGCATCCGCACCCCCATCCCAATTCAATAAGAGGAGGAAATGAGCTGCCATGCTTTCTGTGTGTGCGCGAACGTGCACGAAGGCTTTGGTCTGTAACACCGACACTGTTGTTGATTCACCATATTACTTCTTCACGGCAGTAGAAGCAGATACGAGCAACATGGTGACAACAAACTCAACTCAATTTCACTGTCAGCGTCATAGTAATTTTTTTTGGTTTCATATTAAAGAGCCTTTAAAAGCTGCTCACTCCCATTTCAAGGGACGTTCACCCTCAAATTAAACATAAAACAGAGTCTGGAGACGTTCGAAATTTTCATTTGTCAAACATCTGAAGCAAACACTCACGAGCAGCCCTAAACTTCCCTACTGAACCGACAGGTGGCAGCCTTGTCCTGTAAAGATTGGCACACATGTGGGAAGTCCTTGGACAGCAGGGGTGCCCAAACCAAGTCCTGGAGGACTCCTACTCTACACCTGATTAAAATGATCAGCTCATACACAAACTAATCATCATCATAAGTGACATTATTACCTATCGGAAAAAATCTTGGAATTCACACCTTTTATTGCTAATTGCAGTACAAGTGCAAAAACAAGCTGAGCATTATTTCTTTGGGAAAAATATACTAACTAACTAACTAACTAACTAACTAACTAACTAACTAACTAACTAACTAACTAACTAACTAACTAACTAACTAACTAACTAACTAACTAACTAACTAACTAACTAACTAACTAACGTCATTATCATTTCTCCCTCCAAGCAAGTTAGTAAAATCGTTATTTATCGTTACTCTCGCTCTCACTCGTTCCCCCACAGCGACGTCACGGCGATAACCACGCCCCCATCCCGCGACAGCCCCGCCGAGTCTTGGGGGTCGTGCGCGCGCGCCGCTGCATCCTCCCTCCTGGCGCAAGGCAGCACGTTCACGAGTCGATCATAGACGCAACAACAATAATAATAATGCATCATCGCAATTATTGTTCTCGACAATACTGGAGGAATTGAAGAGGACAAGAAGAAAAACACACGTCCGCTTTCTCTTTTTCTTCGTCTTCGTTGCAAAGGAGTGAAGGTAAGCTCTGCTCTTCATCCTCCTCGTCATCGTCAGCTGTCATGTTGCGTTCACTTGTTCGGTCCGGTCACAAGGCGACGTTTTTATGTTGTGTGTGTGTGTGTGTGTGTGTGTGTGTGTGTGTGTGTGTGTGTGTGTGTGTGTGTGTGTAGGCGCGTGCGCGCGTACACACGCACAACCCATCTGACGGTCACTGCGGTTCCTTGTGCGCCATGACTGCTGCACATTGTTGTTCTGTTGTGCGTGCGTGCGTGCGTGCGTAGGCGCCTGGTGCACACTGACCACTGTCCACGTGCACGTGGCGCGGGACAATTGTCAATTGACTCGACCTGTCCATCTTTTGGATACAAAAGATCCCGAGCCAATTCTTCAGTCTTCTCGCTCTGTCAGTACGTCTATGTATGCGTAGATCAATATTCAACATCTATCTATCTATCTATCTATCTATCTATCTATCTATCTATCTATCTATCTATCTATCTATCTATCTATCTATCTATCTATCTATCTATCTATCTATCTATCTATCTATCTATCTATCTATCTATCTATCTATCTATCTATCTATCTATCTATCTATCTATCTATCTATCTATCTATCTATCTATCTATCTATCTATCGCACACAACGTTGGTAATCTTGTTTTTTTATTGTGTGGTGAATAAAACACATCGCAAAATAATGTATCCGCAAACGAATGATAATAATTTGCTTTTATTTATGTACTGTACACTGTAAAACAAAAAGTTGGGCGATCTAAAAATGTTAAGGCAACCAACTTTGCTGACATTTGAAATTTGTCAATTTGACAAAATGGTTTAAGTTTTGTTATTGTAAAAAAAAAAATAACTTTCAAGCATTTTCAACAGAGATACGAGTTTTTAGAGGTAATTATCCATTGAATTGTCCCCCAATTTACAAATGATGATTTCTAGGTGTACGGATGAGCATCGCACGCATATCCAATCCATATCTAAAATATAATAAATAACATTTGAAAAAATCTGAATCGTACTGTTCACACTGCGTGAAAGAATCTGAGACGCTAATTCTACCACTCACATGTTATCCTAAATCTACTTGAAATAGAATTCAAATTTATCCAAATGCCCTCTAGACAATCTTTGACAGATAGATTTGATGCTCATTTCTCGGAATGTTTGCGAAAAGAGGGTATAAGGTCCCGTTTATCATTGCTTGAAGCTTCAGTTATTGTTGTGTTCTTCACTTTTTTGTCAAGTCAGCAACAGTGAGGAGAAGTTGCAAAAGATGTCGCTGGTGAGCGGGGTGGGTGGGCCAAGTAGAGATAAGGGGCATAAAGTTCAGGGTTGAAGGAATGAATGGGCCCTTCCGCTATATATCATGGGGTCGGTGCTGATTTAAATGGATTCCCCTCTTTGTGAGCCTACGGGCTACTTTAGGTCTGGTGACCCCTGCACTTGTGCTTTGTGGGCTCAACATTCAAACTGAGCCAAAAAATGATATTATAGTAGTAGCTTCAACTTCAATTTATTTGTTTTCAAACCTTTATTTAGGTTTTTGTTTTGCGAATTTTAACTGAATTATTAAGTATTGTAATTATCGACCCCACTGTGTCTAGATCGCATTGTTGATGCTTGAACTGTCCGTACGGTAGCTGAGAACAAATAAAGTTTTTTAGACGTTTACTTTAGTTTAGAAGCTGACCACAAATTCATCGTCACCTAGCTGCTTTTGTGATTTCTGTGTTTAGAACGCCATCCTGCTACATGTTAGGAAAAATTGCCCACAGAGATCCTGCTACACGTTAGCATAACATTTGCTTTTTGGCAATACTCAGCTGATTTTGTGTTTAGGATGTTAGCATAAACTGCCCGCAGAGATCCTGCTACATGTTAGCATAACATTTGCTTTTTGGCAATACTCAGCTGATTTTGTATTTAGGATGTTAGCATAAACTGCCCGCAGAGATCCTGCTACATGTTAGCATAACATTTTCATGTTAGCGATACTCTTTATTTACTGTGTATTGGGTGCTGATGTGTAATTGATGATTGGAGTCCCTTTGAGGCTGTCACGTGTCTTTTCTCCACCTTTGCTCAACACCAAAACTCTCGAAAATCAAACATTTACTCTTTTGTTAGCATCATGCAAAGTCAAATAATTACTGTCGGGGAAATATGTCATATGTCTTGATGTGGCCTGAAAATAGAATGTCTTTATTTCTACCCCACAAAAATCGGAGTCGTTTCTCTTTTGTCAAAAAGCTTTTCTGTAATAAATGAACATTTTAAACAATTTTGCATAACCGGAAGGCATCTTAACAGCATGTTTTGTTGCCAGGTCATTTGGTCTTGTCTTAGTTGTACAGGTGGTGCAAGGCAACATATTTTTGCAGCGAACACAATGTGAATGTGATGAACAGCCATTTCAAGTGGGTGAATGGCTGACTCATTTAGCATGAGCGTTTTTCTCTTGAAAGATGTTTGTGCTATGTTTTTTTCTTCTTTACGTTGCCTATACTACATGTTAAGCATCGACCACCATTTAGCAGGATTTTTAAGTGCGGTACATAAAATTAAAGCGTTGTCTTGAATTTAAATTCAAACCATTTGGTTTTAATCTACAGAGAACTGTTAAGAATAGTTTGTTCTTAAACATCTTTATATATTTTTATAACTTTCATGTTTTAATGAAATAAACCAGTGCACAATTTCCCTTCTACTTAAGTACAGCTAATCTTCAAACTGTGTTATTCCAATGGGTGTACTTATTTCTGTTACCCAATATTCCGCTACACTTTTTTTTTTTTTGCTACAGTTTGCGCTAAATGTTTGCCATAAACAGATTTCCCTTCAGGGTAAACATCCATCATAAACAATGTTTTAAATGCTCCGAGAGGTTTTCGAACATTGACAGCTTTACGAGGAACGTTCACCTTGTTTTGCCTTGTGCAGCACTTAGGCTGTCTAACCTCAAAACCCTTTAAGTGACTCCAACCACTTCTCTTTGGGTTTCTCAGAAGACCCCCCAGTGGTCATGTTGGATTACCTCTTTCACATTGTGCCAGAACCGTTTTACTGTGGAAATGAGAAATTTGATATACTTCCTTTGTTTTTTGTTATTTTTTATATTGACATTTATGGGAAAAAGCAATTTAAACAGACCAAGTTTTGACAGGAGACAGACACACAACGCAGTAAAACAGCATATGACAACAATTACATGACATCGGAATTGGACAGTAGCGATGATTCGGGCAAAGCTCCATCTTGTGTGAGGGACTCAATTTGGGATATGATGGGACAGGATAGTTGTAAATCACAAACTGCTTTAAGAAACAGATGTCACAAGAACAAAACAGCACAGGACAGATATGAACCAGGCAGTTCTAGGTCTTATAATAAAGAGACGCGATGAATAGCAAACAGGATAGGATGTGATAGGTTAGCACAGGACAAGGTTATGAGCCAAGCAATGGCGGGAGCGGCCATGCACTTCCAACCCTTGTAAAATAACTTGAGTGCAAAAATAGAGGATAGAGCTAGCGGGGTCAGTGTTGGAAATGCGGCTAGCAACTAGCTAAAGCAGCTAGTAGCGGCTGTGGGAAATCTAGTTTGGCGGGCCAGTGAGTTTTGCTAGGTGTAATCCAGCCCTATGCTAGAAAGGCAAGAGTTTAATAGCGCTCAAGCAGATTTGTGACTGACTGGATTAAGGCGGGCTCAGCGTGTTGGCCACTCGGCTAATCTCTGACGTGCAAAAAGGTGGCGACTAAACTAGCGTCCGCGCGTCTATGATGTCAAATGTTTTATGGAGGCCCTCTTGTTGATTCAGCGCCTTATTGCCCCGGTCGGGTTAATGATTAGCTAGAACACAGGACACCTTTGAGGAGGTAACGCCCCCAAAACTTTTACAGGTACGAGCAAAACATTGGGCGAAACGTCAACATCGTACGCAACGCTAGGTGTCAGCGCGCCTCACCGGATCGCTTTTAAATGAGCCATTCCACACCATTGTTGTTATTCTGTGACTGGCTCAAAAGTTACGCTTGTTAGTGTTTTCGTTTCGTATTTCTTACACTTTAGTATGAATACAACACTGATCAAATATTGATGTTGTGATATATTATTTTATTAACACGTACACTAACGTATTGAGACACCAAACATTGGTATATATTGTTTTTGCCGATTTCGATGTACTGTTACTATCAAATATTGATATTGTGCTGTATCATGCATCATGTATCATACACACAAATGCACACACACACACAAATATACACACACAGACTGTCAGTCAACTGATGAACTATTCTTCCTCATGGTTTTCTCAGCGATCAATAGTCTTCAGTGCCTCTCCCTTGACCGCAACCCCTGGTAACCTCGCAGGATGTGTTGTGTGTGTGTGTGTCTTGTAGGTATTAGCAGCCCGAAGCAAAGACACATTTTAAATGTTTAAAATCTTTTTTTAAATCAGTTTCATTATAATTAATTGACCTTTGTTTTATTTATAATGAATTGACCTTTATTTAATTAATCTGATAAGATTAATGGAAATGGTAATGCAACAGTTATTTATTTCAATGTTTTTTTGTATTATGTACAAAGACTAAATGAATCAGTTATTCTAAGAATGGCAACTATACACAGTATTTAAATGTTTTACCTTTTTTTTTAAAATTCACAATCAAAAGGCTGTCATCAAAAGGTTACAAAATGGAACCAATGTTTAGAGACGCACAGTATCTTCATTTTAATTGTCAAGTTTATTTAAATATTTTTTTCAAATTGGATAAGGACTTCAATTTTGCTCCTCTCACCCAATAACGACGACTCACAACCTCTGCACCAGATGCACACTAAATACAAATGTAAACAGAGGTGTTGTGTATTTTAATGAGAAAAGCACATTTTATTTAGTTATGAACGTTTGTACTATTTTACTTATTGTCTTTTATTGTTTATGCACATCACTTTGTTACAGCTGCAAACGCTGTCAAAGTGCTGTAAAAATAAAGTTGATTTGAGTCACAAGATATCACACAATTGTTTTAATTAACTATATTTAATGTCACACTAAAACTAATAACTTTTTGATTTACAGCATCGAAAATAAAGCCAAGCTGAAATTGACAGGTTTTTTTTCTTTCGTCTTTAAATATGTTGAACGGCTTGATATTTGTTGACCCAGCTCATATTGAACTGGTGTTCATAAACGTGTATGATTCAGAAACACAAAATGAAGTGCCCCCCCACACACTTCCTTCCATTTTACTGCATGTGGACCTCAGTTCAATATCCCTGACAAAAACAAATAAAATGGCGACACAGTGGTATGAGGAGAATATTCTCTCGTGTGCTTCAGTAAAAAAAAAAAAAAAAAAAGTGAGCTTTTCTCACTACGCTGACACTCCCATCTCACTGAATCTGTCACTTCCGCACTTTCTCAACAGATACTTTTTTTTCAGAACCAAAAACTTGAGGAGTGAGTCCAGACAACAAGCACAACCCCTTTTTTTATTCACAGAAGTTTCTTTTATTGGACTGATTTAATACAGAATTAAATAAATAAATAAATAAATAAATAAATAAATAAATCATGCCCACCTTCAACATGTCAAAGTTACACATTTTTTTTTCATGGATTTCAATGACGTTCACAAGTCTCTAGTCAAGTATTTGTCTCCAGGATTTCCAGGCAGCCTGGAATGCCAGTGAGTCAGGCCTCATCCCATGATACGCGCAGTGGGTGTGTCAGAGGTGTGGACGAGAGAATCCGCATCGGTAAAAAAAAAAAAAACCCACAAATACAGCACGTAGCGAATAGCACTGAATCATTTTGGTTTTAATTATTGGTTGCCATGGTAATATGGCGATACCATGACAAAGGAGGCCGCTCGGAGGCCAGGATGCTGGGAGTTGTCAGGATGAGAGGATGCAGGCATGGGGGAAGGGAGGTAAAATGGGGGTGGGGTGGGGTGCTGATGGGAGTGGGGGTGGGTTGGGAGTGGTGATGTTGATGCCAGCTTGAGGGTCCGGCAGCTCTGCACCATGGCAACAAAGAGACCACTTTCCATCCTCCCCCCCATAAGATCATAAACCTTCATTCATAAAATGGAAAAGCACAAACACTCGCAAAAAAAAAATTCATATCACCATATGAATGCGAATATCACTCGAATATATTATCATTGCTTGTGTGACAGTTTCAATACGATCCATAGTTGATATCGCGCTGCGTCATATTGTTATCACTTTCGCTAAAGTGGATCAAACTTGTTATATTCCTGTCGCATAGTGCCAATGAAAGTTATTCCAGTATCGATATGATGCTGTATTATTATCACTTGGAATATATAATATCACTGCAACTGGATCCCCTACGGATATATTTTATATCAGTGTCACTTGCCGTCTTAACATAGCTGAATCAAATCTCAGTATTGTGAAGTAAGATAGAATTATTGTTTTTGCTATATTCATATAACCAGATTAAACGATATGTATATATTATATATAATATGTATTATATATATTTTGGATACATTTTTGAGATGTATTCATATATGTTATCGATTGTATCATGATTGCTTGTTATAAAGTCTTTATAACAACTGGAACAACATCATTATTATGAGACATTGCATTTGTTATCATACCGTATCGTTGCTTGTCCGGCAGTTGTCAATGCAACCTGATCAATTCTCGATGCTGTCCACATTTATTGTATCTTTGAGCGTTGATACAAAAATATTACACATATAAAATCGCCATGTATTGATATAATTGATGCTCCGGTGTCGTTACATCTTCAATCCTTAATTTCTGTGATTTCCTAATGAAGTGCGCTCTAGTGGATTATATCAAGACCAATATTCAATCTATTTGTCTGAATCCTGTAGCATATATGTTGACAATACATCACAATGATATTGATCATTATCAAGGTATATTTTCTCTTGTCTTAGTGGGGATGCTGCGTTGTCTAGATGAGCACTCGGAGACAAAGATCTTTCCGTTGGTCCATGAGCTAACTTGATTTGCTTAGCTTGTCCATCCGGCTGCTGCTCTGCTTTTGATGAACACGCACGCATGCGCACGCACAAACCAGACCACCAATGCTACAACGATTAGTCTGGTGGGAAGTCACATTGATGCGCATTTCTGATGCGTGGTAAAGCTGAACAAGCAGTCAGAACCAATCAGCCAAAAGTGAACGTGACGGCCAGGGGGAAGAAAAAAAAAATCCACATTTTCTTTCAATAAATGCTTCCAATGCCGTCAGCTGTGTTTTCAGTTCTTTCAAATGAAATTTAATGCTGAATTAATATAGTAACCACAACATAGATGTTATTTAGCATTAGCATTAAGCTAATGAACCCAAAAGCTAAGCTATTTGGTTTTTTTTCTTCTTTTGTAAAATACTTAGTCTATCAGTAAACGTCATTTGGGAGTGGTAGTACACAGATTGAAGCTTTTTTTTTTTTTTTTTTAAAGGAATTGTTCTCTATTCACTAAGTGACACGTTTGTGTACCTTAACGACTTATTGTGACCATTTCCTGTTTTATGTACGTCAAGCTAGAATGACGCGTCAGTGAGCAGCGAGGACGAGGCCGACATGAGCGAGCCCTCGTGGCCGGCAGCCGACGCCGGAGCGACGTCGCAGCTTAGCCTGGCCGGCCGAGCGGATACCGTGCGCCACAGTCCCAACATCGCCGGCAACAGGGAGGACGACGGTAAGTCAACATTTATCTATGCTGCTTTCAATATCATTCTTTTGGAAGGTGGAATGGTTTGACTTGGTCAAGAAATATGAAAGAAGGTCAATTTGATGGATTTAAAGATTCTAAACACCCTATCTGATAGGAAAGTAGTAATTGTTATAAGTCTTCACCCTTTTGGTGCATGATTTCGAATTCTATACTAAATAGCTAACTTCAAACCACAGTGTTGTGGGAGGAGCTTAGCGATGTCTATGAATTATTAATAAACTAATTTGTCGCTAACTGTTCACCCACTATTCAATATTAATGACTGCTCATATTCTTGGTCACACGCATTGTTAGCACCAATTAGTGAAATCTCTGATTATGTCTTCCTTGGACTTTGTTTGCTTGGATTCAGCCGCTAGCCGTATGTTAACAAATTCAACTTAGTTCGTCAAAGTGTGTGCTTGTGTTTTCTATAGCTTCAACGACAAAATGTCAAATTACTTTGAAAGCAGTAGACGAAACGTAGACTCATCTTTTTTTTTAGGACATAAATGTTTGAATTGGTGCACTATTATGGTGCATGACTCACACACACACACACACACACACGAACACACACACCCACGCACTCTTTAGGAGCGCACACCTTATATACACATCAAGCTTCGTATAGTTTCAAGTATTTTAGCGACAAGAGCTGCCAAGCTGAGTGGAAAAGGTCTTAAAGGATGATTGACAGATCGCCGCCCACCTGCCAGTTATGCAAAAAAAGTGCTTGGGGAAAAAAAAAATTATTCTTACACTTGTCACCTCTTGTCCTGTTTATATACCTGAGCAGCAAGCCGTAATGTCGCAGAATGACTTAGTCTGTTCCTTTGTATCCCAGTGAAAGTTACCTGTAAAACTGACATACACAAGAAAAAAAGAATTACCATATTTTCTGGACTATAAAGCGCACCGGACTATAAGGCGCACCTTCAATGAATGGCCCATTTTAAAACTTTGTCCTTATATAAGGCGCACCGGACTATACGGCGCACCATTAATGCATCATGTCAGATTTTGAATCCAAATCAAATCATTCTCCATTTTATCTTTTTTATTTCAACTTCAGATGCAACAAATTACTTTTTAGTCACAAAATAATGATCCATAGTGTTTCTGATTCATGATTCATAGTCCTCAGGGGGCCACTTCTGATTGATTTCATGACACAATGTTTAAATTTAGAAATTTGGACCATATATAAGGCGCACTGGACTATACTGTCGGCTTTTGAGAAAATTTTAGGTTTTTAGGTGCGCCTTATAGTCCGGAAAATATGGTAAACATTTTATTGAGACTCAAAATGGTCAAACAAACCATAGAATCGGAAACAAAGCTCTTGTTTCTGAAACCGTACCTATGGACGCTTAACATTAGCACGTCAATGGAACGTTGCATTAATGGCTAGCATTAAGCTAAGCTGACGTGCTCGTAATTGTCTAAAAAAAAAAAAAATCATACATTTCATCCCAAAGTGCTGCCTATCGTGACGTAAGTTAAATACAAGATCAGTTTTCCGGACGGATGCGCAAATTTCCTGCTCCTAATTGATGTCCGTTCGGTACGCAACGCTCCTGACGGACAGATGTTGCGTACGGAGTAATCCGGATCATGACTTGCATAACGAGGACGGTGATTCAAATGTGGAGCAGTGGCCATCATTTGGTGGTGGATCTGCCTAATCCTCCAAACTCCATTAAGTGAGTCGAGCTAGGATCACTGCGCTTCCCACTGTACTACGCTCTTATCGAAAGTTAAAGCAAAAATGATCCAAACAAATTACTCATAATCTCAAGGAGCTACTTCAAAATATTCTTTTTTTAAATGCACTTATCATTGAAAATGTCTTCATTCACAGATAAACTAAAACGTAAAATCATCCATCCAGCACAACCTCTGGGCAAAGGTATTGGAACACCTGTGGTCTTTTCTGCTTGGAATGCCACTCCACTGACTTCATGCTGATTTCTTATTATCATCATTATTCTTCATTTTTTTTAATAATAAATATGTTTTTGCGCCGCGGTGCGGGAAAGTAGGACACAGCGTTGTGAAATGATCTCCTACTGCCACCTCCATACATGTAGCACTGGGATTGTAGAGAGGATGAGGAGGGCATCCATTAAAAAGGGAGAAAGGAGAAGGCACGTGGTTAGGGTCTTTGTGGCGGGGTGGGATGAGATGAGAAGCAACAAGCGTTGGATCAAATCCTTTCAAAGTCAGCCTAATGGTGATTTTTTTTCTTTTTACCAGTAATAATTAATAAATCAATCTTTAATCAATGAGAGAGAGAGAGAGAGAGAGAGAGAGAGAGAGAGAGAGAGAGAGAGAGAGAGAGAGAGAGAGAGAGAGAGAGAGAGAGAGAGAGAGAGAGAGAGAGAGAGAGAGACTTTCGTGTTACCCTTTTTTTTTATTTCTTTAAAAAGCGATAGAAATAGAAATACCGCTTTTTGCCCGCTTTGAAAACTTTCACAACTCTTTTGAAAGTATTCAAACATCTGTTGCAGCATGTTCACATCATTTTAATATTTTTTCATTCATTTACTGGAAGCCACAAGGGGTAAAAAAAAAAGCACAAAATGGTTACTTCTGTTGGACTGAACAAGCACGCTGAGTTATTGATCATGCGTCCTATTAAATTCCGCTGTGCTATATGGCCATTTTATTTTGAAAGTCTGATTGGCACATTGATCCACAGCAGTACACTGCAGTTATTTGTCCTGTAGGGACTCCACAGTGTTTAATGTGCTATTCTATACCAGGATGTACTCCGTAACCTCGTCACTGTCGTCAAGGAAACCTCTCTTCCATTCTAGTGAGACTCTGCGCGCACACACAATCTGTAAGTGATAATGTACTCGCTGCTGGGTTTTTTTTTTTTTTTTTTTTTACATCCCCCCCCGAGGTCATCCTTTTCAACAAAGAACCTGGAGAAGCTGAAGACACGTCTGAAATGATATTTCTCACTTTTTAGCTTTTCACCTATGACAAACGGTCGTATCAATGTCTGTTGAGCTAAGATGAAATTTGTACAATAGCTCAGTTGATATGCTAACAAGGGAAATTGACAAGGCATATAAATCTTACCCTGGATTCAGGCACTACTTTTAAAAATGGATAAAATGCCAACATGTTAGCGAGATAGTATTTTTAGTAGGGAAAGGCGTAAAAGGCAGTTTTAATTGTATTATGACCCGGAAATGTTACCGAATTATTTTTTTTTGTATTTCGAGGCTTTAACTTCTTCCTACTCCTTTTCGAGCTGTCCTAATTGTGAAGTTATTTACGACTTGCTTGGGACATTTTGTTATCGTCCTGTTTTCTTTTTCCTATTCTTTTTCCTTTTATATTTTACTAATATCTTTTTCTGTTTTTAAGCTCAAAATAAAATTGATCAATCAATCAATCAATCAATCAATCAAAAAAAAAACAAATTAACTTTTTTCATTCAACATTTTACCAGAAAGCTTTTACTGTACATTTTACCCTATTCAATGACAACTTTTAATGAGGATTGATGACAGGATAACAAGCTAATTGCTAGCATACTGATTAGCAGGATAGTGACCTGAGTCGAGAAAGCGCTATGGCAGATTGGTAAAGTTTTTACATCTTAACCCGGTACTCAGGTACTATCCAATCACCAATGATGATTTATAAAGTAGTAACATTTTCTCGATTGTCGACATTTTCTTTTACAGTAACGATTCGAGTATATCAAATATATCGAAAAAAAATATCTGAATGTAGTGTGCACTGTGAGAGTTGATGGGAAGAATTCTGTGATTGATTGATCATGCCTGAGGCCAGCTGGATGAGTTGTGTTCAAAGTCCAAAGATGTGTGGGTGGATGTCTGATTTGTGTGTGCTCCTATATAGGCGAGTGCGTGTGTGTACGTGCGTAGGAGTGGTATGGTAAGGCGAGGTCGAGGAGGAGAAAGCTCAACAGTCTGGGTCTTTGTCTTCCTCACAGTGTGTGTGTGTGTGTGTGTGTGTGTGTGTGTGTGTGTGTGTGTGTGTGTGTGTGTGTGTGTGTGTGTGTGTGTGTGTGTGTGTGTGTGTGTGTGTGTGTGTGTGTGTGTGTGTGTGTGTGTGGTGTTTGCAGGTAGCTTTTTTTTTTTTTTTCTTTCACCTCTCAAGGCCACAGATGATCCAGCCACAGGCCGCACAATACACATTGCACAAAATGTACGTGAGTGTATTCCGATGCTAGTAGGCTACACGTGGGCGTGAATGATGCGGAGACGAGTGAGGCAATGTCAGCATGTGTTTGCCGACTCTCTCGGTTTTAGGTTTCTCTCTTCGAATCCTCATGTTAATGAGATATGATTACAATTTCGATGGCGCGTTATTGCCACGTTGCTGCCATGTTGTCCTCGTCACAATCTTGTGTTTGCTGACAAGTCTTTACCAAAGCGTTAATGTGTACTCACACCTTGTGTCGTTGCCATCTTAGCGCCGGGTCGCCGCCTTATTGCTATCGCTCTGATGTTTCCACGTGGTTGTCGGGCGGGCTTCGTCCTCGATTGATTTCTCAGTGGCTTGCTTGAATGTATTGGTGGACAAATGTAGAAAAATGCCATCTAAGGGTTTGAATCATATTCGCAAGCAAGGGAAGGTGAATGGGGATATCATCTGTCAATCATTTTTGTTTGAAAGTCATGGAGCAGATGGCACCTTATCTGATATTTCACATTTTACAGTGCTTTATATGTAAAGTAGGTCAGGAGGCCAGTGGCAACCATCACGGTGCAAGCAGCTTAAGACTTGCACTAACAAGTGTAGGAATTTTGAAACACAGTACACGTGCGTATCAATTGGCGTACCCAAATTTCCAAGTAGACGCAAGCATCAAAACAAGTCGGCTGTGTTCACCCCCACAACGGCGCAAATACCCGTTTCCAATTGCGCGCATCTGCGAAAATACCAAAAGGAAGCCGACTCTACCCATGCAGTTAGTTGGTGCTAGTACGTGTAAGACTTTCAGTTCGTATGAAAATAGTGCTACAAAAGTGACACTCGATATTTAGCAGCTTCCAAAGGTTCATTTATATTGCAATATTTGTATTTATTTTATCTAAGTAGACTCGATGTCGTTAATAACATTAGTTTTGTGTTTGATACAGCCGCTTGTACGTTTTCATCCCGTCACAATATCATGTTGTCATGTAATGAGGCAGGTCATGTTGTGTTGTCATGGTAACATATGTCATTTGACATGTCTTGATGTATGTTGTCAGTGTCACGTTGTCACGGTTACATGGTGTTGTTATCATGTCAT
Source organism: Syngnathus leptorhynchus (assembly GCF_054491065.1). NCBI lineage: Eukaryota > Metazoa > Chordata > Actinopteri > Syngnathiformes > Syngnathidae > Syngnathus > Syngnathus leptorhynchus. The sequence goes on from NC_141195.1 coordinate 23,977,109, forward strand.
GGCTACATGTCCTGATTTCTAAGGCCACCGCTATATTAATTAAATGAACTTTAACGGGCTGATGGATTCTTGTCTTTTTGTGACCTCACCATTTTTTTTCAATTTTAGTTATTGTGTTTGTTGTCAGGCACCTAGAAACAAAAAAATTGAGAGAATGAGCAAATTATACACATTTTTGGAAGAAGGTGCATATGTGAAATTATATAATGGTAGCGAGACTTATTATTTTTTTATTATTTATTCTATTATTTTATTCTGTTCGGTTTTGTTTACTCAAATAAATTTGGCCCACCAGTCAATGTCAGGAACTTAGAGACAAACAATGGAGAGAATAAGCAATAATTCACATTTCGGAAGATATGAAATGATATAATAGAAACGAGACTTGTTTGTGATACGACTCCTGTGAAAGAGAGTGAGCATCTGTTCACTACATACCTTTGCCTTATTGACCGTGAGTGTGGGAGGAGGAGGGGGAGGGGGGGTGCTCAGTTGCCATGACGATGCCAGGTAGGCAAAGGAGTCGGGGCCTTTTAGGGTGTGGCATCAAGGAACCACCGAGCGCCTGCCTTGCCAGCAGCTCGTGCAGCGCTTTAGCGGGATAATCCATTGTAATCCTGCCTTGGTGTAGGAGGTGGGAGGGGCGGGGGGGGGGGGGGCACTCTCCCCTTCTTGGTCTCTCGGGATGTGGTGAGGAAGAGGCTGAAATGAGGGGAAGGGGGGGAAGTAGTGAAGGAATTAGCATCTGTTAACACTCTCGCCCCCTCGGAGGGAGGCCGAGGGGAGGAGGGGTGAAGCCGCAAATGAAGCATGATGGGCGGGTCACCCAATCCGGCACCCCCCCCTCTCCTTCTCCATCCTTCCCATTTTATCATCCCTCCCTCATCCGAGCATCCATCTACAAATCTCTTCTCTCGTTTTTCTGACTCCACCTCTCCCTGCGGCCATTCTCTTCTCCCTCATCCCTTTATTATTCCTCTCATTTCCCAATGCACCCTTTTATTTCTCTCTCCCTCATCCATTTATTCTCACTCTTTTCCCATTTTTCCCCGCCTCCCTTCAGGAGGGAGTCGGGATTCCCCGTTTTGTGCGGTGATGCTTGAGAAGGGCCTTCAGGCGGTTTGGGGGCGGGGCAAGGGGGGGGGGGAGCTGATATATTAAGTGTGATTTGTCATTCCAAATTCAACGTTCTCCTCGGTGTGAAGGCGCTCGCAGCCGGACGGAGGTCACGGTAGCGTGTGTGTGACAGCGTGACACACACATGCACACTGGCATGCTCTGAGGGGCGAGGTCATGTGATGCGCACAGCGCTCAATCACACAGAGCGTCCTATTCACACAACACACACACACACACACACACACTGTCACTGAGAGGCCCCAACTCCAATTTCAAATCACAATGTGCGTTTGTAAGAAAGTGGGGTTTTCCAGATAAAAATATATTTCGTTACGTCGCATGTGATGACTGGATAGCGAACATTCGCCTACTGGAGTTTCGCTTTTTACCGATTTGCCTCCTATGGAACCGACACTCAACAGTTTGATGAAAAATTAATCGTTGTGTTGTGCTCTATCTGTAAGTCCTGGCTGAATAGGAAAGTAGTTCAATAATTGGTGTGAAGGAATTGCGTTTGAGTTACGTTAGCTTGGGTTAGAAGTGGAATTTTGTTCTTTCTGTCTTGGGAACCAAAGTCGTTTTCCAAGTGTTTACACAAATAGTGATGGCATTGCACTTCCCAAAATGCTGTTTTTACACTTTTGATACACTTTTAGTGATACTAGACATTAAAACAAGAAATGGAAGAAAATACGGGTGTTTCATAATTTTTTTTCATGGCCGTACGTGTCCTACATGTAGAAGAAGAACCATAAACACGGTTCCTAATAACAACATGGCTGCCAACAGCGGAGCTAGCTTACAAAAGCTAATCGAGCGTGACTGTTTTAAAAAAAAAAGATACATTAAGATGTAAGAACATAAAATGTATGCAAGTTTGTGACTGAAAATAAAAGTTTGTTGAGAAAAGCATGTGCTTATTGTCAGAAGAAATCAAAGAAAAACTTGTTTGGAATAATGTTGATGTCATTTGGTTTTTCTATTAGCAAAAGGAAGAAAATAGACTGAAATCAGACTTGAATAATTAAAGCCATATCAATCAAATTGGTGTCAGGAATAATTTCTCCCAAAAAATCATCTCCAATGTCAGAATTCCTGCTGTCATGAAACGTTGATTGACAGAATGACACACTTCATTGGCGCCCCCGTCTGGTCACATATGTCATTTCTTTGTGTACAACCAGAAGTCCACCCATTCGATTGTGGCGGTCCTTTGTCCTCCTTTTAATCTAGAAACTATGTGGTACTCAAGAACTCGATTTGGACTGCAGGGCGGATGTTTTTTACACTTCTCCACCAGTCCTTTATCTTTTCAAACAATCCGATTATAGCTATGTACTACATGCTATCATCATATATAAGTATACGTACTGTATATATCTATTCATATACATTTATACTGTGTATACATATTTCTCCACCCTTCCCCCAGCAGGTCATCATCATAATCATCATCAGCCCCCACCTCTAAAGCGAGCCCTCCCACCCCCACCTGACCTCTTTCTCTCACTAGCTCCTTGCCCTCTGCAGCCCCCCCCCCCCCCGATCCCCCAGCAGTCTCTCCGTCCACCCTCTCCATCTTTCCTTTTCGTCTTCCCGCATCCCTTCGTCTTGTGTTATCGGGGCGAGACAAAATGATACATCCGCCCATCTGTTCTGCTGCAGCATCGATACACTTCCAGCTAAATATCAAATCACGATGTGCTCGCTCGGTGTCTGATCAAAACCAAGTAGTAGTTGTTACATTACTACTAAAAGAACTGGTGCCTACTTTTCGGAGTACAAATAGTAACAGGGCCGGTAAGAGCTCTAGTTCTAGTAACAATAAGAAAAAGTATTTCTAATGGCATACTTTTTATCATTTTATCTATTTATCATTTATCTTTACATCCTTGAGAAGCTCACTCTTCACCTGTCTGTCAACCTTCATCCATATCTTGCCAGCATCCGTTCGCCCACATTCCATTCATCCATCATGAAATGTTGATGTCCATTAAAGTGCATGATGATGATGATGATAGAAGGAAGAAAAGGGTGTGTGGGATGTGGAAGGGAGGTTGATGCTGTTTTGGAATCTAAGAGCACATACAATATGCATGTCTTGGTCCATTCCTTTCTTCTTGGTGACTTAATGCCGCCACCTGCTGGACATTTTATGAATTTCTTTGTTGAAGCATGGTCAAGTGTGAAGTAAACTTGGCAATTTCTCACCAAGTCCTTCCCCCTCTGTCATTCCAGATGATTCATCGTCGGAGAGCGGCAGCGGCCTTCCCACCCTGACGCCTCCGTCGTCCTCCTCGGCCGTCGTCAGGGAAGCCGAGGTTGTCAACGGCAACTGCGGCCCCGCCCCCCTCGACTTCAGCACGCCCACGTCCTGGTCTTCGTCTTCCGAGGACCAGCATATTGTGAACCTGAGCGAGCCGCCCCCTCAGAAGCCGCCGCTGGGTCCCTCTCACCTGCCCGTCACCGTGTCGGCGGCGGCGGCGGCCCTGCTCGGCGCCCTGCATCCCACTGTGTCCGAGGAACTGCGTAGGAAGTACCCGCTGGCCGCTAAACCTCCGCTCGCTTCGCACCCCGCCTTGCCGGTGCCTCGCGCGCACATCCCGCGCACGCACGCCTTGCTAGGCAGCGATCTGCGACTAGAGCGCGACTATGGCGGCAAGGTGAGCGGAGTTGCGGCCTTTCCCGAACGTTATCGACTGGTCATTTTCAAAATGTATTTGTGCGCTCGCCCAGTCTCCCGTGTACAGTTCCGGCGGCAGCTACGACAGCATCAAAATGGAGCCGAGCGTGGAGGACCTGAGCGCCGCCAGCCGTCTCGGAGGACCCGTCGCCCCCGACGATGACGACGACGAGCACGACGAACACGACGACAGCGACAAGATCAACGACACGGAGGGCGTCGACCCGGAGCGGTTGAAGGCCTTTAATGTGAGTGGCCTCGACTCCGTCGAGTTTCCCGCGTGGCGTAGCCAGTAACGCCGCCGTCTGTGGTGTGGACTCCTCCAGATGTTTGTGCGTCTGTTTGTGGATGAGAACTTGGACCGGATGGTTCCCATCTCCAAGCAGCCTAAAGAGAAGATCCAGGCTATCATTGAGTCCTGCAGCAGACAATTTCCAGAATTCCAAGAACGCGCCCGCAAGCGCATTCGCACCTACCTCAAATCTTGCCGACGCATGAAGAAGAATGGCATGGAGGTACTGCATCTCGACAAGACACGATTGCAACATTTGGCAAGTTTAAATTCCAATCACCAAATATTGGCCCATTAATTCAAAAAAAAAAAAAAAGCGAATGAGTAGAGTGACTTCTTTTTTTCATCTTTTAATCCGTGCATCAATATAAAGAGATTCATGACGGTCAGAATGTGGTTGTTCCACAGACCCGGCCCACCCCGCCTCACCTCACCTCCGCCATGGCGGAGAACATCCTGGCCGCCGCCTGCGAGAGCGAATCTCGCAACGCTGCCAAGAGGATGCGCCTGGATGCCTATCACGTAAGTCACCGACCTTTTTATCATAGCATTTTTCTGAAGATTTCTACCCCACAAGCTTTTCGAGGTCAAACGTAATTAAAACAAACGAGAAAATCGCGATAACCTGATGTGTCACATTTTTGAATTCCTCCCAAAAATACACACGTAGACATCTCATCTTAAACCTCGCTGTTAACAAATGAAACCGACATTCACCTTGCGGTTGAAGGATGAGCAGATCTCGCTGGACAAACCGTCCAGCGGTAGCGGCGCCACGAGGGAGCCGGCATCACTCGTTCCCTCCGCCTACTCGCTGGCCGCGTCCGCCTTCTCCAACCAAGAGCCGCAAGTTTACATCAACGGAGCCGCTCTCAACTACGGTTACCGTGGATACCTGGGCGGCGCCGTTTCCTTGACCACTGGCGCCGCCGCTCAGAGCAACGGTGAGGATATAGGAAAGACGTATTTATACTTTGTCAGTTTTTTCAACCTTGTCTCTTCCTCGTCAGGCCCCACAGACCTCAGCATGAAGTCGCTCTCGTCCGGCAACATGGCCACCGCCGCCGCCAACCACTGTCTGGGCGGGCGGGGCGGGGGCGCTACTTCGGCCCAACTCAGTCAACCGGAGATCGCGGCTGTACGTCAGCTGATCGCCGGATACCGGGAATCGGCGGCCTTCCTGCTGCGTTCTGCCGACGAGCTGGAGAACCTCATCCTTCAGCAGAACTGAAGTGCACACTCTCACAAACACACACATAATTCAGTCCAGGAGAAAATGTGGGGAAAAGTATTTGTAACAAGAGGTTATCCCGTTTTACTCACAATCAGCTTGAGCCTCCGATGAAGAGCGACTTTGCCGCCCCCCTGTTCCAACACCCCACTCGACCACGTCGGCTTGTACATAGAAGCACTTATCCCGCTAACCTTCCCCGCTACTTCATATGCACCTCGAACGCCTGTTGACCAGAGCAGGAAATACCTCAATCATCCGCTTCCTGCCCCGCTGCTGTAAATACTCAGCTGAAGATGCGGAGGATGATGACACGTGTGTCTACCGTCTGTGTGTGCTCAATTGCTAACGACTACTCCTTTTATTACCTCTTACGCTAACACGGTCGTCACATCACTTCGGACCTCGTCCGTCTCCTCTCGATGGACCTAAAGCTCCTGCTGGTCCTCGCAGGCGTCCTCCACCGGAGGAAGGAGAGGACTGGGATATTGCTGCTAAAACGAGAGGCGGAGCTTCAGACGTGGACAGCCCCCCCCCCCGCGAGACCTCACAAATGGCGACGATGACAGACCACCAAAAGCTTTCTTGTGTTACATGTCTTTTTTGTTGGAGTGTTTGGATAAATCGGCAACAAGTCGCAACATCTACGTCATTGGCTGCCGGTCGTTGTCTGGATAAGCCAATGAGCAGCCTCGGTTTGTTGCGAGGAGAAACGATAGCTTAGCTTAAAGTTGTATTGTTTTATTTTCAAAACTGCAACAGTCCACCATTAACTTTGTTTTACATTGTACAGCAAGTTGGCTATGTGATTAGATGTCGCTAATGTCTGTCGCCGTACAAGATTGAATTAGCTTGGTCTGGATCAGTCAGTGAGCAGCCTTGTTTTGTCGCGAGGAGAGCGTTAGCTTACCTTAAAGTTGTATTGTTTTATTCAAAAACAGCTGACTTTATATCTTTTTTTTATTATCAGGTAGTCAATAGGTTAACTACACTACTGGATATCAATAATGTCTTTTCATCTTACAAGATTCAGTTATCTTTCCCTGGATCAGTCAGTGAGCAACTTTAGCTTGTGAGGCGAAAGTTGTTTTAACTTAAAATAATTTTTACTTCAAAACAGCTATCTTTAAGTTTACACTTTGTACTCTCATTGTCCTCTCGCATCATCTTTCAGCCTCGGTTTGTCGCGAATATAAAGTTAGCTTGGCTTAAAATTGTATCGTTTAAAACAAACTTGAAACTTGTCAACGTGTATACACATTGTACAGCTAGTCATTGAGTAGACGACCAAGCGTAGCATAACATCGTATTTTTTGATCAAAACCAACGTAACGTTGTCTTCTCAAAGTACAATGCCTTCCTATGGCTAAGATGGGTGATGCTAACATAAGCTAACTGGTGCGAAGAAATAACCATCAATGTAGGTGGCCATTTTGCTATCGGGTGAATTTGTGTTTAGCATTGAGCTTTTTTGTTGTTTTCGCTAAAAATATGTTGCCCTCACCTCCATGGGCCATAATATTAATATGCTGCCTTTGCACTTAACTAGTTTGCTTCTTTTTTTCATCATAATTTCAGTTGTGAGGAGGTTAAAAAAAAAAAACATTGTCCTTTCATTCAATCCAACATTCATGTTATCATAGCGTACATCAAGGACACACAAAGCTAAGCTAACCATACAAACAAATCAGAAAATTCAAGTTGTGACTCTGCTAATCGGTGACACTTTATGCTTACGATTGAGGTTTTTTTTTGTGCGAAAACAACAATTTAAAAAAAAATGAACAAGCTAACGCTGATGGGACAGAGAGGATTTAAAAGAGCGACTTGTTTCCGACTGTGATGTTTTTATTTTGTGATGGAAAGGGGGCAGGTGGTGCGCATCGCACTAGCTTTTGTTATTCTTTTTATTTTATTTTTACACAATGCAACTGATAATCACACCGCTCCCTCGACGCTAGGCGGTCTCACACTGCGAGGTGTTAGCAATTGCGAGAGCAATGAGAGTTAATGTGACTTGTTGGCTTTGTGGAACATTCCCGATTTCAACTGTGAAGAATGTTTTTGTTATTGTTTTATTTATTTTTGACAAATATGCAAAAAAAGGGGGAGAATGAGGAAGGGGGTCGGGGGGGGGGGGGGGTTGCGAGCAATGAAGTCACATGATTCATGTGACACTGCGCTACAATCAGGTTCTAAAGGTTCTAAGCCAGGTGTTGGGAAAATATGGCCTGGGGTCACATATGGTATGATCCGTTCTTTAATTCTAATCATTATAATTTCTTGCATTCATTAATAAATCTTTTCCTAAAATTGGTTTTATTAAATTGGTTAACTTTAATCATTATTTTATGAAAGAATTGACAAGTCATTCAATTAGTGATCAAAACAAGCCAAATGAAGAAGTTTCATTGTTATTCTATATTTTACATACACATTTAAATTGGTTTGATTTTTTATCTCTGCATGAATGACCTGGCCCATTTATGCAATGTTAAAATCAAATGTGGCCCTTGAGCACAAAGTTTGTCCACCCTTGTGCTAAAAGCATTTGTGTTTGTTCAAAATAGAACTAGAACATATTCAAAGTAAGAACACTGTTCTTCTCAATCCACTAAGGCGAACATAAAAAAAAACAAGCAAAGGACAATCTTTGCCAAATTCTAAATTGCTGTTTCGAATCAAATTTTTACTAGTAAACTCCACCTCCTGATGCCAGATTGTTTTTTTATTTCCAAAATCAACTTTGTGATTTTCTTTTTAAACAATATATTTTTTTATATACAATGTTTGACAGTGTTTGCATTCTGAATTGTTGCCCGTCATGCTTTCGTCGTAAGAAAACAACTTCCTTACTATTTGAGTTTTTGACGTTAATTTAGTCCATCTCAAACTTAATGATAGAAAATACGGTTAAACTCAGCTACCAGGTTGGTTGAGTTTAGTAGTGAGCAATGGGACAACATCTTGACCCTAGTTGTTAACACGTTTGTCTCACAGTTGATGGCTTCTGGGTTTGAATCTCAGCTTCGGACCTTCTGTGTGCATGTTCTCCCTGCATGGGTTTTCTCTCGGTCCTCCCAAAACCATGCACGCTCTGCCAATTGAACACTCAAAATTGTCCACGTGTTAAATGTGAGTTTAAATGATTGTTTCTTTGTATGTGTCTTGCAATTGGCTGTCAAGGGTTGACATTCGTAACACATCATACTTACTAGTCAATAAATCTCACCACAAGTCATCTGAAAGACTTTAAATTACCCATTAGTGTAAATGTGAGTCTGCATTTTGTGCCCTGCGATTGATTGTCGACCAATCCAGGGTGTCTTAAGCCTCTTGCCCAAAGTTGACTTGGATAGACTCAAGCTCTCTGAGGACACAAATCCATTGGCCAGCTATTTATCACTGACTGTGTGTTACAGGTTCGTGTCATTGATATTTTTCTTTCTTTCTATGTTTTTTTTTTTTTTGTTCTGGATGATGATCTGAATTGCTCGCTTGGCCTCGTTTCACTCAGTGGAAGTGTGATGTTTACATGTACAGAACTTCAACTTTCTGCCCCGTCGTTCCCTCGTATTCAATGATTTTTCTCCGACCCCCAACAACACCCTCCAACAATGAAAATGGGAAGAACAATGTAGAAATAACAGCTGGAGACATGTTTTCAATTGAAGTCGATCACGTTTCTTCACCCTTTGTTTATTTTTTTTTAACCCTACCGATCTTTGCAAACAGCTTCTTAACATTGAGCCAGATGTGATGAATGCTAACAGCTCACTACATCTCACGAGTCTGAGTTAGGGATACTAACTACTTGTTATTGTTTCGACAGAGGTCACTGAAGGGATGCTAATAGTTAGCCTTTAGCCATGTGTGATTTAACAGATTCTAAGAGTTTGCTGTGGTGTAATCGTGCATTAAGATAGGGTCATGCTAACTGTTTGCTAACATTTAGCCATAAGTCACAGAACTATGTGACTAACTGATGCTAACTACAGTTAGCATTTAGCCATAGCTGTCTGAGGAGTTCTTTGTTAATGTTACAAAAAATGTCTGCCAAAATGCTGTTTATAAATGGAATGGCCACATCAACCAGAGTACAACGTATCAAAAATTTTAAAAATTGGAGAATATGGTCCAGAGAAAATTAGGGGGGTTGTTTGTTGGAAAAAAATGCTTTTTGGGGGAATTGTGAAATGTGGATACTATCCCCTAAGAACTAGCACAAATGCAGATTGGGGAGAAGATCCGTGTGGGTAGTAGAATAGGTCCTTAAGCAGTCAATTGGCGGATGGAGGATTTTAGAGGCATCTGAAGGGGTCATAACATTTAGCCATAAATTGCAGAGGTTGTGCCAATCATTTTTTTAGTGACCAAGTGATGCTAACTCCTGTTGGTATTTAGCCGCAGGCTACACGCCCTTTATTTGCATTTGCTAGCGAGCTAGCTAAGCGGCTTCTCAGCCATTTATCCAACGAGAGCCCCAACCGATATACTCTTGCAGAAAAATAAATAAATATGGATTTTGGTTCTCTTCAACATCTGGCTAGCATCCAGCTATGCATCAGTTAGATCTAACTGCTTGTTAGCATTTAGCCATGGGCCACCGAGGGAACAATAATTGTGCATTTCTCGACATTTCAAACGGGTTGCTAGCATCTAACCATGGACTGTATACATTAGGGATTCTAAATGCCTTTTAGCATTAAGCCATAGGAATAGGAATTTTCCCATGTGTGTGCTATTAATGCTATTAATCTGCTATCATCTACCCATTCATTAATTTAGGATGCTAACAGCTAGTTGGGTGCCAGTTTGTGAAGAAATGAAACAAGAAGCATCTTTCATTATTATTATTTTTTTTTTGAAGGGGGGGGGGGGGGGGTTGGAGGGGCTCAGTTATGTAGACACTCATACACACACCGATCGGTGTGGGAGAATGAAAAGCCATTGAGACCCACTTTGGAGGTCTATTCGTATATTTAGCGATCGAGAAGGGTGCAGACGACACACGTCAACCTCAGGAAACAAAAACAACACAAAGTTTTGTACAAACTCATTTGCTGCCCTCTTTGATACCATTTTCTATTTATTGTCTTTCTTTGGATTTCATACAACAGTGGACCTAATGTGTTCATATATGTAAATGAGATTTTATGTTGTGTTTTGTCAAAGAGAACATATCATGTCAACAATCTAATGGTGACTTTATTTTCAATGTGCTGTCACTTGGAACATTTTGGGTTTTTTTTTTTTCTTCGGACCTCCTGAAATGTACAACACAAAGTTAAATATACTAATGATAATAAAAACTGTCCTAACCAGCTCATCTCTTTTGTCTTTTAGAACAAAAAGCAATATCATTGAGATTACCGCCTTTTAAAGGGTTTTAAAACCATAAAGACAAAGAAAAAATATCATTTTACTTGCAGAGAATAATCATCCAAGAATTCAATTCAATCCGACTTTTTGCCAGTCGGGAAAAATATGTGACGTCATCGTGAAAAGGATCATCGCTCATTGTTTGTAGGGTGCGCGCCCATGTGCCCGCGCACCTGTCAGGTGTCACGCACGCGTAAAGCAAATACTTCAAAAGGACGCCTGTCAGTCGGTCCAAAATTAAGCCCGAGTCCGAAGCTGCCAACTCGGATGTTCTCAACCGCTTCCGCATTCTCACGGCGGCTCGCGTCCATGCGCTCGACAGGGAAAAAAACCGGTCGGTCCGGCTCATCTGGAGCGCGCTGCCGCTGCTACTGCTGGCCCGGAACAATGCTTCATCCCGGCCGCGCAGGAGAGCAGCACCGCGGGGCGGCTGCTTCTGTGCTGGGCTTGCGGGGGCTCGCCTTCTACGATTGAAGGACGCTTCTGAGATCCGGAGGTCATGGAGGGCTGCTGCCGCTCCTGCATGCCTTGTTTCAAGCGTCTTTGGGATCACATCTGGCCCGACTTCCGCTACCCGAGCCTGTCCAACCATGTGATCGCTAACCCGGCCGCGCATACAGCCGAGATCAGGACGGTGTCGGGCGACATCCGCGTACCGTCGCCCAAGAAGAGGCCGGTCCAATTGTACGCGGCGCTCTTCGACTTTGAGGCCCGCAGCGATGACGAGCTGACGGTCCGGGAAGGCGAGAAGCTTTCTGTGTTGGAGCAGAGGGGGAACTACGTATTAGCCAAAAAACTGACCGGGTCGCTGGAGTCTGGACTCATCCCCGCCAACTATGTGGCCGTTCTCCAGGACGAGTTCGCCAAACACAAGTGAGTCTGATTTCAGGTCGGTTAAGACACCTCAACCATAGGAGGCTGAATTTGAGGCTGACCTCAGGTCGGTTGTCATCTTGCTTTCGAACTGCTCCAGAATTCGAAGTGGCATACAATTATGGAAAAGATAGATCCGATTTTCTGTACAGCATATGTCTATGTTTGACTAAAACGTTTTGTTTATTCTAAACTACTGACAATTTCATTTCAATAATTTCGGATTAGTTTTAAAATCATTTATCAAATGGTCCAAATGTTTTTTTTTCTCCCTTAATTTGCTGGCTTTATTTTTACACAATCAGGATTTTGGAGCTGATCGCCAGTCATCAAGTAAAAAAAACAAACAAACAAACAAACAAAAAAAAGACAAAGCTCTGATCCGATCAGAAGATGGACCAACCTGTCCTACCTAGCTCGCAAATACCCCAAATTGGCAAATAATTGAAATGAAATGAATGAATGAATGAATTGAAATGCATTGAGCAAAGATAGTAACAATTAAAAAGTCGAGTATTATGTATTTGATTTATTTGACATTTCCACAATCAAAGTTAATGTGCTGCTGCTTTGTTGACGCTGACCTTGTTCATATTATGAGTGTCGAGCAGAACCGGTTTAACACTCAAAGAAAACTGACCCATTAGTTACACTTTCTTCATGGGCCGCCAAATTGTTCATATTTCATCTTCCCGTCTTTATCATTTCAATTTGACAATGTGTTCAAAATGCTGATTTTGTCTCTTTTATTTTGAAAAAAAAAAAAAAAAAAATGCAAAGGAAAAAAAATGAAAATAGGAATATTCTCTCCCACGGTCAAACTGTCACCTTCAACTGTTGTTACACAAGTGTAAGAAGATCCGCATTGCTGCTTCTTTTGGAATCCACGACAAAAAAAAAAGAAACAGAAAGCACCTTTTGAAACTCTCCAAACTCAGCTCATGTGCGTGACGGTGCATTTTGGTGAACTTGCGTTCCACTATGGAATTTCATATAAATTATGTTGTATGTACAGTTTGGAGTAAGAAATAATCACAAATATGCACACATGTGATTGCCAAGGACTAATAATCGATCAAAATGACATTTTGAATTGAATCAGTCATTTGGTGTTAGTTTCAGTGAAACCCGAGCGACACGCCCACGCCGATCACATACACGTAAACAATCTCACAGTCGCCTGTACCGACCAGTTTAGTGTTTACGTTCTTCTTCTGTTTGTATATGCGACTATATCTCATTTCTTAATCTACAAGCTCCTCACTCAAAATATGTTTGAAGAAATGAGATGTTGACTCAAACGATGTGTGCAGGTGGTACTACGGCAACATCAACCGTACCAAAGCCGAGAAGCTGCTGCTGGCCCCCCAAAACAAAGATGGCTGCTTCCTGGCACGCATCAGTGAGAGTCATAGTGATGAGTACACCCTCTCAGGTTTGTATGTGTTTTGATGTGTATGTTTGGCATATTTTGGCAATATTTTTCTTGGGTGATTGGTATCTTTGAACGTCAAGAAAAACAAGAATTTTCAAAGTTCAAAATCAAAACATTTGGGTTGAAATATGATGAATTTTTATTTCTCATTTTCTGTGTTTTTATTCAGGTATTATTCATTTAAAAAAATACTTTCTTATACATTTATGTTTGCTTTTTTTGTTTGTTTTATAGGCAACTTTTCCACATCAAAAATATTTTGTTAAGTGAATACTGTAGCCTACATAATAGTAACATAGACTTTTCTAGTTTTCTCAGTGTTTGAACTGATTACTTTGTTCTCATGAAAATAAAGATTTTATTTCACAAATACTGTATTCCACATGATACTACTAAAATTCAGATATTTTTCTTAAATTACTTTTTAATCCTTGTATTTTTTCCCACATTTCTATTTCTTTTAAATTATGATTATTTTTGTAACAATTTGTCTTTTTTTTTTTTTTTTTTCTCCCAAAAATAAGCATTTTGTCAAGAATGGTCAATATAATCTTTTTTTTGTAATTTTACAAATTTTTTTTACTCTCAAAATATGCCAAGACTTTTCACTACTTGTCCTTTTCAGCTTTGTTCAGTCAGTATCTTAACATGCAAAAAATGCTTTTGGGTGCAACATCGGAGTTCTACATGCTCCCTCTGTGGTTGGATGTATGGTGATGCTTGAACACCAATTTCCTTTTGTGCTTGTTTAACTTCCAGCTCGAAGCGACGGGAAGGTGATCCACTTTCGTGTGCAGCGTTCCTCCATCGGCGCTTATTTCGTGTCCGACAAAATCTCCTTCGGGACGCTGGGCGAGCTGGTCTCGTACTACCAGAAGAACCCTCGCAGTTTGGGCGTGCTGCTGGTGGAACCTTGTGCTCAGCAGGTAAAAATTCATACAGCCGAATATTAATTCATAAGCATCAAGATATATTGTCAGCGCTTACAATTGGACGAGCTTCCAGCTTAGTTCTAGTTCTTTTTTTCTCCTTCAGAGATTTGAGGGAGGTTTTCTTTAAGAAAGAAAAAATACATTATTTTCAGATAGTTATGATTTATTTCTTTTAAAAAAACAGTGCTACTTTTTCCTTTTGAAGAAGATCTCTAAAATATCTAAAAGAAAAATTCAACTATACTCTTGTACAATAGCTTTTTTTGTGTAGCAACTTTTTTAAAGTAGTTTTCATAGATTCTTTGAATTTTAGAATCGTTCATATATAAAAAACATTGAATATAACACTTTATTCTCAAAATAGTCCAACTTTTTCCCTTGAGAATTTTAGTGACAAAACATTTTTTCACTCAATTTTAATACAATTTTATTCTTGTATATTCCAATTTTTCTGTTGAAAAACTTGATTCTCTTACTGTGATTATTTTGTTTTGTTTCAGTGTACACAAAACTGATAATAGCAATGGTGGTATAATAAGTGTATGAAAAATTATTTAAAATTGTAGCAATAATAATTGTACGGTCTTAAAATGGTCCCATTTCAATTCTCAAACATTTCAATTTAGTTTCCTTGTTAATGTTAATAACCAGGCACAATGTGACCGTTGCTTCTTTGTGTAATCGCCAAATCTCATTCAAGAGTTGATTCTTTATCATTTCAGTCTTTTGTCACTTTTTACCTTTTTTTTTTTTTCCCATTGTGTTGACTTGTCAAATGTCAAACAATTTCACTGTGTTTGTGGCACATCCATAATAAAAGATGATCACAAGAAGTCTCCTGGCTTGTCTTCTTCATCAGTGACAAACAAACAAACAAACACTTTGGTTGTCCTCATTATCAGCAGTGAGGACACAGAGAAGAACCAGCAAGGAACCTGCTGCGTGAAACACGGATGACACACACATACACACACACACACACACACACACACACACACACACACACACACACCCCAGCGTCGTGCGACGTGTACTCACATGCTTGTGCTCTGCAGCGGGAGCTTTACGACATGGAGCCTTGGGAGAGGCCTCGGGAGGAGTTCAAGATGCACCGCAAGTTGGGCGAAGGCCACTTTGGAGAAGTGTGGGAGGCTCAGTGGACCACTGAGAATAAGCGAGTGGCCATTAAGATGCTCAAACAAGGTATCCATTTTTTGTCTTCAAACAACTTCCACTGTATTATATATTTTCACCTTTTGCGCATCGGTCTGGAACATATCAATAGAGTTGAGAATGTTTTTTCTTTTGGGTGATTTTCAGAGGACACCAAACAGGATGAGTTTGTGAAAGAGGTGCAAGCGCTGAAGAGCCTCCACCATCCCAAGCTGATCCAGTTGCTGGCCATGTGCTCCCGAGGAGAACCCGTCTATATTGTGACTGAGCTGATGACCAAAGGAAGCCTCAAATCCTACCTGGCCTGTGAGTTAACATTTAGAAAAAAAACAAAAACACTTCCACTGAGAGTTAACATAAAAACTTTTGGACATTTCAATGTGGCTTCCATTTTCTGTTTTTGTGTGTAGCTGCAGAAGGTCAGGTGCTGACCTCAGCTCACCTCATCTACATGGGCAGTCAAGTGGCCGAGGGCATGGCCTACCTGGAAGACAGGAACATCGTCCACAGAGACTTGGCGGCGAGAAACATACTGGTGGGAGAAGATCTGGTCTGCAAGGTGGCAGACTTCGGACTGGCTCGTATTATCAAGGTGTGTTCATGACTCCGAAAAGGAAGTACTTTGGAAAAAGACAAAACAATCAAATTGTCTCTCGCTGACTTTGGGCCACGTTTTCCAGGACAGCGTGTACACGGCTAGCCGGACCACCAAGATACCCGTGCGGTGGACGGCACCAGAAGCCGCCATTCACCAAAAGTTCTCCGTCAAGTCGGACGTGTGGTCCTTTGGCGTTCTGCTCTACGAGATGATGTCACGTGGGAAAATGCCCTACGAAGGTAGCGTGTAACATCCTACATGTTTTAGAAATTCAAAGAAATCTTTTTTTTTATCAACACAAAAAATGTGATACATGTAATGCCGTCATTTGTGAAAAGAAAAACAGAACAATGTAAGAGGAATCTAATGAAATAATACGTCGATACACTTATAAAAAAAATATCTCAACATCACATAAAAGCAGATTTACATCATACAAATGTTGAAAAAGTTGTAAGACTAAGTGCATAGTCAATAATTGCCTTTTGAAGGCCTAACATGCCTCAAAAGGTTTGAAATTGTACATATTTTAGGGGGCCTCAACATGACCCCTGAAGAATTCCCTCATTCATGGAAGTTTAGAAATGAACCCTGGGCACAAGCTTGACTAATCAATGTGAAATTTATCTATCAACATGAGCACACACAAAAAAAGTCTCTAGGACCCTTGCATGAAATTCAGCCGTGATAGATCATTTTGGCAAATTTCTGAGCTTTTTATTTAGGAAAATGACTTTCAGTTGTAGCTCCCTCTAGTGGTATGCTGTTATGTTACTGTGGCTTCAACTTTTTTTGTTACAAGTACAGTCAAATCCAGGTCACGTAAAATCGAGTTTCAAACATTTATTTCAGTTACGTAGCACATATTGTAATTTTACAACTTAGGGGAATTCTCATCCTCCCGTTCCTTGACTGCGTGATGACCTTTTTAGGCAAAAGCAACAAGCAGGTGTTGGAATTGCTGTCATCTGGCGCTCGCCTGGCGTGTCCGAGCAGATGTCCTCACAACATCCACCGCATCATGATGGACTGCTGGGCGGCCGAGCCGTCCAAGAGGCCTTCCTTCCATGCTTTGCATAGCCAGCTGGACTCCATTTACGCTCGTATCTACTTCAAGACCATTGAGGTGTGACCACGTGGTGGGGAGGAGGAGGACAACTTTGCTCCCACGGACGCTGACAAAAACTGGCGTGAAAGAATTTTTCATCTGAAGATGACCAATGATGAATACAGGCCACAAGGAGGCGCTATGTGCAATAATGATGTGCTGGTTAGTGGTGGTTAGCCACATTGCTGGCTGACATAAGCTAATATTTTTGTCCAAAGGATGATAGAACATTTCTGATTTCTCAATGGAGGCAGAATTCCCTTTTGGTCATTAGCTTTAGCATTATTATTTTTTTTAAGAACAAATATGAAAACCTGAAAGTGGTTGTTAGTTGTTAAAGCACTGCGCATTGACGATGGGTGGGCAAATTAGGGCTCAGGTTTTTTTTTTTAATCAAGCCCACTGAACATTTACATGATAAAGAGTATTTTCAAATTCGTAAGAATGAGTTACCCTTTTTTTCCCCCCTTCTCAAATTGGATTTATTTTTTATGGAATCGAATTCATGAAGAAAGTATTACAAAAATGACTTCATTTACCAAGAACTCCACAAGTAATTAATGCCCCCTAAAATGTTTGCAGTTTCCTATATTAATAGTTTGAGCCGTAAATAATTATAATTTCTGGTCAACAAATGTTTGCTACATTTTTTTGAATCAGAGATGCAAGTAAACTTTTAGAGATACATTTTTTTGCACTGATTCCGAATCTGACCTACTTTATTCTCTTTTTTTTTCTGTGATTTCATAGCGAGTAAGTAACTATTAAATTCGTATTGCGTAAGCTTTTCTAGGTCAAACATAAAAATGAAAACATTGCTAGAAAGTAATTGACTTTGGTTTTAAATTTGTGTCAAAAATACTTTTCAGGATTCATTAAGCATCTGTAATTTAAAATATGCTGTAGACCAGCGTTATGATCTAAAATATTTCAAATTAAATTTCAAACCCTTCTTCTAAAATGTTTTTTTGATTCTGCTTTTTAACCGCCGCTCAGCAGAGCAAAATGCGAAAGACTCTCGAAGAGTCAACATTCTTGCTTGACACTAATTACTACTTTCGAGGTCACGCAAACAATGTTAATAGGTGAATTCCTCCGTGGCGAATTGTATATGGAAAATTTTGTTATTCAATTATACATTTAAATTCGTCATAAATTACAATGTATTTATAAATAATATATCAAAATAAGGACAAATTCTAATTTTGTATAATTCATGTTTTTTTTGTTTTGTTTTTTTAAATTACAGTTTTAAATCTTACCTCATCTGATGACCCGACCTAAGTAAAAATGGCCATAGAGCACAAAAGTTTGCCCACCCCTGGTCTAAGTTGGGCTGTTTTGCACATTCCAGCATTCGACTGGTGTGGCGAAAAGACTTGCTCGCCAAGCCCAAAGTATTACGTCAACTCAGTCTTCCATATGCGTCCAGAAGGGGCGCCATGTTTACACAGTCGTCGCCACGATCCCTACGGCGACTGCGCTTTTTGACAGTGTTGCATGCCATGCAATGAGACACAACAATGCAACTTTCTTACTTTGACATTTACAATCTTGAGCCATACAAAAACAAAGTGTATAGAGTGACGAGTTACTTGTGAGTCACAAAAAAATAAAACCTTTCCACTCTAATGTTGACATACTTTCCCTTGCTATTTTTAGTGCAATAGATAACTGTTACAGGAAGTACTTGAAAGTTTTTGTTTTGAAATAATAAGCAAGTCATGTAGCGAATGGGATGATCTGATCATGTTCCCTGGATTCTCCATTTTGTTCTATTTTGTCCCAAAGTATCTCAGAACATTTCTTTTGTCCCATTATGTCCTCATGTCACTTATGATCCCATTTGGCATCAAAGTTTCTGTGTTTCACCATCTTCCTTGAATCTCATTATGTCCCAAAATGATCTATTTTGTTTCTTACCACAGAATGTCCAGTTTTGCACTCGAGTGTCCCATAATGCCCCCTGTTATATCTCGGGTCGAGTCTGTACCTAAGTCTCCCATAATGTCCTCTACTGTGAGAATTCTTCCAAAACTCTCATTCTGTATATTGTTTTCCGACCTGTGTGAGGGGTCGTGATGAAAACTTTATTATTTGGTCTCGTGTGCGGTGACATGATAGAATGCACAAGGAACTCATGCCAGTAAAAATGCAATTAAATAAAAGCACCTTCATGCCATGTGTTGCTCAAGTCCCCAAGCAACATTCTCAGAAATCCAACCATGTCACTACTGGTCCAACAGGTGTTGTGTACCATTGTAATCCAGGGCGTCTTCTACTCCACTCAAACATGGACGAATGCCTGCGTAGTGTATGCCCGGCTCTGTGGCAGAAGCTGTACAGGGACAACAAAACAAAGGTGGACGGCCAGATAGTATCGAACCCGGAACCGCCCCTGACGCAACCGGTGGACAATGAGGAGAGCGGGAGCACATACGAAGCAATGTGGGACTTCCAGGGCCGTAACTCAAATGAGTTGACGTTTCAGACGGGAGATGTGTTCAAGGTCCAGCACCGAAGTGATGACTGGTGGACTGTATACAAACTGGACCAGACTGGAAACAAGCTTGATAGCGGGGTTGTGCCCGGAAACTACCTGAAGAAAACTGAGACGAGTATGCAGGTGGAACCGTGAGTTTACAATGCTTACAATTCTCATTAGCTTAAAATGCTACTTTGCTGACGCTACTTGGTAATGATGGTACTTTGACAGAATGAGGATCTTTCTTCTTCTTTCTTTGCCCTCACGTGTATCAGATGGAATTTTGGGACCATGAACCGCTCAGACGCCATAAGTCTCCTCATGGCACCGGGTAACAGACCGGGAGCGTTCCTCATCCGATCCAGCGAGAACCACGTCGGATATGTTCTCTCAGGCAAGATCATGTCACCCCCCCCCCCGCCGAAAGATAAAAACACAAAGCGGGCATGTCCATTTGAACGAAAGCCGGTTTGTGTGCCTGTCTGCAGTGCGTTCTAGCTTTCGAGTGAAACACTTCAAGATCACCCAAACGTCCGACGGTCTCTTCGACCTGGATGGCATGCAGCAGTTTACGTCACTGAGCAATCTGGTGGCGCATTACTGCAACAACAGTCTCCGTCTCAGCAACGAGGACACACTGGGGGAACCCTGCAGGCCGGTATAAAATAGATTGTCATCTGAAGTCTTCTTATGAGTTTGTGTTTACCTTCCCTCATTAGTCTACGTCTTGTGTCTGTGTGTTCCCTTAGAAAGAACCTGTGTCAGAAGTCCAATTCCCAGACGAAGTGTGGGAGCTACCCAAGGAGGAGTTCACCTTGGAGGACAAGTTGGGAAGCGGCTTCTTTGGGGACGTCTACCGAGGGTGGTGGAAGTCGTGCATTCGTGTGGCCGTCAAGATCATCAAGAATGGTATTTATGGTCCCGCGTTGGCCCCTTTGAAATTTCTGCGTGGTCACCTTCTTTTCTCTTTGTCTCCAGACTCGGAGGTAAACCATTCAGAGTTCCAGAGGGAAGTGCAGATCCTCAAGCGCCTGCGCCACCGTCACCTTATCTCGCTTTTTGCCGTCTGTACCGCCTCCACGCCGTATTACATCATCACCGAGCTGATGGAGAAAGGAAGTCTCCTCAGCCTGCTCAGAAGTAGGTTACTTTTTTGTGATTAGCTAAGGTTGAATCAAATTTAAGAACAAGAATAAAAGTTCATCCCACATTGCGTGAACTACTGTTAGCATTTTAGCATATAGCACCATGACACTGGCCTAATGAGTTAAGAATCCTACTTGAGTTCTGATTGGATGCTTATGAATACCACTAAACTTAAGCAACTTGATTTTGTTTTTTTACAAATTTGATATATATTTAAAATATCTGCGTATCCTCGGGTTTGTTTTGCCTTAAGTTGCTTGCTTGCGACAACCAATAATATTGCTCTGGATATGCTAGCAAGTATTAGCATGTAGAAGATAAGTTATACCAAACTACTGCTAGCATGTAGCATCTCAGACATTACAGCAAACTAGCATTTAACATCGGCAATACAACACCATCCTAAACTCTGGCCATTTTTTTTTTTTTTTTTTTTGTGTTGACGTTGAGGTCCCGAGGGCAAGCAGCAGGATATGTCATCACTGTCGGACATGGCCGGTCAGGTGGCTGATGGGATGTCGTACCTGGAAGAGCATAATTTCATCCATAGAGACTTGGCGGCCCGGAACGTCCTGGTTGGAGAAGACTACATCTGCAAGGTGGCCGACTTTGGACTGACCCAAGTCATCAAGGTGGGTGGTGGTTATTTATACAAATTGTAAAAAGACGATTAGCAGAGCTGCCAACTGTTACATATTGTGTTTTAGATCACCGAACGCTACTTTGTTACAACAGTAATACTGAATATTATATTGGGAAACTCCCCAAAAAGTTACAAAAAGAGCAAAAATACTTGGTATCGAAAATTGCCATAAACCGACTTTAAGTCATTTTAAAAACACATTAAGTGACGCAATGGTGTTTTTGGTATCCCAGGAGCCAATCTACTTTGCATACCAGAAAGCCACCCCACACAAATGGAGCGCGCCGGAAGCCATCAACCAGAGAAAATTTTCCGTCAAGTCGGACGTGTGGTCCTTCGGCGTCCTGCTCTACGAGATGGTCACCTACGGAGGTGTGCCCTACCCAGGCGAGTGGTTAGCTGAAACTCGGCGAAGACCGTGCTGATCTGCGGGATTTTCCATAACGGGTGGTCTTCTCGGCAGGTCTGAGCGGGGAGGAAGCGGACAAGCTGGTCAGCGAGGGCTACAGAATGCCAGCACCTCCTGGTTGTCCGCCATTCCTGTACGAAATTATGTGCAAATGCTGGAATACTGATCCCGACCAGCGGCCCCCTTTCTGCCAACTGAAGGAGCAAATGTACAACATCTACGATGGGAGTCTCATAGCACATATAGATAAAGAAGCACCTACAACACCTACAGAAACTTAACAGGCTTAAAAAAAAAACCTAAAATGACTTTTGGCAAGAGATGCAGGTCGCCATCTAATCGCTGGGCGCATTTTATTAACAATCTAGCACTCGCTCACATTGATAGCGTGCTCAAAATGATGCAGATTTGACAATATGCAGAACACCATTTGCATAGACTATTTATAAATCAGAGTAAAAAAAAAATATATATATCATTTGCATAATGATTTGCAGTGTATTCATACATAGGCAATTATTATTTTTAACTGCATCAAGTATTATGTCACTAAATAGAGCCGTACTTTGCATTTGTATTTGTGTGATAAATCCGCTGCTGAAAAAAAAAAATGGCGCCGATTCCTTTCTGGTCAGGTCAGTCAGTTTTATCCGTGAATTCTTTTCTTGTTACAGATTTTAGAAAATGTATCATTGTATTTGTGTTGAATTATAGTTACATGTTACTTAACCTGCATTACTTAAAAGTAATCTTGGAAATCTTCTAGTCCTGGGCATAATTGAATGCATTTTTAGATTTGTAGATTTAGGATGAATGAGACAATTTGGTATAACAAATAATAAGAGGAAAAGCATGTCAGAAGGCCTCATTTGATAAAGATAATAAATAACTCACTTTTTATACAGCCCATTTAAAAAGATAATAAATAATTCACTTTTTCTAAATTTTCACCATAGTGCGTGCCTAATCCTTCCAACCTGATTGCTTTTTTTTGGTGAATATTGAGCAACTCCTGAAAGCAAAATGATTCCACCTGCTTCTTTTTAGAATCATTTGGGACTACTACACGATTGTGCGTTGTAGATCAATGAATGCAAAATAATGCTATGCGCAACACCTCTGTGTATTTAACACCTCTCCACACTCATAGAAGCATGTACAGACACACACACACTCATCACCGGGGCAACAGTGGCAGTGAAACGCTCTGAATGTAATTAAGCACAGTTTACTCATCCAAACAGCAAACACGCTTATCTGTTACCATGGAAACATCCACATGAGGAATGTACAGCCAACACTACAACGCTTTAGACACTATGTAAAGTCACACCACAAATACAGTGATTGTGTCGTTTTTGTTGCGGGGAACGAAAAAAAAATCGGGATATACGTCAATTTAACGAGCTTCCACATGCCTGAAGGTTGTTTTGTATTGGAATAGAACATCTGAAATGCCAGGAGAATTTTTTTTTCATAAATTGTTCACCGATATGTACAAATTTATGTAACTGAGCACTTTTGCCGAGATAATCCGTTCACAAGGTGTGCCGTATAGCGCAATGATTAATTGACAAGCATTATGAAATGATTTGATTATTATTTTTCATCATAATAACTCATTTAGATATATTTTTTAATTTTGTCCAAATCGCCAGAATAATAAAATAAATTTTCTCCAATTTTTTGTAGTCCTGCATAAAAACAGACTGATTAGCTTTGTTTTGAATCAAAAGAGAACATTTGCTTTTATTTTGAAAAAACAATGAGCAATATTTTTGCCTGTTTTCTGACATGTTAAGAACCAAACAAAATTGATTTATAATTCATTCATGTTTGTGTATTGAAAATAATATTCTATTTTAGATTAATAGGATGGAAATTAAAACGGGGTTTAAAAAAAAAAAATCATTGATTGATCCACAAAATAATCAAGAGATTTCTTGATTATTCAAACCGTTTAACTCATCTGCCCTTTATTGTTGACTTGCTAATCAACTTTCTGAACTTTTCGGTCATTCAGCGTAAACAATGACGTTAAAAAAAAGACATTAAAACATAAGATTAGTTTATGTTGTCGTTGGCATGTTGTAGAAGCACTTTATTTCAAAAAGGCATACACATAAAAAAAAGCAATGTGCATCTGTCTTTAGGCGGGCGGGGTGGTATTAAACGGGGATTTCTTTTTCCATGTGCTTAGCCTTGAGCACACATCGTCTTCTTTGATCGGTCAGTTTTGTTAATTAACGAGTTGGATGAAAAGGTCTAAGTGGGTATTGGCGCCGTCGCGGTGGAAGGCCCCGGGCCTGCTGATGTCTGAGCAACTGTTGCCTAGCACGCAGAGGTCAAACGCGAGCCCAGAGCATAGGTATGGAAACTGGTTGGCAGGATGGATGCGTGGAGAATAATGGCCAAATCCAAATTTTGGACGAGCTATGAGACACTTTGATAAAGCAATAGTTCACTTCTTTTTTTTTTTTTTTTTTCTCTCATGAGGACAAAGCAAAGGCCATGAACGTTGGATGGATGAATGGAGGAGATGTGATGAGGGAAATGAGGCTCACAGGTGAAACGCTGGGGAGTGGGAGCTCAGTTCTGGGAGCAGTATTTCCAGAAACACACTGTTGAAGAAAAAAAAAAAAATCATTAATAATAAATAAAAAAATAAAAAATTGTAGACAATGATGCTACAAGAAAGATTTTTTTTTTAGCATCAGCATTCTTATAGATTCCAAATGTGTGTTTTTTCCATCACCGTGTAGTTTTACTTTACACTGTGTACTATTACTTCACAGCGATTGAGAAGTTGATTATTTTGTGATTTTTCTTATTTGCAGTGTTGCCTTGAGATACGCGTGATTATAAACTCAAGATACGAGTCCAATCCAAAAGTAGCATTTTGGCAAATATTGAACAATTCATCAAAAAAAAAGAGGCTTCAAACTATTTGATGCCACATCCAGGTGAAGTTTATAAATATTAAACTGTAAACATTAAACCAAAAGAGTTACACGAAAGTCATCTTACCTCAATGCTAACAAAGATAGCGAAAAGCCATTGACATGCTAATGCTAGCATGAATACATGCCATTTTAGAGATTGTTGATCGTTACCTCTTTTGTTTGTCTTCTTAGACTGCGTTGGGAGCGACTTGCGGAGGTTGCGGCCGGTAAGGCTGGGGACGACTACGCCGGCACTCGCTCCGGAAGCGGTGCTATTGGCAGCTGCTGGCGGGGCGGTGGTCAACATTGCTGCAGCCTCATCATAAGACCATGAAAGACAATTTTTAAATGAGGGTTGAACTAAAATCAAGGTACTCTGAACTTGGTTGATCCCTGCCAAGGTCAAACAATCCTGATTTAGAAAAGTCCCAAACTGACCCTATGATGTAGAAAACGGAAGGACAAAATCAAAAGGGACCTACCATTTTATTTTTCCGTCCTGAATTTCTTGCATTTGCTGCAAAAAATAAAAATAAAGTTATTATTGATTTCATATCATGCCCAGTAGGACAATTTCAGCGCACTTCATTTTACTACCCAGAAGCTAATAAATCGTCGTTAATTCATTAAATGTCAAGAACGACTGAAGAAGCTCATTAGAATCAAAACATAAATTGACAAGGTCCAATTACGACATGTTATGCTTTTTCATTGGTTTGATGCACTGGCCCTTTAAATTGCAAGCGCTTTAAAGAGTTGTAATGCGCCAAACTGCCAGAAGAGGGTAGCAGTGAACTGTATTAAAACCAAAATGGTTGCCATATGTTTACATGAGCCAACGGCGCCATGGCGGAGTCAACACAATGACAATCTCAACCATATACTCAATTTATGTATCACAGATGATGTGTTATGATAGCAATATATGTGTCAAAAAATCTTGAATGATCTGATGAAGTCACCACAAGAAAAGCCACTAAAAGCAGGGTAAGTTAAGTGTTGTGAAAATTGCAAATGGCTGCCGTCGATTAACACTGACACGTTACGGGCCATGTCAGAAAATTTCCAGGACTGCCGTCACAAAAATTACATTTCAAATCCAAACTATAAATTTGTCCTTTGGAAATAATCCCTCTGGAATCCGAAGCATTTTCCAAGCCTTTTCTCTCACGCCTTTATAATGACAGCAAGTGTGAAGATGTTTTAACCTCTTGGCAGGAAGGTGATCCTTGTCTTCAGCGTACTGTTGAACGTCCGGTGCATCCTCTCAAGGACCGAGAGCATCTTTAGCATCTGGCCCTGCTTCTCAGAACCGTCCATCCCAGGATGGTATCTCATGCCGGCAGTAAATGTTCGGTCTCCTCGTCTCGTTCCTTCTGCCCCAGATGCTCTGGTGTTTAGACGCCAGTGTTTGAGGAACTCGCTTTGACCGGACCTTGGGGGTTCAGCCGACAAATGAATACCAGCGGGAAGATGAGTTGGAGGTTTCAGGAGATCTAGGGGAAGAGAAATGGTTAAATCAGAATCGATTTGGGGTATTTGAAAAGATTAGTAAATAAAAAATAAATAAAAAAACATGGAGATTTAGCTTTCATACCTTTTTCTGTGGGTGCTGCTTGGATTTGCGTGGTGACAATCAGCATCATAACGGGAATGAACGGCAATTTTGCACCTCTAAGAAGCATCTTTGATTTCCTTGGTGATTCGGAAAGGTCGAAAAATGAAAAATCGATTGAGATTTTTGTTGTTTCTTTAGATTCGTTAGTTTTGTCTTACATTGATTTGGACGGTCCATTGGTCGTCATCATTTTGTGAGTTTTCAGTTTGGATTTCCCGCAAAAATAGATATGTAAAAAAAAAAAATGAAGCTTTGAAAAAGTATTTCAACCAGGATTTGGTGTTCGTCAATGCAGCAATGTATTTAAATAATTTTCTTGTCGAAATAAATCTTCCGTCCTTATTTCTGGTTTATGTTCCAGGGATGCGCCTCTTAAAGAAGAAGGCTTGTCAAGTGTTCGCCGGCGACTCTCGTCTTCCTGATCCTCTCCGACGAACTCGCCTTTTTAAAATTCCGCTTCGGGACAGTCGGGCGATAAATCTGCGTCGACCAATCGCTTCGAGAGGCTCCGCCCTCTTGCTTCTCAATAGATTGGGTGACATTTGGGGACTTTGGCAGCCAACTTTGAGATCCAATATCGTTTTGTAAATGTGTGTTTAGGGCTTGAGTGGATGTGTGCTTGTGTGTGTGGTTGTGCGTATGTGTGTCCTTGTGTGAGTCCTCTCATGCGTCAGAGGGTCTTTCTGTTACTGTGGTCCTAAGCAAACATATTAAGAACTAACTAATCACCGCTTCCACAGCACCAGGCCACACACACACACACACACACACACACACACACACACACACACACACACACACACACACACACACACACACACACACACACACACACACACACGGCAAAAACAAATACAGTACTTTCAAAATGTTAAAACACAACTTGTACACTAATGGACGCTATCCAGGGTTTGTTTTAAACTTGGATGAAAGGTCCCCCCCCCCTCCCCCAATACCCCAGCACACACACAATGCACACAAACAGGTTGTAAAAAAAAAAAAAAAAAAGAAGTGTGATGAGGGCAACATGACCAAAAGACACAAAAGACAGGAAAGGGTGACTCTTTGTGCTAATTAATGTCACAGACAGGAATTTGACGCGAGTGACGATCTCGGTTCCCAAAATAAGCATTCTCCCCCCGGATTAAAAAAAGATAAATAATTTTGATAAATGGAACATACGTATGCGCGTGTGCGTGTGTGTGTCAGTTGCTGGGGGAAGAGAATTTTGCCTGAGAACTTCCAATCATTCATTCCTTGTACCCTGAAAAGAAGGGCTTGCGTTAACAGGAAGCCAACAAATCGTTTTTAAAAATGCTACCAAATAAAAACACCACCAAAAAGGGAGACAGTGAACTCAAATTCAATATGTTCCATTCATATTTATGTGACGTCACCACTGTAAATTCTATGTGGAGGAAGTCCAAGCCTGAGAGGTCAGAAAGTTTTCAACACAATAGACATTAAGTTCCTGTGAGTTGAATTTTCATTTTCTATTTTTTTTTTTTTTTTTTATGGAATATGTTAATTGGAGGATGCGATAGACCCACATGCATTTCAGACTGGCGGGAATGCACCAGAAGTTCTTTGTCAGCCGCCTTAAAATTGAAAAATGACTGGCCCAAAAAAGAGAAACATGATTGGCTGAGGAGACTTTTTATTTAGATTTCAGTATCGTGCTGGTTTTGTCAATTTTGTAATCGTTTCAAACATTGTAATGGCAAACTGTTGTGTGTATTAAGGTGGAAAGAGTTTTTTTTTTTTTTTCACGAGGAAACAGGTAATTTCAAAAACAATGGAGGAGGAAGAACCTGTTGCTACAAGACTGTATCGAGGACATTGTCGCTTTTGTGACGCCCATTTCATCTTCGGTAAGTTTGTTTGAATTTAACTTTTCTGACTTGACACGATAAGTAAGTAGTCAGGAATTGTGAAATAATGGCAAAGTGTAGTACAACTATGAACTTCGATGCACATTCGCTCGATGTTCCTTTATTTATGCATTATTCAACTTCAAAGTAGCCCTACAATGTGGTCACGCCGAGATCATCGTCACAACAATGTGACGCAATTTAATTTCCTTTTCTATAATATTTACAAGCAACAAAAACAAAGTAGCAGACTAGCTGGCTACGTTGCTCACTCTGCTGTTTAAATAATGCGTTGTAATGTGTACCTAATTGGAGGTTTTCACGGGTGTGAAATGAATAAACATATTTTCCAGAATTATTTATGATTTAGAATAGAATATTTAGAATAATTTTTTTATTGTCATATAATATTTAGAATAAAGATTCTATTGTCATTGGACAAAAACAGATAAACCGTCGATACAACGAAATTGTATTTTTTTTATTTAGTAATTGTAAAGTATGCTTAAAATCTTAAAGTTAGATCCTTTCGATAAGCAATAAAAATTAACACGCATAAAAAAAAAAACCTCAGCCAAGACACTCGCCTATACAAACTTACCACAAGAGGGCAGGCTTGTTCTTTACAAGGCCTAACCACGGACAACCACCTCAGGTACACAAGCCAAAAAGCTCGAATTTTGTTCCATTATAAACGCAATGATTTCTGAAGAACGACTCAAAATTGAATGTAGGAAATTTAGCCTTTGAATTTTTTGTCCACTGTAAAAACAAATAAAAATAAAAGCTTAATTGCAATTTGGCCAAGGAGTAGAAAGAAAGTACATAAAAAAAAGAATCATGAAGCAAAGTAAGAAAAATCGACCCAATTATTTGGATTCCAGTACTTGTCTCCATTGATCATGCTGAACCACATTTTATGATGAATTCTAAATGCCTTGTTGCATGCTGATTTAGTTAGGTTGGTCAAAAATGGCTTCTTTGTATAGGACAAACTTCCCAAAAGGGACCATTAAATTCATCATCATTACAATCTCGTGTTTCCTCAAAAATAATATGTTTTGTCTGAGTGGGTAAAATGCATTAAAAAAAAACAAAAAAACAACAACAACCCAAAAAAAAAAAAAAAGGTGGCTATGTGATAAGACTCAAAGGATGGCAGGCCAAGTGATGGCGAGGAAGAAGAGAGCACCCTTGGGAGACAGAAAAACGGAAGGTCACAAATGAAGAGTGTGTGTGTACGTGAGAGAGAAAGAATGAGCCTGAGCGGGTGAGTGATTTGTTTTCAGTGAAAGGTGAGGCCACTTAGCCACGGCGTGGAGCTGCCGCGGAATCTATTACAGCGTGTCAAAGGAAACACGAGAAGGGCATGGCCCGTGCGCCCGTGCACCCGTGCGTGCATGTGTGGACAAAAAAATAACTCGGTATATTTAACACAGGGGTTCTCATAATGTTTGGGTTCATGAGCACCTTTTGGCTTTTCCTAGTCCCCATGCCACCTAAACATACTGTACCCCTAAATGCCATAGGAATTAAACAGTTGCTTATTTTCCAGCGAGGAAAAGGTTACCAAATGAAAAATAAAAAACATTGCGATATTATATCTTTTATGAGACACCTTTATTTGCCTCAAATATGAAAATAAAAATTATGCGTGAGTGAAATAAATGATATTTGTTTTATTGCTGTCAGTCCCCATATGGAGGTCTGCACTTTTTTATACATCTCACATTTTAATTTATTGCAAATAATTTTGCAACCCCCAAGCGGCGGTTCAAGGACCCCTGGGAATCCCGTTTTGAGATCCACAGATCCCAACTCCAATAAAAAGGTTTTGTCATTCAGGTCAAGTATCAGATTAGTTAATAATCTTGCTTCATCTTAAACATCTCTGATCAGTTTTGGTCGGATAACCTTTCAAATAACAGTTTTGACTGCCCCCGGCCACAGATGACAATTAGTCACTCGGCAGTAATGTGGTAGATTATTTGCGTCAAGGGGAGCAAAGCCTTTATGATGAAAGTGGCCCCAACAAGAAGATGACAGAAGACAGCAGGGAGGAGGAGGAGGAGGAAGAGGAGGAAGAGGAAGAGAAGGGGGCAGTGGGGAGGAGGAGGAGGAGACGACGATGTTGGTAGATGGATGTGAAAACAAGTGAGCAGACTGACAGTCAGGGGAGCCATTGATCCTCTTCAATGCTCCGTCCATCCAATCCTTCTTTCCATTGGCAGAAGACAGATAGTGTTTAGGTGGCCTGTATTGGATTTATGAGTTAATGGTCGTACCGGGATGAGACAGATGGAGAAATAAGGAAGAGGAAGAAAGATCTGGAAGGAAAGGAAGTACAACGTGGAAAATCTTTATTGAAGAAAGGTTGCTCATATTTAGTGTTGTAGAATATGGTAACATTAAAAAAAGTGTTGCGTAATAGTTTTTTACGTTAGCTCACAAATGTTATCAGTTCGAATCACCAAGTTAGCAGGGTTAGCAATACAACGCTAGCCAACATTCGTGGTAGAGTGAATCTTTTTGAAGTGCCCTATTTTTTGAGCATCGGGAATTCTGCGCAACACGTAGCTGGTTAGACCTGCCGGATAAGCGTAGGCTGGTTTATAAGGAGGGCTGCGCCGCTGCGGGGGTGGTCACAGCCGACATCGATCATGCCCAATCAAGCGGCTCCTTTCATTTCTTCTAAATTCTCGTTGCTCTCTTGTCTTTACAGTGCGGAAGCATATCATCACAAGCCTCCACTCTCTTGTGCCTCCTTGTGGTTTGAGTTAATAAATATAAAACAATGATTCTTTTTTTTTTGGGTTGTAAACGATGCACCAAACAGAATCTGGCAAAAAAAAAATCATCTTGATTTTTATGCGTGTGACGAGAAAAACTTGATGAGGTGGACCAAGGTCAACAGTGTAATTTAGGGGGAGAGTGACCAGGATGTCATCGATTTCACTTACGGTTGCCTAATGGTACAGTCCGTGTGTTACCATCATAGGCGGTAGTGGCGGCTGACTTTAATGAAAACAAGTCGGATTATTTATAGCATTAAGATGAAGCATGTCAAGTGTACACGTGTCCTCCCTACTGGTCACGCCGGAGATGGACTTCATTCTATTTGGAATGTGAACAGTGTAGTGTGCATTGTAAGATCAGTTATTATAGATATTTAAAAAAAAAAAAAAACACAATTAGATTTTGTCTTCTAATGTTCTTTAAAATGAGTTTGCCACGCAATTTTGTTTTCAGTTCAAGCCGCTAAAGGAAATGAAACAACAACGTAATTCAATTTTAGGTCTATTATAAAGCATTAAGCATCAAAATAAAAGCTATTTTTTTTTACGTTTAATAAACTATAAACATCTCATCATCTTACTTCCCACAACCATTCGGAGTATTGAACTTCAGCTTCTTCTTATAATCTTTTTTTTTTTTCCTCATCCATGGAGGAAAATTAAAAATGTAGATTTAATCGGAGTGGTGGGCAGGGGTTTGGTCTTGTAATGTGATCAGGATGACAGGGGATCAATGGTGAGCGTCTCTCACACACGCGTGCACACCAGCACTGACGTACGTCTTGGATGTCGGAGATGGGAAGGACATCAACCGTCTGCCATCTTCTTCATATTGCTGGCTTCTGACTCCAAGAACTTTTCTGCACAAATTTATGGTGATGACTTGTGGTTCTTTCTTCTCGAATCAATTTAGTTGTGAGCAAACATTTACAACTTTATCAGAACAGTAAATCTCACGCTGATGAAAGAGCGTATGGAGTTTTGAACCTCAAACTTTGACCTCTAGGGGGGACTGATCTAGGAGTGGTCCCAATTCTGCTTCTAACTGCAATTTAATCATTAACGTCGTACACCTGAATAAGATGCGGTTTTTTTGGGAAGGGTTCGAGGGGGAGAAAGAAAAAATACGTATGTAAAACAAATTTTTTTTTTGTCCAATCAGATTTCAGCCTCGAAATGTTGCCACGTCAACTAATCTGCCCAAGACTTTGCTCGATAGAACGTAAGCTATATTGCCAACGCATTTGAATGAATGAATGAATGAATGAATGAATGAATGAATGAATGAAGTTTATTTGTTTCAAACGTGAACTATACATCGTCAATCAAATGAATAAAAAAAAAGGAAAAACAAGCTGAAAGTCAGTTAAATTATGACTTTATATAAATATTGGGTACAAACATAATACAATCATCTCTCGATAACTTTGACATTTTCCCGCCCGCTGTCTAAAACTTCGACAAGCAAAGCTGTTGCAATCCACACATACCCGTGATACATTTTGTTATCAGCTCGCTGAATTCTGATCCGACAAAAATCATTTTCAAACCAATGAAATAATTTCCTTCACCATTCAGAATATTGCGAAACATCTCCCAAACATTGCGTAACCATTAGCAAGAAAAATATGACAAAGCGGTGTAACAACACAATTCTTTGTTGACAAAGAAACATTTTTATTGATTTGGGCTTCAAGTTCTCGCAACGAAATATGTAAACAGAGCACCAAAGAAGATACGGACACACACAAAAAAACAGATGGGTTGTGGAAGCCCACCCACCCAAACTGTTCAGTACAAAGCAGGTTAGCGCTAGCAAATGAGTGAGTTAGTATTGACTCAGTGTTTACAACATTGTCTGTGGCCGAAGCTAATCACTCATTCAGGGCTGTTACAATTGTGAATGAACATTTTGGGGGAGAAATAATTCTTTGGATGAATTTGTATCTATGTTCTTCTGTTTTCACTGAAGTGAAATCATGCAAATACGTGTGTGAGAGAGCGAGTGGAACATCATAAATGTCATAGGTCACATGACTAATGCAGCTATTAGCTAAATGCGCTACCAGAGTCACATTGAGACAAAGTCGCTTTATGAGGGTTAATACATGAACATTTGATTTCATGGATGAAACCTTGATTATTTATTTCAGTCCACCAAGAAGCATATCAGTCATCATCATAGCTCAAATAAAAAAAAAAAAAATCTGAATAAAGTGATGCACAATTTTGTATGATGAAATATTTACAAAAACAACATTTGACATTTCAACATTTTTTTTCTGTACCAAAAATACTAGAGAGAATGTCTCGGTCAGTGAGTTAGTGAAAGCAACATTGGTATGTTATTTCATTTTTTGCGTTACTGCTCACGTTAATTCATTAGTTACACTCAACAAATAACATAAAATTGACAACCAATATTTAATTGGGATTACAGTATATTTTTAACATCGATCATTGAGAATAAAAGTTCTTTATGTCCTCTACTGTGACCAACATTTTTTTTTTTATGCAGTGTTGCTGCACCTTTATTATGATTGTGCTGGCCACAGTAAAGAATCCAACTTCAAATTCATCAAATCCAACTTCATTTTTGGAGTACAAACAAAATCTGAAAGCTTCAAGAAGATTGCTTGAGCATAAAACGGCTTTTCTTGTGTCATGACAAGGTCAAAGCTTATAAACCACACATTTGGATTTGGAAAAAAAAAGTCCATCTCAGTCATTACATGTCTTGATGGCTTTGTCATGTCTGAAACGCGTAAGTCTCTGTTTGACAGATGTGACATCAGACCATCTCACACAAACAACACACACACACACACACACACACACACACACACACACACACACACACACACACACACACACACACACACACACACACACACACACATACAATGTCTATAACAATAATACATCTGATCCACCTTCATTGGAGCAGAGCTAAAATCAAAAAGCACCCAAGCAAGATCCAAAGGCCCGTCCAAATCCAATCCCTGCTCGATAGCTGATTGATTTGCTTCCACTCCAATTGCGTATCTCGGGGGGGTGGGGCGCTAGCGGAGACAAAAGAGAGATGGCAGCAGAAGAGAAGTAATTGAGAGCGATGGAGAATTTGCAGGGAGGACGAAAAATGGACATTGGGAGGACGCTTTTGCGTGTTTGTATACATGGGTGGGCGGCAACTTTCGATTTATTGTTGAAATCAGATTTTTCTCAGCTATCAATTGAATATTTGGAATATTTTCTGGTGATGGCGACATGTTTGACCAAGCTTATGTCAAAGTTGAACTCGTTTACATAATTATTGACACAATTTGAATTCCTCTTTTTTTCCCCCTACATGTTAATATTGTGAATACTTCATTGACACCAATTTTTTTTTTTTTTATTGGTGCCATCTCACGATTTTATAGAAGGAGCACATAAATATGCCGATTGGTAACATTTAGCAAATGGTTGCTATGCTTGGATGGAAAGAAACAGTTTGTGTTTCTCAAACGGGACAAACATGTTAATCACAATATCAAAAGCTAAGCTCACTTGTTTAAAATATACGTCCTGATTACTAATTTGACAATTAGTTAGCCCAACCAGGTTTCTCATTTTAATATGAATTATGCGACCAAATATTGGAAAAACATTGACAAGATTATGCATACAAGCCATTTTCAGTAAAAAAAAACAAAAAAAAACTCTGATATCATTATGTTACCAACCACAAATGTGAGTTATGAATGATTCTTAAATAGTTCACCATTAAGATCTGATGACTACAGATAACAGATGATGTAAAGTATCAAGTTTGGTCCATGAAACAGACACGGCTTGTCTTTTGGAGTGCATAAATATGCCCGAGCTGTCATTGCAAGACTGGACATTAGCCATGTTGAAATGTGGTGTTTATTCCGCTGCCTCTTCCCACCCACAATTCCCTCTGACCACAACTGCCTGCCTGACAAACCAAGTGAGACACATAGACCTGAAAGGAAGAGAACCCCTCCGGCCTCCAAAACAAAAAAAAACAAAAAAAGAGAGAGGAAATAGAGAGCAACCCACAGACCACATTATGGTTGTGGCATTACTTGTATGGTTAATGCTTGAACAGAGAGTAAGTTCCAATCAAGCAAAGACATTTTAAAAGCTTTCATTCGATTCACTTGCGTAGGACGACTAATATTAGTGCTGTACTGACGAGCTGAGAAAGGAATAGAGGTGTGAGTTGAAGGCAGGACACGCCCCGCTGCGATGTGATTGGCTGCTGCGTCCAGATCTGTGAGGTTCCGAAAGCATTTGGATCGACTCTACTAACAATACAGCACGAGTAAAAGTTACGAAACTTCCTTATACAAAAGGGATATAGTGTGGATATTACATATTATTATTATCATATATCTATATGTAATCATTTTCATTGACTTCATGCCCTCTTTCATCCAAAACCTGCCCTTAACATAACAACAATAGTGTTCCAATTTATTATCAATAAATGTAGACAAATGAAAATAGAT
Source organism: Syngnathus leptorhynchus (assembly GCF_054491065.1). NCBI lineage: Eukaryota > Metazoa > Chordata > Actinopteri > Syngnathiformes > Syngnathidae > Syngnathus > Syngnathus leptorhynchus. The sequence continues at coordinate 24,012,361 of NC_141195.1, forward strand.
GTTATTTAAATCTCACATAAAAGACACTGAGAATAAAAAACATAAATGGGGTTGAAAATTGAAAAGATGCGGGAATGAACATTTTCAAGGTCATCGCGTATTGACCATGTTCAATCTAAAATAGTATTTGCTTCTTTATTGCTTTCAGGACTAGCAGTACATGTTGTGCTCATTTGGGATATTTATATTTGGTTTTTGTTCTGTTTCTGTGTTTTTATTTTTTGTCACGTTTGAAATGAACTTCAGAATTTCAATATGAGCTCCGTTTGAATAATGCTCCTATCTCATACTCCTCCAGCCATAAAGATTAGATACGTCCACACGTTGGTCTGAAGTCCAAAGGTGGCAAGCGTGTTGTTAACAAGACCCGCACCACATGCAAAGCCTCACTCCTGTGCAACCGCAGAAGGTGAGTGATCCACAATTTGCTTTTGGGGAGGGCGCTTTCTTTTTGCGCGTAGAAAACAATCTTAGAGCGTCTACTGCTGTTTTTTTTTTCCATTATTTCTTCACCTTTTGCAACCAGGTGGATTTGCCATTCATTTATATTTATTTGACAATTTAACATGATGGCCGCCATTCCAAAATTGTAGTAAAATGAGATCATGTCGAAAAAAATTCTATAACAAAATACAAAATGAACGCAACCTGACAGACTTAATGCAGATTTCCTAATAAATCACATAACACATGGAGAGCCTCAATCTCTCCTTTTCAAGAAGCAATCAAGCACTGATGGAATGTTTTGCTTGCACAAAGATGTTAGCAGATGTTAATGCAGTCAACATGATCTCAATCCAATAGTGCACTGCTACTGCTAAAAGGCACACACGCGTGCAATGACTGCAATCTCCGCCCAATTAACAAGATTGTGTCCGGGACACTCGATACACTGAAAATGTGATGCTAGAGAAACACTACATACCCTTTTTTTAAAAAAAAAAAAATCTTTGGCATTGTCACAGATGATGTCATCGCACAGTTGAATGTTTTATCGTCGTGAGATTTTTCTCTTCTAGTTTCACAACTTGCTTTCTATTTTCAGGTGTTATCTGCGCCTCTTAAACAAATGACAATTAGGCTCTTAGCCTAATTATTAATTCATGACTCAGCTAGTGAATTATTTACTTAAATTGATGCTTCCCCTGCATCCCTGGATACAAACAAAAAATGTGTCAGCTGTGCACACAAGGTGACAAAAAAGGTGGATTTTTTATTTATTTTTTTATTCCCGTTATTCAATTTATTTGAATTTCTGTTTGGTTAGTTCTGTAAACTTTTGATTGATTAATAGGCATGAAACTTGACTATTTCATTTGCATTGTACCATCGAATCCTAATCAATCAATTCGAATGCTCTCTCAAATTCACTGATCTCTAATTTCATGTGTTAATTCCTCCATATATTATCTGTGATAAGCAAAAACAAATCCAAAAAATATCAATAAAAGACGGTGAAATATTGTGACCTGACATTTTCAGTAACACGGATTCATCCTGTTTTACTGCTCAGGCTGACAGGAAGTCACTGTTACTGGATATGAGCGTCACACAAGCGCACATCTTGCTCAATAAATATGAAATATATTTAATTCTTAAATATATTCAATAAATTGTCTTTGGTTGTTGCTGAAAAGAATATAGGGTGGTTGGTGTTATGTTTTTATTTTTCAAAATAAAACTGGTTGCAATGCTTTGTGTATGTGTGTGTGTGTGTACCTGTCATATTTATTTTAGCATTATTAGCTTGAGCTACTTTTTCCGCCATAATTAGTTCACTTGTCTGTTTTGGTTCCTCTACCACTAGTAGTTTTCTATTATGACCAATGCAGTTTTATTGATTGGTGGCATACCACAACAGTTTAAAATGGCTGTAATCAAAACAAACCACATTGTTCTTAAAGTGTTTTGATTTCACTCATTATAAAAAAATCGACTCCAGCTAATGATAAAATAATATCTATAAAAAAAAAACAACAACACTCCTCTGACTGAGCTTTATAGAGTAACAAACGTCGGAGGAAAGACAATTCAATTCATAAACGATTTTTATTGCGCGTTTACAACACTGCCGACCAAAGAGCGCTTCATTTTCAACGCACACATCATAAAAGTACAGAAGATAAAAAACAATAAAGCAGAATATAAAACCATAAAAACCAGAGTGCGTGACATTTCAAAAAGTTACAAATTGATATTTGCATAAATATATCGTGATTTAAAATTGCCGCTATCTCAAAGGGTGCATCTTATTTATTAGAAGGCTTTTGGGCAACAAAACACACACACACACACACACACACACACACACACACACACACACACACACACACACACACACACACACACACACACACACAAACACACTCCTGTTCTTTGCCCTCATCGGTTTGTTTTCACACTGGTAGTTTGTAGACAGGTCCTTGTGTGTATGTGTGTGCGTTTACCTGCCACGCAGTGTTTTCACACAACCAAACACTTCACGCCAACCCAGGGGAACCTGCACTTACACACACACTGAAAAAAAAAAAAAAAGTCTCACACGCCGACCCTGCGAGGCCTCCCGTTAGTGCCGGCTTCGACATCCCACAGTGACACTCGGGAGGAAAGGCAGCCCAGCGGAACCGAGCAGAAGCAAACACAAACAAAATAACACAAGCCAGATGCCAAAACAAGAGCAAAAGAGCAAAGCCATTACCAATGCTAACTCTTGCTGCTTGCTCTTAGCATCAGAAGATTATTTCATGTTGAAAACCAAATGCGGGAGTTGTCCAACTTCAGTGATGGACGTCTGCACTTTGAACTCACACCAGCCCATAGTTTGTAGCTTTACATTTCATTTTTGGACCCGGGGGAGGTTCTTGACGTAATTATGATGTCGTCGATTATTATTATTTTTTTTTTTAAGTCATATCGTACATGAAACGAAAGCTCCGATACTATGACACTAATACCACTCGACTCTCGGTTCACCTTCATCACTTTGTGCAATTGCAAGATATTTGCATTATCATTATTTACCGTGTTGGTGATAAATCCAACCAAGCGATCGAGTCATGGCCATGCGTCACAAAACTACTTTTATTGTCACTCAAAATCTTACACGATACTTTTCGTCCCCAAAAAAAAAAGGCCAGACGCTTCCATGCCAATCCGCACGGGGGGGAATAAACAACCTGGGGCAGTTAGCGTGGAGCGGTATCGTCCTGGCCAGAAATATTTTCGAAGTGACCCTGGAGATCTATGTGGACCCTCTCTGTCTCTTAAAGATTTTCTGCTCATGTTTCCCACCATAAGAAACTGATATTATCACACAGCAGCCAGTGCTCGTGGTCCCCATAGAGCCTTTTCCCTTAAACAACCCCCAATAACCATCATCAAGTTACCGGGCAACAAGGTGTACCTGCTTTCCATTTTCATTTTGGGAGATTTTTTTTTTTTGTGTGTGTACTACAGTACATGTTTGAATTCAAAATGTTTCATAATCCAAACAAAAAATTTCGAGTAGCCAATACCACAACATGATGAAAGTTATTGTTAACCTTTAGATGAAGCATTATGATGGCGTGTAGTAAGTCATGGGAAAATGGAGTCATGAAAGATTTGTCTGTCACGCAGAAAAGGATCGTAACTTCTTCGGAAGCGTCTTCTGGTAATTGATTACTAAAAAGGATAGAAATGAGATTTCCAGTATGTCTTTCTGAAAAAGGCTTACTGTAAGACTTAATTGTATAAAAGAGGACGCTCGTCTCTGCCCTTCATTTTTTTTTTCTTCCATTTGTCCAAAATAGACAAGCTCTCCGTTTGTGCACGCGCGGTCTGGATTTTTTTCACAACAACGAGAAAATACAGCACTTGCTCCTCATTCTAGCAGTGTTAAGAAATCATTGAATTCTGAAATTTGTATCTACAAAAATGAGCAAATTAAAAAGTCCTCATTGATTTCCACTTAAAAAAAAGCTCATCCGATTTTAAGATGATCAAGCGGCTCGGTTGGCCAAAAATGCATCTCCGTGCAAACGATACTTCCTGGCTATCGTATCGCTGAGGCGACCTGCTATAATTAGACATATCAGAGGCCTTTGCTGGTGCAGATCTATAATCACAATTGCACAGATTAGTCATTTTATAGGCAGACTGCAACATGAGAGTGGAATCAACTTTACATTGTAGATGATGTGATGTACAATTGCGAAGATGACAAGTCTAATTTGCTGTCCGCGTTCGAGACGTTACCTGAGATGAATGAGTGCTGTCTGCAGGAATGTGAAAAAAAAAACAAAAAATTTTTTTTAGGGGGCAACATGGTAAAAAGGAAAATAAAGATGACAGCCATACAATGTCAGATGAAAGAATAATAAAAAAAATTTGGTAAAGCAATTTAATTTAAATTTCATCATAATATATTGACTCAAAAATAGTAGCTTTGGCGGAGCTAGAAGGGGGGGCTACAAGGGCACTGCCTCCCCCCCCTCTGATATATGCTTGGATCCTCCAGGTGGCAAGGCAGATAATTGACTTTTGTGTATTTTCTGATTATCCCAGGATTTTTTTTTACATTTTTACACATGCCATATCCTAAAACTTTGTCCGATTTTTTTAGGTTGTGAAAACAAAACAACAACCAAAAAAACGGACACTCTGAGATGTCCTTGGCCACCCCAAAGAAAAAAAGAAAGTATCCAGTCGTGGAAATTCAAACATACCATACATTATAGTTGGATTTACTCATGATGTATTTGCTAATTTTTTATGGTGAGACTTTTATTCTCCTTTTGCTAAAGACGTTGTAATTTGTAATTTCCCAATTGTGGGATGAATGAAGTCTTTTTCCATGTTTCTTCTCAGACTTTTAGATTTGGTCTGCCGTCAACCGTCTAAATCCATCACTTTTCCCCCCCATCTCGGTCTCACTTGCCCTCAGCCTCTCACCCTGTGTTTGCGTCCTTTGCCCACTGCGGTGGTCTCCGGTTTCCTTAATGGTTCCCAAGATGCATTGTGGCTTTGTGGGAACGTGAAGGCGTGAGCGACTGTGGGTGTGTGTGACCAGCAAGAGGTGATGCGGTCATTTCTGACACATGAGAGGCTTTCTTTTTTTTTTTTTTTTCGTTTTCTTCATCGCCGGCCAGAAGCTCAAAGGCACTTTACAATCAAAAACAGATTTCCTCTGTCTAAGAGAAACCACACTGAACACAAAAATACATTTTCTTGTTAAAAGTGGACTTATCTGCATTTCACATCACAGTTCCTGAGTTCCTAAGCAAGCTAGTGCAAGTAGTGAATGAGCAAAGTTTACACTCTCAGCAGGCCTTGTTTATTTTTTTATTTTTTTTATATGTATATATTGCTCATGCAGATTCAGCATAATCCCGTTTTCGGTGCATGTGCTTGATGCGGTTCGATATATTTGCTGGAACTAATCAAAGGCCATTTGGCAGCGGTGACATCGACAGATGCCTTTTTAATGATATGAGTGACAGGCAATATGCAAAAGACCACCGGAACACCATATGCATTGTGAAAACTTGATTACCTAATTGATTTAAAAAAAAAAAAATCCAAAGCAGCATCAAATATGAATAAATATTCCTATATCAGCATGTGATCGGCCAAGTTGTATGCACTGATCCCCGTTTTAATGGAAGGCTCACATTTACATATTTCTCTCACCTTTTGACATGATAAGTGATTGCAATTACCTCCAAAATTGTTGACATTACAAATCCGAAGAAGATGAATTATTTGAAGACTATAATGCATCACAACATATCATTGCGATCCCTGGATTCCATACAAATGTGCCCTGAGAGCGTTTTCAATGACCACTCCCACAGTGACGCACCCCTCCCTCTTACAGATAAGTATAGAGATACTCCACACACTATGCAATATACGGATGAACTTTTTACATTCGTTTTTTTTGTTTTTTTTTTTGACCATCGTTACTAAACATTATGCTTTTTAATTAAGGATTTATGTGAACATTATTACAAATGTTTTTTCTGATCAGAGCAGATATATCACTTATCGTTAGTGTTCCAATGGTCTTGATAGAAAAAGAGATGGTTCAGGGGAAAAAGAGAGTGAGACAAGCCTTGAAAGGGTCTCATTTGTCCCTTGGGGAGGACAATGTGATGCCATCCTTCTCACTCCCAAAGACAGATAGCGATGCTGTTGAAACAAAAGTCCCAAATACGGCAGACGTTTCGTCAGCACAAAAAAAAAAAAAGACTGATGACTGCTGATTTTAAATGACTTCAACTTCTTGAATTATGTCAGGTTTAAAGCGTCAATCTTAAAAATGTAATTTAGCTATTTAATGGATTTGGAACATGAGAATACTATTAGTTTTAATATTCAATTCTATATTGTACACCAAAAGTCATGTCATAGTTTGATTATATAAATTTGCAAGTAGAAATGACTTCAAAATTATCATGCTGACGTTTTAAGTCGTATTCATAATTCCTAAGGGGTTGATTTTTAGTAGTTTTATATCGTTTTGATATGATCTACTTTTGTTGTACTCTTGAAAATAATGTTTGAAATGAATCAGGAAATACAATCATTTTGTTTTAAAAATTTACTTGAATAAAGTCTGCAGACTGACTGATTTTTTTTTTTTTTCAGGATTTGAGGAACCGATCCCCACTTCAACCCACCCGAGAATGAATGGTCCGCAAAAAGCACATACCAACAGGTTGGAGACCATTTAGTATAAGAAAATTGTATATATAAGGTAATATTATTTATTAATATTAAATATTATTTGATAATTATATTAATCCATTTAATAATGTAATATTATTCAACTAATATTGACTATTATTTTTTTATTTATTTTATCTGTATGTATAAAACATTGTGACCACTAAACAACATCGGTCTTGAATTATGTACCTACTATTTTTTTCTCCCACAGTTCTTTCGGACTGTGCCATGTAAACTCAGATTGCTTCTTACGAAACAGACCATCTACAGACAGGTAGATAATGTGACACAGACAAGAAACAAAGCGCATCCATTTCTTATCAGTCATAAATTGAAACCTTGGTGGCACCAAACATGAGATCAATGGACCGAGACCAACGAGGTTAGTCCACTGAGGAGTCGGTATGGGAGCATATAATGTTGCATATTGGACAAAACGGCAGCCGATGCACTCGTGTGTGTGTGTGTGTCTGGTCAATATATTTGATTGTTTGTGAAGCTCCGAACTTATTTGAGGGATGGTGGATAAAAGAGACCCTCATCATCATAGAACTGCCAGACTCTGTACTACTCAAGTACAGATGGATGATTAGAAAAAAAAAAGGGAAAAATGATTCAACTCTTTTACGTGAGTCACTCTTACGTTAATGTCCAAAATGTAAAAATATTTGGACTTATTTATTTATTTTTATTTTTAGCATTGGCATTTAGACTTTCAAAACATGTTTCCAAACTTTTGCTGACATGAACTGACAAAAAAAATTTAGAGAGCAAATAAAATCAGTTTTTTGTTCAAAGAACTAGCAAGCGATTCCATGCTGCAGTGAACCAACCCATAAAAAACTTACTGAGCAAAATATTCTACAAAATAATTTTGCTCAATTTTATAACCTGACTAACAAAATGAAACTGGATGAGTATCACTTTATCTGTTTGCCCAGTTTTTTTTTTTTACATATTAAATCGTCACTTTTTTTTCTTTTTTGACGGAAACAGGTGAGCACAATACATCACGGCGAGTCATTCTTACAACCAACACAAAAAAAAAAAAATCAAAATAAGATCATGGCAAAAATTGTGATTAGCCATTTGAAGTAAACAGCGCCAAATTTGCACATCTGTTTGCTTCTGTTGTGTGCAGTGAAAGCCATCTAAAAATATGATATCGCCGCCATCTGCCGCTCTATTCGGCTTCCCTTACCTTTAATTACATATGCACGTTGGCAATAATGACGCTGTTGGAGGAGATCTTGTGTCAGAAAACAACAGCCCACAATTTACACGCCAAGTGCATAGTGTGTGTGTGTGTGTGTGTGTGTGTGTGTGTGTGTGTGTGTGTGTGTGTGTGTGTGTGTGTGTGTGTGTGTGTGTGTGTGTGTGTGTGTGAGCTTAATAATTAGTTGGAAGTGCGAGACGTGACAGATGCAAGGAGGCTTGTCCACGCCTAACTTGAAGCATTAAGCTTACCACGAACGTGCGCTGCATTGTTATTTTGAAAACAGGTGTGCGGTCATTTGATTTGGAAATTGGACATTTACAACCACAAGTCCATAACAATAGAAGCTCAACTAATGATTTACAAGCTAAAGAGAAGGACTAAAAAAAAAATGCTAAATGAAATATTTTGTTTGTAATACTTTTATTTTCTAACCAATCATGCAAAAAAAATATTTTGCAGGATAAAAATCATACAAAGGCTAAAGATAATGCTAAAATACTATCAATAATTCACAGATGCTATGCTTGGATATTTTATGACTAATTTCATTTTTTTTTTTTCAATCACGTTTCTTATTGTAGAGACTTGAGAAATTACTTTACTTCCTATAGATTGACTAATGTCCAATTCTGAGTATTTTCTTTTGGAGTGAGAACAGTTTTATTCACATTGAGAGACAATATGTTTTTATTTGAAATCGTTTTGAGATATTATATAAATTATAATTTGCTTTGGTCATAAGTATACATGGAAGAAAAATAGAAAGAGTGGAGGTACCTCACACAGTATCAAAATAATAATTGCTGAATTGTAATCGGCAATCATCATTTCATTTATATGCCATGAAATGAATCCATCTGTCTGGAAAATGAAAAAAAGGAAAAAATGCATTTTATATCACCTTTATCATCTTTTAAATACTTGTTAAATTGCATATATCTAAATGTGCATTTCCCTCCATTATTTCATCTTTTTGACTTCATTTTTGCGTGTCTCTCTGTGTGTGTTTGACCCGAAGCGATTTGTGACAATAACAACGTACTCTACACCTCCATCAAATCGTAATAGCGTTAGCTCATTTAGCCCTGACTTGGCTGAAGACCCTAACAAAGGTCATCACAATGGCTCAGAGTGGGCAATATAAAGTATTTAGTTCCCGCCCACCCATTGTCGAATTATCTGTGAAATTTCTGGGGCCGTAAAACTGCTCAGAGAACAAAACATAACACTAAAAAAATCATGAAGTTTCGTCATTAGGTCAAGTCGTAAATCCGAAACGGGATCGTCACTGGCGTTAAGTCGTCATTAGCTCCGAGAGGCGCACACGTGCCGGGGTAATAAAATCGGATTGTAACGCCACCATTACGGGAGAGGATGTCACATATGTGACAAATCGGGTATTAACTCTACTTTAAACAATTCAACGTGTTGTTTTTAAAGCAATTGAGATGAACTTTATAAAAGAAGAGCCCGTAAGAAAAAGTTGAGAGGCCGAGGCCAATGGAGAGCAACTACACACCGAATTCCGCACTCTTAAAAACCTCGTGGGACCAATTATTTCATTTGCTGACACCCCAAACTAACTGACAGAGATACAGTAAACACACCTCATTAGCCTGAGATGACATTATTTTTTTTTTGTTTGTGTGTGTGTTTGTGTGTGTTGTCTTGTGAATGATGCAAATTATTTCGTGCACAACATAACTTAAGTTTGAAAAAGATAATATATGTTAGCTACGGTATGTACTTACAAGGGTAGGAGGATCTTCATTCTTTCTGTCAATCAGTCACTGAAGAATTATTATTTGTGTCATAAACCGACGTTTGACTCAAAACCATCCGAACGACCGCTCGTATCTGATTTCAGTTCAATTTAATTCCTCTTAAAAAATTAATTGACGTGATTGATTTGTGTCACACACATCATTTTGGATTGACGTCTCATTTCTCCGCTCAAGTCCTCCACGGGATCTCTAATAAAGAAACGAGATGTACCCGAGGAGACAACCACGACAATGGGCTGCCTAGTCCGAATCCTGATTTTACAGAAAAACTGTCCCTGCATGACTTCACCTTCCCCAAAGACTTGATGTTTACTTTTTGTTTGTATTTTAGCAGCTGCTAAGAACACACACAGAGTGACTTGGCACAAAGATGTGAGTCGGATTTATTTTGATGTCGTGGGAGCTCGGTGGGGGGGCGGGGCGGGGTGATGAGGATGACGGAAGGAACACAGGCTAGTGTCGTTTGAATTTTCTTACCTATGACTTTGATATCCACTGATTGCTTTGGAAGAAGTGAAGTGATGATAACGAGAATTTCAGTATTTAGATGTCAGCTGGTAATTATTTCATTCTTCTCGATTTGTTATCTGACCTCAGTTACTATGACCGTGACGTGATCTTCGGCTTTGTACGTCTGATTGAATCCAGGAAGTTGCAGCTGGGGGTCATGTTTTGTCTGGGAGGGGTCAACGCTGAGTCTTCTCCCACTGCGCGCTCCCAGAACACACGCAGTAGGATGTCTACTGAGCTAAGTTCTTCCAGCGTCTCCGCTGTTGACTTGTCTCAACAGAAATGTCATATTTTTCTTTAGATTACGAATCGAAATGTGAAACATACATGTAAACGTAAAATGACTTTCAAATATAAGAGGTTAAAAAAAAAGTACGACTGGGGTTGTTTGTGATTAATCCATTGCTTAAAGTGTTTTGAAAAAAAATCACGCTACTTAGCATTAGCATCAGCATTATTTACCATTAGAATTAAGCTACTGAGCTGAAAGGCAAAGGTATGTGGTATTATATATATATATTTTTTTACATGTATATATATTTATAAGAAAATATCCATATATGCGATAATAATTCCAATATTGTGCAGCCATACCATTTCTTATATTTATTTGTACAATTTTTATTAAAATCCATCCTGTCTCTTATCATGGTCAGTTCCCATTCCATTAATCTTTGCTGCTTTGATGGGACTCAAACCATCAATGTGTCGTGTTATTGTTTTGTTTTTTTTGATCGGTGCTAGCTGCTCATATATCAAACTGGATCGGTGGTTGTTTTGTTACATTTCTGTCATGAATTTACACCTCTGGCCACACGACACAATCTCGTTTCCACTTGCCGACATTCTTTGCCTTTCTCAGCCTGGTCACGAGGCGCATATTGTGGTTATCTGGAGGTTACACTTGTGTTTTGTGTGTGCGCGTGTGTGTCAGGTAACGACAGCAGAGGAAACTCAACAGGTCTGTTGGTGGCTGATTTTAAGACGAGGTGATGCAAACTTTACCCTTTAGTACCCCATAATTCAACTTTAAGGCAGTTGTAAGTTGTTTTGCTCCCAGGCTCTGTTCTTGGTTGTCAAGTGGTGCAGACTTTTCACTTTGGTATTTTGTCAGTCTTATATTTTGTCGATTGTCTGACCCGTGAGACATAAATTCCCTGTCTTGCGAAATAATCGTTGATTAAACTGGATGGTGTGTTTTGGGATGGAGCAAAATTCCTGTTTAAAAATTCAACTGATGACAAAATTTAAGACTATTTAACTCATTCACTGCCAACCCAGTTCATATCTTTGACGTCTATAACCGTCAATGGCACCGAAGGGTAATGCGGCTTGTCATTGGAATGCTTTTTTTTTATTTTTTATTTTTTTAAAAATTCAAACGATAGCTAGAATGGAACATTCGTGAATAGAATAAACATTTAGGCGCCGAGAGACAATTGTGTAGATGTGACCTGAAGCGACAAGAATTGACGTGTTATTTCCGACCGTTTTATGCGCTGTTGGCTTGTTTCGTTGCACTTCCCTGCTGATTTGAACTTACGTCAAAGTTTTATAGCGCCGACGGTAGAAAAACCGCCAACAGCGAAGAGCCATTTGACGATCGATGAAGTCTACGAACATCCTAAGCTCGGCGGATGTTTCCAACGTCTCCTAACCACACTGGGGGTCCCTTCGACCCTTAATGGGCGAGATGGCGGCTTTGTGTTTGTCAAAGTCTGATTCGGACGGCTGTCCCGTGCGAGACGAGGCAAGGTCCCATCAGTGCTGCGGTTAACGAAGAAGTCATGCAAAGAGTCGCCTCACCCTTTTCACACTCTCCCTCATTCGTGTGCCCCATTTGTCCCCACTTTGTGGTTTAAAAAAAAAAAAAAAAATGAAGGCAAAGTGTTGTCTTGATGTGTACGTGTACATACAGTATGTGGCTGGCAGCCATTAGCATCCTTCTATTCTTGTAAATTCCACACATTGACTGCACCTTCTGATTTATTCATTGGCTCGTTTGGGATTTGATGCGTATGCGTGCGGTCGCTTTCAAAGGATCTGATTGGCTAATTTAGCCGACTCCTTCCACTTTAATGATTCAGTTACAGGGAGTCTTCTGGAGTACTTAGCATGCAAAAGCTCAATCGTCAAATGCTAACAAACGCTTGCGTATGTGAATTGATAATGTGATGGTTATTGGATTAACATTTGAAAATGTTTTATCGTTACACGCGGAGAGTTATTTTGACGTTAGGGTCGAATGATGATAACTTTGGGGAACTCCCATCATTACATGTCCCTAAAAGCTACAAGGTTAGCAGGGAGCACATCTCTGCTGGCATGATCTTGATGTTAAAAACAAACAAAATGAATATCAATGTATAGTATATCACTTTTGACTATTAAAAATATGTTTTATCATGAACGCACGCAACACACACACTGCGCTAGCTCATAGATACCTAAATAGCAAGCTAGAATGCTAGCTAGCAACCTTGATAGCTAGCTAATTAGCTAGCTGTTGGTCGAACGAACGGTGAGTCAATAGAAGGGTCATTTGGTATGATGAATTGCTTTGTACTAATATTAAACACAAGAAGAAAAAAAAAGCACCAAACCAAGTCTTTAAAATAGAAATAAGTAGGTCATAATTCCAGTCTCATCTGTAGGTCTGGATTCAAGTGCAAGTGATTAGTGTCAATAAATGCAAAAGTATTGAAGCATAAAAAAAAAAAAGATGAATGACATCTGTAGCCACATGGCCGAGTTTTGATGAGAAGTTGTCAAACCCCAAATTGCTGATCAACTTCAGCACATCCAAATTCAGCCGACACAGAAAGAGAGAAAGAGTTCATGTTTGGACGCTGGAGAGTTTCTCGGGCTAATGCACCTGCTCAGCTATTCAAACTGCACTAAACACTGCCGGAGGCTCTCGGTTCTTCCTGCCTCCCATCTCTTGGGCCCTCTCACTCCGCCCCGGTGTCACTCGACACGTGCGCTCTCACTTTTGACTCTCCCTGTCCCTCCCCATCTTCCTCCCACCTTCAACCCCTTCAAAGCCACGTCGGCTCAGCTCATGTGAAGCCCGTCCAGACGCTGTTCACCGTTCTCTGTCCTTCATTTCTTGTGTCAGAAAATCAATCGTTAGTTTAGCAAGAATTAGCCGCTCGTCTGGCTGAATAATTCAATATGCACACACTCGCGTACGCACATGGGATGAATGATGCATTATTTTCCAAATCATTTTGACAATTTTCAAACTATTAAACAGTTGATAGGATGAAGTGAGAGAGGAGCGTGTGGTGCAGAGAAGGTCTTGCTTTTATGCATTCCATTTTTCTTGTAAAAAGTAAAAAAAAAAAAATAAAAATAAAATATATATATATATATATATATATATACATATATATATATATATATATATATATATATATATATATATATATATATATATATATATATAGTGCAGAGAAGGTTTTGCTTTTATGCATTCCATTTTTCTTGTAAAAAGTAAAAAAATATATATATATAGTGATATATATATATATATATATATATATATATATATATATATATATATATATATATATATATATATATATAAACGGTAGGTACGTTTAGATAATGAGATGCTTGGCGTCGATTTGGTCTCGGGGGAGGGGGTAAGGAAATAAATATCGATTTTCATCATTTCACTTACTTTATATATTTTCAGTAAAAGCATAATACACACATCACGAGCATGTTTCATCCTAAAGGAGTTTTAACTGAATTTGGCCAAAGAATATTCAAGAAAAACAAATAATAATAAAATTGCTGGTGGAGCTTTGCCAGGGCTGGCTACACAAATTTCTGCTTCGCCGTTGCGCAATTCCTACTCATGAAAAGTCACAAATTGTAACTTTTAAGTTTCAAACATGTCCCAATTTACTGTTGGAAATTTCAATCGTGTCAATTTGAGTCTTGAAATTTCAAGCAAGTTGAGTCAAGTTATCAAGCGCATGTGCAGAGACAGAAATAAAATCCTTTGGGTTACTCAATTTGAACAAATATATATCAGTTGCGCATGATTAAACGAACAATTTACATTTTACTCCAAATATAACAGGCAATACGGTAATACAGTCCTCATTTTTCTTTCTTTCTTGTATTTTTATGTGTTTGTGTGTCACTCGCCGGTCCCGCTAACAGCAATGTCAGAAAATCAATTAATTACTTTGAAGCGGCAGTTAACTGCATCCCCACAATACAGCCACTGAATTATAGAAAAGGTGTGCGACTTTGTGGACTGTACAGTTTCTCATCTTTGACGAGAGCAGTTGAAAGCTGCGTTTATCCTGGTGCACAAATCAACAGCCAACCGGCCGTTTCCCATTATTTGTCCTCGCCTCATCGCCACTTGCTACATCGCCACCTCCCGATCAATGTCTTGTTTGGGTTGGCCAAGTTGTGCCGTTTTGGGACCGTCGCACACCAATATTGATTGGAGTCTTGCCATTGTCGCTGCCCTCGGGCTGGTGCAGCAGAAGGGGACACATAGCTGCTGGCTTTTTATGTGCGTTTAAGAAAAATCCATCCATCTGTTTTCTTTACAGCTAAAGGTCAATTGGAGCTAGCCCATCCCACCAAGGTAGACCACACCCTGGATTGGTCGCCAGTCACTCAGAGGGCTGGAAGCCAAGCAAATGTTGTGACGTAGGTGCAAAATATCAAAGTACAAATACTTTGTGGTTGTACTGTTTCCCCATATTCATAGTCATCAAATCAGTAAAATGTTATTTAAAATGGTTTGACATCTGTCACAAGAATGATTTGCATTGTTCCCATGTTCTGTTGAATCTAAAAAAAAAAAAAAAAATTTTTTTTAAAAAACAAAAAACATTTCAGTTGATATGATTGGCTAATTTAGCATTTTTCTGACTAGCATAAAAGTTGCAGCAACTTATACCCTCGTTTTATTTTCTTCTAATTAAGAGACAAACTATTTTGTGTGCAAGCAAGTTTTTTGTTATTGCAGCAAGTTATCAAAACTGGTATTGCATATATTTTCTAGTAATATTTCTCAAATACATTTCGATCTCTACTTTTTTACTCGACTTAAAGTTGAACCAATATTTCTACTTGATTGCTGTGCTCATAAAATCACAATCAAATTCTTAAATCAAATTTTTACTCTTCCAACAAGAGCATCAATACTTGATACTAAAACAACGATACATTGTGGTATTGATGAAATGCCCAAGTCCAAGTTAACAGGGCAAACTGTTCCTTCAGCACCATGGACAGCGCCACACGAACACAAAGCTGAGTTGACGTGATCTCCTTGTGCTTGCACAGGCTCAAAACATGGATGTTAACTTTACATTGAGTCCAAACGACTCATTTTTAATCCAGAAATGTTGGTCCTCTAAAAAAAAAAACATTCATTCGGAATCAGACTTTGACCTGGAGGAAGTTTCAAGTGATTAAAGTGTGTTTTAAATATTGAAATCTTTCACAATATTAAAATTTCACAAAAAATATATATATATATTTTATTTTGGAAGGAGTTTGGGATTTTATAGCAGCACTTCTCAAATTTTTTACAATTGTTTTTCCACCGCCTTAGGGACTAACATGATTGATTATACAATAGTGAAGTGGGCCTACATCAAAAAAGAAAAAGACATTGGTTTTATTCCATTAGTACATTCAATATTATTGCAAGCCTAAAACCAAACTAAAAAAGACCAACTAAAAAAACAGACTAAAAAATGGAACGGTACTTTCAATGAAAATGGAAGGGAAGTGCTTGGAAATTACAGGAGTGACCCTAAAAAATGGAAAATACGGCGCTGAGTGGCAAAGTGAAAAGGAAATTAGTAGCTGCGAAAGCGCCTGAGGGCAAAGTGGACTCATGTCCCCTGTGGCTACGAGCTTTAGAGGCGAAGATGAATTCAGCTTGACTGACTGCTCTTCCTTCACATTTTGATGTTGTTTTTTTTTTTGACATGCTCGAGGGGGAAGGATGAGTATAAAAACTGCCGGTGAAGGTGAGCGACTTCTTCTTCGAGGTTGATCATCTCCCTAAATTTCGATTCATCTGATTCTTTGAGGGGTTTGTTATCATTTCTCGTTTTTATTCTACTTGGCTTGGAAATCGGACAAGCCGTCGTCACCCGCCGAGGATCCCAGCATGAACTCGGGAACTTTCTCCGGTTCCGGTCCACTGTCCTTGGCGATGTTCTTGATGAGGAAAGGCCGATCGGGCAGCGAACTCTTTGGTAAAGCCACAACTTCTTTCATTGATCAAATTCTCTTTTGGTAAAAATGTTCCTTTTTTTTAAGACAAAGTCTTTATCTGATCAATCTTGCATTGTAAAAAATATATATGTATATCAAAGTTGTGCAATTGATTTTTTATTTTTTTTTTAAACATAAAGACGACATTATGACTTTATTTTTTCTCTCTTTTTTTGAGACTCCACGTGTCTGTTATCAAGATAGTGGACTATAAATATTTCCGAGGGCAAATCACATCCCGTCCGGCTCTGGGCCAGACAAGAAAAGAGGCATTTTACATTTTTTATCATTCCCCTTTGGCCATAGGGGCAGACTGGCATTTTCTCAAAACTCTTCCGACAGCAGCTGTAAGGCAATAAAAGGTTGACTTGATTTAAATCATACGCACTCAATTCCGTGTTATACTCCATATAAAGTTTGGCATACCAAATATTTAGTGGACAAAGTCGGGTCAACTATCTGTTCAACAAAAGTTTAAATGAAAAAAAAAACACATTTTGTAAATGCAATCACTCTATATTATGTGTCTATATTTGTAATATTTCGATTATTTTCATATTATGTGTACCCTCAGGGAACCTCATCCACTACCAGTTTTACATGAAGACTTCTGGATGATAAAAAAATATATATTTTCTGATCATTGTATTTTATGGCAAATGTGCTTTTTTTCACCTCGGAATTCCCCAACATAAACGTGCATAAAATTGATATGAGGGAAACATGACAGTCTGGAATTACTTTGAGTACATGCCTTCGATCCCTCACTGTCCCCTATTGGCCGTAAAGCGGTACTGGTCTGCTTTAACTGCAGGATGGAAGAGGCATTCAAAGCTGACCTGGACTATTTCTACAGGCAAATTCCTTGATGTTATGTCACATTATTGTGAGCGCCACATTGGTTCCATGTGGCCCTTCAAAAATGGCATGACATCATTACAGTGAATGAGAACTGCAGAAAAGATGATACTGAACTGAGATACCATATTATTAAATGTCGAACATGATAAAATAATAACAGTAGGGATATAATGAAAGTTCTTCTATTCAGGGAGATTGGTGAGGAATTTAACACATTTTCCAAAGTCATGGAAAAATTTGAAGTTGCAATAATTATAGTTGTGAATATGTGAAATGTCTCTTAATATGGAAAATTTAAAGGGAAGTTGGTGCAAAGTGGAGAGTATTGCTGTAAATGTCTGAATGAGCTAGTTGATCATTGCAAAGCTGGAATTTGGTTTGACTCAAACGAGAACTGTGAAAGGATTAGGTACATTTCTAAAATGTCTCCATTCATTTGGATTGGTTTTCTTGGAAAATATAGGGAAATATTATTATTTTTAAAAAGCCATTGTTTGGAATGTCTGTAACCGTTTAAAGGTAGGATTGTTTGGATCGGCAGAGAAATATGGAAGGATCAGATAAAAACATTTAAAATTGCCCTCCTAATTGTTTTATTTTTCTCGGAAAAGGTCGAATACTGAAAATTATGGGAATTTAGTAGGGAAATATCTCTTCAGATAATCTTGAATGAGCCAAAAGGCTTGAAGTTGAATTGTGAGGAAAGTAAGGATTTCACGTATATAAAAAAAAAAGGTTACCCGGATCTCCTCAACGAGCTGTTTTTGAAGGACAAAAGTGGAGTTTTGTTGATGCTCTTCAATGTAGGAACACACACACGCACACGTACACACACGCGCGCACACAAACATCCAAGACACGCCCCCCACCTTCGCGGACGGACAGTAAGCTGATTGGCCCGTCTCACCGTCAATCTTCACTCTTGGCAGCTCAGCAACCAATCAACTGACAGCATGAGCAACCGTCGCACTTCCCCGGATGAAACCCAAACGTGGGCTATTCCGGTAAAAATTCAGTAGCTGCGAGCGTCTATGGTCATTTACGGCCGCGCGCACACATACCAATGTGTCGTTGTGCCTTCAAACAAGCTTGACATGTCTGCTCATCTTTTTCGAAGATTGTGACAACTATTTTTTATTTTTATTTTTATTTTCCAATCCTCGCGGAGTGCAGGGGGAACAAACTAAAGGAAGTAGTTATTCAAGACGGCAGCACTTGTAACGGATTTACATCATCCAGAAGAAGACCGAAAAGCTGAGACTTGTCTGGCCGTTTATTGACTGAAAGAGTCGCACAAATGGTCTTCCTTTGGGACGCCAAATACGGTAGACCCGTCATTATCTTTATTGATTATGATTTTTATAATTACATTATACAGGCTTGAAGAAAAATGCACTCTATGACTCATATTGCGTTTTGACTGAAGTATTTTTTTAAATAGATACGAGTCTGACGAGGTCAATTGATGAATGTACTTTTTAATTTTAACGTATAGAAATCAACTGTAAACAATACGGTGATATTTATTGAGCACACGTTTTATTTATTACTTGGGGTGGGGGAGTAAAAAAATATTTTTGACATCATACTTGAAAGTCATTCAATCTCTTAACACTAATGTCAAAATATTCGTAAATATTAGTCCCATGAAAGCAAAATAGGTTATAATGCAAAACTGAATTTGCTTCATTTTGTCCAAATTTATATATGACTCCTATAATAGACAACTGTGAGATAAATTAAGTCTTCTATAGTTCTAATAATTACTTTTCCGGTCTCATGTTATTCTCCATCAGTGCACTATTGGCTACAATGACAATACAAAACATATTGCAGTCAAAAGTGAGCAATAATATGAAGGAGGTTTTAATGCCAACTCCTTCTATTAGTTTTGTGCATGTTTTTTTGCACAATACTGTGGCTGGGGTACAATGTGTGCCAAATCTGACCAGTCATTTTTGCTCTGAGGCATGAACACATGTTGTCAAATTGCTTCAAACTCTTCAGAAAATGTCTCAAATGTGTTTGTGTTTCCAACGATTTGTAATTATTTAGGAGCAGAAGTATTTTCATTCTGATGTGTCAATCAATGGTTCTTCCAGACCCCTGCCCCGGCCGGCGCTACACTCCCCCGTCCACCACGCTCGCCTCGGGGGGAAAGATGGCCGAGGCTCTGGGTGCCCAGGAGGCCGGGGGCGGAGCATCCCTGGTGGGCAAGCTGCGCATGGCCGACCGTGACATGGTAGGTTCAATACAAGTGGCTCTCATGTTTTTATTATCTTTTCGAAAAAAACGAAATAATTGCTCATTTCTTTGGCAGGTGCTTTCAGATCATCCGGGCGAGCTTGTGAAGACGGACAGTCCTAACTTCTTGTGTTCAGTGCTACCCACACACTGGAGGTGCAACAAAACCCTGCCTATTGCTTTTAAGGTCAGAAAACCTATGTTCTATTATTTTTGTCATGTTATCCTGCTTGGAAAAATTCCTTCCATCAAGAGTGTCATTTCATCTCATCATGGCAAATACGCCAACTATTGTTCAGTTCATTTTGAAAAAAGGTTTGGTCACCAAAAAAAACGTTTTAACGCTCAGTAGCATTAAAAGTGAAGATTATTTGCAATTTATTCCTGCAAGAAACATGAAGAGGTAGCAGATGATTTGGTTTTGCGATGTGACCGGCCTGATCTGGCCCCGGAGCCTCCAGTTTGACACCAGTGTGCTGTGATAGATGCCCAGGTGTGAAATTTGACTTCATTGACCTTTGTCCACCCGTCTATGCCGGCGACGTATATTGACAGGCAGAACACATATATTCTTTTCCACAAGGTACGTTTAACCTCTCGTCATATACATGCAGATTTGACTGATTTTATAAAATGACTTTTTCAATCTCTCAAGCCAAAATTTCATTTGTGTATAGCCAGACAGTTTTCTTTGCCATCAGATGTTCGTAACGTAAAATACCTTTGGTCAGAATATGGCAACAATATGATGTTGGCATCCAATATTTATTAATTGGGGGGATTTTTTTGTTGGCTGCACCTAATCCGCTGCGGCTTAGCAGTAAACTGCAAGTAATGCTCCTACAAAAACAAAGCAATTGTTTAACTGCTACATTACCCGACACACATTTTGTACAACTCCTTTCCATGTATTCCAGAAGTTGGATATTTTTTATGGGTTAATGGTCTCGTTACATCCTGTTGACGCTTGTGCGTGTCTTTCCTGCACTTTGGGGCGAAAATGCATTTGTGGCAAAAGTGGCTTTTAGCCGCAGACCCGACTCGTTTGTTGCATTAGCTCGCACTTGCCATCATACATGTGCACGCGAGTGATGTGTTATGCATCCTAATGAAGTGCCACTTATCTCTTC
This sequence comes from Syngnathus leptorhynchus, assembly GCF_054491065.1. NCBI lineage: Eukaryota > Metazoa > Chordata > Actinopteri > Syngnathiformes > Syngnathidae > Syngnathus > Syngnathus leptorhynchus. Next base: position 24,033,087 of record NC_141195.1, read on the forward strand.
CTGACAACAGATTATTGGTAGGATGCATCAATACCATGATGTCCATTTAACCAATCGGTATCAAACATACAGAAAAAAACAAAAAACTGACATTTTCCACTCTTAATAATACAATATAGATGTCTGTGAAATGTAATGAGGCAAGTAATTTAGGATTCTTCATGATTTTGGCATGATTTTGACATAGCCTATCAACAAAAGCGCCATTATAAACTCATTTCATGTTAGTAGTATTAGTAGCGGTTGTTGTAGATGTCACATTGATCGAGATTTTTTTTTTCAAGTCAAATGCTATATTTAGTATATTCCGTGGACTGGAAGAAAATGATGGCTGGCCTCATACGGTCCCCAAGCCACAGTTTGAACCCCCTAATTTAAACCCACAGTACTGATTTATCATACTCGGAAAAAAAAAATCATAATTAATTGCTGATTTTTTTTTTCTGGGTGCTGATCAGGTGGTTGCCCTCGGCGAGGTCCCTGACGGAACCATGGTGACGGTGATGGCAGGCAACGACGAGAACTACTCGGCAGAGCTCCGTAACGCCACGGCCGCCATCAAGAACCAAGTGGCTCGATTCAACGACCTGCGCTTCGTGGGTCGCAGCGGGAGGGGTAGGCTTGTTGCTCACTTGTGCAAAACTAGACGCACGTGCAAAAATATGCACCACTCTGACATATACTGCACATATACAAGGGGGAAGTGCAAGTGAGTCGAAGTCATTATTCAAAAAAAAAAAACTTCCTGGTAGAGCCCCCCCCTTCTTCCCCCTCTCTTTGACACACAGTTAAGCAAATAGTTGAACTTATCTATTTAAAACAGCAACGTGTTTTTTTTAAGGAGAAGAAAACAAAGATCTTTTATTTCCACACATGCAAATAAAATGGATAAAAGTTCAACATTCACTGAAAAATGACGGAAGGGTCTGCCAACTTGTGGCGCCTAAAATAACTAATTATTTCTTTGCTTTTTGTTTGGAATAGAACATGCGGTTTTCCCATGGATTTGTATTTTTTTTTAAAAATCACTAAAATTGTATTCACTTTTTCCACCATATGGTTGGTTACACTACTCAGCAAATTTTAATAAGAGCTGGTTTTATGTGACATTTTCATTTTTTGGGTTTTAAGTTTGACTTTATAACAAGCCTGTGCAATACCACGAGTTCAAATTGATAACTATGATGTTTCAGAAAAAAAATCATTTTGATTACTCTGAAGAGTATTTGTTGACTGTAATTAATTATCAAGACTAGTCGTACGCCTTAAAAGTCCAAGGCTTCTCTTGAAGTTGCGAAATGTAGTAGACTTTTACATTTACTGCATATTTTGCACATTCCAACCATAATGTGAACAGTTTTGAGGATGAGTCACCAAAGGACTACTAGAGGAAGTCAACTGGCAATTTGTTTGAATAGCAACGGTTGTCTCATATGCTCATTTGCAAACAGCATTGGGAGTAGTGATGATGAAGAAAATATTAACTTATTAATCAGAGATTCCTATTTTGGAGAAGTTGTATTAGTGTCAGGTCCTTGCCTGGTTAAATGTACAGATCAAATAGTAATTATTATTCATGAATTGATTTTTTTAACATGTTGTAGTTGCTCTCTTCGACAGCTTCTAAACGTTGTCTCGTGTATCTTAATAAGAAAATCAAAATATTAGACCAAGCTGTCAGTATAGTACAACCAAAATTAAAATGATATTTTCTATTATTTTTTTATTAATTTCACATAAATGTGATATTTATGCTTCTGATATTTTCAGCCAGTAAAGCAAAACAAAACCAATACTAACTACTCAAAATATACTTTTCTTATTTCCATTTTGTGGACATTTTCGATTTACCTTCAAGTGTCTTTCTTTTGTCTGGTGTCTACCAAACTTGAATTGCGTATTCTAAACTTTTTTTCTCGTCCTCCAGATGGATTAGAAAAAAAAAATTATATTGGTAATGTGTATATTAAGAAACACAACTAATTATGTGCATAATTATGTCTGTTTAGAGTAAGCTTTGGATCGGATAAAATATCGATCTTTACATCGATAAGATTCCTCCATTTTGTTTTTAAATCATTTTTTTTGGTCTCTTTTCATAGGCAAAAGTTTCACCCTGACCATCACAGTGTTCACAAATCCCTCCCAGGTGGCCACATACCAGCGAGCCATCAAAATCACAGTGGATGGTCCCAGAGAACCGCGACGTGAGTAACAAATCTGACCAATCAAGTCATGTTCTTCAGCTAGTTGGCTAAGTTCGAAACTTGAATCCTGCCTTTTGAAATGGCAGCTATAAGTGAGTCATCCATGCAAATGCCAACTTCCTCTAACAGTTCACTTTGCGCACGACCGTCACTGTTCTCTCACGCACACCGACATGTACGAGCACACATGCCTATTTTCGGTTCACTATTACTTTTTTGTTTTTTCCTCCCCCTGTTAGAATTATATTGCACCAACTTGGGACATCTGGGGTTGAATTTAGGAGACATGGTTGAAAAGGAGTGTTTTTGGCGCCATCTTCTGGCATAAATAGGCAATTTTAAACCAATGGGGAGCTTCAGGGGTAATTACTCCCTCTAGTTCACAATTAACGGCAGGGATGGGGGGGTCTCTTTAAGGAGACTAAGACTTTGACCAGTCTAGAAGAAAAAAAAGTAGTGATTTGGCACCATCTGGTGGCACTTTTAAACCTTCTCTTAATTGAGTGACAGGGCTATGCATGTATAAAAAAAAAAAAGTGCTTTGACCTGATCTTGTGCCATCTATTTCGGCAATTATAAACTATTCGGGGAGGGTGTCAATTACGCTCAGTTTTTCACTATTTGTGGGCGGGGCTTTCTAATAGCTGGGGATTACACCCATTAAGAGCTTTGAAGTGTAACCAACACCACACACAATGTGCACATGTGCATTAACACACACACAGACTCACACACACACAAAAGGCATGCTACTGTACACTAAGCTCAGTAATGAAATCCTCTCTTAGGTCATCGGCAGAAGATGGATGACATCAAGCCCGGGTCCTTGGCCTTTTCCGAGAGACTCACAGAGCTGGAGCAGCTGAGGCGGAGCTCCATGAGAGTGACTCCCCCACACCACCATCATCCTCATCATCATTCTCATCATCATCATCATCATCATCATCAGCCCTCCGGTTGTAACACGCGTCAGTCGACGGCAGCGGCCGCATTGCACTCGGCCACGTTCTCCAGCCCCACCCACACCCAGATGGCAACTGGTAAGTGACACAAAGTAGGCATCAGTGATGTCCAAGTTTTTTAGGTGTAGTTCTCTGTCACAACAGAACATTAATAGTATGTCGATATGGAAGTGTTCCTCGTTACTGTTTATTTTTGTGTCATCACAAATCGGAGGCACTAAACGATGGTATCATTTCCTCTTATTTGCCTGGTTGTGACGCTGGAAGTAAACCGATACACGTGCGCACTAAATATGTCCAAAAAAAAAAAAAAGAGGAACACAAGCCGTTGGAAAATCGGCCGAGTTGAGCAATCTCAAGTTATATTAAAATCTGCGCTCCACTAATTAGAATGCGATTGACCAGTCCTGTCTAAAAATGGCCGCCTTGTGGCGATGTCGCTTCGGATTGGGCTACTTATCTATAAAAGCAGGTTGATATTACTTTCATCATTCATATTCCACAAATGCAATAATGTCCACAATGCCGTGTAGGGGAGCTTAGAACCTTTTCTCATAAATAAAATTTTTGACTTGACGTTCTCTTTATGTTTTCAAAGACTAAAATCCAAATGATGTGGCAAGAAATTCAAGTCTCCTCATTCTGTGCTTCTCTTAGAAGGGCGACAGATGCAGTCATCTCCATCATGGTCCTACGACCAATCCTATCCCTATCTTGGACAGATAACCACACCTAGCATCCACTCCACCAATCCCCTTTCACCAAGTCGCTCATCGCTAGGCGAACTGTCTTCACGTCTTACAGGTAACACGCACACATTTAACAATGTACAATCAAAAGAACAAATGCATAAGCCGTGAACTTTGCCCTCATTCAGGTCCCGACCTGGCCGCATTCAGTGACCCGAGGATGACCTTGGAACGATCGTTCACCTCTGTCCCCTCCTTACCAGACAGCCGCTTCTCAGACCCGCGGGTCCATTACCCCCCCACGGCTGCCTTCACTTACACCCCCCCGCACAATCCCGTCTCCAACGGCGCCATCGGCATCACCATGGCGACAGCGATGGCCACCGCACCTGCCGGGAGGTATCACACTTACCTGCCTCCTCCGTACCCGACAAATACGCCACATCAGGGCCAGAACAGGCCCTTCCAGTCCACCTCTTCGCCGTATCACGTGTACTACTCCACGGCTGCGGGCTCGTACCAGTTCTCCATGATGGCCGGGGGAGGCGGCGGTGACGCTCGTTCCCCGCCCAGAATTTTACCCCCTTGCACTAACGCTTCGACGGGCTCTCCGCTCCTGCACCCGTCTTTGCCTAATCAGAATGAGGGCGTGGCTGTGGAGGTGGAGTCCAGTCATAGTAGTTCCCCGGCAAACGCGGAAGCTGTCTGGAGACCTTATTGACGGGAATCAACAAATATTTTTATCAACATTAATTGGGATCGTCACAAGGTTTTGATGGCAGTGTGAAAGTCAGAAGCTCTACTGATTTGCAGGACAACCCCGATCACTGATATTCAAGGTCAAAGGTCATATTTGTACATTCATATTTTCAGCTGATCTTCTATTACAGTGGTGCAGTGACTCTCCATTTAACCAGGCTTGTCACTTGAGTCTCAAATCAACGTTCGCCCATTTGAATAAACATGCAGTTTGATGCCGTCATCTAGTTTTTTGCTCATTAAAATAAAATGAACAATGTGACAGCAAGTATCTCTAAAACGCGTACATTGGAGTTCTCGTAGGTCAAGGTACCACTGTAGTATTTTTATTTTTTTTATTTTTTTTTTAACGCTGACTGGGTTAGCTCGTTTGCCTTGTTCTGTGGTTGGAGTTCAATTCTCGACTCAGGCTTTATTATGTGGAGTTTGCATGTTCTCGTCATGCTTGTGGGGTTTTTCTCAGCTTCCTCACACATTCCAAAAACAAGCATGTTTGTTTTTTCATTTAAAACTCCAAATTGTGCATAGCTCACCCAAAATGCTGTTTTTTGTTTGTTTTTTTTAAACAAACGAGGTTACTTTTAAGTTCTTTATTGAATTCACATGTACATACCTGAAAATAAAAGATGAAATGTTGCTTTGTCACCCATCATATTCAACCACTGCCACCATTTTTTTGGGGGGGTTGTTGCCTTAAACACCTAATAAGGTCACTTAAAATACAGTAAATCTAAAATCAGCTACATCCTTTTTTAATCAGGTTGTTGAATTGTCCCACCAAAATGAAATTATTAATATGGTGTAATTGCAATTGGTTCGGTTTTTGTGTTTGATTTAAAAAAAAAGATAAAATTGACTATTAGCAGTGCTTAACCACCCCATACAAATTGGCTAGAAACACCCATGCCATCAAATTTTCTCACACGTCAAGATTTAAAAATTCCCTATTGTTTTATTCTTTCATCCATACTCCAGGCCGGTAGATGTCAGTAATGTTCATGATCAACCGCCATTTTACTAAACGAAGAAGATAACGACGAAGAAGAACTGGATACGTCATTCCGTCAAGCGCTAGGTTTTAAAAGCACCAAATGTCCGTGGATGAGTTAAACATTACATTATTGTTAAATTTTGGACTTGCCGCCCGAATTTGCTGTCTTCACAATGGCCGAGGAGATGGGCTATTCTCCCAGCTTCAAACGACCTTCGGAAATTATGCGAATGCGAAGGAAAAGAGCCCGCAGCGAAGCTTTCTCTTCTAGCCCGAGCACTGACCCCAGCGGTACCGAGCAAAGTGTCTCTTCCCCGTCGTCATCGTCGTGTATCCGTCCCTTCTCGCCTGGACCGCATTACTTCAACAACCACACACGCTCCGGCGCCGGGGTGAAGCGCAGAAACCCGTTCGCAAACATTGAGAACAGACACAGTCCGAGGAAGAAATGTCTCGATTTGAACGACGACGAAGCGGGCGAGCAAACAACAGAAAGGCCGCCAACAAGGGAAGAAAGTCTCGTAAGAAAAAGCGATGACTTGGCTTTCTCAGAATTGATGAGCAAAGTCGAAGCTATGGGACGACAAGAAAACGACAAACAGGTTGGTTCCATTTTTGAAACATGAAATAAATACAATAGTGTAAAAAGTTAAACAATTTGTAAATCATTGCTTGACCATCTTTGGCAAGAGATTTTTGTGCATAAATGAACATAAAACGACAGTATTTCTTTTGCTGGGGATAAAGAATACATGCATGTGCGTATTGTTATAATATTTCTGTTTTTCTCTTGCCAATTGGGTTTGAATCCATGGACTTCGATGCTAGTTTTGTTAGCATTTCTATCCTGGTTTGCATGTGGGTTGGCATTAAGTTCCTGGACTTTTTGGTTGTGTGTTTGTTTAAATACAGAATAATACCTATAAACGAATAGTTTTTGAACCCATCAGGGGCAATGAGATCATTTCTCGTAGCACACCTAATGATCTCTGACAAACTAATGTGACACGAACCAGTGTTTGAGATTTGGAATGCGTCATTGCACATGCTGTACATTTAAGGTCTTCTTCATCTTTCTTGCTCATTCCAGAAGACTTTGTCTCTCTCTGAAGATAGCTCTCTTTTTGAGGAAAGTGAGGACGACGTTAAAACACCACTACTGAAGGTAAATGGGGAAAAAATGTCGATGTTCTTTGCATCATTCCAGGATAAATATGACGTGAAATTTTCATACGTAATAAGGATGTTGAAATGTAACAGTAAAATATTCTCCTGTCTTTTCATCTAGACTCCACAGGCCATTTCTCCTCTTTCCATAGCGGCCACTCTGTGCACGGAGTATCCAGCCGACTGGAGCTTGAAGACCCGTCTACTTTTTACGTCCTCGCTGTCGCTGTCTTGGTCCGAGCAGCCCAAAGCTCAGGAGGAAGCCTCCGGGCTCAGCCAGCACTGCCGAGCACAGTTTAGCACATGGCCGCCCGATCTACAGGTACGCGATTGTCGTCGTGTCTTAAAAAAAAGTGTCGTATTTAGTGCCATCGTTCCTCCTTTAGGATCCAAAGTCATGCAGGGAGCTTCGCTGTGCCTTCCAGCAGAGTCTGATCTATTGGCAGCATCCCAGCCTGTCTTGGGTGCCACTGTTCCCCAGGATCAATGCTGAGCGCAGGTTTACTGGGAAGAGCGCCCCCTGGGCACATGATGCAGAGCTGCAGCGAGGTCTTATGAGTGACTGGTAAGGATGTGAGCCCTTTGAAAAATGATTGGCAAAACAGAAATTTTACGTGAGCGGCGCTTTGACTTTGTCTCGACATGTAAATATTTTCACTTCTGAGGCTGATGCCGATTCTGAATAAGCTCTCAGACAGAGCACGGTGTTTGGGAATCACAGGTCAAAGTTGATGGTTCTTGAAGTGTTTGAAGAATGCACGTGGATCAAACCATTTCTGTATGTTTGTGCAGGTCAGCCAGTCTGTCATCACTCTACAGTCTACTCAAGGCCAAACTGTGTCCTTACTTCTATGTCTGCTCCTATCAGGTACTTGATGGATTTAAATAAATAACGAAGATGAAAAATGCATTGTTTTCCTCATTTTATGCTTTAATTCCGAGGACTTTATCCGCTTCTTCTCAATTCTCCCCTAAATAAGCATTTGTGTCTGTGCCCGATCACGGTCAGTTCACAGTATTGTTCCGTGCCGCTGGACTCGGAGGCTCCGTCAGCATTAACGCCCTGGTTTCTCCCACCACCAGAGGTCTCCGTGAGGCCATGAAAGCTGAAGGTGAGTCATTTCCAAAGCCAAATGGGTGTCACCGTGTTGTTAATTGCCGTCATTATTGATGGTCAGGTATCGAGTTCACTCTGCCTCTAGTGGAGGAACGGACGACGAGCAGAGAGCAACAGAATCGTTGCGGTGAGGAACGGCAGCCGAAAGAGTGAGTCCTGGTCTTGTAAAGTTGCAAGTGCATCAGTGTAAACCTTAAATACTACGATGATTTTGTAACACTTAAATGTCATTTCAAAGCCATGTCTTTAAAAAAAAAAAAGGACAGATGATTTGATTTTGAAAACCTAACCCCGTTTGTCTAAACTGAATCTTTCTGTCACAGTAGTTGTGAGCACAAAGAGGACACGTGCTGCTCGGACGGCCCAGATGATGACGACGACGATGATGAAGATGGAGGTGGCAGCCTCTCGTGGCTGAAGGAAATGGGAGTCCAGGACAAGATACAGAAGCCAGACAGCATCGGCATTCAACTGTATCCTATAGGGGTGGAAAAATGAAAAGAAATTACAATACCAAATCAAATCATTTCAAATAATGAAGTGTGGAATATGTAATGTCGTATGCCATAAATCGATGGAATAATCAATAGAATAAACCATTATAAAATAATTTGATAGTCTTTCAACTTCAGTGCAAGGCTCTCATCTCATCTCGTCTCATCCTTAACACGTTTGCATGCAGTCGCAAGGAAGACCGAGCGGTCGGGGTGGACCACAAGCCGGAGTCGGTGGTGTGCGTGGAGGGGCCGCACGCGTTCACGCTCGTCAACTTCCTCATCAACTGCAAGAGCGCGGTGGCGGCGGCCGGGTCTCAGGCCGGCCTTCCGCCGACATTACTGGCCCCGGTTGCTTTTCGAGGCGCTGCCATGCGTTCGCTTAAGGTAACCAACGGCAGGTGGCAAAAGTACCGTCGCTATGTACTTGAGGAGAAGTAAAGACGTTGAAAATTATATTCTAGTTAAGAAGTCAATTCTGACAGGGCCTTGTTTTTCCAAATAAGTTGTCTTTACTGAAGCAGAACACAAAAGATCTCAAATGACCTCAGCAGCTGACCCCCCGAGTTTGTTGTGACCCTTTCAGGCTCGCTGTGTCAATGTGAAGAGCCAAGTTGGTACTACCTACCAGAACATTAGCAGTATGGAGATTACAGGTAGGGAGCGGACACAGGAGCATCCTCGAGACAGGACGGCATCTGGGAAATATTTTTTTTTTTGTCTTTTTGTTCTCAAGGGCCCATCCTGCCATCGTCTTTGCACGCCATCACAACCCTGCTCCGCCCAGCACAGAAAGGAAACTTCTCAGCGACTCTTTACACACATGCGCCCACAGCCATCCTGAACATTCACGGAACTAAGCAACAGGTAAACTAAATCCCAAATTCCATAAATATTACACTTTTCTAATGTTTTTTGCATTTTTTTTATTTGGGATAGCGCACGAGTGAGTCAGAGGACCTCTCTGCGTTTGGCCTCCATCCGGCCTCCATCATCCAGCTGCAGCAACCATCCAGCCTGGGAAAGACGGCGCTCACACAGATCACCATGAACAACTACAGCTACACCTGGAAGAAGTGATTGGGTCCTGGTTCTTGATTCATCCTAGTCAAAAGGGTGCGTGCCATCATCATATTCCATTTTTTTCCCCACTTAAATGCTGCTCACTGTAAAAGTGCAGTTTGAACTCACATGCCGCGCTTAATTCATTGAAAAATTAGTTAGCGGTGTTCAAATGAATAAATGCTCATGTATTTAACTTACAGTTCAGTTATATTGAACTTTTTAGGCAGCGATTATGACAGGAAGCACATTTGGGAGAATAACCGCCGGTGTGAACGCAAATGCTTGCTGGTGTCCCGTGACGTAACTGACAGGAAATGTCGTACTACCCACCCGCCGTCAGTCGCGATTAGATTCCATCTCAACCGGCCGGCTCAGTATAAAAATGATAAGAAAATGGCTTGTGTATTATATAAATTATCAAAGCATACAAATAAATGTTCGACACAAATTACCAGTCATCGGAGTCATCCGATCTGCAGTAGCATCTTTATTTCTTCTGCCACTTTGAACGCTTACATTTGATTTCTCCAACGACTCGAGCAAATATTATATACACTACTATAAACTGCTTGCTATGATAAACAAATGTACAGAATTTCCTTAAAGTGATTTTTTTTTTTTTTTTTTAATTTCAGCTAAGCATTCCATATTTCCATAACTGCAGTTATAAAAATACCATTTATTTCTTAATTTGCTTCTTACCTGCGTTGACAAGTGATACTTATCAACATTATTGCTGCTTTAGCACAGTAGACTCTGGAGCTCTTAAGTATACATAGCAACATGGTTATTAGCAACTGTAACAAGGTTTGCTTTCAATTCACTTCGGACCACAATTTTATGGGTTTAAAAAAAAAAAAAATAATAATCTGAAATGGAGACCATAACAGACAAGCCGTGGCACTTCTCATGTGAGTGGCATTGTTTGGCCGTGTTGCCCCCCCCATCCTTTAAAACATTGTTGCACAAAGCAGGCCATTGAAATGAAAGGATTGTAAGTTGAGACAGAGAAAAAACACCAGTATGAGTTACTCGCTACAGAGTCCCAGACAAGTGGGCATAATATAAAAATTAAATAATACAAAAATTAGCATGTCCACCTCAGAGGTGCGAGGTTTGCATCTTCTCCCCATGCCTGCGAGGCTTTTCTCTGGTAACTCTGGATCCCTTCCACATGCGTGATAGACCCATTGACCTCCAAAATATCTGTGAAAGTGAAGAGTTTCTCCAAGTGTGCCCTGTGATTGGCTGGCAACCAGTTCAGGACATACTAGATACTGGGAACTCCCATGAAGAGAAGCGGTTTGGAATTTGAATGAATCGGAGAAATGTGTGCTCCATTTGCTTATCCGCCTACACGAGTTGTTCTTGGGAAGGATATTAAATCAACAAATAAGTATTCTGTGTCCACAAATTAGTATTTTGAAGTCCAATTTTGTACATATGTTAAATCTATTTGATTGTTACAAAAAAAATTTATTATGTCTGGGGCTCTGTACTCAGACTGATGGAACTAACTCAAATGAAATAAGATAATACCAAAAAAAAAAAAACATTTTCCGCTTATTCTCTTCTCTTTCAGTAGAAGCATCTGCAAAATGTGTGGGGTGGCATTTTGTATACAGCGATTAAGCCCCCTGGCAAACTGACAAGCCCAGCCGCTTGACAACATAAAGCATTTTTACCTGAGTTTTCCCACGGAGAATGCCATTTACCTTTTTGGGCATGTTGGTGCAAACCATTACATGCACACTCGCTCTCTTGTCAAACAAAGGCTTCCCAGTGGGATACGCTGCAAGCACGGGTTAAAGGGGAGGGAGGGAGGGAGGGAGGGAGGGAGGGAGGGAGGGAGGGAGGGGGCTGGATTTAAGTCTTGCCTCGGGGCGAAAAGAGCCTTGTCTCTTGGCCGAGCCGATTGCCGCATAGTCCCGTCGGAAAATATATGTTGATTGAGATCAGCTGCTACCGGGGGGGGGGTTGCTTTGGAGGATGGAGATGCTTCCGTGGGTGGGTCGCAGAGAGCCGCTCGCTTTACGAAGAAGAGGACGACCTGCTTGTGGAGAAACTGAAAAAGAAAGAAAGAAAGAAAATCAATGACGGTAAGCACAACGACAGGTGTCGTTGGCGGTACCTCTGAAGCCTGTGGATCACGTGCGCCACCAGGGAATCCGAAATCCCCGGGTAGGCTTCCTCGGCCCGCAAGATGGCCTCCTTCAAACCGTCCAAAACAACGGGATTCCGGTTCACTTGCTCGTGTCTGGCCTTCAGCTGGGAATGTGAAGGGAGTCTTGAGTTAAGGGTTCTTGATATCGTGGATTTGGGCGACGGAAATTGTTACCTCTGCGAATGCGGGAGTGATGACGGTGGACAGGCTCTGTGAATAAGGCCTCTTTGGAATGTCTTTCGTCTGCACGGCAGAAAAGATGGAGAGTGGTGAAAAGAAAAGACCACAAGCATTTTCACACAAATCATTCGGAGAGCATAAATACTTGACGTGGCACCTGCTCAGTTGCGCTTGACTGTCCCTCTCCATTTTGTAGCTTCTTTGGGTCCTTCTCCCGGATGGTAAAGATCCAGTTGTCACTGCCAAAGTCGTTTCCGCCCGACGCCTGCCCATCCTGCTCCCTAACGGATATATCAAATAAGTTGTCAAAAAATGCTGAGTTGGCCAAAAAAAAAAAAAAAGAAGTTAAAAACTGCTTCATAAAACACAAACAAAACCTGATCCTTTTATTGTACACTTACGAGTCGGAGTCATCGGAACTGGACTCGTTCGCGGTTCTGGTTTGCGCTGCCTTCCACCGTTTGTACTTGTCCACCAGCTCGGTCAAATAGGACGTCTTTTTAGCGTGGCGCACAATCAGTTTATGCTTCAGCAGCTCCTTGGCGGTCGGCCTCTGTAGAAAAAAAAAAAAACATTTTAAATGCACGGCTGAAGGGGAAACAAGATGGCCGGATGAAAATACCTACAAAACTGGGCTCCTTGTTGAGGCAAGCTTCAATAAATTCTTTGAGCGGCTTGCTGTAGTTTCCCTCCAACGTCGGAGGGTTGTTCTTTGGAATTAGAAATAAAACCTTCATGGGATGGAGCTCCGAGTGGGGCGGTTCGCCTTTTGCCAGTTCGATGGCCGTGATGCCCAGAGACCAAATATCTGCCTGAAATGTACGCAGAGATCTTAGCTCAAATGATAATCAAATATAAAGAAACATAGGTCGAACACCATCCTGGAAAATATCGTTGGCACCTTCGAGTCGTATGCGGATTGTTTGATGACCTCGGGAGCCATCCAAAAAGGCGTGCCCACAAAAGTGTTACGCTTGATCTGGGTGTCGGTGAGCTGGCCGGCCACTCCGAAATCGGCCAGCTTCACCTCGCCGTGCTCCGAAAGCAGCACGTTGGCGGCTGAGTTGAAATGGAATCAACATGGAAGAAGTCAAAATATTTGCCTTGCCAGCAATTTAGGTCTCGTGGACCAAATCGTACCTTTGATATCACGATGGATTTTCTTCTCAGAATGCAGATACTCCAGCCCCTTAAGGATCTCTCTCAGGATGGTGGCAATTTGGGTCTCATCCAGAGAACCTGGCTCCATCTTCCAAAGGCAAAATCCAAAACTTTTATTACAAAATCTAATCGGTGCAAAAAATATGACGACCCTAAGTTCCTTCAGAATCGGGCCTTAATTATAAATCCGACAAGAGGGACTTACTCACCAAATCCAAAGCTGAGCCTCCTCCTAAATACTCCATGATGATCCATAACTTGGCATCCTATGCAGTTGAGATGCATCACAGGATTTAAATCACAAATCAGCAAAATGTGGGCCATGAAGATGTTCTGTCAATTCCCAATAGCAGGAAATTATAATTGGCATTACCTTCAGGTAGGAGCCGTAGTACTTGGTGACAAAGGGACTGTCACATTGGCTCAGCACAGTGATCTCCTGCTGAATGTCTTCGATCTCATCCTCGGCTTCCTCCAGGTCAATGATCTTGATGGCCACCACTTTTTGAGTACGATTGTCGATACCTTTGAAGACCTCGCCGAACGAACCCTTGCCGATACGCTCCAGCTTGGTGAAGAGCTCCTCTGGGTCCACTCTGACGTTCTGACCGAGACGGATGGATGGAAGAGTGAGAGGTTTGAGGAGTGAAAACAAGAAGAACAGAGAAGTAGAGCAGATATTTGAAACGTATCACTGGACTTTCTCTGTTGATCATCTGACATTTTAAACATAAAGTATTCGAGATTAGAAAAGCTGCTCTTACTTGCATCCCAGGCAGGTTCCCAGGGGGATGGGCCATGGTGGGACTGGCTCAGAGCTTCTTGGCTCAACTAATATCAACTACTAGTTAAGTGACGTGAATGGGCAGTTGGCCCCACGGGACTCCCGCTACTGCGGCTATTGTGGAGTTCAAATAATGTCAGAGCTTTCCTTCCAAAATAAAATGCATCGCTAAAGGCTTGTCGAGATAACGGTCGTTTGCTAACAGTGACAAGTTATTCAACTCCTCCGTTTAATAACCACGCCCAGAAGACGTTTTGATATGATTCGGGAAAGCAAATAGAAGTTTATGCAAAGCCCTTAGCTCGCTGTCACTTTATAAAAGTGAAGCCTTTCGGTAACAGTTTTAGCTCGGTGGACAGATAGCATTGTTAGCTCGCTACCTAGCTAGCCAATCATAGCAGACAACCGAACGTTGTCTGCATGTAGCGGACTCAAACAATAACGACCCCGGCATGGCAATAATGGAGGTCAAAATAGCGGAGTCTTGAAGTAATTCTCTTCGCACTAACTGTTCGTCATGTGCTCGAAGCAGCCCGTGTTTTGGTTTCCTTCCTCACTTTTGCCCCGAACTCCCGGCCATCTTGTCAGTTATGACGTCTGACTGTAGGGCGGTTCTGAGCCGGACTACACCATGTAAGAAACCGAGAAATTATTTTCAATTATATCCAAATGTGCATCGCTATACCTGTTTGCGTTCATACAAAACTATTTAAATTCAAATATCGTTCGCGGATTTACCGCTTTGTGTAAAGAAAATCATGTTTGGATGCTATACTAGTTAATTTATTTACACACAAAAAAAAGTAGATACAGTACAATTTTAAAATGCGTCATTTATTCAATTTCGTAAATGCCCTACTATCAAAATTGGCCAAACATTTTTCCACAGCTCTGTAACTCACAGCAGTACTTTTATTCCAATCTGTCAAATCCTGAAAAAAAAAAGCTTCCGAAATTAAATTCTTGCATCAAGCAATTCTGAGTGTTTGGGATTTTATGGAAGGTTTGTGATTTCAAAGTAAGGTTTCAAGACATCTTCCAGGGTTCTGGTTTTAAGCTAGCTTGCTTCCTCTCATGCAATCCTTGACCCTTTCTCTCTCCTGTCTTTCCTTCAATTCTCCTTGCTTCCTTTCATTTTATACGTTCTTGTCTCCTTTCATTCTCATCTCAGTTCTTAATCTCCCTTTTCCTTCCTTCCTTGCATATCATCCTGAATTTGACATGTGCGACAAATGAATTCTAGTACCAAACAAATATAAATAGAATATTACTAATCTGTGACTACTACAGTCACAGACGGATAAAGTAAGCCCTTTACAACTCTAGGTAAAGTTATTGCATGCAGCAATAAAAAAAAAATTAAAATAATAATAATAATTCCAGTTTGGGCCAGATAGAGGCGCTAGAATACAAGATTGAGGTGCCGCAGCATCCTTCGTCATGATGCGCGATGGCCGCACATGATCGCGTGCCGCATAGACTGAAATGTGGTCACGATCACATTATGCTGTGACTTTATTTCCGTTATGTTAACACATCCAGGCTACGTAAAAAAAAAAAAAAAAAAAAAAAAAAATCAGCTACATCCCGCCGCCACTGCAACAAACCATGTTGTGTACGTGGGCGTCAATTAAAAAACACAATGTCAATGCACCACTCACGCTTTCTCCTGTATTTATTACATTTGATATATTTACGCTCATATCCCATTTACGACGAATTCGTACGGAGGCTTTCTGGCACCGATCCCCCCCTCCCCACGTTTATGTGGGCTGGCGCAACCTCCCTCCTCCATGCGTAAAATATGTAGGGCATGCTTTGCCACCTCCATTTGAGAAAACCCGTACCGGTAAATATCCTGGTACTGCGAGTGGAGAAGACAACGAGACATATCAACCACTCTCCTTATCGTCAAGCTTCATCGGCGTCTCAACTAAAGAAGCGCAACACATTTGGAAGGAGGAGGAGGAAAAGATGGACATTACCGATCAGGGTGCTCAAATGGAGCCCCTGTTGCCAGCGGTGAGTCAAATGAGTTGTCGTGTGTGAAATGTTCACGTTTGGCTATTTCTCTTTAGAATTCAACATAAGACGCTCGGTTTAATCTCCCTTGGCTAGTATGACTAGAAGCATTTGAATCTTTGTGGTGCACTGCTATGGGCAATTGGGATTTACAATTCTTTTGTCACACATTCCAAATTCAATGTCATTTAAGGCAAAAAAAAAAAATGATATCATCCTAACTCAATTTGAATGATGCTCGATGTGCATCTGTGAAATCAGCTTTGTTATACATGATGTGAAATGGATAGGATGTTGTCATCGTCAATCAAAACAAAGCTGTTTTTTTTAAATTAGAAATACAAATAGATTTTGTCCAATTGGATCCAATTGCCCAGTGAGTGTACTTCACGCGCCCTCTACTACCTGCAGCCTCTTATGCAACCTGTGAGCTAGGATGAGGCATCTTTCGCATACTTTCAACTAACAAGAAGCCCCCCCCCCCCCCTTTTACTAAATTCTCATCATTTTTGGAATTAATCATTTGGTGATTCAGTGGCAGATTGAGTGAGCACCTGCCCACTAAAATCAGAGGCCTCGTTTCACGTCGCTAACGATAGCGTCATCTCATCATTATTCAGGAGGAAAAAAAAATAGATAAATGAGAAATGTTGACTAGATTTATTTTAGGATACATGGCGTGCTTGTTCTCTGTGTTGTCATAGCATCAGTAGGATTTCATGTCGCTACGTGGATCATGTCCGGGAAGCGAGTATTGATGCGATTCAATATACGCATGCTTCTATTGAGCCAATGCACATATTCAACATTAGGAAAATGTTGCTGACCTAAAATAAAACCTTAGGTTCATTTTCTACATTCTGCCTGCCACAATATGGCGTCATAGATGATACATTCAGACCAGTGAAGTGAAATCACTTCTTTATTGGTTAATAGGCTCCAGAATGAAACAATATTTACAGAGATAAGCAAAATATCTGGGATCAGGTCCTACAATATTCAGTGCTTGAAAGAATTATTAGACCACCACACAGTTTAGAGTTTATGCCACAGCTGACCCAAATTATATACCCAAAAAAAAAAAATCTTTTTTCCCAAGAGACCATATAAAACATTTCATAATCTTCTCCATTTTCCTTCAATTGTAAGCATTTTTTAACAAGAAGAACCAATTTAAAGCTCAATTCTTCCTTTAAAACATTTTTTGGGGGTCTGTACAAGAATGCAAGTAAATAATTACAATTTAACGTTTGAATCAGGGAATAAAAAAATAAATAATACAGAGCTAGTAAAATATATTAGCCTCCATGCGATTGTGTGCCTGTTCTGTCAATTAGGTTGGAAACCACAACTGATCTATCAATTACCACTGAATTGCATTACCAGCGATTTCTGCAGCAACGATTGGTTCTGGACTGGACTTCATGTTTTCTATTGAACGGGACTTGATGTTGAGTTTTGTGACGGCTCTTAATTGTAACGCACTTCACTTTTGTCATTGTACAAAAGCAGCATTAAAAATCTGGGAAATATTGTTGAGGTTTATAAAGTTGCTTCTTTGGGGCGATGAATCCAAATTTGAATAGTTCTTAGGAGATGGAATTGTGAGGCTTTGAACTTTTAAAATGGAATTTAAAAGGGAATTTTAGATTATAGTTGAAGGACAATTTGGATGATCTTAATCACGATTAATCGACAAATCTCATTGTTAGCATTTTGACATTTGTTTTTTGTTTTTGTCCTAATAACTGATGTCTTTTGATTGCAGGAACAAAGCGTACAAGAAACTAAAAATGTGGTAAGTACACTCCTTTTATTCCCTCAATTAATTTGACTTTTAGAAGGCAGGCATCAAAAAAGTTTGTGTGCTTAATGTGAGCTAAATAATGCTAAAATTGACATTTTACTTTGGCTCGGTCCATTTGAAAACAACTTCAGTATTCAGTAAGTATGAGTCACACAGTATTTAAAGGTAATACAAAAAAAAAAAAAATCTTTTGTGAAATGTCCTATTGACTACTTTTTAAAGTTGTCTGTGGAAGAAACATCTCTTAATCGAAGCGGAAGCACATTCCACAACAAATGCAAGTTTGTAATCTTGCGTGAAGGACAAGTAAGTAAAAAGCGGCCAGCTCAAGGTTGCACCACGTACGGACGAGCTTGACCTTTCAACACTGACTGCTACAATGTTGTACTGAATGTTAAAATGAAAAGGGGCGACAGGGACATTTCCGATTCAAACATAAAAACGTAAATGAAGCACTTTTTTCATTTTTATGACATTTATATGTTGTAAAATCTTTCATTTGTAACCTTATAATATTTGGTTTACATGTACTGTGTTAGTTAAATGGCAATACTTCTGCTAACTGCGATTGCGCAAGATGGTTGGTTGGTGTTACGGGTTAGTGGTCATGGTGCCTGTGGGCGGTTGAAGTGTAGGAAAAAAGAATCCTAATGATATTCTATATTTCTATATTTCTTGTCTCTGCAGTGGGTTATTGCAGAATTCACCAAAACAACAACAAATGATGACTGAAAATGAATAAAAAGTAACTACATTAAAAAAAAGAAAAAAAGAAAAAATGAAAATTACACTGATTGGAGTCTGGCACCGTTGTCACGATCCTTTGTCTCGATTGCAAACTTTTTGGGACACCGACTTGAGATAACAAATCTACCAAGCTGGGAGAGAAACAAGCTTTGCTCCAATCATGTTGGCATCGGTGATGTCACAGCGCTATAATCCCTGTTGAAGGGTGGGGGGGGTGGGGGGGTTAGGGCGGATTGGCGGATGGATGCGAGGCAGAAACATTTGACCCTGGATGAGACGAGACACGATTGATTCAGAGCTGAACTGAGCTGAGCTCCGTTTCTTGGATGCGAGCTCGCCATGTTCCATTCCGAGCCGACATCGCCGTGAGCTACGTCATCTTTCCGAGTGGGACGCATAACCCTTGTGACCCTCTCATCCCACCACTTCCCGCCAAACAAGGAGGAGGGAGGGGTTACTAACCATCCTGTCCCCTCCCAAGGGACCCAAAATGCTTTCGGTGGACTACAACAAGAGATTTAGTTACCAGGTAGGCTGCTGAAATTCATTTGATTTCGAAAGTTCTTGGGATTTGGATGTTGCGCATGTGAGAAATCCCAAGGAGCTTGCCTCGACAGATGGGACCGTACTGTTCCGAGATTGGGGCTTATATCTGCTGCAATGATCCCGGTTACTTCATCGGATTCCAAAAAAAAAAAAAAAGCGTTTGTACTGTTTTGACAGTGCCTTCTATACAGACGGAATATTCCAGTTTTTATAAGTGCTGATGCTCTCAGCAGTTATCATCGCCACGGTAACCATCTGTAGGGATGAAAAACCATGACAACTAAAACCACCCGCCAGTCGCAGAGGCCCTCACAGCCACCGATAATCCTTCTCCGTCTTTGTCAACTAAAAGCCGCCACAATCGTCACGTCTGTAGTGTTGACACTAATGCAGCGTGGAAATAAATCAAATTGCTTTGTCTCTCAAGCCTTTTTTTTTTTTTTTTCAAGCTCACATACTGTTGCTGTGGTGTATTCTTATTTTTTTTGGAAAGAAGTATACTGTAACTCCCACAATAGTAATTTAACCTTCATTATGTTGCTCCCCAGGGAACACCCATGAATAGCTTATTGCAGAAATTAGGTCACACATTGTACCTGTTTTCCACAGTTACATGATATTGGGAATGGATTACTCATAAGGAGCATGTGTGGAATATAGGAATTGAAGTAAGCTGGTCAAAGCCTAGAGTGGACATAATATGGAAAATTGGACTTTTTAATTGTTTGTATATAGATTTGGGTCTCTGGAATGGATGAATTCAAACAACTAAGTTCATGTTTTGAAAGCATGTGCGCCGTTCTTTACTGATTGTGATGTAACAGTGCAGCTAATGCACATAATACCTTCCCCAGCTGTCCATGACTTGAAAGCGAGCGAGAGTTAAGATTCTGTATTTTCAAATGACAATATAGGGACACCTGTTGGAAAACATAGCAGCTTTATTATGGCAACGTTCATTAGGGCTGCTAGCCGGTTGAGTCGTATTCATTTGTGGTGATGAACGAAGGAGAAAGTGCTTGTCACATTACGTTGGGTCAATTCTAATGATAGTATCGCCCCCTCAAAACAAGCTAAAAAAAAAAAAATCTATATTTTTTGTTGGTGGTTCACGCTTCACTCATTTAGATGCTTCACAAACTGGTCATAAAATAAATATCATATTGTTGATCTCACAGCAACCCTGGATCTTTTTTTTTAACTGACCAAAAGATCAACCCGTTATTTTAATTCGTGTTCAACATATATATTTGATTGCTTTTTATGTAAAATGCAGACAGAGGCAGGCTGTGTGGAATAAGAATTGTGTCTCGGTCTCAAGCCACGTGAGCTCGTATTTGCGCAACATGTATAAAAGCATCCTGACCTTCAGAAGAGGAACGTGACATTGGACTGGAGTCATTTCTATCAGAGCAAAATTGTTATTCTCATTTATTGGAATATTTCAGTTCCCGTATATTGGGCCAGCGCCGGTCGTAATGTTGTGGCTGGCACGTAATCATTCTTCTGGTGGCATCATGGATTGTACATACAGAAACACGTGAGCATGTCTCTATCACGCATGGTCGCATGTCCACCCCTCCTCCACCTCGTCCATCCCGACTCCCACCCCCTGCAGTCTTGTTTACATGCTCCCTGTTCTTCCCCTGCATCACACAACATAATTCATGAAATTCCTGATTCCATTTCCTCGGCTCTAATTTCATCGTATTTCTTTTAATGATTTAAATGCTTTCAGGTTTAGCTCAGCTAGCTGTATCATTACGGCCTATAAATAGAAACAGAGGCCTGCTGGGTGGATATTTTGGCTCATCGTTACATAATAGGGGTTGTGATACATGTATTTGATTTTTTTAGGGGTGGGTAGGAAACATTCGGTAAGGTACTTGGTCGTACCGATTCACCACACGGAACATATTAAACAGCTAGCGTTAGCTGGCAGGCTATAACTATCATTGCAGAGTGGTAAAGTTGATGTTTACAAGTTGAAAAGTTGGTTTAGGTCCTAATAGAAAAGACAAATCTCTTGAAGAACTACAAAGAAAAAAGACTATATGCATTTAGACTGGAATAAAAACAAATATGCTAGCACAAAAAACAACAACATTGCGTAAGCATCCGCTTAAATCTTTACCTAAAGACTTACTGTACTATTAAATATATTTAAAATGGATATTTTTTGTTGTATTTATGAGACTAATTGTATTTAGCCTCCTATCCAAAAGACAACTTTCATTCTGCTTTCTAATCAACACTTGATGAATAACATTTACTTGCTAGCCGCCATTTTGTGCCAAACAAATTTGAACAACACTTAACAATGAGATCAGCAAACCATTTTCATCACTGTAGTGTCTTGTCCAATTTGGAGTTGCTCAACTTAAAGTGTGTGTGTGTGTGTGTTTTTTTTTTTTTTAACCCTATAGCGTTAAGCTAGCTCTTTGGATGTTAATGTTAGTTACACACGCATTTGCGATGAACGTCAGCACCACTTAACCCCAAGCGTGTTCGTCACGTAACTGCCGCCTTTCTATGTTTATGAATGTTTAATGTCTACTTTCCTTACTGAGCTACATAAAAGGAACACCAGTAGTGATCGTAGTGCAGTTGAACATTCCATCCGCATTTTCCAAGTGCACCCAATATTCTAGTAATGTGACGTAAATGTGAGACAAGCCTTCGTGTTCTTTTTTTTGTCAGACTCAACATCACGTTTGAGTGTCTGAGTCAATTAACACTGACTTATCGGATATTGAATACCAACGCACCAGCATGAGCTCGCCGCGTCTGTCCACTAAACACTTTTGATCTTCCGTCTTATCATCCATGTGTGAGAGAGTGATGTGCCACCATTTCACTTGTCCGTTAATCTTTGCCGGATAAGCTGGAGATACTCAGCAAGTGCCCTCCTAAGCCTGTCACGATGTATTCCATGTTTTCACAATGGTGATTGGTGGATGACCTTTGACCCCGACACTTGGCATTAGAAAAATAGCTTAAAATCACAATTTAAAATATGTGTCTTATTATTATGTTTTCATCAAAGATACAAAAATTCTCACTGCATCTTTCATGGTGGAATTAGCTCGTATTCGGGGCAGATCTGTCTCCTGCAGTGACCCGGCCGACATTTGGCCACGGGTGAGCCAAGCTTTCGTTAAATTGTCAACCAGGAGGCTGAATCTCATCATTGTGTTCCTGCCGGCGTTCCGTTCTGCCTCTTCTTCCGCCTCACCCGACAGCGAGGGTTCATGGCTGTCTGCTGCTCGCTTCGACTCGTCTAAGTAGAGCCCAGAGCGTGGAAGACAAGTGAGCGGCCAAGACAGGAAAAGAAATTTTGTGCTACATGGGCGCCTAAACACTATCAGCAGTAACATCTATGTTGTTGATTTCTGCTATGATGTGTTTTCATTTTAATATCATCTGCCCAGGGTCATTAGAATCCCAGCATGGTTATTGCTATTTATTAAACCAATACAATTCCCAAATTAAATGCTCTTCCCCTTCAGGAAAGCTCAGACTGATGTTGGCCTATTTCTGTCCTCTGATTGGTTGGTCAGAGCTACTTCATTTGGAAACCAGATTTTTTTTTTTTTTTTTTTTTTTTTTAAAAAGCAGATTTTAAATACTAAATTCAAATTGGCTGACTTGTTATGTCTACAGCTAGTGACTAGTCACTTTTCAGGTGCAGCTTTGGACATACCTTCTCACTTTGTAAGAAAAGCGTAAGGTTGAAGAAATGTTCGAGTTTAGATGATCTACAGTCCTGAACCAAGCCTTGTTTGTGTGTGTTTGTGTCAGAGGACTGATGAGGAAGCAGTGGTGGACCGTGGCGGAACCCGCTCCATGCTGAACACCAACTTTGAGAAGGAAGAACTAGAAGGTAACAACCCTCTCCGTGTTATATATTATCACCTTGCCACCATACAACACTCATTTCAAGTTTGCCATCAATTCAAAGCAAAAAGAAAAAAAATAATAATCAGACCAATGACTCCTATCTCATCCATCTGTTTTCTGAACCGCTTATTGTATGTGTAAAATCAGATCAACTTGATTTTACTGTTGCACCTCATACGGTGCAGGAGGCAAGAACAGGGCAGTCACAGTTCTCTGACCACTCAGCTGAGAGCCAGCGATGGGTGGAGAGTTTGCATCACTGGCCAGTCAGCTCGACTGCAATAAAAAAGAGGAGACAGTCAGCTCAGATTATCTTCACTCTAACCTTGCGCATGCATGCTCGAATTCCGCACGCACAAGTGTGGCAGCTAAAAGGAGGTGGAAATCATCGCTAAGTCTGCATTCAATGTAAACAAACAATGAATAGCCCGACCAAACAATTTTACTTTGGAAGAAAAATCAATCAATCAACACAGTATGGAATGGATATTCGAACACAAATGGTGCAGCAACACGATAGTGACACTCACAGCTATGCATTCTTTATGCTCTACAAAAAAAACTATGACTAATATGACAATACTGCTGTAGTTTTGTCAGTATTATACTGCCCCCGGTGGCCAAGTTGCACACAATGTCTGCAGTTGGAGCATGAAGTCCCCCCCCCCCCTTTTTTTTTTTTGTTGACTCCAGGTCACCGCACTCTATACATTGGGGTACATGTTCCTCTGGGCCGCAGATCACATCGCCGCCACCGTCACCACGGCCACAGACACAGGAAGCGTTCCAAGGAGAGGGACTCCACGGCTGACGATGGACGAGAATCTCCATCACACAGTCGGTTGTCCCGACGTTCATTACATTTTCATGCGGCTGCCGTTTGAGCAGAAATAAAACGTCGTCCTTTGCTGCAGCAGACACACCAGCCCAGAGGGTGCAGTTCTTGTTGGGGACAGAAGATGGCGATGAGGAGCACATCCCGCACGCTTTGTTCACCGAGCTGGATGAAATTTGCCTCAGAGAGGGCGAGGATGCAGAATGGAAGGAAACTGCCAGGTGGGCTTGTTTTTGTCCCACCACATCCTACTTTTGTCATCCCTGTAGACATTTTCATGTTTGCAAACAAAATCTTAGTTGGAGCGTTGCGGTGTTGTTCTTCACGTCTTCTTCTTAGGTCTCCTCTAGATCTTACTTCAAATGATCCAATTTTCTAATTTGAGTCCAAGTAGTTTAGTATCAGTACCAATGAGTGAATATCTATGTTGGTATCTAACACCCTAAAATTAATCCAATTATGACTAAAATACCAAACAATAAAAAGTCCATACAAGCATCATCATTTTTTTTTGCAATCTCTGCAATCCATCCAGATGGTTCGGCAACAGCTAGCTGCATCTATTTGTATTTGTACGTAAAGGTGGCTGAAGTTTGAGGAAGACGTCGAAGATGGTGGCGAGCGATGGAGTAAGCCCTACGTGGCCACGCTGTCCCTCCACAGTCTTTTTGAGCTCCGCAGCTGCATCATGAATGGCACTGTTATGCTGGACATGAGAGCAAATTCCCTGGAGGAGATTGCAGGTACAACAATCATTTTCATGGAGACAATGAGCCCAACACTTATTAGCAATTACAGTATATAATCCATCTATCTATTATGTACCGCTTATTAAAAAAAAAAAAAAAAAGTTCTGGTTTGCTCTCCTTTTTAGACATGGTCCTGGATCAGCACGAAGTGTCCGGTCAACTGGGTCAAGATGCTAGGAGGAGGATTCGTGAAGCTCTGCTCAAGCAGCATCACCATCAGAACCACAAGAAGCTTGCCAACCGTATTCCCATTGTTCGCTCCTTTGCAGATATTGGGAAGAAGCAATCAGAGCCTCACTCCATGGATAAGAATGGTGAGTACGTGTGAGCCATTAATTATAATAATATAATATACACGCAAACAAACTAATGACATTTAGCTGCGTATTTTGGCTGACCTGATATCAGTATTTTCTTGACAGGACAAACCGTTTCATCTCAGTCTCAGTCCGCGATCAGCGAGGGCAAACAAGACGTCAGTAGAGAAAACAGCGCCGTCGACTTCAGCAAGGTGAGCCCACCGCTGGTTTTGCTGTTTTATCTGCGGAACGTGAAACCGGGTCAAATTATTGATTTAAGATTGGGTACCCGTCTGATTTTGCAACTTAGCCTGGGAAATTGGACATTGTGTAACTAGAGGACCAAGCTATTTACATAACGGAAAATACATCGTCGTGATAGTTGCGTGGGTTTTCTCCGGGCGCGCTCACTTTCCCCGCAGGTGTTAATATGAGCGTGAATAGTTTTGTTTATGAATAAAATCCTAATCCAACATGGCCTACAAGAAGGAAAAGAATTACTGTAGCTACAACAAGGGGGGAGGGAAATCATTCTTATCATTATTAATTAATGATTATGAATTATTAAGTACATACGCACCATTTTGGATGTGAACACAAAGTCATTCAGGTCTTCCAATGATTGATTTTGGCAGGTTAAATTGGAGTTTCTATCCAATATTAAACTATAAATGAAATAATAGTGTGCCTAGTATTGACCCTTGTGGGACTCCATAACCGTTCATGTGGGAATATTCATGAACCTTTCACCATTTTACTTGTTGGACTTAAATAGGTACGGAAACTTAGTCCTGTACTTTCACAATTGCCTTTTTAGTGACTATATCCCAAATCAAGTTCTTCAATAAGTTAGTCACAATAACTCTCTCTAGAATGATGAGTCGATTGTGTATCGGTCACCAGTTCTTCAAAAGTTTTGTTATTTAGATCGACCTTCACTTCATGAAGAAGATCCCACCTGGCGCAGAGGCCTCTAACATCCTGGTTGGCGAGTTGGAATTTCTCGAACGCCCTGTGGTGGCCTTTGTCCGCCTGGCGCCCGCTGTGCTGCTCAGCGGCCTGGCTGAGGTTCCCATCACCACTAGGTTGCTCCCGCTGACTTCTGTGTTTCTTTTTGGACAGATGATCCAGCGCACTCCCTGATTGTGTCCTCTATACATACTCTCGCAGGTTTCTTTTCATCCTGCTCGGGCCTCTGGGCAAAGGTCCGCAGTACCATGAAATCGGACGGTCTATCGCAACCTTAATGACCGACGAGGTGAGGTTTTGGTCCGGGAGCCAAACTTTTAAAACAGCAATGATGACAGATTCTGTTGCTTCCTTGAAAAAAAAGGAAGCTACAGAGGAATGAATGATGAGCATCAGGATTTTCAGCAGATGTTGCCTTTCCACCCGCCCCCGTGATGAACTTAAGGCGTTGGGATGACAACCAAACTTTTTTCCCCTCAACAGATTTTCCACGATGTGGCTTACAAAGCCAAAGACAGAAATGACCTTGTGGCTGGTATTGATGAGTTCCTGGACCAAGTGACAGTGTTACCCCCTGGAGAATGGGATCCCTCCATCAGAATAGAACCTCCCAAAAATGTGCCCTCTCAGGTAAACCCCCACAAAAAAGGTTTTGTTTTGACCTGTTAGGAGTTTCCTTTCTGTTATTTATAGCAGGATTATATCCAAACCACGCCAGAATGTTTAACCTTTATTGAGCCAAGGCACTTATATGACATGGTTAAAAAAAAACACCACACACAAAGTGTCATAAAAAAATCGATACACGGGACAATTGCCATCTGTTCTGTCTGTTGCCCTAGATACCCGTTGATCGCTTAAAATACATTATTGATAATAAATAAATAATAATGAATTATGAAATAAAGAATATTGCATGACCACCACTTTTTTTCTTAACGAACACATTTCAATATGTACCAGGATTGAGATCTTCTACATTCACTCATTCATTACAGTTGTCTATTGATGCTATTTATCGTTTTCAAAATCAAATACTTCTAAGAACTAGATAGCACAGTGTGGCGGTCGGAGTTAATATTTTCTATTATTATTCGACAGGAAAAGCGGAAGATTCCTCCTCTTCCAAATGGAGTCACCGATCTTGTTGACTCCGAGGAACACGGAGGTCACGGTGGCCCTGAGCTTCAACGTACTGGAAAGTAGGTCAAAGAGAGACATTCATCGGCCTCTTCTGTTAAAATGTCACCTCAATCTTGCCGTGCTCCTACAAAAGTCCACCTTGACATAACCACATGGAGCAATGAGATAATACCACTTACAGCTTTTTTTCCTCTGATGCTCCTCCAAGGTTTTTTGGCGGTTTCATCCTGGACATCAAGCGAAAGGCCCCTCACTATCTTTCGGACTACACGGATGCTCTTAGTCTGCAGTGTCTGGCCTCCTTCCTTTTCCTTTACTGCGCTTGCATGTCACCTGTCATCACCTTTGGAGGTCTTCTTGGTGAAGCGACCGAAGGACGTGTGGTAAGTGGATTCAAAAAAAAAAAAAAAAAGATATCGTCGCTCCCATTTGACATTTCCCTCCAAACTATTTTCAGAGCGCTATCGAGTCCTTATTCGGGGCTTCCATGACTGGAATCGCCTACTCGCTTTTTGCCGGGCAGCCACTCACAATCCTTGGCAGCACCGGTCCGGTCCTTGTTTTTGAGAAGATCCTCTTCAAGTTCTGCAAGTATGTCTTTTTTTTATTTTTTCGAAGTATTTTGAATCATTTTGCAAATTGATGTTGAGGACTTTCTCGTCCTCTTGCAGGGACTACGGCCTCTCCTACCTCTCCCTGAGGGCCTGTATCGGCCTTTGGACGTCCTTTTTCTGTCTCCTGCTCGTGGCCACGGATGCCAGCTCACTTGTTTGTTACATCACAAGGTTTACAGAGGAAGCCTTTGCTGCCCTGATCTGCATCATATTCATCTATGAGGCCCTGGAGAAACTCATCCACCTGGGCGTGCACTACCCCATCAATAAAAACAACAACCTTCAGAAGCTAACACTGTATTCGTAAGTGCTAAAAAAAAGAAGAACCCTGTTGTTGAGTGAGATCAACTGACCAACTTGGAATTATCTGGTCTACACAGGTGCACTTGTGCAGAGCCCCAAGATCCCAGCAATGAGACTCGGCTGTTGTGGCAGGAGAGAAACATCACAGCCTCTGAGGTCAACTGGACCATGTTGGAAGTTAAGGTAAATCATTTTTGGAACTCACCCGACAAATCGAAACATGTGGACGGGGCCTTTAGAAGATTTCCGTTGTCGTTTATCTCGCGATCGTCCTCATCGTGTCCTCTGGTGCCAGTAGGAGTGCGAAGAGCTGCACGGGGAATTCGTGGGGAGCGCCTGTGGTCCCCACGGCCCTTACATTCCAGACGTCCTCTTCTGGTGTGTGGTCCTCTTCTTCTCTACTGTCTTCATGTCCGCCTTTCTCAAGGAGTTCAAGACAAGGCGTTACTTTCCGACCAAGGTCAGTACTAGCCGAGCCACCTTGTGGTCTTAATGACCTCAATGAAGTTTTTGTTCAGGTTCGGGCCATCATCAGTGACTTTGCAGTCTTCATCACCATCCTCACCATGGTTCTGGTTGACTACGCTCTGGGCATTCCCTCACCAAAATTACAAGTTCCCAACAAGTTTAAAGTGAGTCTTAGCTAGCTCAAACAATCAAAGATCAGGTTGGCTTTTTTTTTTACTCCAAAAGAAGAACCACAGCCACAGCGATCCACGTTCTTGCAAACACCAGCTCATGTCTTGAAGAAATCCCAAAAAATGTTGTACTGTTTTTAGCCAACCAGAGATGATCGCACCTGGATTATAAATCCCGTGGGCCCCAACCCATGGTGGACCACCATCATCACCTTCATCCCTGCTCTGTTGTGCACCATCCTCATCTTCATGGACCAACAGATCACAGCTGTGATTATCAACAGGAAAGAACACAAACTGAAGGTATCCACACCTGGAAATGACTTGCGGAGAAAATACTCTGAAAATGGCCGTGCTTTTTCCAGAAAGGCTGTGGCTACCACCTTGACTTGTTTGTGGTCGGGGTGATGCTGGGCGTGTGCTCTGTGATGGGCCTGCCGTGGTTCGTGGCCGCCACCGTGCTTTCTATCTCGCACGTGAACAGCTTGAAGCTGGAGTCCGAGTGCTCTGCACCCGGAGAGCAGCCCAAGTTCCTGGGCATCCGTGAGCAGCGCTTTACCGGCCTCATGATCTTCACCCTCATGGGCTGCTCTGTTTTTATGACCTCAGTGTTGAAGGTCAGCAAAATAAATTCATGAATTATGTCAATACGTAGACATCACCGATGACTTTTCTGGGTTTTCATTCTAGTTCATCCCGATGCCTGTGTTGTATGGAGTGTTTCTCTACATGGGGGCTTCTTCACTTCGAGGCATCCAGGTAAGTCTTTTTGTCATTTTTTTTTGTGTCCAATCAAAGTGGACGGCAATTTTTTTGGCTCTAGTCTAGTTGGTCACATTATTGGTTATCATTCTGAACCACCAACATCTCCAAATGTCTTGGATTGTCTAGATCAGTAATACTCTCAAGGGTGCTACGTGGGCTCCCTCTAGTGGCATGCGAGCGAATCGCGGCCTTTTGTACAATTCAGTTGTATTTCACTTAAATTTAGTATATTTGCATTGGACATTGAATTTTTTTTCTCTTTTTTAAGAAATAGGTACGGAGAGGCCAATAGCAATGGCTACATATTTTTGAGAAAAGATGAATCCTGTAGCTTGATCTGACCTCTCTGTTGACAGTTCTTTGACCGTCTCAGATTGTATGGGATGCCGGCTAAACATCAGCCTGACTTCATTTACCTTCGCCACGTTCCTTTGAGGAAGGTGCACCTTTTCACCATCATCCAGCTCAGCTGTTTGGTGCTGCTATGGGTCATCAAGACCTCCAGGGCCGCCATCGTTTTCCCGATGATGGTAAAAAGAAAAAAAAAGTCAAGAGAGCAAAACATTGAAAATGATCTCATGGTGCGGACTCAAAAGTGGTTATTGAATTTATGTTACTCAAGGTCTTGGCACTCGTCTTCATCCGTAAGCTCCTGGACTTCATCTTCACCAAGAGAGAGCTCAGTTGGTTGGATGACTTAATGCCGGAATGGAAGAAGAAGAAACTTGAAGATGCCGCGCAAGAGGTGTAGTGATACGTAAAGGTGTAGAGACGACGACGTCTCCTTTGCGTTGCTGACGGCCGCTCGCGTTTCTCCTCAGGAGGAACACAGTATTATTGTAGAAGAAGAAGGCATTGTGCAGGTTCCACTTGAAGGACACTACAAGTAAGTTTAGAATTCATTTTGGAACCACCACATAGATTGAACCTGTATTGTCTTTGTATTTTCAAATCGGATTTATTTTTGGATATATTTGAAGGAGCGACCCAGCCACAGTGAACATCACCGATGAGATGTCTAAGGGTTCCTTCGGGAATGTTTGGAAGGGCGTGAACCCCGTGGAAAAGGAACCGGCTGCTAAAAGGTAAACCAACAGCAAAAAATGTTTTAGGCTCTTTATTATTTCGAATCGAATTTTCACAGAATTAGGTCACTTTTGTTTTTTTTTTAAGTTTTGTCTCGTTTCCGTTTGTTAACATTACATTCTTACGCCAGCCACTGGAGCTACAGGGATTTGAACTTGTTTAGCTAAATCAACTTCAAGAACTTTCTGATCCTGAAGACCCCTTTTTTTTTTTTTCGACAAATGTTTGCGTGAACATGAATTATGAGCAGCCCTGTCCTTATGCTTGTCCAGCCAGTAGACTAACATAGAATCTCCTGCATTGCTTCCCTCTGCCTCATTCCACCCTTCAAGCTCCCCTTCCTAACTTCCTAGAAGCTGAGAAGCCAAAGGTGAGTCTTGTCCTGTTGCTTGTTTAGGGCTGCAACCTTTGACCCAGTGATGTCAAATGAAT
The DNA here is from genome assembly GCF_054491065.1 of Syngnathus leptorhynchus. Taxonomy (NCBI): domain Eukaryota; kingdom Metazoa; phylum Chordata; class Actinopteri; order Syngnathiformes; family Syngnathidae; genus Syngnathus; species Syngnathus leptorhynchus. The sequence goes on from NC_141195.1 coordinate 24,063,682, forward strand.
GCCTTTGTTTTGAATTGCTGCCCGTGCATGTTTGCCCCTTTGCATGTTAGGAAGAATTGAGTGGAAACTCAACGTAATTCAGAAAATGGATGGATAGATCAACTTAAGGGTTTGAGGTACAAGTTGTCGCTGAGATGATTTGCAGAATTTGCAATATAACTGGTGGCAGTGATTCAACTTCGAGACATAAACTCGAACTTCTCGTCATCGTGTTACGTTTTCAGTGCGTTCAAAAAAATCACGTCGGTATCATAACAATAATAGAGCAAAGAGAGAGATTCACGTTTGGAAGTTGGAACCACACTCACTAGTTTGAGTTTATTTGCACAACTTTCTATAGTTACCTATCTATCCAATCAGATTGTGCCATTGACATACATGTACTGCTTCCAGCCACTAGGGGGCATGTTTGCATGATATCTTCGGATTGAGATGATAGTTGTGCTGTGCACTAGTCAATTAATTTGTTCCTTTATGGTATTTTCCCTCAGCCTTCCTCTGCATTTACAAAAAAAGTCATTTGCTAGTATTTCAATACATTGTGTTGTTTTTTTTTTTTTTCTCCCCTCACCTGCCCAGTTTACCCAAAAAAGTTGAGAAGCGCCACAAACGTCGGAAACACGACAAGAGCTTGGATCGGGAGACAAGCTTGTGATGACACACATTGGCAGACAATGCCGTTGTTTTGTCTCTTTTGTTCATCAGAAAAGAAAAAAAACTGTGCCACACTCCACCACCTTTGTACTGTGATTTTTTTTTTTGTGTGTCGTGTGCAACTTCTGTATGAAACATGACATTAGAAACAACATCGGCGACTATATTAAAGAATCAATGCACATTTGCGTGAAACCAGCAACAAAACGGGCCAAGTGAAGGACACTTTTTTGAAAAATATTTTCATTGTATTTATATGTTTCGCAAAACTTAGAACATTTCTAAAATCCTGCCTCAGCAAAATAGTAAAATTGCTTAAATATGTGATTATTGTAGAATTTAGAATTTCTGTGAAAAGTGTGTCAAAAGTAAAATTTTTTGGGGAAGGGAATATTATATTAAATCTCATATATATATTCTGTATATTTATTACTTTTGGTGATGTTACAGCTGTTTTATTTTCCCTTCATCTTTTGCAAAGTAGCACGTGATCTTGGCAAATTGCTACTTGGTCTTTTTCCTCTTTGTTTGTTGCTGACCTTTCGAGTGGCTTGTACAAAAATCTTTACCACTGTCATCTTGCTGTCATCCACGGACCTAATCTGTCTTCTGTGTTGTGTTCAAAATGACATTTATTTTAAAAAGCACCATTAGTACTCCTAGAGATGCAATAAAAACTTTTTTTCTGCAAAGGGCAACCTGTAATATGTGCTGATCAGTCTTAACAATGTATAATACACACTATATTTTATTCAGTGTTACTAATATATAACTGAAAATGATGTCCAAGGCTTTTGTTTTTTTTTCTGACATAGATGTTTCCTTGATGCTTAAACAAACTAATAAGAGGTCAAAATGATATCACTATCACATATTTTGACTGCATCTGTGTGTATTTTGTTTGCCTTAAACTTTGATAGACAATAGCCATGTGCATTCGCTTGACAATTTGACTGGCCATTGTGAAATAATCCGTTTCGATTTGTTCTTCAATTGTGCTTTTTCTTCAGCTGAATGAAAAAGGATTTGATTGGCGTGTCTATAAAAAAATGAAATAAACATACATAAAGAGATGCTTTTTTTTCCTTTTCTATCTTTGTTTTCAGAAAATTTGAACTCAACAGGCAGTGGTTTAGCACTTTGTGAGCAATTCTTTTCTGCCAAAATAAAAGAGAGAATCAAATATATCTATTCAAAATAAGTTAGCATGATGCTAATAGTAAACACAATGCAAAACGCTGTCGACAAAACACCAACATGTGCAATAGAAGTAATGCAAACGTTGGATGAAAAAACATTTATTTTGCCCAGCAGAATTGTTTATACCTAAGCTTTAAATTTTTTTGTAACTTTTATAAATAGAAAATAATTTAAATGCGTAGAAAAAAAATCATTATGGCAGTGCTTTCAAAACAATGGAAGAATTTTTTTTTTTTTTGGTATGGCTTTTCCTGTTCCTCATATTTGTTTTCTTGTGTTGTCCTCAGCGGTCAGCTTGTCCTATCTTGCTGGAATACACAGAACATCATAATAGGAACATGCTACTTGGTCAAGGTAACTACTGAGTAGCCTTTACCTCTCCTCTGAAGACTTGGAGTTCATCACCCAGAGTAAGTACTCCTTGGCCGCCATGGAATCCAGCACTTTGCTTACGTCACTGGTGAAACTTCCGTCCACGTGCCTCCTCCGGTTTGACCCGCAATCCTGCAGCTTGACATTCCATCTGGGTACATGCACACCATGGAAACCGTTACTGGGCCATATGGTTGTCTGGGTTGTTTTCTTTTTTTAATGTCAATTGTATGGTTATTATTAAGAATTTAAAAGCATCTTTTCAGAAACCTGCTTTGTTATATTGATCTGATCATATGCATTTTACCGTTACCCGTAAAACTGCTTGGCCACTGCTGGTTGTGCCCTTCGGCAAAAACAATGCGAATTTCACGTTCATTTAGCGATCCTTATTCACAAACCATCCATCCATCCATCCATTTTCTGTCTTCCTCAGGCTCACGGATTGCCGGACAAAAGGCAGAATACACCCTGGACTGGTTACCAGTCAGTCACAGGAAACAGACGGACAGCCTTTTACGAGCGAGTACTGAATCCAAGCAAAAAAAAAACTGGTAACCGCTTACAAACCTGTGCACCGAAATTAAAAAAAGTGATGATTAAAATGTGTACAAATTTAATCTCATTACATTTTGATAGCTGAATGATTTTGAAGCTATAAATCAGCACAGTATTTATTCAACCTGTAACCTATTGGATGCTAAAGAAGCTAAATCGATTAGCTAACGTTGTTCATGTTGTAAAATGTCACTCCACTCAACGCATTCATGTGATTTATTATTACACGGAAAAGGGACATGAAGGTCAAACGGGCCGGGACGGCAAGGTCAAAGCAGCCGGGGATGTTGTCCCAGTGGAATCAGGCACTGGAGGAATGCAAAGAAGCAGGAAGTTCCCCTACTCTCTTCTGGTTTGTCCAGACATGAGCCCGGCGACAAAATCTTTCACGGCCTGGTCCTGAAGGTATGAGCTGACGTCGCTGGTGTATGTGCCCTCGGCGTGACGCTTTTCCATGCTGCTGGGAACAAGAGCGTCATGTTCCGTCAGTGCAAACGGTGGCTAATGCTAAAGCCGGTTAACAGCCGAACAACTGAACATCCTCATTCGCTCACGGAACGGGTTAACTTCATAAATGTATGTTGCCGCTATTAACCGATTATCAAAATAAATTTTGGTCGTATTCTTACCGTACAGCAAATGCAAGAGGTTAGGGTTAAGGTTAGGGTTAGGGTTAGGGTTAGGGTTAGGGTTAGGGTTAGGGTTAGCATATGCAAGAGGTTTTTTTTTTAAACCCCAAAATAAACTTAACCCGCCTCAATACTACAACTATCAAGCTGCATCGAAACCATCAATGCAGAATCGCAACAAGTGAGAACCACAAAACAGAATTCGACTTATTAAAAAGTAAAAATGCTGCTTTTCGAATATTTGATTCTCGGTAGATTGAAAAACACCAATTATATTTAGCAAATATCATACACATTGTCTATCAGAACAAAACATAAAGTGGACCACTAACCCGCTCCGCTTGTTGTTCACGAGCCATTGAACAAAGTCCTGAGCTTTCCGGTCTTCAAGATATTTGCTGTAGTCGTTGGAAAAAGTTCCCTCCGAATGTCTTCTCATTAAAGCATCGTCTGTCTCTGAACTTGAGGAGGAAGAACATGTCCTTCACAAAAGAGACGGTAGCAAATGTAACCTCACTTACTACTATATTTCCAATCGGGGGTTGTACCTTGAGATGTCTTGAAGAGGAACCTGCCAGCTACATTGGACAAAGCTGAGGACGACAAGGAGACCAACCAAGGAGCGAATGTTTGTCATCGCTACAACCTGTCTCATAGAATGAAAAGCAAACGTACACAGTAAGCGTGATCAATTTTACAGCGAGCGTCTGTGAAGATCTCACCTATATTTCCTCTTTCAGAAGAACGCCAACTTTCCAACCTGTGGCTCTTGAATACCTGAAGGTGGATCTGCTCGGATGGGTAGGTTTCTGCCTTATTTACAGCCCAGCAATTACTTTCAGTCCATTTGTTAAATGTGTTTCAGCCCTCGTCAGGAAATGTGTTGGGGCGTGATGCCAGGTAAAGGTGCAATGTTCAAACAAATAAAGTCAACACTACCGGCAAACAGCAGGATGTCATCCTGAAATGGGCCACCATTTATTTCCTGCATTTTAATGTGGGCACAATGAGTCCCTATTTTAGGATCCATGACGATTCATCTTTAAAGATGACACGTGTGTTAGAAACCTTACGCGCAGGCCACAAGGAAATTGACCTTGAGCTTCTCCACAAACTTTTAATGGGAGGAAAATCGTGGAGGCGAGAAAGGTGAACATGAAGTGGTTTGAATGGGACTATACCTTGTGAAAGTTCTTATGCAAGGCTTGGCTTCATAAATTCAAATATTCTTCAGTTGTTCTCTGAAAACTTTTTGGGTTTAGTGCTTTTTCTGCAATGCTCTTTGATGCCACTAGTCGGCGTCAAAAGCCCTGCTTATGAGCAAAATAGTCAAGGATGAAACAAAGTTATACATTTGGACTGATGGATGTCCATTATCTTAAAAAGTCAATGCCGAGTAGCTTGTTAATGATAACCGTGTCAACATCTGTGCTTTCCGGTTGTTTTGTAATTGGTTCTTGCTTTTTTTTTTTTTTTTTTTTTTGTGCTCCTCTAGTCACTGCTGCAGTCAAAATATTTATTTGATCCATTGTTTGCACAATAAATTAAATTCTGCTTAGGATCCAATAAAGTCATGGGCTGACACGCTTAGTTAATGAAAAGTCAAAAGAAGATGACATCACGTGTACTCATGAACTTAAGTGAGGGGGGCGGGGCGGGGCGAGGAGAGGGCGTGTCTTGCTTACCATGCAATCTTAACCTTCCAAGTTTTAAGTAAGTACCGTGCAACTGAAAAGTGTTCATTGTGCTTCAATTTGTCCACCTTTGATTTTACAGCTCGACTCAAGAGCCCATCATGACAATGTAAGAAAATCAAGTGGTTTTAAAATCTTAGGCAAATTTATAAAAAGTGAAAAAAAAAGAAAAGTCACCAGTAGGTAAAATTGTGCGCATACCAGCGTCTTCAGCTCCCATTTAACAAGTGCACAGCCATTCAAATTTACAAAGACACGCGCCTTCTTTGTCATCTTGAAAAAGGCCCTTTAACTTGATCGCCATCAATACGGCAATGTTGGCCTCTGTTTAAATTCAACGAATCAGTTCAACGACAATTTGCTTTGTGACATCCTCAGGAGTGCGTGGAGTGCCGATCCAGTCGACTTCATGCGAAGCATCTCTGTAAGAAGTGGCTCATGTGGGTATAGACGTGCTGGTAGGCAGAACCGGGAAGTCCGTGGTTCTTGTCCGTATACCACTAAAAGACAACACTTTTAGAATTTTCATTTGGATCCATATGGTGGTTCCTTTGCTCACCATGGCTTCAAAGTCCACCTGCTCGTTCACCAGAGCTTCAGAGATCTCAGCTGCCTGCTGGAAATGCACGTTGTCTAGAAAGTGTAAGCATATCAGGATATGTTAACGTGACGATTTTTATTTTGTTTAATCGATCGGGGGCGGGGCAGGGGGCTACTTGCTCATCCACCCATCCGTTTTTTCATAACTCACCATCAGCTGTTCCGTGAATGAGAAGATACTGTACTGAATGGAAGTTCTTGGCCCGTCCAGTAACTGTTGAGCTCTGCGCAGAGCGAGATTGGATTTGAAGACGTACTCTACGAAAAAGTGTTTGTGAAAACTTACAGCGTAGGCGACTGGATTGTCATTTGGCGTTGTCATGTACCGCTCGGTGTAGATGGTATCTGGAAAGAACCCAAAGTGGACCTTTGGTATTTGATCTCTTGTATCATCATATTTTCTTCTGGGTTGGCGGTCTTGCTATTTCACATTTTGTTTTGTTCGTACAATTAATATTTTGGTGTAGCCTTCATTTCTTTTGGGTGCAATTTAAATGTTGACCACTAGATGGCGGAATACTGGTTTGAAAGAAGATCAATCAAAAAAAATGTCGTGTGAATTTTGCAAATAAAGTAGAAAAATACCATAATATTCCCATTTGGAGACTGGAGCAACTGCCATTCCACATTTAAAGACTCCACTTCCAGAACCCAAGACCATGGAAGCCACATATCCACCATAAGACTAAACCAAAACAAAAAAGTCCCATGAGGCGCAAAGTGACTTCAACATGAGCTACTTGTTCTACTCACCCATCCCCATATAGCAATTCTATCTTTATCAATAAATCCCATTTTGATGAATTCCCTAAAACAGAAATATCCTTTAGACCTTCTCGTAGAAGGAGAAATAATTGTTGACCCTTCACCTCCTTACCTTGCCGCTGTTATCTGATCTTCCACCTCGTAGGTTCCGAGACGTTTATAGATTTCGTGCATTAGCTTGTCGCCTTGGTAACCGCTGCCTCTCCCATCAAAACTGGCCACGATGATCTTCTCTGTGCTGGCCAAGTATGTGGACCAGCTTACTCTGTAGGTAAAGTCTACTTTCTGGCTGCAGGGACCTGCATACCTGAAAGTTTGATGAGTGTTTTGATCTATGAGACAGTTTTTTTTTTTCAATTCCATCCGGTTTGTGGAGCTAGCGATGGGCTCTTACACGTCAATCAATAAGGGGTACTTCTCTGACTCATCGAAGCCCGGTGGCAAATACATCTTGTACCAGAGCTCTGTCACCAACGAGAAAAAAGTCAAAGATTTAATAACGCTAACAACCACGCACATTTTTCAATTTAGTGAACTCACTGTATCCGGCAACGGTGATAGTTTCTCGACGCACGGTGGGCATTTGGATATCAGAAATGAGTTGGCCAAATAGTTTGTTATCCTCCAAACGCATCAGCTCTAGTGATTCATTGAAAGACAATTAAATCAAAGTCATTGCTAGCTTAAGCTAACAACTCTCACCTTTGTCTTCTTTGCTATCCATAAGAGAACTGTAAGGTATGCCCGGACCTTGAATCAAACGTAAACAACTTCACGTCACGGGACATTCCAACATATATGACACAAAAAGATAAGAACTGACCACGGCAGGTCATGAGGAAGAATCTGGCATTGTGGCTGAAATAAGCAGAATTATACTGGCACTTTTCACCGCCCAAGTTGCAAGTTAGACACTTGACCTCGCCATCGGTCCATCTGCAACAAAGTCGTATTAAAAGGACGCAAGCGGAATTTCACAAAGGTCTTACCTATAAACATTCCTTCCTCCAGGTTTGCCTCCCTCTTGGTTACTTGAGTAGTATCTATGGAAATATGATGTGTGTTAAAGATATAAATATCCTTAATGGACGATATCAAAGATTTTGCATCAATCCATCCAAGTCATCATTTAAAGTCGCCTAGCCGTAATCGCAAGTTTTCGAAACAACTACGCTATCCAATTGGCTACCGCCGCCACTATTTTCTTTACCGTTTGTGTCCCCGGGCAAGCAGAGGCCTATCCCGGAAGACTTTGGGGTGAGAGGTAGGTTACACCCAGGACTGGTCGCCAGCCAACTGCGGGGCACATATAGACAACCCATTCACACTAACGGCCAATTTAGGGACTTCAATTGACCTAACGTGTGTCTTTTAGGGAAGTGGGAGGAAGCAGGAGGCAAATTCATTCACGTCAATCACCTTTCACCAAGATTAACAAACGCAAAGTAGGCCCTGCCCCCCCTTGAGGAATCCAAATAAACTTACACACTATCAGCAGTTACTTTCTGAATGCTAATGACTTCCCATTCTCCTGTAGTGATTGGCGTCACCTTGCCCTGCAAAAGATACGTTAGCATAACGTTGACCCCAAAATAAATAGATAACGGTCGTGCCTTTGTACACTTAACCAACCTCCACAATATGATGCAGGTGCTTGTAACCTTTGGGGTCACTCATCAATAAGTAATAACTCTTCTTATCATTGGAAAAAACTGGAGCTGCTGGGGAAAACTAGCCAGAAAAAAAAAATACGTTAGCATAGCTCATAACATCATGTTTCATAGCTACGCTAGGTAAATTATTTTATTTTTTACCCGTCCAATCCAACCAGTGATGCTTTTCACCTCTTGAATCTACCAAACAAAAACAAAAAAAAGACAGAGAAGATATTATATATATTTGTCAATTTTAAATTGTCAACCCAAATAAACGTATGAACGTCTCAGATTGTATATATAGTATAGGCTACACAACAAACTGATGAATAAGTCGTTTTCAAAACAAAGACGAATAAAAACTGTTCAAATATTTAAAAATAAAATATTGAAATCAAATATTTAAAAATAAAAATTCATTTTAAAAAGAACGGTTATAAAAATTACTAACAATATATCTATTTCTTTTAAAGTAAAAACAGTTAGACATTTTTCAAATTGACAATTTGTCTTTGCGGGCCACCTAAAATGATACGACGGGCCGTATCTGGCCCCCGGGCCTTGAACTTTGACACTTGTGATCTACATATTGTATAGTGAGACTGGCAAGTACACGACTAGCTTTGTACCGCAACGGGGACCCAAGTGAAGTTCTTGAGGTCATAAAGCTGAAGGATAAGGTGATTTTGGAGCCTTTTTAGCCATTGGACAGCAAGACGCTGGTCAGTCCCCCAAGTCACTGTGGCCAGGTAGTGCTCCCTATTTAACCAGAGACGACAACATTCAATCTTCTACCGACACATTCTTTAATAGCTATGAGGCTTCTCTTACTGTGAGCTGAATGTTTCTGGAACCGGGACCTCGGAGATAATTGTTGTATTGTCTGTGTCCACAACAAACAGTTTCACCTCTGGGTTTGGGGAACCTGCCTGAAGACAACAGTGCCAAAACACTTGACATCGGATTGAAGGTTCTTTGGATATGTGATGAGGGACCCACCTTGGGATATGGGATAGAAATAGTAGTGGGATACTGCTGGTCCCCGTACCAGGTGAACTCCGCAATGGGGACCAATGTATCATTGAACTCGGCGTAAGCCACATATTTCCCTCCTGGGGACCACCAAAGGCCCTGATTGGATGAGAACATCTCCTCTGGTAGGAGGAACAAATATGAAAGCCAATTGTTAGGAGACTCCGGTAAAGAATAACCGCACATTGAAATATCAAATATCCGTCAAGTGGCAAACGTAAAGATTAGGACTGCACGTCTCTCCAGTATAAAACGATTTATGTTGAATTTGGTTTTTAACTCTCCTCTAATAGGAGGGTACCAAACGTTATGTAATTTTCTAGTATTTTTTTTTTTTTACTTACCCTCATACACCCAATCTGGAATTCCATTTGAAATCTGATTTTCCTTGCCACTGTATGTCACTTGTTGGGGCGATGAATCCGGGCTGGTCTTTATATACACATTATTTTTCCACACAAAGGCCTAGAAATGAGAACAAGCGTACGACGGCTCAGTAATCCATTTCTTATCGAGAGTTGACATCAAGTGTTTGGAAAAGGCAGCTCTAAGTTTTGCTGATCCATTAAAGTTGACATTGATTCAATCACACTCACCAGTTTATTCCCTGCAGGTGCCCAAGCCAAATATTGGATTTCTTCAGGAAGTTTAGAAGGTTCTACAAACTTGCTGAGATGACATAGGACAGTATTCAAAGCAAGTAAAAAAAAAAACAACAATCCAGCACATAATCTTTCTGCATACTTACTTCAAAATCCGATCATAAAGTGAGTAGGAAGCTACGAATGAATGCCTCCACAGCTATCGGGGAAAGGAAATGTTCAGTTGTCGGTAAATTCACCGTCAAATGGAATACACACACAAAAAAAAAAAAAGAGTTAAAAGACCCACAAGGTGTCTTTGAGACATCTCCTTAACTCCATTTTGAAAATTAAGATTCTCCACATAACCTAATATTTAATGAGAGAAACATGCAGTGATTTTAACCCAAATATCAAAAGTTGAGTCTCACCATCGTGTAGTTACTCATAAATGCCACATATCTGCGATCAGCAGACACTTGATAGTCGGAAGCCTCTTTTTCTCTCTGTTTGCATAAGAAAAGATGATTTTACAAGTAAATGTTCTGATCCAATAAGAACTGCTGGTCAAACCGGTTAAAAAAAATTTTTCTGGTAACAATTCAATCTCCAGAGATCAAAACACTTACAAATATGTCTGCGCTCAAGAAGATGGAGGACTTTCCTGTGGTCACGTTATGAAGATAGACTGAGCCTTGTCGCTGCTGCAAATACTCATCATCTACAAAGGGAATGCAAAAATGCTGACATCTGATTGGCACTGAAATTCAAAATAGCGTGGAGTGATACCTACCAGAGATCCACCGGATGCTGGCTGATCTTGGTTTGAGGGAACTGTTGAACACATCCGCCAGTGAGAAAAACTTCTCTTCTATGTTTTCATTCTGCTTCTCTGATAAAGACAAGAAACTTGGATGTTGCATGCTCAGCACTCATCAAACTTGCTCTGATTTACTCAAGGAATCTACATTTCAAACCTTTTGACTTGTTTACAAGAGAGATGAAATAATTAACAAGTCTAATATATTCTTCATTCCATTGTCCCAAGGGACCAGGAAAGGTTCTTGAAATGTCCCGTCAAGATAATTTAACTCTACTTTACAGCCTGTTGTAATCTCTTCTCTAGGAGGCGCTAAAGAGTCTTTTGGAATTCTTCAAGTTATGGTCTACTAACTGTATGAAATAATTAGATGGTCGGCCTCATAATTTACGGGTTGGAGTCCCTTAGTTCAACGAAGCTAGCTTCCTTCCTTTCTCCCTCGTACCTGAAAAAGTACTTCAGAGGAACTTCTTTCTCTTTGAATCAACTCTGTAGCTTTTAACAATGGATTTTTGTTGATTGAGATTGTTTGCCTTTACAGAAAAGACATCCGATGAAGTAGTTGCATAGAAGTTATCCCATATTTATTCAATAGCCTTTTGACAATAAATCTTATTTGATCCCATGCTTTGCTGATATGGTGAGTAAAGATCTTCCGGTGGACATTCATAATGAGTCTTTTGATAACAACCATAAAAGAAGGGAGGGACAAGTAGCGGCTTGAGAAGGTTGGAAACAACTTACGACTGCTGATGGTACTTAAGTGTTAACTATTAACTTTAATTTGGGTTCTGTGATTAGCCTTGAAAGATAAATTCAATCATCTGAAAAATTGGGAGGGAAAGAAAATGGATAAAAATTGGGAAAATGACTTACCTTTTAAGTAAATCACAGTTGGTACTGTGATCAGAACAATGACAACAACCAGTCCAAGAATTCCGAGGACCACCTTGGCAATGGAGACCTGATTGGAAGGAGCAAAAATTTCATGTAAAACACCAACTTTAGTTACATGAACATGTGCTGTCAATTAACTGACCATAATTAAAAAAAAAAAAAAAAGAAGACTCAACAATATGGGTCCAAAAAAAAATTCACAACAGCACCCATGCAGCGTCAGAAAATTGTGCTCGCAGTTAGTTGTATGTCTATCCAACTTAGCTGTTAAATATTACCTTTGGTTTCAAGGGTAAGCCAATAAATGCGTTAACAGCAGAGCAAAGTTTGACAAGTTGAATCAACTTTGAAGAAACCGAAAGTTTTCTTTCATCAAAATCCTTTCAATCGAGATTTAATCACACCCCCTTCCTTTGTCGTCAAAGTGTTTTCATAGTATACTTGTGGTGTTTACTTTTTAATACTATCCAAACCTAAGGGAAATTAGATTTGTCTTTATCAGTTAACAAGTTCGTCAATGTTATTATTTTTTTTATTTCTCTCATCCTAAAATTACTTTCCCAAAAGGAAAATTCCGTTCTTTATTAATAATATATTGAAGTTTGTTTTCATTATTATTTGTTTGGATAAGAAGTTTGTAGAGGTCACTTCCTCTCACAAATAAAACAGCGACATCTAGTGGTGATATGGCAAACACCCTCTCTCTGCGTAACGTAGGCTCGGGGGAGGGAGGGGCGGGGCGAGAGAAGAGGGCTGCTCTTTTGACACGCACGCACGCACGAAGAACCCCGACCTGACCCGACCCAACACGACTCTCAGGAGTAAATTGACATTACGTGACAATAAGGTTGCCCCAGTGCCCACTGAACACATTTAAGATTATTTTTTTTTGTAATTCTTGAGCGCGCTCGTGCGCCCCCATGTGGATTGCGCCCAAATTTCCCATAGCAAAAACCGTCCCTGATCATAAGTATTGTATTTACTTTACAAAATGTATAATAAAAGCCATGTAGTTTTTAATGACATGAAACAAAAGTGAAAACCACATCATTCCACGGAGCAGTCTATTTCCGTCCTGCCGGAAGGTGTGAGACGATGATTAGGCTGCGTCCACAGTAAAAGCCTGTTGAAAGCTTCACAAATAGAGAAGCTCTACATTTATGGGGAATAAACACCATTTTCAACACTTGTTCCACTCAGAGCGGACATCCTCAGCAAACAAATCTTCCCTAATGCAGCATGCCTTGTTTGATGAGTACAACCTTTCCATTTACATGCCACTAAACCAAATTCTTTATAGGGGGCATTTTGAACACATTTACCCTCAGCCTTGGAGCTACTTTAATTTTTTTTTTCTATTCCTAAAACAATACTCGTGATTTTTTTATTTTTTATTTGACCTCAATCACTGAATTGTCTGCCATTTGGCTTTGTGCCTTTTCACTTGTCTTTATACACTTGTTGGCAGTCTATGACGTGTGCTTCTGTTACATTACCAAACTTAATAAGCACATCAACATGCACTAATAATTTAATTTAAAAAGAATGGCTGGAATATCCATCAATTCATTCAGCCAGCCATCAATTTTCAACACATCTTCAAGACAGAGTGTAAAAAAAAAAAAGGCGCATCCAACTTTAATCAATTTTAATAACAAGACGGTGAAAGGGCGACACCGCGTGGCAGCTTTGCGTTACTACCATACATATGTATGCATTTATTTGTTTTATTTTGCTCTCCATCTCCGATGTCTTTGCTGTAATTGTGTGTTTCTCATTTAGTTTATGCTATTCCCCCAGCGGGAAGAAGAAAATATTTCACTCCGTCTCAACTCTCCTCAGCGACTATAAATACGATCATTTGACTCTAATTTTTTCAAATAAATATATCTCTACATAACATTATTTTGTAACGTGGGTTTTACATGAGCCAGTTCGTCTGATTTGCAAATTTGTAATTTCTTGCAGCTAAAATGTCGAATGGTCGAGGAGGGTTGTAAATAGATGTATACCCAAAGCGCGGGGCGGGCCTGATTACGTCACATTTCGACTTGAATTTCCGCTCACGTCTGACTGGAATTTACCGAAAGTCTAAAGGGTGTCACTTGTGTTATTCACACTTTAACATTTTACAATTTTCAACCTTAAATCATCATCAAATGGCTTATCCCGGATACGGTGGGGTGAGTACGTTGGACGTGCTCACGTTTTTTTTTTTTTGAATAATCGACTTCCAGTTCTTGGTTGACACTGTCGTGTTTCCCCAAGTGTTTCACAGTTTTGAAACACAAATAAGTTCAATTCTCGTATATTACGTGTCACATTTGCAACAAAAAATAACGTTTGTGTCGGTTCCAAAATGACCGTAAGTAAACGACTTCCGGGGTTGGAAAATGTCAACCTCCATTTTTTTTTTGGTCAGTCCCGTTTGCTGTGTCATTTGCAAGCAAATGTTTGAGTATCATCTGCAACACATCTAGAAATTGTAAACCCTAACGACAATGTCGTTTGCTCGACGCGCACCGAGGAGTGCAAAAATAGGAATGCAGACATGACGGCGATAGCCCCCAACATGCCCACATTTGCCACTGGTTGCTAAGCGACCAAACAGAGAGTAGCCTGGTGTCTTTTCCGCTTGTTTGCACATCAAACTGTTCAATTTGACATCTTTACAACAAAAGCCATTGTTTGATTTATAATTTGAAGGTGGAGAAGGAGACAAACGCCAGCTAAAATTGTCATTGAGAAAACTTTCATTGAATTAACCAATTGTTTGATTTTTACAAATGACTATCGTGACTAATTAAAAGGAAGTCATAGTATTTTCCGACTCAATTAGTCATCGATGCGTTTTTGTTTATATACGTCATCAACTTCTGCCATTCAACCTGCTTGCAGCTGCCTGAGTTGTTACTAACTCGTACACGCAAACATTCCTCAGGGTGGAGCAGCTGCTGAAACCTGCTCGAACAGTTTGGTTCCCTTCACACTCGACTCTTTTTTTCCTCATTTATTAATGAGCTGCAGCACTATATAATATAGCCAAAAATAACCACAGACCTCGAGGGTGCTCTTTTTGTACTATTTTGTCGCTTGTTTATGTATCTGGTTCTTCCAACGTTCATAACACCCACCAGACTCAAGGAGGTTGACAGTTTCATGGGTCAGACCCTGACTAATATAATTTTGACCTCATTAGGCTCCACTCGCTGATGACATCATCTACAATTATTAACGCCACAGCTCGATTTCATTCACATATTGTTTGAATCCATTTAGAGTCGATGCGAATAATTTTTTTAAAAATGGTATTTGATTTAAAAATGTTCGAGACGCACTGGACTCTGGTGTTGTCGTCCAATAATTGGGTAAATTATCGTTGAGCTCGAGTGTTTCCTTTCTCAGTATGGCAGCCCGATGGCACCCCAAGGAATGCCCGGAGGACCGATGGGACGGCCGATGCCCAATCAGATGGGCGGACCAATGCTTGGCCCAATGGGAGGCGCGCAGCCCCACGGTGGCGGATACGCCCCTTACGGAGCAGGCTATCCGGGCCCGTATGGCGCTGCGTCCCCGGCAGCCAATGACCCAATGTGGGGTTATTTCACAGCCATCGCTGGCCAGGTATTGTAAAGTCTTTCAGCTTGGGGATAAAAAAAAAAAAAGTTTAACCAGCCTTTCGATGGCTTGTATACAGGATGGTGAGGTGGATGCGGTGGAGTTGCAAAGGTGTTTAACTCAATCCGGCTTCACCGGAACCTACAGCCGTGAGTCTTGATCATCAATCTCCGCAAACTTTTTTTGCTCGGTCGTATAAACGGTCTTTTTGTGCGTGTTGCAGCATTTAGCTTGGAGACGTGCAGAATCATGATCGCCATGCTGGACGTATCCTTTTTTTGCGTGACCGCCGCGCTTTTGACGCAAAGCGCTCTTTCCGTCATCGACTATTGTACCTTCACCACGCCGTCGCCAGAGAGACTTTACGGGCAAGATGGGCTTCAATGAGTTCAAGGAGCTTTTTGTGGCGCTCAACGGCTGGAAGCAAAACTTCACAATGTTTGACCGAGACCGGAGCGGTACTATTGAGCAACATGAGATGAACCAGGCCATCAGCGCCATGGGTGAGGAAAATGACGATTCTTCCGTATCCAACCCAAAGCAAACAAGACAAGAGTGGGAATGAGTTGAATCAGAAAATCGAGTTTGACGCATCAAACTGAATCAAATCATTCCACTTTGGAAATTATTGAGACATATTTATTTTTCGCTTTGGCATCATTTGGTGCCCAAAAAGCAATGTTGAACTAAAGGGCGGAGCTTCATTTAATCAGACCAGTCTAGCAGGCCCAAAAATATGTTTTGCTGCCATCTTGTGGCTTCAATAGGAAATAACATGTAACATTTACCTTCCCCATCCACCAAACCAGGATACCGAATCAGTCCTCAGGCCCTGAACGCCATCATCAAGCGCTACAATAAAGGCGGTCGCATCTACTTTGACGACTACGTGGCCTGCTGCGTCAAGCTCCGTACGCTCACAGGTAACCTCGCTCACAATTTCAGACGCGGCAAATCGAAACTTTCACATTCACGTCTGTTCTCACTGCAGATCATTTTAAGAGGCGAGATACCATGCAGCAAGGTTCTGTGCACTTTGGCTACGATGACGTAAGTCACGCTAAATCACCGGCCGGTTCCTAATTTTACGCTCATCCACTTGTGTCGTGTTTCCTTTTGACTGATATTATGATATGATGTGTGTTTAGCTCCTAAAACGTTTTGTCTTCTTTCTGGGCAGTTCATCCTGTGCACAATGGCCATTTAATTGCTGCTAGTGGGCGGAGCTATGAGTCCAAAATCCCTTGAGGAGCCAATCGGAGGGGGTCAGGGATTACCCTTTGACCAATCACTGTACAACAATGCCAATCATGGCCAGTCGGGTTGACAAGGTGAAAAAGCTTGCTATAACATTCAAAATGTATTTGCTTTAGAAATGGATGTTCACATGCTCATATAACTTGAAAAATGTATCAAACCAAAGGTATAGTTTGAATAGATTTTGTGACACCTGTGCCATTTAATACCAGCATATATGAAGTCACGGATAACTTCATATTTATATAATGTGTCTATACATTTTTGCATGTTTTTTTTTTTTCTAGACCCCAAAAAAACCCCACACACATTACTGATGAGATCATATTTTGTTACTAATAAAATTTTCTAAATGTTGTGTTTATTGACTTTGTACGATTGTGATTTTTTTTCCCCCCTAAGTGTTCTTACACTTTTGTTCAATTTCATTTAAAAACAAACAGCTGTGAAAAGTGTTGCATTATATCACATTCTCACAAAAACATTTCAAATGTGTCGTTTATACTATCCTGTACAACTTTTTTTAATTTTTAGAACGTGCATAGAGTCGCAAATTGAAGATGACTGATGACGAGATCTGGCAAATCTTCTTCACAAGTGTACCAGAAAAGTTCAGCTTACATTTCAACAGTTTGTCTTTTTTAAAGCCGCCATGGAAAACATACCAACCTCACAAATTGAAACGTGTCCAACAAAATGAGCTTTTCATTGTCCCCTGTGAGGAAAACAAATTGCACTTTGCAGCTGCAGTCAAAATTGATCAAATAAAGAACATGCGCCAGAAAATAAAAATTCTCTCTGGAAAAATAAAGAACATGCACATTGTACTTGAAATACATCTAGGTCGATTATCTTCAGTATATAAATGGACTTGAGAAATCCAAATTCCAACTAGGAAAGGATATTCTGTAAAGGAATGGAAGTTTTGTTCCTTTGCATATTCTTCGACCCTGAGTCCAACTAAAAAAGTCCTTGGTCATCTTGGGAAGTGCCGGTGGTCAGACACGGCTAGGTCCACCGCTGGTACTGAGCTGCTGGTGACATTGCTGGAAAGCTGGTACGGGCATCACTCAACAGAGGACACGTTCCCCACTGGAAGTCTCTGCTCCACTCCAGCTATGTTCACACCTGGATGAATCTCTGTGCCAGGACCCTGAAAAGCATCCCGAATGAAAAAGTCAGGGAAGGTTCGTTTCGAAATCAAAAAGTTTGTGTCGTCTACCGGAAGTTGAGTAGGACTCGTCCGGATGTCCGACTCTTGCCGCACCTTGCCGGTCAACCTCGATTTCTCCGGTCTGGACGGCGCTGTAGGCAGGCGGGAAGGAAGATGTTTGCCTCTGGAGAAGCTGGAGGACGGCTTGTATGTCGGTCGTCATCTGGGACTCCAGCCTGTGGTCAAAAGAGCACAAGGCGTGAAGTTGCGTGGTCGTAGATGATATCCCACCGGGGTCTACTGGACTTTTGTGCACCTGTTGAGGTGCTGTTGCAGCCTGTCCAGCCGCTGCTCCACTTCCACGTAGCTGAAGTCGGTATCGTTGTCGTCCTCTTCAACTGGCGTCTCCTGACCCCGGAGTGTCCACTGGTCTTCGAGGTGCTCTGTTGGGAAGAGTCACGGTCACCATGGTAACAGTCAGTGTTATACGTGAACGTGTTCAATGGACCAACCAGAAGTGTCGAGCCCAGAGGCAGAGCTATGCTGGTCCGGGACTGGTGGATTCCCCAGTGCGCTGGAAGTCCAAGGTTTGGGTTTCTCTTCCTCCTCCTCCTCCTCGTGCTCTCCAGCCATGGCGGAATCTCGCCGCTCCTTGGCTGTGGTGGTTTGCTCTGGAGTGGAGTTGCAGAATGTTGGTGCAGGAAGACCTACAACAAATCGGAAGTATCAATGATTTGTCAAATTTGTGAAACGGCGATGGAAAGAGATGAATTGAGAGTTTTAAGGTCAGGACAATTTGTTTGTTTTAAATGGACGTGTTGATTTGAGCGTTGATCAAATTGAATAAAGAAAAATGAACATACCAATGGAAGACTTCCTAGCGCATGACATTCTCCTCCAACTCGTTTGAGGGTCCACGCTGGAATCGGTGTCTTGGGGTCTCTGTGGAGATAAATGGAATACTCATAAGGAAATGGAAGTATGCTGAATGAATCTACAAAGCTTTTACAGATCATTTGGATGACCCAGTTTCATGTCGAATAATACAGGTAGGGTTTCAAATTAGGGTTAGTGTTTGAAATTAGAATTAGGGTTTCAAACTAGGTTTTCATATTAGGGTTGAGTTCAATGACGTTTGCACAAGTACAAGTTTAAAAAAAAAAAAACAGTCCATAAAGATTTAATGCAAATCCTTGAAGTGAATTGAACTCAACTTTTGTTGCAAATGGAATCCATACCTTGGCATTCTCATTACAGAGGTCAAAGGTCATCTCTAGGTTCGTCATGAAATGGTCAGCAAATTCTGGATACATGTCCAGAACTTCCAAGAGCTCCCCCCGCTGGATGGTGTGTAGGTCGCAATAGCTCAGCACCCGAACATCAGCGCACGATTTTCCCGGCTTGGCCGACGGGTAGATCATTTCTCCGAATATATCGTTCTTGCCTGCAAGGCGACACATTCGTGTCAACATGTCGCTAAGCCTTAAAATCGTTCGACTCACCCAAGATGGCTACCACGACATCTTCTTTGAGGATCTCGATGGAGCCACGCGTGACAAAATATAAAAGGCTGAGCACGTCTCCGCAATGAACCAGCGTGTCTCCGGGGGGTGCGTGCGTGGTTTTGAACCTCATGGCCAACGCCCGCAGGCAACCTTTAGTGGCACCGCCGAACGCCTTGCAGCCTTGCAGGAGATTCTTGTTGAGGTGAAGGCAGATATCTGCCTGGAGGCACTCCGGGAAACCCTTCAGGACCTACAAGCAGACGTATTTGTGGTGAGAGCCAGTAATTGAAAAAAAAAAAAAAAATTGCCATCATTTTTGCATGATACAGTGTCCAAGTGGTTAGCTGATCAGCCTCGTAGTTCTGAGTTTGTGAGTTCAAATCCGGGCCTCAGCCTTTGTAGAATTTGTGTATTCATTTGGGTTTCCTCTGTTTTATAGTTACCACAAGAAAAGCAATAACAATATATTTTTTTTTATCAATTAATCCTGTTTGTTTAACGTATGAACAAAATTGTACCTTGCTTAATGAAAGAATTTTCATCATTACTTTAATTTTCCATATTTACTCGAGTATGTATGAATATTTTTACACATCGACTGAAGCATTCTGTAAGCATCTAAAAATGGTCAAACTTTGTGCTAGCGCCAGACACGGCGACTGAAGATTTTTTTAAAAACCTAATCCGTCTTTTTCCAATGATGCCTAAATAATTGACAACTCAAACAAGACTGATAATAATATGCTTTTTTTTTTTTTACAGTAAAGCGAAAAACTACACTTTGTGATTTTATGATTAGGATTAATAGCGCCATTAAACAGACTCTCACTTGCATCATGCTTTTGAAAACATCTCCTCATTTTACCTATTGAAGATGCAGCATCAGGAGCAACATAGTCACAATGGTCGAGGGGATCGAACCCACAACTTTCAAGTCGGGAGACGACCACCCTACCACCTGAGCCACACCGCCGCGAGTAACAATCAACAAATCGTACACATGTACCTCCTGCTCTTACCAGAGTGGTCCAATCATTCCATTTGGCATGAAGCAGACATGGAAAAAGACAAACTTAAATAAGTACTGGGATGAATAGAAGCAGAGATTACCGTATTTTCCGGACTATTAGGTGCACCGGACTATCAGGCGCACCTTCAATGAATGGCCCATTTTGAATCCAAATCAAATCATTCTCCATTTTATCTTTTTGATTTCAACTTCACATGCAACAAATGACTTTATAATCACCAAATAATGATCCATAGTCTTTTTGATTCATGATTCATAGTCTTCAGAGGGCCACTTATGATTGATTTTATGACACAATGCTTCGGGACAGTTTAAATTTAGGAATTTGGTCCATATATAAGGCGCACCGTCGGCTATTGAGAAAATATTTGGTTTTTAGGTGCGCCTTATAGTCCGGAAAATACGGTATGTAAGAAAGAAATATTGTAACGTTCCCTGATAATCGCTCTCATACCATATTCATGTCGATGCCGTTGGTGTACGTCCATGCGTGTTGAAAATATTCCTCCAGCCGCTGCCTAAGCGGGTTTGGAATCTGGTGAAATCGGATGAATTCTTTGACGCGTAGCATCTGGAGGTGGTAACGGGCCGTACTGGAATACACCCTTTGGATGATAGCCGATACGTTCCCAAAGATGCTGGCGTACATTAGTGCTGGAAAAAAATGATGACGGTTTGAATGGCCAACATTTTTGGGTCATTCCATGGGTGTCAAACTCAAGGCCCGGGGGCCAGATGTGGCCCGCGAAGACCGATTTTTTAGTGTCATTACTAAGATTACAAATTGTCTTCACTTTTGAAAAATAAAGATATTGCTTGCGATTTTTATGACCATTCATTTTTGTAAAAATATTTGAACAGTTTTTACTAGTCTTAGATTTGAATACAATCATAATGGCCCTCCGAGGGAAATTATGACGATGGCAAAAATGAGTTTGACACCCCTGGGGTAATCGGTATTTGATCCATTATTGGACCAACACAATTCCTGGTTGATGTATTCAAATTCTTCTCTAAGTGGATGCTAAGCTTAGAACAGAAAAATTAAGGCCTAGAAGTTTTTTTTTTTTCTACAAGTGTGAATTAATGAGAAGCTTTCTAGGTCAGAGGCCCGTGGGCCAATTTTGGCCCAGCATCTATTCTGTCTGGCCCGCAATATGACGTTAATATGATGTATTAAAAAAAAACAAAATAAAACATATTTTTTTCAAACTAGGGTTAGGGTTTCCGATTAGGGTTTCTGACTAGGGTTTCCAACGGGTTTTGGGATCACTAATTAGGGTTTCAAACTAGGGTTAGGGTTTCCGACTAGGGTTTTAAACCAAAGTTAGGGTTTCAAACTAGGTTTTAAAACTAGGGTTAGGGTTTCTGACTAGGGTTTTACACTGGGGTTAGGGTTTCCGACTAGGGTTTTACACCAAGGTTAGGGTTTCAAACTACGTTTTAAAACTAGGGTTAGGGTTTTCAACGAGGGTTTCAAACTACTTTTAGGGTTTCTAAGATTGGGGTTTCTAACCAGCCCAGTGGTCGGCAAATAGTTGTTTTGTTTTTTCAACCTCATATTTTTTTAAGGAAAAAAAGGGCATACATTTCTAAGATTGGGGTTTCTAACCAGCCCAGTGGTCGGCAAATAGTTGTTTTGTTTTTTCAACCTCATATTTTTTTAAGGAAAAAAAGGGCATACATTTGAAAAGAAATTGTCGACCCCTGTTCTAGGTTGTCACTCACATCCGATTAGCATGACGCAAATAGAAAAGATCTTCTCTGAGTTGGTGTTGGGCGAGACGTTGCCAAAGCCCACGCTGGTCAAACTGCTGAAGGTGAAGTAAAGTGCAGTGACGTACTTATCTTTGATGGACGGTCCTGAACCTGGGTCACTGTAGTTATATTTTTTGCCTGGGATGAAAAAAAAACAATCACAGTGGTATGAAGTGTCAAAGGTCACCAGTTTGATGAAGTATAACGAAGGAGATGATCACCTATAGATAAACCCAGGTTATCCAGCCAGCCAATTTTGTGCTCCAAATACGGCTTCTCCACATTGCCGATGGCATACCAGATGCAGGCTAGCCAATGAGCGATTAGGGCAAAGATACACATGAGCAGCATGAGCACGGCAGCGCCGTACTCGGAGTAGCGGTCCAGTTTACGTGCGACGCGTACCAAACGCAGGAGGCGGGCCGTCTTCAGCAGACCAATCAGGGTGGTGGTCTGCAAAGTAAGGCGAACACGGCGTCAACTACTCGGAACAATTTCAAACTACAGTCAACAGACTCAACACAAACTCACCTTGTTGTTTTTTTGGGTAGAAAATATCCTCAGCCCTATATAAATTATTGTTTTGTTTATTATTTAAAAAAAAAAATCTATATTAATCCAATGGAAGGTGTTGGTAAGGAGACTCAAGTGGTTGTCATAAATAGTTGTACTCTACAGAGATGATAGCGAGAGTGTCTCGTTGTGGACTAGCCACTTCTAAAGGTCTGTACTGGGACCTGAACCTTATGGAAAGAATTTTATTCCAGGAATGTAAAGAATGTTTGGTTGGATTGTCTTTCTTTGATTAGCAAAACCTAATGCTTAGCCTGCTAGCTAACACCAGCTCTAGTTTAGACAGTGCTAATGTTAGCTAGCCATAAAGTATAATTAAGGCCCAGGCCTTGCTTAACAAATAGCATTTTTATTTGAAAGATTAGCGCACTGTTTTCATCCCCACGAGTTTAGTTTGAATGAATGTTTAGCGGAGAAGTCTAAAGAACGTTATCCATCTTACCGTCAAAATCATTCGAAGCGCCATTAATGTTCAGTCTCTCAATTATCGCAGAAACAATTTCTATTTCTATTTTCAAACTAAGATGGTAAAGGAGAAGGTTAACATCATTTAAGCCAATAACCCTGTTTTGTGCTTTGGCCAAATGACATCTCACCTCATCAGATCCCGATCCAAAGATGAGTAGGTCGAAGGGAATGGCGGCCACTATGTCTATAAGGAACCAGCCTTTAAAGTAATGGATGGCTATCTTGCCTGGGTGGCTGACCACCTCCTCGTTGCTGTTGACATAGGTGGTACGGAAATTGATGAGGATGTCCACGATGAACATGATGTCCACTATCAAGTCCACCACATTGAGCGGCGAGCAGGAGTAACCGCACTCCCGTCTACTCTGCTCCTCGACGTCGTTGAGGAGGAAGGCGGCCGAGTAAGGTGTGAAAATGGCCGTGTAGATGACTAAAAGCAGGATGAGCCAATCCCACACTGCCTTGAAGGGGCTGTAGTGAAGGATGGTGCACTTATCCATGCGCTGGCTCTGGAGTTTGTACTCGGGCAGTACGTCGGCACCCAGCGATAGAACCTGGAGACGGTGACATGAGATTGAGGTTGCTCATGATTTTGTTTTTTTTCCATTCTTAACTATATGACCTTACCTGCGTGACCTTATCGGTGACATTGTGCGTTCGGTCTTTGACCTTGGGCGCAATCACGGTTTTGTCAGAACACGGTGGAGATGGGCATTTCTTCTCAACGTTGGTCTCTGAGAAGTTAAGCGTGATGAGAGGAATCTTATTGATTGTGCTGTACTTGTTGAGATTGGAATCGGAGGTGGAGCAGAGCAGACTTGATTTGATCTGGATGAGAGGCCCTGAAGATGTAAAGCCAACGGTGCACATCAGAAGACAAATTGTGAGGACAATGAAAGTGGGAGTGACGAGACACATCTCAGCCGAGACCATACAATATTTATGTAGAGAAACATCCATCGTGTTAGCTTGTTGAGAAATCAAGCAATGTTTGGGATTATCTCGAACGGTACCTTGACGACTACCTTTTTTTTTTATAAGTCAAGGTACCACTTGAATATTGTCTCCACGATATTCATTTCTATTTCACAGTGACATGAGTGACCAAAGGTGAACTCTGGCTGACACAGAACCGACCCACTCCCAGCTTCTGCCGCTGCCATGGCCGTACAATATCCTGATTGATGGTATAGGACAGTGCAAGAGACAGTTGAGGATGAACTATGCTTGCGCAGCTTGTGGCCAGTCAGCAAAGGAAAAATGGCTAAAACCATACCACCAGTCATCCACCCGCAGGGTACTCAAGGTGAAGGGTGGGTGGGGGTGGATGGAAGCCCGGGACTGACCAATTGGGGTCCGATAAAGTACGATACATTTCTGATTAATTTTTAACCTATGAGTAATAACCCAACAATCAGACCAAAATTTCATGTATTCATGCTCATTTCAATAATTTGTCATTCAGCACAACTCACGCGGTAAGCTCGCATTTGAGCTAATGAAGATGCAGGAAGCTTGTTAGCTTTGATATTTTGTCCTTTGTCAGATGGCAGCAATTAATAACAGAGAAGGTGGAGGGGACATGGAGAGGAGAATCGACAAAGGAGCTTGGTGCTCTTCAATGTATGCAAATTGGATCTGATACCAACCGGCCATTTTGTAATACTTGAATATTATTTAGTCTGACAGGCACGAGATGAGTGTGCACCTCAAAAGCATCCTTTTATCAAGCCACAATTGGCTTACCTTCACTGTCGTGGCGATCCCTGAAGGCCACCCTGGAGTTGGATCTAAAACCGTCCACGTCATAGAGGGAAGAGGCTTTCCGAATGCTGCATACGCTCTCCCTGGATGCGGTCGGAGTGAGGCCCGGGATGGATGGCGTGGCGATAATTGTCTCCTCCTGACATTTGGCATCTGGATATAATCGGTCCCAGGGACCTTTGGGCGAGGAGTGATCCAACGGGCCAGAAACGGGTGTGGAGGAAAAACTCGGGACGATGAGAGTGTCGTTGGGGTTTGAACGACTCCAGCTCTCCTGGATGTTTGCCAGTTGGTCGTTACACATTGTTATGGAGTCGTCACTGTGGCAAGGAGATTCCACCATCACATCATCGGGGTCTTCCTGAGGCAGGGACTGCTTGCTGATACCCACAAGTGGTAAAACTGGCAAACGGAAATGGAAGAAGCTTCTTTTTCCTGAACGAGGAGTAGATCACAGTTACACGTGGTTACAGTAAGAGTATTTGAGGGTGGGACCGTGAGGGCACTGCCCCACCCCCCTAACCAAGTGCTAGCCCAAATAATGAACTTTTACGTATTTTCCAATTTTTATAGGATTTTTTTTTTTTTTGTATTTCCACCCTTGTCTCATAATTAATCTTTATCAGCATTTTTTGAAGATTGTATGAAATAAAAAATAAAAATGCATTCCACGTTAATTATGCTTGATTAGCTTACATTGTTTACATTGCATTTTCACTTACGTCGGTCAGCTTTGGAAGGGTTTAGCTTCTCCACCGAGTCACTGCTGCCCTCGTCCAGAATGTAATCAAAATTAAGTATGAACATCATGACCACACCGTCTTCATTCTTCACTGGAATGATATGTGTGGCACAGAGAAACTTTGAACCTGACCAAAAAGAGATTGAGTCATGGTTAGTTCATTTCTAGATCCATCAATTACATTTATATCATGTGACAAAACTGAAATGAAGAAATGAAACTTTTGTGATTGGACCATCAAATTTTATGACCTTATTAAATGTGACTTATCGAGTAGCTTATCAATAGACTTTTCATGTGTACTTCTGTGTGCTGTATATTCAGGTTTAAAAGGATTTTTAGTTTTTTGGCCCAATGTGACCTCTATAAAAATGGATCGTACCCAAATGCGGCTTCCCAGCGAGAACACCTGCTCTATTTAGAAATACTTTCCTCAGGATTTTCTTTTCATTTCTTATTTCTTAAACCTGCTTCAGAAGGAGGCTCGTTTCTAATGCCAATTGGATTTTCCATGGAATTTTTCCATGTATGACTCATGAATTGTCAGGAAGTTCTGCAATGCATATTCAGTTGTAAAGCGGACATTTATAGAAGATCCTTGCAGTCGAATCAGGCTGCAAGTCTGCAGTCGAGTTATTTATAGCACATGCTGCCTCAACTCATACAGCAGCTTTTTTTCGACAGGAACTTAATATTCTGTCCACATATTCATTAGAGTGAAGAATTGATATGGCCTATCTATCTTGTCATCCATTTATCCATCCATCCATCCATCCATCCATCCATCCATCTCCTTTTTTAACCACAATTCTAGAAAGCATGTTATCCAAACAAAATTTATTTTTGTGCAGCAAGATAATCAATCAAATTCTCCAGCTGACTTGAAGCAGTAAAGTGTAGGTTTTATGTATTGGTGAGCCTTGATTCTGCTGGACTAAGCTGTATTCTGCCCATAATCGTACATCACTGTCACCACAAAAGGAAAAAGACATTAATAAGTCATGATAAATCTGCTGATATGATGAGGAGGAGGAAGCAAGATGATCACTCTTACCAGGGAAAGTCACTGAATTTCCTCCTCGTTTCTCCTAGTTTGCCCAATTGCACACATTCGGCACACAAATAAAACGTGTCTTCTGAGTTTTGGTTTTATTGGTAGCTCTATTGACGACTTACTAATATTGTAAACTGAAATTATGTAGACGATTAAATGCACTAATGATGACACTACAGAGATGCACAAATTAATGAGTGCCTCCTTTTTGGCGATCAAACAGACAAAAACCCAGAAATACAGCTTGTACTCATAAATATGCAGATGCAATTAAATGTCTGTAAAACTCCCCAAACAAGAAAAAAAACACACGATACTAATTACCGTATTTTCCGGACTATAAGGCGCACCTAAAAAACAAATATTTTATCAAAAGCCGACAGTGCGCCTTATAGTACAGTAGTACAGTACGCCTTATAGTCCGAAAAATACGGTACATTTTGAATGTACTACAGTGGCTATAATACATTTCAGATGATAAATTATTGAGGAAATGAGGACTTTAGAGCAAGTCATTCAGTTTCATTTCATTTCATTTCCACTCTCAATAATTAAGTCACTGTAGCTCAGTGTTCATTTAAAACAGTCAGCTAGCTAGCTAGCTAGCAATGCATACACCCTGAAAAGCATCGCGAGCAAGCTAGGTGGCTATGAGCTAACGATGAGCTCAACTGAGCCAGCTAGCCTCGCGATGACTCAAGGGATGTACTATTAGCGCCACCAGACACATTAAGCGAACCTATTTTCGTGGATCAAACATCGAAGCAATTACAGCAGGGCGGATCTTAAAGCGCTCTGATTGATGGGGGGAAAACATTGCAATGCTCCATTACTTTAGGCCAAGAAATCAATCACTTTGACCTGAAAGGGTCAGGATTCTGTACGCTCATTTTAGATTTAATCACCTACGTGCGCTGCCATCATTTCATGTTCACGCGGTTGTCAACTTCAAAGTTCGTAGCAGTGTATACATGTGTTTTGTTCATGTCACGTTGCTAGCGCGTGCGATAATACAGCAAAGAGCTAATCCTTCCTGATACAAGGACTTATATGTAGCACATGCTTGACATTCCTTAGATATACAGCAGCTATGAAGTGTTTCCAGTGGGCAGAACACAAGCAATGCTTAGAACCATAAGACAAAAAAACTTGTCTTCTGATAGGCTGTGACAGAAGTGTCGGGCTATAGTAATTTTCTGATCGTTATTAAATATTTATCATTCTGATCCAAAGACAAACTGCAATTTTTATCGGATGATTACATTTTGGAGTAAACAATTGGACTGTGAAAAAAATCTTTTGACCTCCGCTTCGTTAAAAATATCACTTTGACAACAGCAGCAACAAGTCTAAAGCGACAACGTGGCTGTTTTATGCTTGCCGTGTCAACGTACTCAAAGATTTTTCCCACAATGTCACTTCCTTTATGTCTAAACGTTTTCATTCTATACTTGGAAAATTCTGAAATAAGTCCTGTCAAAATTAACTGGAGTCTAAATGTCCCCAGGAATAGAAACAACGAGCAAAAGAGGCTGATGGGAGGCAATAAATGAAATTAATCGAATTTCCTCTCAAAGATTCCATTAGGAGCCATCAACTCAAAAAGGACGTCATCATAGAATGTTATCTGAATAAATGATGCTACAAAGAACATGTAGACAAACAAAAGTCAGTCAAGGTCACTCACCGTCTTTACGTTGGTACATGATCTCCACCTTGCGTTCCTCCGATCCCAGGAGGGCCTGAGCGACTTGAGTGATGGCATAGCGGCTTGTGGACTGACCGTGCAGGAAGTCGCATATGCACGACTTCTGCATGACATCCGGCCTGGAGAAACCGGTCAGCTCGCAGAATCCATCGTTGCAGTAGATGATGGCGCAGTTTTGCACACAAGCATTGGCGATGATGAATTTCTTATCTGTCAACAATTCAAAACAAAAGTTAATTTGTAGTTAGACATGTGGCCAAAATGTCAGTTAAGGGTTTATTTAATTCGCCCAACTAAGTTTCATAAAACTTTCAGACACCACATACTTAGAGCTTGGTTCTTTTTTTGTATTTGTTTTGTTCATATTTGCCCAATGACCTCTACAAAAATTTGTTCTAGTGGTAGAAGTAACAAAACACTGAAACTCATTTATAGACTCATTAAATGGAGAGCAGTATTCCAAGATTTAATTTCTAATAACTTTGGTGATTGTATTTGTTTATAGTTTATGGTCCAAAAAAGATTGACATGCAGTCAACGCCCGATTGGAACTCATTTGGAAAATACATGTTCGAGGAAAATGATGATGACATTAACATGAACCCAAATTATGATTAATATTTCCCAATAAATACCACCAAATTAAAGCAGAAATTGTCCCAATAATATTGAGCAATAAATAAAGAGACAAATAAATAAATAGATAAATAAGTAAATGTATAAATAAATAAATAAATAAATAAATAAATAAATGTCCAAGCTTATTAATAACGAATGAATGTTCTAAGTGTTCACGTAGATAAAACTGAAGTGAAATTCAAAGATAAAATTCTTGCACCTGTACTCAAAAGGACAATAAATCCCAAAAATCAAATCATTTCAAGAGGAATGAGACTCGTGCTTTACGTTCTGATGAAATTTACGGGCGCAGCATGCATCGCAGCGCGGGCAGAACACACGCTTCATGCACTGTACTCACTTTGTCCTTCGAATTTACGAATTATTACTCCGAGAAATGTATTATGTGGCGCTACGTGGCCCCTGCGGACCGGCATTATTTCCTTCTTCACCCCAATAAAAAAAAAAGGAAAAAAATCCGATCCTTTTATCACCAGCCAGTCATGATGGTCAGAAAATTTCCCTCATGACGCACGCTTGAAGGGCTTGACTGATCGCGTCCATGCGGCAGCCAAGCATCAGACAAAACCAATCGCTTCTCATTTCCGAGATGTTCGTGTGTTCATGCAGTCACGGGCGCGGTGCATTGTTTGCGTAAACGTGTGACAGGGAGGGAGGCGGGGGGGGGCCATCGGTCCTTTGTGGGATAACAAGTGCTGACCGACCAAGGTAGGCGTGTCTTCTTCCAAGCTATCGCATAGAAATAAAGGCATTCTTTTTTTCACAGTTGAAAATAATTACCAAACACTGAAAATGTTAATTTTCCATACACATAGTCTGTTTTAATGGAACAAGAGTAATAAACTCCATTAAATATGTTCACAAAATTCCCCGACGCTCATAAACAGATGAACAATCTTTCATTCATATTTTAGAAAGAAATAAAAGTGTTATTTCATTAAAGTCTTTTCTTTTTACACCTATTTTGCTCTATTAAAAGTACGTACATTGGTGCCTTGACTTTAGGGGCGGAGCTACGGTGTGACGTCAGAAAGTCAGGAAAATACAACGTGGAGGGTTCTTGTCTATGTTCCAGCTTCTGTTTAGTACTCAAGTAGCTGCTTTGTCTTGTCTGTCACATTGGCAGCACAAACATCTGGCAAGTGCAGCCCACAGATCCTTCTTCAAGGACTTTTGGAGTAAGATTAGATTAGAATTGGAGTCTGTTCCCACATTTTCCTTTCATCAAATAACACTTCCCTTGGACCAACAAAGTCTACACACCCCTGTTGGAATGACAGGTTTTGATGATTTCAATAAAATGAGAACAAACTTTAACATTTATTTCAAAAAAAAAAAATCTACCATTATTGTGATCTATGAACTGTACCAAAATGGGAAAATGATCATCTTTTTAAAAAGAGAAGTAAAAAAAAAAAAAAACACACGATATTATGTAATTGCGTAAGTGTGCACCCCCTCATAACTGGTCAATTTGAGATAATTTATCCAGATGTTTACTCTAGGATCTAATTAGCTAACTTGTGGTCTTCGCCTGATTGAAGAAACCCCCGAGTGTCCTTCTTGTTAATTCTTTTGTTTCCTTTCCATGCAAGAGCCACAGGAGTGCGAGAGCCACAGTTGCCATGGAAACTGTTGTATACCCGACCATGAAAACTCAAAAGAAATATGTACTTATTCCTTTTGACATCAATTTGTATGGCCGTATTATGTCGAATGACACTTGAAATTACTTTAGTTCTTGATTTCAGCTCTGGCGCAAAAGATGTCATCTAATATTACATACTGTCAAAAATCGGTTCACACACGGAGAAAGTAGAGGAAATTTTACAATGATAACCTCTACACTTTTTTTTTTTTTTTTTTAGCAGGACATGCTCCAAAATGTTCTCAGTGCTTGAGGACAAGCTAAATCTGGACCCTTACATGCAGACTCGATATTTCCAATACCTTGACAGAACAATCAATTTAGCTGTTGTAACCTTGTAAGAGGTTAATCAATAGCTTTATTGATTTATAGCTAATGACGTTGCAAAATGCTGCAAGTAAGATTAGTGCTAGATTTGTAGCGCCATTAGAATATTCATGTTGTCGTATAGCGACTCCACTCCAAAAGTTGTTTCACTGTTTGTTAACTATTTGTTCTTGTACTCTTTCACGTACCTTACACATGACCTTTCCCTTCTTCAAACATGTAGCCTACATTGTATGACTTGGCTCAGATGTCCCCAATTTAGAAAAAACAAATGTAAATCTACGCTGCCCTCTGCTGGCGATATCATGAACAACAAGCGTGTGACAAAATGACTGAAGAAGAAATCATCTGTTCACAGATTTAGCATTAAAATGAAACATTTTGGAGATGATTTGATTTGATTTCGTTTATGAAAAGCAACTCAAGAGAAAGAATATATATTTTGTACATGTGGCGAATTCAAACAACTCAGGCTAAGAGGCTAGGCTACAGAATTTCAATATACTCTGATATCAATTACTACTTTCTGATGGATCACAATTTTGGCATAGCATCTAAGGACGTTTCAGAAAGTGCACAAAAAACGTGAATAGGAAGGAGCCGATTTCAACTGAATCTTCGAGAATCAAGAATCAATGATTGAGAAACGAGCATGCTATTCCCACTTTCACCAAAGGAGAGCAGTATTTTTGCATAAATGTCAAAAATCCACTCGCTAGTTTCCAGTGGCTAGTATAAACTTAAAATATTCATTTATGTATTCATTTATTTTTTTTAATTTATTTATTTATTTATTTATTTATTTAAATATTTATTTGTTTATTTTTATGGGTTTTTACTTTTAATTTTCACTTAAAATTTTACAAACTAATGAATTTTGAATTGGAAAAAAAAAAACTATTAGAAAGCATGTTAAAATTTGGTCTGTGGAATTCCTCTTTAATTGTTTATTTTTATTGTAAAACAAGTGTTGATTGTCATTGTTGCACAAAATACAAAAGAATACAAATGCCCTGCCTTTCCTCAGCATGTCCGATGGATTAACCTTTACATGAACGTTTCCTTTTCTGATGTGTGGGAGTTTTTACAAGGATCAATAATACCTTCCTATTAACATTTCCTACTAATTACGTGATGAAGATATTAATAATGAAGAGAAAAATCAACAGTTTTCCACCCCTCCTTCCTGTCTCGAGTCCTTATTATCAATTGGAGTGCCACTTGCACCCATGACACAATAAATCTGTTCTGTTCCTCCTCTTCATTTAATCTCACATGCTCCTATTCCAAATAAAGTCCAAAAACAAATCAACAACCCCAATATAAGTGTAATTATTACAATAGATTATTACAACAACGTTCGACCAGAAATTCCTTGACACCCACACTCCTCATAAGTGTTCTTTTTTTTTTCCCACAATATAAATCCATTTCACATTTCACAACTAACGCAGGCAGCCAGTGAGGAGCGGAGGCTGTCTCCATTCCGGCACCTCTGGCCACTGGGCTGTCTTTCACAGTTTCAGAATAAGGCCCTCACGTCCGCCCACACTTGTCCACCATGCTGTAAAATTGCATTTCACACTCCAGGATTTTGCATGGTGAAGTTCCTGCCACAACGCTAGCTCACAAATGCCGCAGGATCTTTTTGTAAACTTGCTGTTTTTTCAGACAGCAGGTTAGAAAATATTTAAAGGCAACAAAAGACAACATTTGAAGGTAAAACGATTTTAAAGCGATAGATAGACATTTTCAGCAGCAACTTATTATTCAACTAAAAATGACATCGCTGCCGAGGGCTCAAACCACCAATCACAGCTCACCTGTTATCTAGGTTTAGTCATGTGACAGCCGTAAGCTGAGCCATGATTGGTTGCAATCCACACAAAAAAAAATATATAGACAATTTTACTTTTGGAGCCAGGCCACAAATGACAAAGAAATGTTTCATCTGTTTGACATCTTGTATGGCGTGGTAGCATTTTGAGCTGACCTGGTAGAATCTTTGTGTTCTGATGCTCTTTATCAACTTCTTTTCTGCTCAGTTGAGAGGACTGCTGCTCTCCGGATGTTCCTGACCTGACATTCAGCGATCACATTGCTACATGTTTGCCAATAGGTGAAACGTCACTCATACAACGGAGGCAAAGATCAGGTCTTTGCAAATAATTGCCTTCCTTATTTCATGAGAAAATAAGCCCTGAAAAAAAATGGACAAAATAAAAAAGACATAGCAATGTCAAATGGAACCCTAGAGATCGTTAAAGGGAGCACGGGTTCTTCAGGCAACCTGATTTTCAAGAAGAAGCGAGGGTGGGGGTTGTAATTGTGATGTGAGTCTACCTTACAGTTTTGGTTTTTTTTTTTTTTTTTTCTCCGTTTGCCTCCGAGCCAGGCTATGAACTTTCAAAAAGGCAGCAGGGTAAAGCTGCCATGAAAACATTGGCGGAGTTGGGCAATGGATTTTAGCCTGTGGCTCTGGAAAAAAAAAAAAAAAAAGAAAGAATGCAGGTTTGGGGAATGAGCAAAAGAGGCCATTTTATCAGGGGCATTTCCAAAAGCCAAATTAAATGTGGGTCATAACGGGGACTGACAAGGCCACCTACCGAGACGGAAAGGGAAAGGTGATAGATGAATGCTAAAATCTCTCTGCATGAAGCCATTATGCCCATAAAGTAACCCCTTTCTTCAACAATAAAGTCATTGCATGGTATCTCTCTAACCTCCACAGATAGTAACATGAAATATCAAACTAAAAAAAAATACATCTAAAAATACTGTACCATACATTTACCTGCTACGTTAAAAGAAATCTTTCTTGAGAAAAATCTTCATTAAATTCTTCATCATTTTGAAAAAAAAAACACATGTTAGCATTAACTGCTACATTTGAACATGCTTAAGAAAAATCCTTATTTTCAAATTTTCTCCATTGAATCGAAAACACATCCAAAGAAGGTACAAGCCCCCACTCTCAGTTATTATTGTTTGTATATTTTGTATTTCTTTGTTTTCAGTTTACATGAGAAAAGCTATGCCAAAAGTCAAGCCTAGCCTAGCTAGTTCTCAACACGCGATGTGAGCCTGTGAGTTTTATTAACTTCTTCTAAGCAAAACAATTCATAAGTTTGCATGAGAGGGAATTAAGCTACTTTTTATTATCTATTTAATTAATTGCATTCAACTTCCAGTAAAAAAAAAAATCTACTATTGCTCTTCGGTACACCATTTGTTTTCTCGTTTTGTTTTGTCATCTGGACAAAAAAAACAGGTATTTCGCTGTGGCGACCCCTTCGGAGAAAAAGCCCAAAGGAGCCAAACTTGAATATGGAGGTTGAATGACTACTTCTACTTTCAAAGTCTTTTTTTTAAAAGACATTTTTATTCATCAAGTGTGTGTATTTCAACTTCATTTAAGAACAGCAAGAAAGAAAGCACGCTGGCCAAAATGATTGACAGGGCCCGTTGACAAAAACATCAAAGAGAAGAGACACTGAACCTTTAGATACACTCATGCTTTAGAAAAGTGTGTGTATGTGTGTGTGTGTGTGTGTGTGTGTGTGTGTGTGTGTGTGTGTGTGTGTGTGTGTGTGCGCGCGTTCCATCAAGGTTACACTGTTGTTAAATTTACAGGCCAGCCTTGCACGGCCGTGTGTAAGGACACAATGCATCGCTGTGTATTCATAAAAAAAATAAAATAATAAAGGAAATCTGTTTTAACTCCAGCACTTAAGATCCACATCGAGAATGTACAAATTAAAGCATCTTTTGTGTGTATTCAAAAAACAAAAAATCTCATCTTCAAGAATGTTGCTTTAAGAGCTTGAGGTGAGCGTCAAACAAGCAATTACCTCTCGTCTTGTTCGAAACATCTACTCAGTATTTGGCCACTCTTTTCTTTGCAATAATGGCTGTGGAGATATTGTGTTCAAAAGCCTTGCCATGATTAAAATCATGTCCTTCAACTTTTAATGCATGCCTACTTAAAGAAATGC
The DNA here is from genome assembly GCF_054491065.1 of Syngnathus leptorhynchus. NCBI lineage: Eukaryota > Metazoa > Chordata > Actinopteri > Syngnathiformes > Syngnathidae > Syngnathus > Syngnathus leptorhynchus. Next base: position 24,098,378 of record NC_141195.1, read on the forward strand.
ATCAAATATGGATTGAAAAATGTCCATCTTGCATCAAAATGGTTAACATTTACCTAAACTATGAGCACAAGGATGAATTTTCAATATTCTATTTTGGATTTTCAAATGACGATTGACAAAAATACATTTTCTAACAAATCCATTCAATTCTCAAAGAAATAAACTCTGAAATGAATTGAATAACAAATGATCTCGTGATTAAATCACAGCAACTCTATTTTATGCTTAGTGAGCAATTAGAAACAGAGTAGTTTTGCAAAAACATGCATATACAATCCATACAGTATCAATATATTTTTTAATGAGGATTGTCTGACAATAGTAAATTATATCATCCAGCTGTTCGGTCAGAGAAAAACGTAATCAAGCAATTATGACATTACAGGTCACTCCAAGTATAATGAGTGTGCATTAGCAATTTATTAAGATTTTTTTTTTTAATTGAGGAGATGGTGGAATCATATTGATTGCAAGTCATTTAAACGCCGCACCGATCGATTGTGGGCACACAAACACTTAAATGTCACCGATGTGGCTTTTAATAGAGGCGTCAATTAAATTTAGAATGCCAAGAAATTTGGTTATGTGACGGCTAATTACGAGGAAATATAAAGATGATTGAAGTCAAGCGTTCATTTTATGATTACATTTAATAGCTTGCTTTCTCATTACAGGGATTGAAATGATCACAGGTAAAAGATATTGTGAGTGCAGACCATTCATCTCACAGGAGGTCATTTTTAATTGGTGACGCACGCATGGACACATTTCTTCTTTATCTCTAAATCCAGCCAAGAATACAATATAGACACGGTTGCTTTTTTTTATGGGCTCCTGGTTACCAGTTCATTTGGCATTCCAGACAGACGCCCATCAGCCTGCTCGGAGACAATTAGACAACACAGAGGTGGCGCTACATCACAATGAGGCCCCCCCCCCTCCAATGATTAAAACATCAGCAGCTCTCTAAATAACGCTGATGGACAAAGAGAGACAGAGAGAGAGAGAGTGGAAATTGGACCGTTTAGAGAGAGACAGACAGAGAGAGACACAGAGTGACAGAGAGAGAGACAGAGAGAGACAGAGAGACAGAGACAAAAACAGAGAGAGAGAAAGAGAGAGAGAAAGAGAGAGAAAGAGAAAGAGAAAGAGAAAGAGAAAGAGAAAGAGAGAGACAGAGAGAGAGAGAGAGACAGAGAGAGAGAGAGAGAGAGAGAGAGAGAGAGAGAGAGAGAGAGAGAGAGAGAGAGAGAGAGAGAAGAGAGAGAGACAGAGACAGAGAGAGACAGAGACAGAGACACAGGGACAGAGACACAGACAGAGAGATAGAGAGCTTTCTCTCTCCCTCTCTCTCTCTCCCCATCCATCCATCCATCCATCCATCCATCCATCCATCCATCCATCCATCCATCCATCCATCCATCCATCCATCCATCCATCCATCCATCCATCCACCCGTCTGTCTGAATGAAGAATTGATATGGCCTATCTATCTTGTCATCCATTTATCCATTTATCCATTTATCCATCCATCCACCCGTCTGTCTGTCCGTCCATCCATCCATCCATCCATCCATCCATCCATCCATCCATCCATCCATCCATCCATCCATCCATCCATTCATCCGTCACTGCTGCCTCGGGGGGTCTTGTATCATTTTCTTGCAGCATATCGACAAATGTCTTTCTGCTTTTCCCATTGGTTGTCTGTCAGTGATCTGACCTGTTGTTCAAAAGGTCAAAAGGTGACACCCAACATCTATTTTTGTATTTTAAGCTTCTTTTATGAATTTTCTTTGCTCCCCGCCCCCCCCGTATATTACTTCAATTACTCGTGCGTCTCTTCTTTTTTGTTGTCGTTTTAAGTTGAAAGAACACGGCGCGTTGGAGATGTCGCTATTTGAGGATGTTGATCGCTGCCAAGTTCTGCTAATTTCAACAAAGCGCACCGTGCAGCCATCAGCCATCTGAAGGACGGTGGCGCACTCAGGTTTCCCCCCCCCCCCCCCCACTCTATCTCATCATACACGCTGCCTATTAGCATTCAAAAGTTTTCATGGACATCACACGAGTCGATTTTGATGATCTCAAAGCAGCACAGTCAATTCTTTAATAAAAGCCTTTCACGGTTACTTTATTTCTTTTTCTTTTATTCTGTGAAATGAAGATTTTCTAGGCGCACAATGTGAATAACCGCCAGTGTCAATGGAGCTAAGGTGACCTCTGATTGAACATATTGAAATGCGTATTTATTAAACCACCATTATAATAAAATGACATATCAATTCATATATTTTTCCACTTAAGGTGGTCAAGTGAATCCATATTGTTCTTCTAATCCATCCCCGCTTGTCCTTGCATGTATAAATTCTCTTTGTTTGTCTCATTTTTATTCCTACCTTATCTGGCTGTCCCTTTTGTCTCGCTCTATCAAATTCCACGTCACTCCTCTTCTCCTTACATTCTCTCTCCATCTGCCTCAACATTTCAAAAGAATGAATTACTCATAGCTGTCACTTGGCCCTGGCAAAGAATTCATTTTTGTGGGTCAAGTGTTTCAAACTGTCATCCTTGACAGGGACCATCTCATACAATAACTACATGGATGGACCTTGACTTTTGAGTGCTTTCGTTTTAACCCCCCCACAATCTTCCTCCTCCTCTTTCTTGTGTGTATACTCAAAGAATCTCGGCCATTGTGGAATACAAGACGGGAGCGACCGAGAGAAATCCCGTATTAATAGCTTCGACTCAACCGCAAATAAACCAAGGGCTGAAAATGAAGTTTGAATCCTAACCCTGTCCAAAGTCGCCAGCGTTTGTATTCGGCAACCATAATTACAGCTATAAGTAAAAGTCACATTCACTTTTCCCATTCAAATGATTTCCAAGACAAACAAGCAAATGAATTTTCACCTTAACCTTTGAAAGAGAGGCGGCCTTTTAGTTCATCTAATCAATGTCGCTCTTTTGACTCACACCCAATGGATTTCCATGCATATTCCGCCCGATCAATTGACATTCACAAAGAATCGAATGAGCGGCTTTTCTTTTTTTTTTTCCCCACAGGCTTCATAATTGCATAGAATTATTATTGTGATGGAATCATTTGGGTCAAATCATCCCTTCAACTCTACTGTGATAGTCACGTTGATTTAAATGACGAACCTTCACTCGAAATGAAGTTTAAAGCGACGCGTGACCGTCTCGATGAAACGCATGCGCTAAATGGGATCAATTAATTATCTGTGACTAATTAATCGAGCTGGAAACAATGGCAGCAATAGATTAGTCCCTTGTGGATATAGAACAGCCCTCCAGGAGCGGCAAATGAAAACACAGCCGCTAATTGAAATGATCTCATGAAGCCTAATTGAGTCCAATTATCTGGCATGAATTATTCCTTTATCGGCTCGCGGATCTCTGCCAATGTCGAGTACGCAGTCAAATTTCAACCTAAGGGAAATGACTCACAGGATGATTGAGAGTCAAAACGGGGATTTGATGTGATTGAGATGAGGACAAAGATGAGAAAGAACAGCTGTGTGATGTTGCCATTAAATGTTTGGCACCAGAAACTTCCTTGTTTGATCATATTTCAATTAGAAGATGGAATTCTTTCTGGGTTCTTATTCTCACACCAGGGTGATGTTGTAGGAATGTTGAGGTTCAGTGGAGTGTTTCAGTGTCACCCGCCACCTCCATCCATCAGTGGATAAAAACAACAACCTGTCTTGTCACAGGAGGCTACCTTCGGGAACTTTGTGTGTCAGGGTGGCGATACTTCCCACAATGTTCGCAGTCACTCTGGGAGTCGGACGGGCGGCCGCGTTAGCAGAACGACTGACATGACAGCTAGCTTGCTTGTCTTCTGGAGGGTTCTGACTGAGTGGGTGTCACTGAGTAAACTACCCGTACATTTCTTGTGGGTCATTTTTCGTTCCTTATTTTTGTATCAACTGTGTCTTCTTTTTTGTCCATTATTTTGCGTTTGATCAATTGGATGAATCAAATATTTTAATGTGTTTTAATTTCCAGACACATAGCAAAACTTTATAGTTGCTTTGAATGAAAAAAGCACTTTTATTCGCTATTTATTTATTGAATTTATGTATTTATTTACTTTTATTAATTTAATTTAATTTTTTATTTTTTATTATGTGTTTTAAATTTAATAAACATCCGATGGGATAGCAAAGCTTTATCGTTGCTTTGAATGAAAAAAACACTTTTATTCGCTATTTATTTATTTATTTATTTATTTAATTTATGTATTTATTTACTTGTATTAATTTAATTTTGAATTTTTTATTATGTGTTTCAAATTGAATAAACAAGATTCAAGATTCAAGAAGAATTTATTCGCCATGTTTGAGCGTGCCAAACAAGGAATTTGACTTCGTTACATGGGGTTGGAAATATCTGCCTTTTTTTCTTTGAACAATTATTGACGATTTCCTGCAATCAGCTGGTGACCAGTCCAGGGTGTGATAGGCCCTCGGAAACCCGAAAGCGTGACAGAGAATGGATGGCTGGATGTTGACTACCTGTCAAACTGCTGCTTGTTGCCAAAAGTAAATATCTGGAAAATGTTGCTCTCAAGTCAAAGTCCATAAAAAATTCCTAATGACAGCTTGCATCTCAAGGCAACACTATTAAACATCGCTATGGTAATTTATAGCCATGACTGAAACGCAACCAAGTTCTTTGGTTGGATAAAGAAGTCAATATGGTTTCAGAGCGTGGGGGTTGGGCTGTTTGGTGGGAGGCTGAAAATCGTACGCAATCATGCGTGCTGACAACGGCCTTGGAGAAGTCCAGTAGCAGTAGAAGCAGGTTTGGGGGTCAAACAATGGAGTAGGATTGGGAGTGACTGAATCCTTCTTTATCTGGCATGTGCTGGAGGGATCTAAATCAACAGCTGTCACTTGGATGGACCCCAGGGCAAAAGCCATGTGCCATGTTTAGGACTTGCAGGATTGGGGTGGGAGGTTAGGACTATTTGAGGGGTAGAGGGGGTGGGGGGGGGGCGTCTCGACAAGGATGAGGCCTGACTGACGAGTACAAAGTCTCCTCCGCCTCATCTTTGTGCATGTCTATCTTGAATTCATAAAACCACAACTTAACTGCACTGCTGGCTTTTATTTGGAGTTTACACCGGTAGATAATGAGGGAAATAGAATCGCCGGTGTTGCCATGGCAACAGCTTGATGTCTTAATGGGCGACGGAAAGTTTGAAGTACACAGTACTGATGGAATATCCACCTTTGTTCAACTTTAGCCATGTCAAAGAAGCAAAATGGCTCTTTTCACTCCCACCACGGCGCATATGCCCCTTTCTAATGGCGGCCATTTTGGAAAATACCAAAACAAAGAAAAAAGATGCATTCTAAGATCCATTTTTTTGTGATAACCAAATCATCTGCAAGTCATGTTTAAGACTGTGGATTATTCAACGGGAAGATTTTACTGATCTAAGCGGTTTTTAGAGGAAACTTTTGGAAGACGTGTCACCCCCCCCCCCCCCCCCCCCCCACGCTCATCAGTTTTTTATCGATGGAGAGTAGCACAATCGACGATTGACTGTGCACACGGCGGTTTTCATTCAGTCTTTCTTAAGCGAACAATTGATTGCACAGCTTAGAGGAGGAAAAAAAAGGAGAATCCAAGCGTGTATTGATGCCAAGGGGAGTCACCTTAAACATTGTTTAGAATGGTTGTGAAATTGAAGAGCGTCTGTTAATGAAAATGTGCTTCCTCAAGTTGTCTGTATATTTATGCCATCTAAAAAGGACCACTTCATCAGTCTTAATATTTTTACACAAGGTGAATGAGAACATTTTCTTCGATGTAATTATATTGTATACAGTTTGTTCTTCCAGGGCAGCTTATTTGAATGATATCAATATATCAGATTTCATTTCATCTCATGAAAAATGTCAATCTTAATGAATGCTTTTCAATGTTTTTTGAAACAATAATTGCGTGTCATTCGATCGGAATTATCTGCAGGGCGAAGCGTTTATATTGTCGTAAAGATTCGAAATGGTGACGCTATATGTGGCTCTCATCAGACATTTCTCTTCTGAGCAATACATTGAAGTCATGTTTTGTGATGTTGGAATGAATCAAATGAAATAAAAATTTGGAGTTGGACACATTTTTTGTGACATCTGGCCACTCTTTGCTCTTATTTCATCCAATCCTTCACATTTTTGGCCCTTTTAGTTTACAACATTCATAAAAATAACACTAATTATATGAATACTATTTGTCTGATGGTATAGACTCACAGATGGATAGAAAGACAGAATAAAGTTCTATGAAGAGAGCGAGAGAGCCGTATTGTGCCGCTGATACAACAAAGCCAAAGCACTTAGCATGTATTCTCCTCGTTAAGCTTCCCTCTCAGCAGTTAGACACCGTTTGCTGCAAAACAAGGGGAAGGTCACGAGCATCAAGAATAGATGTTGATTCCAATTATGTGTAATGCATTGGACAAGATGCGCTAATGATGCTGTCGTCAGTAGAAGGGGGAAAAAAAAAAAGACGATAAAGGTGTTTATGTGCACACTCAACGAAGGCAGACGCAAAAATCTCCATAAAGGCTTCAGACTTCAAATGACAATTGGGGAAAAAAAAAAAAAAAAAAAACTATTCTTGCTTCAGCGCAGCAGTTTTATCTATTTACCTTGACTACCATTCCATCAAGATAGAAAAGACCAGATGAAAAGTCATAATGAGGATGCAGCTCTGCTACAATGACGACTTGAATATTTAAGGGGGGGGAAAAAAAGGAAATGTTTTCAATTAATTTCAAGGTGTCCTGTGGGATGTGGATTAACCACACGTGATGATCCCAAAGCTCAGTCTCCCACTGCACGACCCCCAATTCACCCCTTTGACCGCACCTGCTTCCTTCATTTCATTTCATTCTCAGAGCCGCAAACTGAGCCGAGCGGTGGGAAGATGCTTCGGCCAATTAGTACATCCTCAACTGTTTTGTCACAAGTAAAGCAAAGGGCCAAAAAAAAAAAAGGAACGATTGAATAAAATAGAAAAAGCATTAACAAGAAGCAAAGAAGGGATGGTGGAAAGACAACATCAGGGTCATAACAGACGGACTCAAGAACACACTTTAGTGAATGATTCAAGAAAAATAAATAAAAAATAAAAAATTAAATAACATGAGAATTACAAGTCCACTTAACGTAACGTTAATAAATAACATACAAACGTGATGCGCTAACTGCATATATAGTTGCTGTTTTATGGCCAACAGTGAAGCAACACATGCAGACATGAAAAATATAAAGATAGTCAAAGATTCTTTTTGGGGCTTCTAGACAAGCCAACAGGTGCTAGCTAACTTCACCCATTAGCCAACACATTGTCATGATCTGTTATTTGCTGTACTCACCACCATCTTGAACGGATCCACCTTGTCGCATCAGTTGTGCCTCGTTGTCCTGCAAGTCTCAGCCTTTTTCTTGACTTTTTATTCATTACTGATTGATTATATTTTACAGTGAAATTGCTAGCTCACATGCACATTCACTGGTATCAATATGCTATGTTTTTTTTTTTTTAACATTTCGGTTTTACTTTTGTGCAATAAGCTTTTTTTTTTTGCTTTTGACAAATTTGACAATTTAAGTGAGGACTAAAAAAACAAATGCTGGAACACTATATTTCCCTCCTAGGATAAAGTGTCTGTCAGTACCCATTGTGGTTTTTTTTTTCTTCTCACTTTTAAAGAACAAATATGTGTAAATGATTTCTTTTATTTTTTCAGTAATTTTTGTAGACTTTAGGGACCACTCGTGGAGTTGTCGAGTATTTTTTGGATCAAGCAAACTGAAAGTACACGGTTCTTGGGAAATGTGTTTTATTACAAGTGATAGGGATCACACACTGTACACACTTTAAGCGTTGTTTACATTTGAAAGCTTTGGTTGTGTAAAACTGCAGTACGTAACTGTTTAAAAATCAAGTCTGGTACAGCTGCCGATCATTTTTTTCTTCCCAACAAAATATCACCACTTCTGTTTGTCACCAGCCAATTCCCATTGCCACCATCGAACACCAATCATTTCTCCATTGTCCCCTGAATTCTTTAACGATGTTGAGATTTTGACACAAACAGCCGTTCAACAAAATTTTAGTTTCAGATTCTGAATATCCGAATGATGTATATTAAAATATGATCATTTTCTGGCAACAAGAAGGGCAGTAAGTGAAAACTCATAAGTGCACGTTTGGATTTTCATGTATTTACAACAAACACGACACACCGGTTAAATGTTGAGCAAGGTGTGTTTTACTGATCAATTTAACACCCAAACAAAATGTAAATAAGTGTCAAAAAGGTGCTCAGGTATATACACAATGAATTGCGTTGATTATACATACATAAAACTGAATGTGTGTTTCTGTGCAAGCATCAGTCGAATGCAAATTGGATACTTGGATGAGATGTCAAAAAGTTACGGCAGTAGGTGGACTGCAGCAAATGTCATCCATCTCAAGGTGGTAATATTCATACCATTTTGTCGTTATTATTTTTTGTTTTACTTCTCAATGCGTTTTATCCTAAATCTGCCATCCCTCGTATATGATATTTTGAAAGAACTACAGTAAAGTAAACACCATGAGGGTTTCCATAGCCTTGAGGTAGGAAAAAAAAAAAGGTTTTTTTTTTTTTTAGGAATTTTACTTTTTGTTCCGCTGCACGACTCGTCTTTTGTCTTTCCTAGCCATCAACTGTAGCACTTGCTCCAACACAATGCGGCGCTGCCGGCGTCACGTGCTAACTTTTTCCCCCCAATTTTTCTTTTTTTTACATCAGAGGTTAAAAAAAAACAAAAAACACAAGACTTACTGATATCATAATGTTTGAAGGCAATGAAGATAATTCCTCCCAAAATACATTTCAGTGCAACACAATGGACATGAAAAAAAAATCTCAATTTTTTTCCATAAATTTCACAATTGATCAAATTTGTGTGACTATTTTGTCAATCGTTCAAATTGACAACTTTTATTTCATCAATTGAGAACATATTAAGTGCTGTACATTCATCGTCACCTGTGTAGCTTGCCAGGAACCCATTACGCTGTTTTACAACCACCTCGGACTGGTCGACACAAACGCAGATATTTAAAAAAAAAACAAAAAAAAAACCAGACACTTTCATACTTTAACCTTGTGTCCACATGCAAACGCTCAGTGAGGTCAGTGAGTGAGGTAAACAAATTTGCCTCGTAGACAGAGAAAAAAAAAAATAAAGCTTTTTCTTGATTGGCCATTGTTGTCATTTTTGCCTTAGGTGGACGAAAGCTAGAGGGATTTATCAACCCAAGAATTATGAAATTTAATTTGAATTACATAGTATGTAGGATCTATCCATACTTCTATTTTGAGATTACAGTAGATTTCACAAAATATTTCCTGAGTTTTTGCTCGGTTGGAGGGATCAGGGCCCAGAATATTGTTGTGCCGATAAAGACATAAAAAATTGGACTGTCAATTGTTAAACACGCTGGTTTAAAGCTGAATATTTGACATCAATTCCATCTAGGAATGTCAACTATGGTAGAAATGGAATCAGAAAGCATCACTTCAGGCACTTGGATAACCAACTTAATCTCATTTGTCCCCACCTCCTTGAGGATTGATCTGATTTCTTAATTTTTGCTGACAATGAAAACATTTGGGTTTGACGGCAATCTTAAAACATCATCTACATTCTGTTTCAGATTTGGCTTCTGTATTCCAAGACTAAATTTATACTAGTAAGCGATGACAACTCCACATAACATAATGGCAGTAGCAAAATGAAAATACCATATTTACTTTTTAATGTCAAACCCATATGTTTTCCAGTATACAGTTTAATAAACAATATTTTTAGAAGGGAGTGTATAAATAAATACATTATATATATGCAATATATATAGACAGTGCTATACAAATTTATCAGGCCACCACAAGTTGTGAGGTTTATGTTCAATTCCCACCAAATTCCCAAATTTCTGTAGTTCCTTTGTCTGTAATCCTTTTAAACAAAATATTTTTCATCCAGAATTATCCAGGAATTTTCCAATCTATTGCGAAGCAAATTTGCTGGCAAAAAGAACAGTAACATGTTTGTCCTTGATTCCGATGTCAAATTATAGTTATTTACTAGCACTGGTTTACAAAAAAGTGTTTTCATGACTGAATGAAAGGCTTAATTAATTAGCGCCGTTTGATAAGTCACTGAAATCGAAAATCACCATTCAAGCACTTCATAATACCAGATGGTCTAAACAGGTGGTCTCATAAATTTGTTAGAACTCAGACTAGGGGTGTAACGATAAGTCAATTTTCAAGAAAGTAGTGTTTAAACACATTGATTCATTTCCATTTGTGTGTTTACTGTATTGCTCTTTTTTTCTCTTAATCGCTATCGTTGCTCACTTACAGTTTGTAGTTCTAGATGCTCCGCTGTAAAATGATTTGCAGTTCAAATACTCATGTCCTTGTTGATTTGAAACTTCACATAGAAGTTAGCTTTGGCAGTTAGCATGTCTTGTGTCATTCTCATTGGCTCTGTGTCACATGTTACTCTTCAAACCTTCGTAGCGTTAATGGTACTTGTAATAACTGAAAGTAAAGACTTAAAGCTAACACGCTCGGCTGTCAAGAGTAAGTTAGCTTATCGCTTAGCGTTTGACTCTTTGGATAGTCTTTTGTACCGAAGAATACACAATCAAATACATGTAGCTTACCGTTACACCCCTGGGACATACACATGTACAGTGTATATACAAATCCTGTGGTGTGAATGATTTTTCTGTGAGGCCCTTACTGTTGTTGTTTTTTTTTCCCACTCCGATACAATGTGTCTGCCCTTAGGGAAAGGGCGTCTTTACATCAAAGATGTCCTTTCATTGTCTGCATCCAAACATTTTGTTCCACTCAGTGTGCATATCAATCTCTTTTTGCGAGACACTGGCGCAGAATTTACAAAAGACCCTTTCAAAGTCCTGGTAGGTTAGTGGCCGGATCATATTGGTCATCTCCATCCCCTGTTGCGTGGATATGTGTAACAGACCCACATGGACTTCCTGGCAAAGTCTGGACAGGTCAAGTCCCGAGAAACCCTCAGTGCGTTGGACAAGCAGTGCAAGCTCCTCGTCACTCATGCAGTATTTGTGCTGGTATTGGGCGAGGAACTGGCTGACAATCTGGTGGCGAGCTGCACTATCGGGCGGGGATACCAAAACCCGCCGAGCAAAGTACCTATGCAACCCCTCGTCTATGTCCTGGGGTCTACTTGTGGAGCAAACCACTAATACTTGGTGTCTTCCATCCACACCTGAGCCCATTAAAAGTGAGTCCAGCTGGGAAAGTAGCTCCCCCTTTAGTCTGTTAATGGGACTATCTTCAGCGAGTTGTGCCGATAGAAGCATGTCCACCTCACTAATGAACAGTACAGAGGGTTGACGGCAGCGAGCTACCAGGAAGGACGCTCTGATAATGTCCTTGCCGTCTGTCAGCCACTTGGTGACTAAAGTTGACGCGCTGAGTCGAAGTAACGACGCCCCAAGCTGGATGGCCAGGCAACGTCCTAGCAACGTCCTGCCACTGCCTCTCGGGCCAAACAGCAGCACACAACGTGGACTGGCGCCTAAGGTTCTGAACATGTCAGGGCGTAAAATGGGCCAGAGAACCTCCTCTTTTAGGGTGGCTTTGGCCAGTTCTAAGCCTGCAATGTCACTCCAGTCCATGGGAGGGCCCTGTTGAACAATTTCAGAGGTGACCATGTCCAAAAGGTGCGGGTCACAGGTTTTCAGTTGCTCTTCAGCAGAGCGTGAAGAGCACATGGTTGAAGAAGAGGGAGCACCTGAGTGGGAGTGATGGATATGATGATCTTCCGCACTTTGCTCACTGAGGGGTGGGGATATAAAGTTGACGAGAGAGTCGGCCATGCGGGAACCCCCGAGTGACGAAGTGACGTAAGCGGATGGAGACAGTGGGTTGGGTGTTGGCCGGCTGCTATACTTCCTATGCTGCTGCTCCTCCGAAGGCAGTGTGGACTGCTTCTGCGGATTAAAAGGTAGAGATGACTTCTCGGAACTTGGATGAAAACCACTACCGACGGGACTGTTACAGTTTCTGTTTGTGCTGCTGCTGTCTGCCACTCTGTACATTGGGCTTTCGGTTGCACTTCGAGTCTGGTCGTAGCCAAAGTTTGCATAAGAGGATTCCATATCTCCTTGGCCTGTCACGTAGAAGGCTTTCCTCTTCAGCAAGTTGGAGGGGCAACTGTTAAGAGGGCTTGGGGTGATTGGGGTCAAGTTATGGTTGTGGTATGGATAAGGGGGAAGGGGCGTTGGTGCAGCAATCCCCGAGGGGAGGTATGAAGATGGTCGGGGCACTCCTCCGCTGTTGTATCCAGGTCCGACTGAGCTCTGGGCAGGGTATCCCGCAGGGGTGTAATTATAACTAGACAAGTTTGGGGAGCCTCCGTTGTATGCTGGCACTAATGTCGAGTGAGATGGCGGTGGAGGTGGTTGCAGGAGGCCAGAGCTGTGCAATGGGGAAGGATGTGCAGGGGCAGGGACAGATTGGGAATTGTAACTGGTGTGCAAGTAGGAACCGCTGTAAGTGACATCAAATTCCTGAGAAGGCAATGAGGACGAGTGGAGTGTGGTGGTAGTGTGGCTCCCACAACTGCTACTGGAGAAGATGGGCTCACTCAGAGTGCTGGAGGCAAGACCGGGAGAGCTACACAAACCAGTTAGCACCTCAGAAGCTGCTGCAACACCTCCCTTGCGGATGGGAACCCCCTCAGGTATGCAGCTCATAAGATAGACGCCGTCCTGCCAGGATTCCGATTCACCTTTCCGTCCGTTTATCCCTCCCGGTACACTGGGGGCTTCGGGGTATGACACCGGCAATTCCAGGATGCCGGAATATTTCTCCGCATATTTTTTGAGCATGTTGGAGGCGGTGAGGGCTGAGATGTCATCATTCGCCCAGGCGTACTGGTAGGCGACGGAGCACTGTAGGTGGCCCGGTACCACGCGGTATGGCTCTGCCTTGTGGGCCGGCGAGCACGTGGTCGAGGAGATGTCAAAATGCTGTTCGGCCCACTGGCTTTGCTCGGGATGCCACTGCATCTTCAACCCTGGTGACAAATAAAAAGCACAAGGGACAATACAGTAAATGCAATCAGGACTCAGCCTTCAAACGTCTTACGATTCCCACGCTATGTCTCTGCTATTTGGTGTTTTAAGCTAATGATCAACTTTAATGGTTTTCTGAAAATTGAGCCTGGGAACGGATCCCATTTCAGATCATAGCTGCTGATAGACAGATTCATACACTTTTTGTTGCAACTTGTGAAAATGTTCTTTTCTATATTTAGCTAAATATACATATATTGAGACATTCAAAAGTTGGTCAGGATTCCAAGTACTGTGGTAACTCGACTAACAAATTCAATTTGTCCCATGGCTAGTTTTCTTGAAATTCAAATCAATGTTTCCCTATCGAAAAGAGCTAACACGCAAACGATCGGGTTCAAGAACCACATTTTAAATAGAGAAAAGAAGTATAATTGTACAATATAAATATGAAATAGGACAAAACTAGAAGATGTGAAATAAGGCAATGTTAATAAACAGGTCACAGGGACCTTTGAGGGGCGTGGCCTAGTGAGTGACATTAGGATAGAGTGATTCCTTTAGGTTTCTTGCAAGTCTTTTCATTTTCTATTGTGTAACTGAAACTATAAATTTGAACTCAAAGCCCCCCAAAAAATGACATACATAACATAAATACATACATGAAAATAAAAGTGATGACAACTTGTTGAAACCTCGCAGCTTATATGATCACGTAAGAGAGGCTGGGTTATGCTCCCCCATGCAACCTTGGCTCGACTAATAAGACCCTGGATCTTGGAGGCTCACGCTATAATCGCCCGCTCATCTAAGGTGTCTAGGGGTGGGCTTTTAAAATAAAAAAAAAAGCCTCGACGAGCATCCGCCTCACACAAAGCCCTCTGATTTCTTCCAACACATAATCAGACACACGCGAGCTCTCGTTCACTGACCCAGATGAACAAACACGGGCATGCCATTGCCGCAGGCTATGAATCACAATGCATTTGCTTCCTTCCTGCACAGTTCCACCTTGACCTCTTCTCAGTCTGTAGTACCTCTTCCCGGTCTGCTAGCTACCATCGCTGCTCCATCAACGACATGATTTGATTTCCTCTCATCACCACCTTTTATTTTCACAATATTTATAATTCCCATTCCTAGTTTGCTAGCCGCCACCACCACCGCGCCTCTCTTATTTACTGCACTCACTCTTGCTTCTTCCCCAGCTCCCTTTGCTATCTCTCTCTCATGTCTGGCTACTTTCACCTGCCCCCTGCCAGCCCTTTTTTTTTTATGACCTCGGGAGGCTGTTGAGGGACTGTTTCCTTTAATCCGAGCCAGCGCCATCTGTAAACATGGACAGTCTGCCATTGACTCACTCCACAGAGTCCGACTACCAAAGGCGGTGGGAATTAATCACAGCAGATTTCAACCTGTAGTCCTACAAAATATAATAAAGGTGTCTTGCCTTGGTTATTGATTGTTAGCGAGAAATCCACAGTTGGGGCATGGGCATAATTCATTTCCGCTAGAGCAATTCAGATCAACGGCTAATCCACTTAAACGACGGCAAATTAAAAATAGACTGACACATCTTGTGCTTTGTTTGGTAACAAAACAGCTCAAGTGAGGGATCACAAGTCCCCAGACTATTTTCTCCTCTGCGAATCTCCTCTCCAAACATCTCTCAGCAGTCGCAAGTGGCTAATTAGCACAACGGTAATCTGATAATTGCATTCACTTTAGCCGAGAGGAGTCTGGCAGAGGCCCGCGAGCCTGTCAGACACTCGGTGCAGTGAGAAGTCTGACAAGTCTGCCAAGTCCCAAAAGACTAACCTGTACCCCGACAGTAAACAACCGAGTTTTGCGGTTGATCTTTTGCAAGTTTGACAGTATTTTCACAATCATATGGACCAAAACATTTCGAACTTTCTACAGGTGTCTTGAAGATCTTGCATTTCACATCACTGTCTGGGCCATGTCAGTGTACGCCAATAATAGACTTGCATCTCTCAACACATCTCTGCTCTCATCCTGGATTTTGGAATACCGCAGGGATTAGTCCACAGTCCCCTTCTTGACTCATAACGGTTTTTGCATTTCATCATTGTAAAACATCTGATGATGACACCCTCATTGTTGGACTAATCAAGGCAACAAGTTGAGACCTCACCACTGCCCTACATCACGCTACATGGTTAGCACAGGCATACTGCGTTCAAAATTAAATAAAAACGTATTTTATTTACCCAGGATTTGTCATTTTGCATTCAATTAAACCTCTTCCCTTCCTTTTTAATTATTCCCATCACTCCCAAAGTCCACATGTATCAAGCTAGTTGCCCATTAGTGTACAGTAGTAAACAGATCTTTAGCAGAGGTGCTAATGAGTGCTTTTAAGTCCAGCGCGACACCAACATTTTGCCAGAACTGGGTGGTACTGGAGTTTAACTGCCCGTTTTGGTCCCGTCGCACTGATGTCGAGTGACAAAGTGGTACATGGTGTTATGTACAATGGGGAAGTAAGTGGGCGTCAGGACGTAAATTAGGATTATCTCTCGATTGCTCGCCCACTCACTCATTACATATAAAAAGTACGCTTGCCTTTGAGTGTTGAAAAAAAAAAAAATGCTGTAGTGTGCCATATGCATTTGAAAAAAATAATAATTAAAAACACTAAATATAAAGAAAAGAAATTTGAAAATTCCTAAAAATCATCTTTGCCTTAAAGCACTGCGTTTCAGAAGTGCTAAAAAACAAAACAATGTCTCTCACTTTTTCCCTCCGAACAAAACAAAACCAAAGCGGAATCCAAATGCACTTTGAAGTGGAATTTGAGCTCCTCCTCAGCTCACCATGATGACAACCAGTCTGTCAAAAGCAAAAACAACAACAGATGAGGGAAGTAAACAGAGTGAGTTCAAAGTCTCCCATGCTTGAGCGCTGACCCAAAGAAATGAGCTGTCACTAATTCAAAGACAGTAAAGGCTGCCGGTGCTTGGCTGCTGCAAAGATGACAGCTTGCGCTGGCAATAGAAAGATACTTGACACATGTCAGCATCTTTTAAGGAAACAAAAAATAATCTAATATTCATGGTAATCAATGCTCTTTGACATCACGGTGTGACCATCAAACTCTAATCAGTGGAATCATCAGAAGATCAGCTTTGACAAGTTTACTGGCGCTAGATAAATCTAAAATATCATGAAACAATCCGCAAAGCTTTTAACAGTGTCGCTAAATTTAGTCAGACAAACTCGACACGCATAAAAAGCAAGATTTTTTTTATTTTATTTTTTTCTTCCTGGCTGATGGGTGAAAATGTCATTGACATTGATGCTCACGCATTTCCCAGAAAATAAAATGCTAACAGTAGAAATAGGAAGAGTGATTCTATGCAAATACAAAATGAAAACACTTGCAGGGTGCATGGCAAAAATGATTACGCTGAGCTAGCTACCTCTCACTGGGCAATATGCCAACACACGAATACTACAGTGCATGCGTGCATGTTTGACATTTGCCGTGATTTAAAGATACACTTCATATATTTGAATTACCTTTTTTTTTATTGTGTTTTCATATTTATATTTTACAATGTAATGCTGTTTTTACTCCCATTTTTTGGGGGGGGGGGGGCTTTGAGTAGCCCAGCCCATGATTAGCAGAAATCATTCATGCTCACAATAAGTTTATTGGGGTGAAAAAAAAATAAACTGCCAAAAAGTGTTTAAAAATATATATTTCCCACCCCCCCTTCACAAAAATATGCACAAATAGGTGAATCCGTGGGTGCCAAACTGAGATATAACCTTGTACAAAAGCAATTTATATGCTGCACATAGTTTGCACCAACATTTTGTTTTATTATTAATGCGCACAAGTTTTATGCTCCTGCAAACCATTCCAATGTCAAAATCTCACTTCATTCGGGTCATCTTGGGAAATATTTGCATTCTAAAAATGTCTACATTCCCCAAAACATTTTAAACAAAAATAAAATAAAAACATTGAAATCAACTTACCGTCTTTCAAGCTATACTGAAACAATTTAACTATAATTGACACATTTTTTCAGATTTTTGTGTATTTCCAAAATCATACTTTATTTTCTGCTTTGGCTTGAATTTGCCTTGTGGCTGGCGACAGCCTAGAAATTTGGAAAAACCTATGTAAAATTAAGCAATAAGGCGTGCTTATTGTCTGTCGGACAAAGTGTATTTAGCTCATTGGAAACTTTTTTTCCCCCCCATGGAGCATCTCTGGTCCCGCCCTTTTCCGCACAGACACATTTAAACCAATACACAAATTGGCATCACTTTCAATAATACTCCTATCTGCTACTTGAGAGGTTTTCTATTTTTAGCCGCAAACGTGATTAAAACACTCCACAGCGTCAATCGCTGGCAGCCGTAAAAATCACAACAAAAGATTTAAGACACCATCTCTGTAAATTTGCTTGGACAAGACAGACAAACGTGAGTGGGGTGGGTTAAATGGCTAGGGCGCAGTTAAACAAACGCTCGCGATCAAGGAAATTGCGCACGGCTCGGTTTCAGATCAAATTGACAGGAATTGTATTTTTAAGGTGTCACTACAAAATTAAAAAAAAAAACACAATACATTCACCTATCCGTAAAAGATTCTCAAATAGTCTTCAATTAGCTAAATAAGGCATCTAGAGGGAATAACGTATCTAATACCACTTTTTAAAATTTTGTTAATAATTTTATATATCAGCTTAAATATTTTTTTTAACTGTTTTTTTTTAGGGAGTGAACAATCCAGACAGGTGTAATAATTTAAATCTGAATTATTACACGATTAAAAACACAATTTGTTATCATTTTGGCTTGAGGTTGTTGTGTCGATCTTCACGTTTGATTTGATAAGTTTGATGTACAAGTAAACAAATTTGTCTGTAGTATCACGATAACAAGGGAGTGCTGATCCGGTCCCGTTCCAACAAGCTTCCGTTAATGTAAATCTCATCCCGGAAAGTCACCTCACGGCAAACATAATAACAGGGGATCAACACATTGGATAAAAGTTTCTTTCAGTGTAACCCAGAGGTTAACTTGGGAGCCACTTTGTTTACCTGCGTGTCAGCTAAGTCAAATAGATGTTATTAGTGAGGTTTGAAGAAATGAGACGGAGCCTGAAACTAATGGGGGGGGGACGGGGACGAAGAAGGCGGATAATAGAGAGGGCGCCTGTGTAAGCTCATCTAACGGCGTCCATCCCCGTAAATAAAATGAGATAATGGTTTTTAACCCCACCTTTCATGCCACCGTCACCTTCCCGTCGTCCGTCTTGTAAATCTCAGCAAATGTGCCGCTTTTGGACATTAAGTGCTCGCTTAGCGTACTGCGTTCATCATATTTCAAGTGATCATGTATGGGCAAGTGTGTGTGTGTGTGTGTGTGTGTGTGTGTGTGTGTGTGTGTGTGTGTGTGTGTGTGTTGTAATAGTTATCCATTATCATACTGTACACGGCGACGGCGGCCCCATGATCATTTTCAAGTGACTCATTTCTAGAAGTACCAATCCACTGGCCACTTGGAGGAAAGTGCTGGACGGGCCTAATCCCAAAACAACCATTACTGGGTCACTGGGCGAGACCCCCACCCCCACCCTCCCTTCTCCTTTCTTGTTATTTGTCTCAGTACAGTGAAAAATTTCGGAAGACGTCAATCTCTTCATGTTCTGTTCCTCTGTCTTACTAATATATTTCTGACCATTTTCTCTCAAAGTAGGCAACAGATAAGGAAATAATTTTTCTTTTAGGGGGGGGGGTCATTTTCATGCAAATGCTGACGATGTCTTTGGTTACTATGACGACCAAGGGCACGAGATGGAGTGAGCGGCCTCTCCCTGTTGCCAACTCATGTGGCTATATTTATCGACTATTCCAACTCCTCTGGCAACTACTTTTCGGTGACGCTTGATGATTCCGATGATTTCGTGTCCAGACCCCAAATTAAAAAGTGCTTGCTATGAATTTGGAGTTTGAATTTTTTTTTTCCAAACAATGAAAAAGTAACGAGCTTTTGTCTCTTTTGGTCCACAAGAGATGAAATCAAAAGGAACACGGCGAAAACTACAACTTGTGCTCTTGACAATTTGTATGCTGCTTATGTGTTACGATTGATTAAGAAAAACAAATGCTAAGAATAATAAACGACGTCTTCCTTGTCAGCTCCTCTTTGTTCGTCACCGAGTCAACAAAACACAGATCACAAAGCTAACAAACATCACTTTGGGCAAACAAAAATGAAACACTTTGTAATTTGTTCACTGCGCGCAGATTGAAGTTTACTGAAGTTCGCTGCTTGCTGATTTACATACCAGAGGCGAAAAAAAACCCACACATCAATTACCACGGGTGCTTTAAAAGAAAAACTAAAAAAGACGGTTATTTTTGAGTAACTCACAAAGGGGGAATAAAAAAAAAAAAAAAAAAATGTCGGGCTGCTTGATATCAGATCTCGGAGGAGAAACTTGATGTGAGCTGATGAGCAGAAGGCATCTCAGGAGGGGGTCCGATGGTGGTGGTGGTGGGGGGGGGCCTTAATGTGATCATAGGGGACGCTCGACTTTCAGGGAACGGGCCCGTAATGAGCAATCAATAACATCCTTAACGGAGTTAGAGCGAGTGGCTGACAGCAGATGCGAGGCTACGACTAACAGGCTACGTCTGATCTCGCATTACCAGACACACACGCGCGCGCACGCACGCACGCGCGCGCACGCACGCACGCACGCACGCACGCACGCACGCACGCACGCACGCACGCACGCACGCACGCACGCACGCACGCACGCACACACACACACACACACACACACACACACACACACACACACACACACACACACACACACACACACACACACACACACACACACACGGTCTCCTCGGGTGTTAGCCATCCACATGGTGTCATTGTCTTACCATCGATCGTTGTAATCACATCCACAGCTGATGCCCCGCTACCTTTCACGGTTTCATCCCACCAACTGTTGGAGATCATTTCTAATCATGTTAGCTCGTCGCTAGAAGAGGTAAACAACTGTTGCGGAGCTCAGCGTGTGGCCTGGCAGGAATGTTGAGGACATTGCTATCATCTAAATAGCAGCAGAAGTTGGGCGATAGGAGAATATTTGAAAATTTCAAGATAATCGGATGAGTTGAAGTTAAATATGGCGCTAAAACCATGGCTAACAGGAAAGTAGTAATTGGTGTCAAGGAATTATGTTGAAGTGAAACATCTTACTGAGAAACGAAGATCTTTTGTACGTGGCTTCGATGGATGCTTGAAAGCATGAATTCTCCATCGGTGCTTGTGTGAACAGAATATGAAGAATGTTAATGATGTAAGGAACCTGACTTTACCCACTTTCCCGAGTCAATGAATTTTCTTTACAATCTATAATTCAATTGATCTGACTTTAAAGAAGCAAAGGAAAAAAAATCACATTTGAATTATAATTATATTTAAATGTAATTATAATGAATTATATTTTAACCTGCTAGCAGTGAGTCATTGTTTATACTAAATTAAATTTTAAAATGTATAGCTATAAAATAAACATGTGAAGACAGCACCCTCAGAAGAGCGCACAAACTTCATGTGAGAAGACCATAATTCCACATTCTCCACAGTTATTCATTCTTGATGAGCATGAAAATCCATTTATCGACAAAAAAAAGAACTGTATACGCTCGCTTCTGGACAATGTGGCTTTTATTGTCCCGTTACAAGGCCCAATTCTGGTCCACAAAGCCACCCAAAGTGACTTGAGCCTGTGCAGAAAAGCCGTCTTTCATTTGATGTACACATCAAGAGAGACGGGATCACAAAGAACCAGAACTGAAAAATGTTAAGAACACAAAGCAGACCTGCTTTTCACATAAATTAGGCTGACCATATCCAAAGGAAAAAAAAAAAAAAAAGTCTGGGTCAGACAGCTGCTTTAAAGAACCATAATATCTTAATTAGGCTCATTTTGAATAATATTTCGGATCAAATGTGTCTTTTTACATCTTGGGCTAGCCTCCGTCTACTGCCGTTAATAAGTGACAAATGCACTATCAAGGTCCGACCGCTCTGATTGTCCTTCTCGAGAGATCACGTTGCGGCGCGGAGACGGATCAATACCATTTGCTCACCGCAAAGGAGGCCCAGAAATCTATTAAAAGGTGGCTTTTATTGAGTAATTAAACGGCCATTAGTGTCCCGCGCAGCCAAACGATAAATGTGATCAGCCTCTTGTCAAGGGCGATGATCCAAATGGGTTTTACTGCACAGTGTGTGTTGGCAGCTTGCTTCATTTCCAAGACTGAACTGAAAATTGGGATTAAAAACGGAGATTTATTTCGACAACGCAGGACTAAAGTCTCATGGCGAGTCGAGAAAAAAGGGGGGGAAGAAAAAATAAAACTACTACAAGCATCTGAGAACCACAGAAACACGCCTGGACAAAGTGCCCATATTCATTCCAGTCAATTTATGAAATGGAAACTTTCCATCATGTGTCCCCTGCCTGCACCCTACGAGAAGTTTTCCCCACCGACCGGCGCAATTCAAGAAACTGTGACAATCCTTTGTTGCATTTAATTGTTGTTGAACCAACAATACGGCATTTGTGCAATTGTCGGGAAAAAAATATACATATATGAATGAGCCATTCAGGCGGCGACTCAATGGAGTTGCTTGACAGCGGCCACCTAGTTTCTCTCCTTGCCTTCAAAACATTCTCAATCCCTGGGTACTTGACACTTCCCCTGGAAGCCAGTACTAAGCCTCTCTGGGATTCAAGGACTTGGCGCAAGCGTAGTCACAAAGGGACAAATCGGAACGTGCTTTGTGAGACTTGGAGGACAAAGCCCACATTAGTGAGCATGTCATCTGGGCTCCCAAGAGGGGATCTGAGTGGCCTTGAGGAATGCGGTGTGAAGAGGATAAATATATGTTAGTGAGCACCAAGATGGAGAATGTGGCCCTTCATCAAGCAACAATAGTTCTTTTATTTGATTTTTTTTTTTTTTTATCTTGGGCCATCATGACAGATGATTTTTTTTGCATCCTAGACTTCTTTTCCAAAATGCTCTAAATCCATTTTTCATAAGCTAACTAGCATTTTGTTAAATGATACATTTTGAAATATGCTAGTGTGCGGCAAGGGTTGAATTTGGTGCATAAGTGCAATCCAGGATTGGAATTGACATGTATTGTTTTTTATTTATTATTATTTTTATTATTATTAATCATAGGGGGCAAAAAATGTTTGCTGTCTCATCCAGACAAAGAACCAGCGCAGGCACAGATACAGCTTCTACCACCAAACACATCACCCCCCCCCCCCCTTATATCATTTCCAAGCGCATACAATGAACATGGCCTGTGCAATATTGTCTGGTCAAAAACCTGAATATAAATAATCACATTCCCACCATATCCTCATATGGACATTCTGCCAAAAGTAAATATGATTTTTTTTTTTTTTTTAATTGTGTGCTTGTTTTTGACTGCAATTTGCGAGACACCTGATTTTCATCGTTCCTGTGTAAGTGTCAAGAAGTACAAATTGAACAATGATCAAGAGTATAGAAAGTCTTTGCCTTTGCTAATAACGCTAACAAACAATCTTATAGCTCCAGCTCTGCTGGCAGCTATTGTGACCTCTGCAATAACACAGAGCCAACCGTGGACCAGCGGACACCTACTCAAAAGTCAATACCATGCGTGAATCCTCATCCTAGTGCATGATTAATGCATCACATAGGGGAGAAGGTTGCGGGAGGACAGACTTCATGCATCCGTTCATGCTGCCATTAGAATTCCGCCCTCCTCCTTGCCTCCAGGGGACAAACGCGTACCACAGCAACCATATGTACAAGGACTCAACGCTGATAGGGAAAACCGGACTCCAGCGACAAAGAACGTCTGGGTATCTTCTGAATTTAATTGAAAGGGAATGAAGGGGAGCTGCTTCCATTGGCCGGGGAAACGAGTCATCTGTGGTCACTCCCACAACAGCGCAAACATCCCTTTCTACCTACGCCCAGCTATGACAATATTGTGTGCGTCTGTGGACGCATGGTTGATATTTTTTGAGACTCTTTTTAAACACTTGCACATTTGAACACGTAGACACAATGACTTCAACTGGAGCATGCAAGAACCAATGCAATTGTGGAAACAGATCCTTCAACAATGCAGCTCCAATGAGTTGCAAGAGTGCTTGCTTCCCGTACAAAATAACAGACACGTAACAAATTTGCCCAAAGATCACCCCAAAAAAAAAAAAAAAAAAAAAAAGCCTTTCCTGGCTAGCTTTTCAAAGCATCACATGTGGGAGAAATCCACTCACGCTGACATAAAGAAGCGCACATCAACTGCTTTACATCTGTCAGGGGTCCCGTGGGGCAGGCGGAAGCCGGGATGGTAAAACAGCTTTTAATGGTAAACATTACAGACTGATAGAAAGTGTCAGGATAATTTATCTATATGGCCCCGCTGGGAGCCGCTTAACCACCTTTAGCGTTCTTTGTAAGGGAGGGAAAAAGACGCTCCCCTTTCTGCAGAGCGATCTCCTTCCCTCGGATTTACTCAGCCATCTCGCATGCTGAGATGTGAGACGATACGCTACAAATATAATCAGGCCAATTATTCTTCAGAGGAAAGACATCGTACGGCCACCGGCGACACGTGCTTTCGGTTTTAGCATCTTTTTACACGTCAGCCAACACACTCGTACGCTACTGTATAAAAAAATGTGTTGCACTTCAGCATGATTAGCAGCTTTCCATTTCAAGTTACAGAAATAATGTGACTTTTCATCCACAGAAAAGTGTTTTGGACAAATTTGACATTGTCCAGACTAAGTATATGCCATTCCTATTGGGATTTGATTGGGCCAGTAGTGGTCATTATGATGGAACCAATAGATGATAAATTTACGACTTTCTGCTGCTGTGCCTGCTCCATCACCTTCGATTTTATTCCCTTTTGTGTTTTATACATCGTATAATCAATGTCTGGTAGAAATTTCAAATTAGAAGAGCATTAAATAGTGATAGAGACTGAGACTGTATTTTTAGATCAACACAGTGATGTCAGCGATTAAATGCAAAGGCATGTAAATTGCTTGTAAAATGAATTGTTGTCCAAGTGTAAAAATAATGATCAACTACTTGTAATGAGCTATAAGTGAAATGTATATTATGGCGAGGTGAAAGGTTGTAATGACATTTGCATATACTTCCATTTTAAACAAAGCTAATTCAGGCATGACATTGCATGCAACAGAATGTTTATTATAATTCTATCCAATTATGATCGATTTTTGAGACTTTTTGTTCTATTGAATAAAAAGTGTACGTTTTTATTAACTCGTTGACACAAGTAATGTCTACTAAAAGAACAATTCTGAAGAAAGGAATATAAATGAATAAAAAGAACCTTACCATAGACGCTACTGCTGTTGCTGCTGCTGCTGCTGATCATTTCGTGCTGCATGGACGAGAGCAATTGTTTGGTGGAGGAGAATTTGATATGAAGAAAAAAACAACTTCAACACAAATTTCCTGTGCTGACTGGGGCGAGAATAATGATTTATACCGTGATGATTATTTTTTTCCATCAACTCATGTCAAGTTGAGAACGCAGGTAAAGGACCTAAACCAATTTGCATCGCATTCACGCCAACTTGTAAAGCAGAGCTGCGGCTTATGTTAAAAAAAAAAAAAAGTGCGCAAATTGTCTTAATTGAAGGATGGCTGAGAAAAACATCACGGAAAATCCTGATAGGTGCGTATGAATATCAAAATAATCGTAATGATCGTTTTTACGATCAAAAGAACACAATTCACGCTGACGTGTCGATTATAAACTTATTCAAATAATTCCCCGTTCGTTTAAAACGTGGCCCTCTAAAAATAATCATAAAAAAAATAATAATAAAAGATCCAGTGGTTAATCAACCCCCTCCCTCCACCTTTTCTCCTTACCTGTTATTTTAGCCACAGGTCGAGGTGGGAAGGTTGTTTTGTCGTTCCCCGCCGGAGAGGTTCGGTTCTTCGGGCATGCCTCCCTCCCTCCTGGGTGGCTGGCTGGCTGGCTGGCTCACCAGACGCTGACCACAGCCGCCACTGCCATGTTGAATCACAGCGGCGGCGGCAGCTGCAGCGGCGGCAGCAGCACTTCTTCTTCCCAACAGATGCTTCTCACCCTCATCGACGCCACGCCACCCCACGCCACGCCACGCCAGCAACAGCGCGCATGCGCAATGGTTACATTCACAGCCACACACACACCAATCATTCGTGGTAGAGTAACAAAGTCGATTTTTCAGATCTCACTACTTGTGGATTGATTTTTCTTGCTTTTTGTGTGTGTGTCTATATTGTGGCGGGAAAGCATTATTTCATAGTTAATTGGGTTTAAATAAACCCTTACGGCACAGGTGTCAAACTCAAGGCCCGGGGGGCCAGATACGGCCCGCCACATCTTTTTATGTGGCCCGCGAAGAGAAATTGTGCATTAAATTCGTGTGTCATGACTAGAATTGCAAATTGTCTTCATTTTTAATAATATCTTCTTTTTATTTGACCCGTTTTTTCTCGTCTGATTTGAAAACGAGTTATTTGTCAGTTTGTTTTGTCGTTTTTACTCGATATAATATGAGGTGCTCATACATTTATTTGGGTTGACAGTCATAACGGCCCTCCGAAAGAACCTATGAGTACAATGCGGCCCGGGAAAAAAATTGTTTGACACCCCTGCTTTACGGTAAAAGTGTTTCACAAAATGTTAACTTGATTTTACGGGTTTTGTTCTTCTCAAAGAATGAAATGCAACGTGATTTAAGCATATCAACGTCTTGCGTCAGGTGTTTTTAATCCTCCTGAAATTGCCAAGTCAAGAGTCATACGACAACCACTGAACCCTTTTTCGTCCTGAATGGGATTAGCTCATAATTAAGTAGTACGATGACATTATTGTAGAATCAATGAAAAACATTTGATGTCTTCACATTGGTACCAATCAATTGTATCTTGTCCTTACTACTGTTTTTTTAAGTCGTTATTTGACGTCAGCTAAAAATAATTGTCATCACTTAACCCTACCCTTTGATATCTGCAGACTTCAAACAACATGTCAAAATAAAATGAAGCAGATTTATAGCATAAAAGTGCTGTGGTACACTTACAATAAAATCAATCTCATTCCCATGGCAATTAGGAGAAATAGGTTTTTCACCTCACATTTAAAAATATTTTACAGGTGCATGATTCAAATGTATCGGACATTATTTGGTCAAATTACACAAAGGATTCAACTTTATTTGATTTTTCTAGCAAAAGTACGTTTTGTTGTCGCATCTCTGATAACAATCATGATTACATTAAGGTTATGTCAATATGACTTCAGTATCATTCATGTTTAGAATTCATTGAGGAAGTTATCTCTGCTTCCTGTATGGCCCCTGTAGCACGTCCTGACCTTTGGCCTTTATTATGCCGTGGTCTGCTTTTATAAGTAGCGCACCAGATTTTCCTATTCTCATTTTGAGCAGAAAAAAAAAAAGATGCCCTGAGGAAGCAACAGTAAACAACACAATTGGGACGGCTGAATGCTCGGACACTCATGCAAAATTCAGCATTTTGTGCACGGCCCATGCAAGACGGGCAGACAAAGCCATCTTGATTCATTTGAATTCTCCAGGAAATGTTTGTCATTTTGAGAAACTTAAAAAAAAACGGACCAACGAGTTTAGCTCTCAGCAGTCTCCAAGTGCTAAATGGTATGATCACCATTAAGTCTGCTATAAATCTATCAGGGAAAGCCTTATGGTTCAAATTAACCCCCAGTCAAAGTGTTTGAAATTCATGAATTGTGGTATTACTTACATCACAAGATACATGAAGTCATGTCTCTGTCTCCACAGTTCAAATATTGAAAGTACAAAGTGGTCCCCTGGTAGCCTTGTGATGTCTTCTTACAGACTGTAGTGGCCATACAACCCCCACTTGCTCATCGTTACGATTAATATTTGACAAGTGAAGAACATTCAAATGGGACAAAAGAAGATAAGGACTTGGTGTTGTGGGCCATTAGACAGCGAGGAACCCAAGCAACCGCTGACTTGCTAGCTAAAGAGCACTACAGCTAATAGCTAAACTGAATTTGAGCATTTTCTCATCTTATTCCTGTATATTACTCTTTCTTCTTGGTATTTTTAGGTTGTCTTGAGGCCTTTAGACATTGTGCCGAATCTCATATTCATATCACGCCTCAACTTCTTTTTATTTTTAACCCTTACCAGGTATTCATGATGCTCACAGTAGCGGATGCAAATTAGCATCAAGCTAGCAGACTTTTCTTTAATCATTTGTATGGTTCTTTTCATTTTGTCAGAATATGCAGCATGCTAGCATAAATAAATAAATAAATAAATAAATAAATAAATAAATAAGTAAATAAACAAACAAACTTCTGGGCCTATACTTAGAACGGCCATCGTCAAAGTCCTTGTGAATCCTTCTGATGAAATCGTTCGCACCCAAAGACACATACACACACACACACACACACACACACACACACACACACACACACACACACACACACACACACACACACACACACACACACACACACACACACACACACACGTCTTTGCTTCAGCGGTGTCAACAAAACAGAAGACTGCAGAAGCATCAGAAGATGCCCTTACCTGCTCTTTTAGGCGTATGCCTCGAGGAGCCTGAAGGCAGCGCTATCACGTGAACACACACATACCTGCCCAAATCAATAAACACACACAAAACCTCACCCACATTGTCTGTTCCTACTGTTTTTTTTTTTTTCCACAAACACCCTCAACCCATATCCTAACCCAAACCCAGACACAAATACACTTTCCCACCTGTCAGGTAGAAAAGACACAGCTTTATCACGCACACTCATTTGCTAGCTAACAGTCAATCACCAACAGTTGACGCCATTTTGCCAACCGTCAGCTCATTCATTCAAATCATACCTAAGAGCCACAATGAAGGAACAAACTGTAAATGTTACTTTTTACTTAGATTTGTAGTCAGGTGTAAATATAGCCACAAAAGTTCCAGTGAAGGAAAACCAGAAAATGTGCAGAGCAAGAACCAATCCAGAAGACTTAAAAAATTCAACATTAAGCAAGAGTGGTGGAGAGGGCTTTTGCGTTTGTCTAGGAGAGGTGTCTTCCTGCAACTAATTACTTAAGCAGTTGTCAAAGGTTCCAAGTAAGCTCTTGAATTCCAATGAACAAGGCCTGGTGAACAAGCTGTGGGTTTTGCATATTTTATCAAGAGTTCAACTTCTCTTCTGTAACCTTGGTGTTGTCGGGGTTGGCAGAGAGCCATTGAAAATCTACGCGTGTTGCCAATGCCGGGAGGCAATTCTTCAAGGGATATCTGTGCTTGGCATAAGACAAAAGGACATTTGTGTTGGAAATTGCAAATAAGAATCATGAATTTGTTTATTCCATCAGCGGCAAGAATTAACCAGCGGAATTTAGATGCCGCAACTTGAACGTGCCATTATGGCAATTATTTTTAATTTTGTGGGTTTTAATGAGTTGGACAAACTGGTTGCTTTCTAAAAATGCTTCGTTTTTGATTCGTTTCTGTTTGCTATCTATTTTTCAGCAGCAGCCAAGCCCATGAAGTTTAAGAGCGAGATTTTTTTTTTTTTAATACTTGCCAGTGTTGATAAGACTTTTTGTGAGATGTCAAATTTACAAGACGTTTATTTTCACTTTTCTTTAAATGTCTCCTCTACCTTTGTTTGCACTTTCAATTTGCATATCAAAGTAATCCCATTGGGACTTTCTTTGCATATTTACATCTGATTTGGAACGTTAAATGAACATGTCAAAAACAGTCGTGTTTGTATCGTTCGCAAGGTGCGAAGACTCGCGAGCTTGTATAATTAGCACCAGAACATGTAACATTGCCAAATGAACAAAAGAAGCACAATTCAAACGATATTCAAACAAAACCAAGAGGCACCTTTCATATGTTGCCTTTCATACACATATTCAAATATTCCCATTTCACCTTTGGACCACAATGCTTGCTAAAATGATAGCTCACTTTGAATAATAAAAGTCCAAAATATATATTGTGGGTATGTTTCTTAGTCAGTGGTGACATCAGGTCTCCTAAATTCCATCAGTTTCATTTTTGAAAGGGTGGGGGGAGGGAATATTTTTAGATTGTTCGCATTTGTTGAAGGATTTTAGGTTCAAGGTCGTTTTTTTTTTCTCTCTCTCTCTGCTTGACAAAAACAATCTGTCTCCTTAACGTCCCAGAGTTCAAAGTCACGATACAGTAAAAGCGATCTGTCATTTTACCTGACAGCGAAATGTCTACGCACTGATATGTTCATCCTCTGAAACCAAATTTAAACTTTATTTTTGTCACATGTTGATGGGGGCAGAAGATGGGGGGAGGACTCAGAGGTCCCCCATTCGCGGTGACATGTTTGATGTGTGTTTTCTCACATATCTACAAATGAAACCGTTCGTTCGGCTTCTCCCTGCTGAAAGATAATGTGATTATTCCTGGAGCCAGTATTTTGGATTGACACACAGATCTTACAAAAAAAATCACAGGCTTACAAACATGGTTTGGTTTCTTCTATGGTACCATTAATTGGATTTGTTATTATTGTTTAAATAATCTCCTGTAATCAGTCTAGAAAGGGAAACAAAGTCAACATAAAACTTGAGCAAAACATGCTAATAGCCATTAGCCACAAATGGAGAAAACACAGCAGAACAGTGGTGAACAGCCAGTTTGCAAAAATGACCCCCGAGAGCAAAGCAATGAGTCACCCGGGAGGTCATAAAAGACCTCAGGACAACATTGGAACAACTGACTGGAAGCTACCATCGCTTCAGCGAAAGCTACTTTTCATGACTCAACATTGAGGAAGAGACTGGACAAAGATGGCATCGTTCCGAGAAGTAAACGACAGATTTAATATTCACCTAGGTTGTCTTTCTCTGATAATTATAATTGTTTTGCAATGTCAAACATTAAAGTGGTGAAACAATGGATAAAAGGAATTGAGAGGGGCAAATACTTTTTTTTTTTTCCATAACACTGTTTAATTCCAGAAATCTGTTGCATTTTTGAACGATTCGATTTATACAATTTTGTAAGTGAGCTTAGTGCGCCCTCTGTTGGCTTGAAGGCGACACTGCAGTAGATTATTATGGCAACCAGCCAAACCAAAAAAAAAAAAAAACAATGTTACATGACGTGACGTTTAAGATTAAATATACAGAACAGTCTGTTGAAAATTTGACCTCTCATAAGACAGCACAGAACATGCATAGCGCTCTCACGATAAGAGAAAAAGCAAAAGGTTTCTCAGCCAATTTGCAGTTCCGACTGTGGCATCAACAAAATGGCAACTTCAAGACCTGGGTTCTTTATTTAATTCTAAAAGTAACAATTTAAAACTAAAGAAGAACAAAGTTGTGTTCACTGCGTGACACAATCTGGGGCGTCCGACGACTGAGAGGCACACCCGTCCGAGGTGGCATCTGCAAAAAACAAGGGAAAAAAAAAAAAAAAGAGTTAGGAATAACTTGTGTTCAAGACGTAACCCCAAAGATCTCACCACTTTTCAAAGACTCATAAAATTGTGCTTCTCCCAGTGTGTTTGTTTTTCAACTGTGAGCTATCAACTGATCAACTACCTTTCAGAAAACCATTCAAGACCGATACCGATACATTGCATACTTTATATTTCAACAAACATTTTGAGAGAGATTTTCGCGAGGGTCACGCTAGTCGACAGACACGATTTGCTCTAACGGGCCACATAAAATAATGCGGCGTGCCGGATCTGGCCCACTGTCCTCGTGTTCGACACCTGTGCTATAACAACACTGGCGTTGGGCTGAAACTTCAAATTGGTCGATGTCGTATTTTATTGCACAAATCGAAACTGTTTTACAAACAGTTGACCAATCTAAAAGGGTTCAAAATGGCTGGCTCTCTTGACCAATGCTACGTTAAGTGGTTGAGCAAGCACGGCATTTTTGGCATCACCGAAGTTAAAAAAAATAAAATAAAATAATCGCCAAGAGAGTGACGTGACGCCTGTGCAGAAATGTAAAGTCACCCAAAAAAGGAAGACGTGCATTTGGTAGCAGGCCCACTTCAGTGTGTCAGTGCAGTCCAATGAAAATTATCCCCTTCTAACTTCCCATTATTTTGAAGAATGTGACAAAAATGCTAACATCCGAAACGTGAGCGACGGCAGTTACCGACCGCTCTGTGCATCCGTTTGGACGGGAGCGTGGGCAACCTCTGACAGAGATAAACCAGCCTTAAATTGCAGCCGAAGCGGACCGCCGGCTAAGATTCGCTCATGGCGTTTACCTGCGGCGAGTCCGAGGCTGGAGTTATCGAAGAACTTTCTGGGAAACGTTCTGGAAAGCACATCCGTGGTTGCGCCCTCGTCAAAAAAGCGGCTTTTCGGAGAATTGAGCGGCGGGATGCGTGGTGCGTCCGACTGCCTCGCGGGGGAGTCCGGGACCTTTTGGGACGCGAGTAGCAACTTCTTCGGTGACTGAGGGAAGAGGTCCGGGCACGTGGGTAGTCCACGTTTGGTGGGAGTGCACGGCGGCGAAGGCTTGACGTCCGCTTTGACGATTGACTTCATCTTGAGCGCTCTGTTTTTCCATTTGCTAAGGTCCGCCTGCTGACTGGAAATGACGCTGCGGGCGGGGCGGGGCGGAACACAAACGGGTCAAGAGGGAAAACCCGAGCCATGCGGCGTCTGTGCGTTTGTCTTACCTTTCAAGCTGTGTGATTTTAACTTGAAGCTCTTTGACTTCCTCCTCCAGTTTGCTGTTTTGGATCATCGCGCTGCTCTTGATCCCCAAACCCCGTGGGTTCAGAAAACGGTCACAAAGCTCTTCACCCTTCAGGACTAAAGAAGCATTCAAGATGTGAGGTAGAATTATATATATTTTTTTTTTAAATCGCTAATCAATAAATAAGAATGGATTCAACAATAGTCTTGGAAAATTTGTTTTAAAATACACTTAAATGCAATATCAAATATTTATTTATAACATTGACAGAATATTTAAAATACATGAGCTCAAAGCTTCTTTTTTTTTTTTTTTTTAAACCTAAGAGTACTTTAAGTGTATTGCTTTTATATTTAAATTTTAATGCAATTTTATTTTTAGAATTTTGTTTTCCGACATGTATTTCGGTTTCATTTTTAACTACTAAAAGCATTTTTATTTTCCATTTTTCTTCCAAAAATACTTGGAAGAATTGGGCAAACTGTGCTACCATATTTGGGATTCTAATGAAATCTTTTGATTGGGCACGATAATGTGAAAGCTGCCGTCTTACATGGATCCGCTCCTGTGTGCTGCAACACCCTTAACGATTCCTTCAGTTTCCTCACCGACTCTTCCTTCATTTGCAAGGCAGCGGTCATCCTCTGGATTCTGAAAGATAATCGAGGGAGAATGTGACGAGCGGGGGGGAAAAAAAGACGGGTAAAGTACCGGTTCTTGCC
The DNA here is from genome assembly GCF_054491065.1 of Syngnathus leptorhynchus. Lineage (NCBI taxonomy): Eukaryota > Metazoa > Chordata > Actinopteri > Syngnathiformes > Syngnathidae > Syngnathus > Syngnathus leptorhynchus. Next base: position 24,131,144 of record NC_141195.1, read on the forward strand.
GGTCCTTCCTTACTCTTGTTGGTGTTTATCAGAAGCAACGCTCAACTCCATCGTCTTCATGTACAACTGCGCTTGGGCTTTCTGCAGCTCGGCAACTGAAGGCGATGCGCGTTCCTATCGGACAAGAGCTGTGAGTCGTGAAAAATCTCAAGCCTCGGGAGCATTTCATTCCGCTAATCCCGAATGACATTCCCGACGGCTCCTCGTAGTTTTTAGACGTTGTTGTTGGAACCAACCTCAGATTCGTGCAGTTGGCTCTTCAGGATTTTCACGTCGTTTTTGAGTTCTTCAACCTTGACCCGATTTTCCTTCAGTTCGGTCTCAAGTTGCTGAATGGTCTTCTTGTACCCAGAGATGCAACTGTTGTTTTTTTGCTGCGTCTCTTCGAGCTCCTTGTTCTTGAGACACAACGTCTGATAAAGAAAACACGTCCCCGCTTAGTCACAATACACACAGGGCAATTTCTGTGCAAAAAAAAAAAAGGTGTTTCCTCCATTTACACGTCCCGAAAATTGAGAATGTATACACATCCATGAAGAGCTTAAAATAAACGGAGAACATTATTACTGATTGAAGCCCTTCTCAGTTATCAATCTAAAATGATGAGACTTACTTTGACTTTCTCCTCAGATTGCTGGAGTAGACTACTAAATTCTTGGTTGTTACCGAGCAAAGTCAGCTCTGGCCTTTCTGGGTTCTCCTCCAGCTTCTGTCGCAGAGCGACACGCTTGCTTTTTTCTTCTAGCAACTGGGACTGAGCCCGCGCCGTCACCTGCCGCAATTCCTGATACTGAACGTCGCGGTTGGTAAAGATGCTCTTCAGGGGGTTCAGAGAGACGTGGAGTGAGCACTTTCCCCAGAGTTAGGTTATTTTAAAAAACAAATGAGAGCACAAAACTTACCTGCAAAAGCGTTTTTCTGCTTTGCAACACTGCAGACCTGCTGGCGGCCTCAGCGCTAAAGAGGTCGTGCATCCTACTGGCATCTAAAGGTTGTCTGGCGTGCTCCTCCTGTACCAGCCTAGAGAACCTTGCCCTCTCTCTGTCCTCAGAAGACACTTCATTGTGGTAAGAATCCAAGCCTGCATTGAGGGTCTCCAAAATATGGCCCACTTTCTGAAAAACAAGGCATGTTTTGTCATTTTTAAAAGCGTCAAAGATAAAATGTGGAATTGCCTGTATTAACAAATTAAACCGCAATTAAAAAGAAATAATCTTATGATGGATTTAGAACATTGATGTTAAAAATGCTTGAAAAAAAAAAAAAAAAAAGATTACAAACTAGTTCTCCATTCTCGATGATGATTATTTGTGAATCTACAACAAGAAAAATAAAAGTCACCTGCACGTAAAACTGTCTTTTGTCGATGAGTTCAGCCAATCTGCCAGTCTGATCTGAGGAATAGTCCAGGTCTGGAGAAGAGTCGGCTTTGCAGCACAACACATCCTGCAAGTGCCACTCCTCAAAGATGGTCGCATCAATTTGGATCGACTCCCGGAAAATCCTCTTGAATTCTTTGGCCTCTACCTGAAGGGCATCCTGGAGGAAGAAGAAAAAAAAAAAAAAAGAAAGAGAGAATTTCATAAATCCTGCGTGTTAAGAAAAGACTTAGCAAAAATATCCCATGGAAAGAATGGTTGGTTATTTACAAGTATAATCTGGAGCGTGCTAAGATTCTGGGCTCCTATCCTGTAGACCACGTTGGCGGCTTTCCGGGTGGCTTGAGGAAAGGAGTTGTACTCCTCGTTAGTCAGAAAAAGTTCCGTCCTTAGGCTGTCGCCTTCGAATGCGGGTTGAAGCTGGCCGCTTTTGTGTATAAATTGCTCCAGTTGTCCAAATAACTCCTGTAAATGGCATAAACATGGTTGGACGATCCTTGTGAAAACAATTTCTTCCACACCCGCCGATGCATTTACCTCGAGTTGCAAAGTTAAGTCGCGCAGCCTGGCTTGTCCCGTCACCTTGGAGGCCGCCAAGTCCTGTTGGCAACTTTTGAGCTTCTCGTTGAGTATGGCCACGGTTGAGTTTGCTTCCGCCAGCAACTGAAAAGGTGGAGAAAAGCAACAGAAGAGCTTTCTTCAAAAACGACTCACTGATTGTTTTCTGGACCATGGCAACAATAATATTTTCTTTTGTACAGATATCTAAATTTACATTGCAGAACTAAAACGTGCATAAGAAACCTGCTGTGACGTGGACGCCTCAGTCTGAACCACCGTTTGATTTTCCTTTAACCTTTTGAGCTGCTCCTCCAGCTGCTGCACCTAAAGTATTTGTGAGAAAAGAAGCATGTTTGGATGAAAATCTTTATTCTTTGTCATAACGGAGCTTTGACTAGCATCTCCACCTCTTGTCGAAGGTCGCTCTCCAGTTTTCTCGCCTCCGCCTGCTGCAGCAAACTGGACTGCTTGTGCTTGTTCTCGCTCTCTTGCATTATGGAGACCTTCAACAATCATTTGAACGTTTACCCAAGCCACTGGCCGTGGAATTACAATAGGACACCAACAACTGTGCTATGCTCACCTTGTCCTGCAGCTCCGTTTCAAGCCGTTTTTTCTCACGCTCAACTTCTCCCAACGTCTCCTGCAACTGCGCGCGTTCCTCGTCGAGAGACTTCACTCTGCAGTGGAGCTTCTTTAACTCCTCCGACGAGCTCTGATGTCTACTTTCCTGCTCGGCTTCGATCCCTTTGATCTTCTCAATGAAATACATTTTCTGCAAACGAACACTCGACATTAATAACGACATGAAACATGAACATTTAAAAAAACATCCTACCTCCGTTTGAAATGTTTCAGTCGCGTGCTCGAGCTTGGCCGTGAGTTCATTTTTGTCCCGTCTGAGTATTTCCAACGTCTCCTGCAACTGAGCTCGCTCCTCACTCAGAGACGTCACTCTGCAATTCAAGTTCTCCAGGTCCTCAGCGGAGCTCTGATGTTGATTTTCTGTCTCAACTGGAAAAGCAGCTCTCTCAGCTTCGACCCTGGCAATTAAGCGCATTTTCTACATACACGGGGGAAAGCAAAAGTCAGTGCCTCTGCTTTAGCCAAGTGTCGTTCGTCTCAGTACAAGGTGACAAACCTCCGCTTGCCACGTTTCTGTCACATCCTCCAGCTTCACTGTCAGCTGATTTTTCTCTTGAGTGAGCGTCTCCACCGTCTCCTGCAGTTGAGCTCGCTCCTCAGCCAGAGACGCAAGTTTGCGTGTCAGGTTCTCCAACTCCTCGGCCTGTTGGGCATTTTTCTCCGCTTCGACACACTCCGGCTTGTCTGTTAAAGTCCTTGTCTGTAAATAGGAAAAAAAACAAAAATAATGACTAACAAAGGCCCCAACACTATTTTTGTGTGTGTGTGTGTAAAATACATATTAGAGGCTGAGCTTCAAAAAGACCTCACGATTACTAGAAGACTGAATTCCATTTCTAGGAGTAGAATTCTATCAAATAAAGTTCAAATTGACGTCACCTCCAGTTGTTCTCTGAGCTGGCTTGTTTCCTGTTCCAGTGCCTCCAGTTGCTCAAGCAGCTGATGTCGCTCTTCACCGAGAGAAGTCACTTGACAAAGCAGCTTCTCCATCTCAGATTGGAGGTTGGTTCGCTCAGCGATCACACACTCAAGCTCCTCAGACAGCGTCTGAACCTGTGAGGATGTGAGACTTAACTGGAATGACCGTGATTGTGCACACAAGAGCTAAGATCTATTTACAAGGAGATCCCTAGCCATATAAAAAAAAAAAAAGTTAGTTCTTGCCTGATTTTGAAGTTCTTGGCTTTTGCCAGCGTCTTTGTTTTCATTCATTAACACGTTGATCTCTTCCTGTAGAACTCGGATCTTCTCTTCTGCTATTGTGAGCTCTGCTTGAGTCTCGGCAGTCTGAAAATCCCCAACGTGAACAAAAAGACAGTGTGGATCACAAATTGGCCGGATTGGCTGCATTCTAAAAGAGTGTCAGCGGAACCTTACCTGTGCATTTTGTTGAACCTCGAGTTCTTTCAGCGACGGCAGATCTGAGTTGAATTGTTGCTGCAACCCATACTGCATCTAAAACAGATTTGAATTGCATCTCCCAGAAGAAGGACGGGCAACTGGGGTGACTCACAATTAATAAAAACATGTACACTCTCTTACCATCTCCATATTTTCCTCCAGTTCTGTCCTGAGCTGGATCTTGTCCTGTCTCAGGTACTTCACCGTCTCAAGAAGCTGATCCCTCTCCTCAGTGAGAGACGTCACTCTGGACAGCAACTCCCGAGTCTCTTCCGTCAAAGTCTGACGTCCGGTGTCCTCGTTGAAACACAGGTCACCCCCGTTTGCTTTAGCAGTTTTAAGCTCTTCGCTCAAAATCTTAATCTGTTTCAAAGAAGGTTTATTTTAGAGGCACCAATGGATAGAAAACAAATCGGTAGGACAAAACCTCTTACACTTTGCTCTAATTCAAACTCCTTCTCCTCACTGACTTTGACAAGATTATTGTTCTTGCGCTTCAGCTCTTCAAGTTCATCTTGAAGGGACTGGAGAAGAGTTTGAGACTCTTCAACCTAAAAAAAAAAAAAAAGAGAGGAAACAATTAACTGGAGGTTTAGGATATTTATGAAAATGTGTCCAATTTTCGAAGGTGCTTTCAAGAAACCTGATGCTGCAGCTGAGCTTGTTTCTCTCCAGCCGTTTGCTCAATATCATCATTTCTCTGAACTCGCTCTTGAAGCTGAGATTGGAGGGAATGCAGAAGGCTTTGATTCTCTGCGGCCTAATATTTGACCAAAAGAAAAGTGCATCAATTCAGTTATATAGGATTTTTTTTTTTTTTTACCAAAATCAATTGATCATCTGCAAAAAGGGACTTTGCCATGTGAAAAAGCAAAGCCTTCACTCACCCCATCAATAAACTGTTGCAGCTCTCCTTGTAGTTTGTCCTTTTGCTCGTTGACTACTTGTAGAGTCGCCTCAAGTTGCTCTTTCTGAAACGGGGAGAAGAAAACATGCCTGGGTGTGGAAACTTTAAGAACTGGCTCAAACATACAGAACATCAAATAAAAAGACGAATAGGTTGCAAAGCTACAACGTACACCAACTCAACTTTGCGACTGAAAACCACAAAACTGTGATATGAATCAAATGGTCCCGTTTTGGCTTCAACTTACTTGTGCTTGCAACGTCTCAAGCTCTGCAGTCAAGTCATCTAAAGGCTTTTCTAAATTGTCTGTTTGTGACTCTTCCAGCTGCTTGATCCGTTCTTTGAGAACAACTTTTTCTCCGAGTTCCGTCCTGAGCTCCTCCTGAAGCTCGATCATCTGTTTTGACGACAATAAATGAGCAATGAGGCTTCGGCCTTGGACATAAAAAAAAAAAAAGATATTAAGATGGCAAAAGCTGACCATATCGATATTTTCTTGCAGATCCATCTGGAGCTGGTCTCGCTCGGCTCTGAGAGTCGCCACCACGGATTCTAGCTCCTCCAATTCTTGAGAAGAAATCTGCACATGAGACAACAAGGTTTTTACTATCCTCATCTTTTGAAGCACCTGTATGGACTGCCTTTGATGGGCCACCAAATAATAAATTTAAAACAGTATTTAAGTTTGGTTCATAAACAAACCGGTTTCTCTACGTTGTCGGCTTCAAATGTGGGCGTCTGAAGAGACTGGAGTTCCTCCACTTGAGCTCTCAGGACACCCTCAGCTTCTTGAGATGCCGCAAGCTCCTTTTTCAGGTCGGTCACGGTTCTTTCAAGTTCCACGCTTTCCATCATATCTGCGTCACGGAAAACATTGGCATCAATCTGAAAATCCGCCGCTGTCGGGATTAGTAGGGCCCACTTTATAAAAACCTACTTCTGGGGACTTTGCCATCAAGTAGACTGGTTAGTTTCATGTTCTCGTTAAACACGACGTTGAGCTCTTTCTGGAGATCCGCCTGCATCTTCTTGAAATGGGATTTTTCGGACTCAAGTTGAAGACGCAGGCTGTTGACTTCAGCTTCCATCTTTTCGTGGCTCTCGGTCAGGGTCGCCTGAAGAGAAGATGAGGACGACGGGAAGAGTGAGCTCACAAACAACAATCTATTTCCATGCTGATGAATTCAAGTTCGACCTCCTTTGCCTATTTTCGTTACCTTCAACTCTTGCAAGGCAATGTTTTCGCTGCGCAGAACTGCCCATTCTTTCTTGGTCTCTCTGCCGAGGGCCTCCGAGTCATCGAGAGAAAGCTGAAGCTTTGCCACTTCTTTAGACAAATCTTTACCACACTAAAAGAAGAAAACAAAATAGCCCTTTGTAGATGGGTAAAAAAAAAAATCTGGATAAATTATTGCTTGCAGTTTCATTCAGAGTTAATTAAAAAACATGTTTTTAAACATAACCATATGTAGCTGCTTTGGCAATGTTTAATTATGACAATAATTAGACACTTTAGAAAGAAAGACACTTAAGACAAAAAAAAAAAAGAAAAGTGTAAAAACATAAGGCATTACCTTGTCTGATCTTTTCTGCTTTTCACTGTTTGGATAGTGTTACCTACAAATGTGAACTATGACTAGATAGAAATACTCCATACCATATTCTGAAGATCATCAGCAATTTTGGTTTTCTTCCTCAGCTCTTCAGAAACGGTCTCCAAATTTGTCTTTTAAAAAAGAAAACAAAAACGTTTGATTTTATTCATGCACTGCCAGGACTTAAAAGTGTATAGCAATAAAAGTACTTTTATTTAATCAAATTAAACAGTTGAAATTACTTTGCATAATAGTACATTTTAGTCCTATTTGGGCCTTCTTAGCTGAAAAAAAAAAGCCTCCTCACCTGAAGTTCCACATACTCAAGTTCCCGGGATTCCATAGCTTCCTTCAATGAGCAAATTTTATTTTTCAACTCACTCTGTGAGATTACAAACAATGGCAAAATGTCAACATATCCATATTTGTATACATATACAAAGCAATACATCCATGCACACAGGTATTAAAACAGGGCAGCCAATTGCTTTCCTTTTTTTTTTTTTTATTTATTTCTTTTTACCTCCTGTTCATTTCTCATCTTCTCCTCAAGAGATATGAATTCCTGCAATTCCGTCTTTTCCTCAAGCTCCTGTGAAAGTGCAGTTTTCTCCGTCTCCAGAATTTGAGTCCGCTCCAGGGCAAGGTCCAGGGCCTGCTTGAGATAATCTCGCTCAGACGCCAGCATATCCTAGAAACACATTCAAACAACGAGAACTCATTAGATCATGTTTTTTTTTTCTTTTTCATGTTGGCACGACTGCAGTGCCAAACTGTTTCCTTTCCCAACAGTAGAAATCAAAATCATATTCACCATTTCAGTAGCTAGAATCTCATAGCGCTGATCATCTTCCAGCTAGGGCGAGAAAAAAAGAGGGTAAAATAAAAGCAGCAAAGTGGACAAGAGACTATGAATTCAGTTCACAACGCACTTGTGGAACAAAGTTCAACTGCTGTTCCTCAAATTGTAGTTTTAAATCTGTCACGCGGAGCTCCAGCAACTCGACTTTCTCTACGGCCTGGGATTTTTGCTGCATTTCGCTTTGGAGCTGAAGGTCAACTTCGGCTGCCTTCTGCTCCATTGCCGCGATTTGATCGTGGGCTTGCTGCTTTTCCTGGCCGACGGTTTGAAGTTCAACTTCCAACTCTGCCACTCTTTCAGCTGCCCTAAAACAGTCACGGATAAAATGAATAGACCACAAAACTCACGAGAGGATCATTAGGACTGCACGAGTACCTGTTAGCCATGCTACGGAAAGTCACAAAGTCTTGACATTGGCTTATGTCATCTGACGACTCATCAGGAATTTCCCAGTCGCCATCAAAGTCTTCATCTGTTAAAATCCAGAATGATGAATGTCACTGTCAATCAATCTTGCAGTACAAAGAATGAACATGAATGACGAAGTGGTTCTTGTCCTTACCTTCGATCTGCTCCATCACTGCGGAGGAATGAACCTTCCTCTTCCGAGTGACAGACGCAGCAAAGCTACGGTCTGACAGACAGTCCTCGCTGGGAGACGGGTGGGCCAAACGTAGCATTTTCCCTCCCCACGTAACCCGACGTTTGGGCACCTTCAAAAACAATCATCGGAAGGGTTGTTAGGACAGCAATGAAGGAGGACATTTTCTTCTTTTCATTCTTAGTGACCTTTGGGACACAAGTCAGGTTGTTGCTTGTGACCAGCAGTTTGGTGAGGTTTCTTATTCTGTCCTCTTGCTCCACTTGAAGTTGATGTTTTTCTTGGAGAAGTTGAGAGAGCACCTCTTTCTCTGTTGCCGTGGTCTGTGTTATGGAGGAAACCTGCGGCGTGGGAGTCATTTGGTCAATACAGAAAATGATTGGGATATGCGATCTGTGGAGATTGAGGAACAGGGAGGGGGAATAAAATAATTTGAAAAAAAACATCATGCCTCCTGAAGTCGTCTCTTGAGGTCTACAATTTCGGTGCGATATCTTCTGAGAAGCGCACCGTCATCGGAAACTTCCGTGACATGTGGATCGTTTTTCATTTTCTTTGCAGTGCTGGCAAACTGTAGAATGAAAACATACGAAGATCATTTAAACACAGAGCAACGCGGAAATTGAAAAATAACTAAACCGTCTTCAGCTGAACAAAAAAAAAAAGTAGAGATTTGTGGTTGGTTTTAACCAGTGTTTAAATTGACATTTTCCAAAAACATTTGAAAGCTTACTTTCACTGCCTGTAAATTGAAGTTCTCGCAAAAAAAATAAAAATAAATCGTCGCATTTTGAATGACATCATTGGTGTGTGCGTGTGCAAACCTGCAAAGTGCGGAGCGTCTCATCGAGCGTCGCAGTGGTGATTGTGCACAAGATGACCGTTTTGGCGTTTCCACCGAGGGAGTTCTGAAGAATCCGCGTCAACTTGCTGTCTCTGTAGTTGATGAAACTTCTGGAAACACTGCCAATGTGAACAATGATAAAGCATTTTAGGACTGAATACAAAATGTAACGTACATATTCCCATTCGACATACCTTTGGCTTTCTTCACTGAGCTTCTTTATCACTTGGCCAAGTGTGAAAAGGCTGCGATTGATATTGCAGCCTTCCTTCAAGCGTGTACCTAACAAGTGGATTCATGTCAAGTCAATCCGAGCATTGTTTATCCCCAAGTCGACGGCGCATTGAAGCAAGTGCGCAAAACTCTAGTTATTTACCTTCGGCCCCTGTTTGGCTTGCTCTTTCTGATCCGGCCAAGTCAACTAAATTCTGAGACAGGGAGACATAGAAGGATCACATTAGAATCTAATTGAATTTATCGATAATGCACTTTAAAAGAACACAAATTCAAAAATAATGTGTGCAATAGGGAAAACAAGCGTAACAAGTATGTTCCTGTCATCAGAAAATTGTGTAAGACGACAACCAAGGAAAAGCAGCTGCCAGTAGGGAATTTTGGCAAAAAAAAAAAAAAAAAAAAAAGATGACTTACTAAATGGGAAACGATGATGGCGCCGTCAGCATTTTCCCCTGATCCCAGGTCACTTCTTTCACGACTCTCGAGGATCTAAAGCACAGTAGGGCATTGGTTATTTTAATAACCTAGATAATTTAATAGTCCTTTGTTAAACATACAACTACAGACAATTTTTTTCATTCATTTATTTTCAAGTGAACTGGAAAAGTTGCTTACCATTCGAAAGACGGTGTGTGAGCGGCTGCTGCGCTCGTTCATTTCCGTCTTTCCGTAGTGACGGTTTTCTGCAGGGTCAAATACAATTTAATGAATTCATCATTGTACTGTATGTCCAGATGAGGCAATCTCTCAGACTTACTTTCTCCTTTGCGAATCCAAGCCAGTGCTTGTGCAGAGGAGGTCACCAGCTCCTCAGTCAGGTCAGCAACATAGATGGTTTTCTGCACAGTCAATAAGAAATATGAAGATTTAAAATGAGAAATGAAAAGCTAACAAGTGTCTCGGGATTATTGCCGTCATCGCAATATCAGATAAAAATTGCAATATTCATGCTAAAGGATGATGCTGTCACTTTTTGACCTTGAAAATAAATACATTTGAAAACTTTGAGCAGAAAATGACATGATCCAAGAACATAATATCATCGTGTGTCACAAATATGACATGTAAAATAAAAGTCAACTTACATTTAAACTCTCTCTGACTTCCAGAGGTTTTCTTTTCCAGCTATCTACTAGCAAATCAGTCACGGTTTCATTGTATATTTCCAAGTAAGACACCCTGAGAAGAAACTCCTTCTCTGGACACTGTAGACCAAACAGAACATTGTTGATAAAATGATATTGACAACAACAACAACAAAAAACATAGCATATCACAACACATGAAAGAAATCCACAATATATTTGACCTTTTTAATGGTTTCAAAGACACCATCAATAGCCAGTGGTATGACACCGGGAACATGGTCACTCCCCATCATTGTGAATGTCTTTCCAGAGGAGGTCTGACCGTAAGCAAAGATGGTACCTGTTTAAAGCAAAAAAGGTGACAACTCACACAGGGACAAGAACATGTATAGAACTTTAAGGTGCAAATACTAACCATTGTATCCTTGCACAGTTGAAACAACCAATGGCTTTGCGATTTCGTGGTACAGCTGATTAGTTGTTTCTTCAGGAGTGATCACTCGGTCTGTTCAAAACAGTTGACAAAAGATTTCACTATATTGTGACTGTAGATTTAAAATTTGTTTTTCAGAAAAGCCATACCAAAATTGAAACTCTTTGTTGAGCTCCCATCATCAAGCTGATGAATAGATTTCTTATCTATTTTCCAAAAAACTTGAACAGGCTCTGCCTTTTCTGATGGAACACCTTCTTCTCTGTAACAAGGAAACATTGAAGAATGTTGATTCATGGAATGTGTGGAAATTAATGGGGTTTTTTTTTTCACCACTTTGCGTTTACTAAGGCGTTAGCAGAGTCACAGATAACACTCGCGTAACATTAAAGCCGTTCACGGAAAAATAACGCTTACAAAAGAGTTGATACATCGTTTTTTTTAATGCTCTCCGTGTGTGTTTAACGTAAGCGTAGAGGTTATTTTTATCTGCTTCGTCTATAAAATGAACATTTTTACTTATTTGTGGAACAAGTTACATGAACATTGATAACCCACCTTTTAATAATCGGACGTACTCGAACACACACTTTAACCGCCGACTCCTCAGTCATTTTGTTGCTTTACAGCCCCCCAAAAATCTAATAAAATTCTTCTTGCTAACTTTCTTTCTGCGACACACCATCTATGAACGAGTTGAGTCGTTTAAGAAATTCAAATATCTTCTTCTCTTGGTAAATAAGGTAGGCTTACAGCACTGAGACACACTAGTGTCATCTACTGGTAGAAAGTATGCATCAAGTCCGATAAAGGCGCTCTTTTAAAAAAATAACATATATACATACATTTTCTATACCGCTAATACATTTTGCAATAAACCAAGTAGCAATTCACGTACTATCGTGATAGTGACAGATGAACATATACTTTTCATAAATATGTATTTACATTTTTCCGCATTGTCAGAACCCAGTATGGATAGACGTGAGAATAGTGACCCCGCGTGGACAACAATTATACTACAACAATCTTCATCTCCACTGTAGCTACTATATATGTACTGCACACACTTATTTCAAAAGAAGTATGAATTAATATTATTATTTGAAAGCATTTTTTTATACTAAAGCATGTTGCTACGGCAGAACTAATCAAATTGACAGGATTCTACAGGACTCATTTAATGTGCCCTAATTCATTTTATTTTTTATTAACCTGTGTTAATGCAACATGACTCCGAGATAAGACAAAATAGAATAATTCCCATTTATTTCCTTGTGTTACAGCAGTGAGCAGCCATCCAGTCTCATACAATATGTGTAATAATAGACATGGATGATTGTAAATTCTGAACATAATTTCTATTCACATAAATTAGGATAAATGCATCAACTCTTAACATAGAAAAAAAAAACAGCTTCAGACCATAAATACAAATTTAAGTTACAAACAACCATGGAAGAGTTGATAGAAATGTTTGATGTGAATTAAGGTTTAGAATATTAATAAGAGTGGTTGAAAAAAATACTCATTTCCATTGCAGTGTAGTGTTACTAAATAAGATCAACACTGATCATGTATGTCCAAAAAATGTCCAAGCATTTTTTTATGCATGAGCTTTTCAGAAAATCTTTACAATTAATATCGACTGTAAAAAAAAAAAAAACTTGGTATACAGGTAATTACATAAAGATTTATTGATTTTATGGTTTATGGCTTAAAATTAAAATTAAGCCTGCTGTCGGTGAGATGGGAGATTTAACATGTGACAAGTTTTTTTGTTAGCAGACTTAAAACATAAAACTTGAAAAACTTTGTGGAGTTGTAGAGCACGTGTGCTGCACAACAATCTACGAAATGCGATGCAATTGTTTTTTTTTAGCATCCAGGAGTGGGTCTTGCAGATGATGACAGTGGTACACAGGTTTTATCAAAAACAAAATGTTCAAGTCCACAACAGAGCTTAAACAGTGTAAACAAAGAAAGCAAAACTTGGTTGTAATGTTACAATACTTTTCCGCTTATTTTCTATCAAGCGTTAAGAGCTTTGTTCTATTTGTTCAATTGAGATTTATCTTTAAATTGATCACTCCAGAAGTATTACCGGCTAGTCCTCTCCTTCCAGTTTTTGCGTGACACATTTGATGCGAATATTTTCTCGAAGGTTGCGGAGACGTGCGCTGCGACTGGTGATTTCCTCCACGTAAGGTTTGGGGAACCAGCCCCGTTCCCCGTCAGACAGCCGGATGCCTTCCACCCAACCTGGACGAAAAGATCAACATTGTTTCCCCTCCCTCGTAGCGAAAATAAATCAAAGCTTTTTTTCCTCACCGTCATTTGTGATGGTCTTGGCATGGAGAATGTCCGCCTTCTCCAGTGTTAACTCGTCGTGTTCTTGTGCCTGATAGCTTCTAATGCACTGGACCTGAGATATGTCTGAAATGAGAAGATAAGGAGATGCGACAATTCAAATGCTTTGCGTTGCTACAGCTGTGCAGTAGGCCTGAACAATTCATAAATAAATAAAAATAAAATAATAAAATAAAATAAAATAAAATAAAATAAAATAAAATAAAATGAAAATGAAAATGAAAATGAAAATGAAAATGAAAATAAATAAAATGAATCTAACAGTTTCTTGTAATACAAATGAAATCATCGAAAAATACATGGGAAGTATATTTAATAATTGCAAATTCACGATACTGAGGCGGGGAAGCGTCACAGTTTGATGAATTTTCAAAAATGATTCAACCCTGCTGTATACTCACCATCATTTTCACTGGCTTGCTCGATGTCTTCCAGAGGATTGGATGGAAACATGGCTGCGATCCATCGCTGCTTCCCGCTCCTTGTTAAGGAGCACAAAATCAAAATCAACACAACTCATAGAGCAGAGTTTCGATGAAATGCCACTCTCGTGTCGACTTCTGACTTGAGTACGCACTCAGAGTTTGATTTGAGCAAAATCTGATGTTTGAGCTGCTGTCCTTGGCACAACTGAAGATGGAAGATGAAACCTGTGATGCCTTGTAGCTTCTGACTCAAATCCTTCACTTTCAGCTCTCCTATCTTGGCGTGGACAAACACCAAGAATTTCCATGTGCTGCAAAACAACCACATATACAGTTTGGAGACAAATTGTCTTAAAAGTTCAAAGGTAAATATATATTTTCATTTTATTTTATTTGAAATAAATGATGATTCAACTCATCCGGCCAAGCTGCCATGGTGACCTACTCTTTTCTCCGAGACAGTAGGAGGCAGTCGTTGAAGAGGTGCAAATACACAGGTTTGGTGGGCAGCTTGAATTTGGATCCAGAAATACTCATAGTCTGTGTGTCCACCTCCAGAAGTTCTCCGTGCTTCACCAGCCAGCGAGACTGGGAAATCAGAGGAAAGATCTAGAAAGAAAGAGATGGCGTGTTGAAGTCTCTGCCCAAGCAACGTTTCATGTCATTACAAACAAATTGACTTTTGAGTTTTCTTTGAGTTTTTTTCCACCCAGACAATTATATATGATGCATATTATTAAAATGATATTAAAATGAAAGAAATGAAATGAAAGGCGGCAATCAACAGACTTTTCACCTTGCCCTCAAACTGAATTTTCTTATTGAGGTGGATGAGTTCTTCCATCCTCTTCATGGACTGCACGCTGGAGTTGCACTCCTTAATGATCTGAGACAAGACAGAAACTAAAGTTAGGATTCTCCACAAGTCTTTTGAGAATACTAGCAAGTACCTTTTTGAGCTCATTGAACGCCTTTGTTGCAGTGTCCTCATCTCTGGAGCCTGGTGTGGTCCTCTTTAAGATGTTCTACAAACATTTTTTTTACATTCTTTCATGTTGCATATTGTCAGTGGAAATTCACCAATTTTGTTCTGCTTTTATTTGAACGTGTTTGGCTTTCAAGTGTAAATCTAAATGGTGTGCAGTTTTTCTCCAAGACTACCTCCACCAGCATTTTAAGCCGAGTGATTCTCTGGAATGGGAGGATTAGAAAGGAGGTCAGAGGTAGTCTCTGGCAAACGCTGTCCTCCTCCAGACGGGCCAAGGTGGAAGGAAAACGAGCTTTCTCCTGCCTGACAACACAAGAGATCATTTTTAGGACTTCATACTATAAAGAACAATATGAAATTTGTTTTTTTTTTGCAAAGATGTATATTAAAAAAAAAAAAAAAAATCACCGTGATCACTCCGGAGCCATGTTATGGCATCAAAGGGAACATTTCTGCACTTGAGAAATTCTTCAGCTCACTACAAGTTAAGTCACGCCCAACACAACCACCCATGTCGACAAGAAAATATATTTAGCGCCATGACATGAGATATTTTTCTCTTGCTCAGACCAATCAATAGATTTGCATTGGTGCCTTGAGACACGACCACCAGAGGGCAGTATAATAGAATGGCATCAATTGATTTGTTTTAGATAATATCAAAACAAAACAAGAACTTTAAGGAACAAGACAAAAAAGCTCTACTCACAGGAGACGCTGATAGGTTTGCTCTTGGTAAGCCTGGTTGGTCACATAAGGTAAGTAGACCCTGCGCAAAGCCGGGCAGTGATCCAAAACGATGTCACACACGTCAAAACGTAGTATATCTTCTTCCAACCTGTGCTCCAAATCCTGTAGGAACCTGCCAGTAACGGAGAGCGTCGGATACACCTTCAAGATGAACGCGTTGGATGACACGCGAGCATCTCGTGACTTCACCTCTCACTGACATCTTTGACTTCGGCCAGTTTGGAGAAGAGCCACTGCTTGTCCTGAGCTCCGAGACATTCGGAGAGTTCCTGCGACAGCATGAAGTGATCCACAGCGATGGTTAAACTTCGGATGTACGAAGCCTCGGATGTCACCAGTTCAAACTTGGCCTAGAGGGAGGAGAAGTGGGCACTTAGTTTGGAGCAGGACAAAATTGAATGAGCAAAAAAAACAACCTCCTGTAATTTTCTCTGCTCATTGCTGAAGTTATCCAGCTGACCGCTGGAGCGCACGTCCGGGATGTCCTGCCACAGGGCGAAAGCAGAACCCCGCGAGGAGCAAAAGGAACCGGATGGAGATAGACTGGATGGAGACGGGGTCCCGTCGGAACCTTCGTCTTTGAGGCCGTCTTCGTCCGTGCCCGGTTCTTTGCCTTGTTGCCTTTGGATTTCTCTGTTAATGGCAACATCGCTGTATTCTTGATACAGGATGGCTACGAGAAATACAGAAACATTTTTGGGGATATTGAAGAGATGCAGGAGAACGAGAGTTGGGAAAGAAGTTGACTTACAACTCGGCAAGAACCTCGATAAGCGATTGGAGGAAGCGACAACGGGCGGCGTGCACAAGTCTTCCTCGGTGGATCTCTTTCGCATTCTGTCAACATTAGCTAACATCAATACAGTTTTTAATTTTTCTTGGTGGTCTTTCTATAAGATGAAGACTTAAAGGGACTGTGTGCAATTTCTATAAAAAATGATGGCCTGACAGTTTTTTCAGAGCTGGAGAGCTGAGCGGATTCAGACTGATTGAATTGATTGTACATTGCACTAAATCAAACTTCAAACCAAAAACATTCAGTATATGATAGTAACACAAAAATCCAGGCGGCCAACAAAGCAACGTCTGGAAATACGTTCTCGAGTTAAAAACATATTGCACAATATGCTGCAGTGATGACAGTGATTCATATTTTTGTTCAGAAATCTTATGGAACATATTCATATTAAAATATAACAATTATATATTCATAATGATATATTCACCCAAGTTTGCTGCTCCACCAATGCGTTGGCATTCCATTGTCACTGCTGGCCAGTGGCGGTACAGGTCCTACAGGACTGTGGGGGGCGCTATCACTGTAGCCCCGTTGTTTTGTATTGGATTTATTATCTAGAAGGTGGTTGAACACAAGTAGTGCAGATGATTCATACAGCTGCCATTGTTGTTTTGTTTATATTATCCAAAAATGACCCCCAAATATTGCTTTTATGTAGAAAGTGTCACTTAATGACAACGGCAAAGCACAAAAATAAGTCGAATCATCAATTACTATGTACGATCTCTTTTTTTTTTTTAGTCGAGTTTTAATCGACAATGATTTGTTTCATTAAAATGTCACGACGTATATCCTCGAGAAGATTACTATTACTCACAATCCGTGCTCAGACCACTGGAACTCTGTCGGTCCTTGGAGGCCACTCGGGCCGACAGTGACTTTCCCAGTTTCAAAGTGAAGGAATTCTTTTTTTGGGACAGCTGGAGTCTGGAAATCAATTCCGAAGCCGAGAAGCGCCGTCGCTCGTGGTCTGCTTGGCGACTGCGTGGCACACTGCCGCCCGCCGTTGCCACCGTTGACGTGTCCTGACTATCTTCTCTCACGCCTGGAAGTGAATCCTCTATTGGCAAATGGAGAATATCACGCAGGTCCGGAGTGGCTTCTGTGTTGATATCTTGTGAGGATTGTCCACAGAGGTTCTCCTCCAGGAAAGACGTGAAGGTTGCAGGGAAGAGGAAGTCCGTATCCAGAACGGGGCTACTGAGAGAGTCGTCACTGAGGTTGTCCGGAGAATAAACCTGCATCTTACGACCTGAAAACAAAAACAACTTCTAGTAAAACACACATCTAACATCGATGAAGAGCTCAAGAAAGAGCACACTCACGAATGGACTTCTCTTTAAGCGAACCTTGGGATGTTCGCCTCTGCGCTTGGTAGGAGTCCAAGTTGTGAAAATCTGGACCCTCGGGTGGAGATGGAGAGCAAGGTATCTGGGAGTCCCAGGAGTCTCTGTTTGTGTAGAGTGGGAAGGCCAAAGGGAGACCAAGAGGTATGTGGTGGGGATGACACACTGATGTGACACTTTGTGCTTCTCCATCAGTCTGTTCTAGTAAACACGTCTTACGACCGATATTGGTAGGACAAGAATTGGAAGTTAGCTGTTCATCCACCTTGCCCAGGTAACTTTTTGCCCAGTCAATCAGTTCACCCGAGTGTCTAAAAGAGTCCAGGGGTCGAGCGTAGGTGGAGCACTGACGGTCGCCGGGAGAGCCGCCTCCATTTAGTCGCGCTGTCGGCTGAAGATCGATGAAGGTCAAAGTCTCCTGCTGGCACACGGCCACGTGTTTGCGGTGAGGGAGAGACTCGTCGTGGTGGTGGGGGTCAGAGATCAGAGCCGCCGACTTGCCGGGGAGCCACATGGCGGGACCGTCGTCGCTGCGGTGCAAAACGTGATGATGGGGCTGGAAATCAGGAAATGGAGAGAATCCATAACCGGGAAGCATGACGACTCAGACGCCACGGATCTGAGGGAAGGAGACAGGAAATACGATATGATCCAACAGCGCACACGTGAGGGGGAATTTTCTTTAGTTCCATTCGGACAAAGTTAGTTCTTCAAATGTGTTTTTGCCTGCGGCCACGCAGACAGGAAATGAAATTTCAACTTCCTCTTTGCGGAAGAGCATTTGTTGTCAATGTGCAGCTGTTGGAAAGCAAGCCACACCTGTTCACGTGAAGGCGGACAGGAACGTTCGACTTAGCCCCGCCCCCACCACACACACACACACACACGGCAGGTAGGTAGGTAGTTAGCACAAATGGTTGTGTGTTCCCAGACAAAGGATGTCTTTATGCGTGTTTGAGCCTGGCTGATACTTGAGAGTCTGTGGGAAGCTCTGATTCCGCTCATATGGTGGCAGTGCAGAAAATGACACAAGCTGCCTGCCACCGGAAAACGTCTTATTGTCGTATGAAAAATCCCTGAAAAGGCATGAGGCATTCCTCAGGTATTTTTGGTTCTTTTATCACAAACAATTTTAATTTTTAGGTTAAGTCAAGTCAAGTTTATTTGTATAGCCTTAAATCACAAGCAGTCTCACAATTATTCTCAAAGCATCCCCTGATCTTGGGCTCCCAAAAGGGCAAGGAAAAACTCAAAAACCCCTACCAGGGGAAAAATGAGAAACCTTGAGAAGGGACCACAGATGGAAGGATCCCCCTTTCAGGATCACCAGGCTGCAATGGATGCAAAGAGGGCACATAAAATACATAATATGGAAATCAAAAAGTGGATGTCCAGGCCAAAGCGAAGAGCTGTCGGAGGTGCCTTCACTCAAAAGTTGTTTTTTTTTTTTTTAAACCAAATCACCAGCAGGGAAATATTCAATTAAGAATAAACTGTTCTGGCAAACAACAAGTCATTTTTCAGTAAATAAGGGTTCAAGGGTTTTCTTATTCAGCTCTTCAGAAACAAAAAAGGAGAAGAGTTTTCTGGGTTACATGTTTAAACATTTGCTTGGTTATATTACCTGACACTCCGATGAAGGCGGAAGTACATGCCGAAACATGTCAGGTAATATAAAATAAAATTTAAATTGTTTGTGATAAAAGAACCAAAAAAAAGTGATTGACAAGGGAAACAAAATGAACTTAGTACAACTATTACGAAAAAGGGGTGTGTCGACTTTTGACTGCCATACTTATAGAACTCCGTCTCAAACAAATCTACTCTTCAATGAATTATTTGTCAAATATTTACTGCTAATCTCTCCATTTTTTTTTTTTTTTTTTTTTGGAGTAACAGCTAACAATCTGACCAGAAAGTGATTGCACATGAGAAGGAGGAGTCTCTCATTGTGGTAGCAACTCCGGACATGCCAATTTTGTGGTCTTTAACATCCATGGCCCAACACGGTGCCTCGAGTTAGTCACACTGGGGTGAAAGTTGCTGGTGTCTGTGCGTTGTGTGTGCATGTGAGATCACAACAGCACACTAATTGCATTGTCTCTGTGTGTATACACACACACACACACACACACACACACACACACACACACACACACACACACGCACGCACAATCCCATTATGATTCAGCAGCACGTGTGCAAAGTCTTGTGGGATTATTCCAGCATGTGGATGCCATGATTTAACCATTTTTTTTTTTTTTTTTTTCAAACAATCAGATTTTTAGCCTTATGATGTCCACCCAGGGTTTTCAGAAAAATGAACACTGGTGGATGCAACTAAACGAAGCAAACAGATCATGAGCTGGGTTTCCATCCACTTATATTTCTTCAAATATTCAACAAATGCAAAAAAGAAACCGGAATGGTTGTGCTAAAAAGTTTTGACATGAGCCTCTCAGCTCATCAGTACAGCACTAATATTATATTATGATCTTTACAAACAGCTCAAAGACTCTTTTTTTTTTAGGAATTGTTCACCACAGTATTTACCAGGTTTGAAAGAAACAACGACTATTTCACAAGTAAACGCCAACAAAGTCTGGATCTTTGCCCCCAAGCCGCTCCACCAGACGAACTTTTGCCATAACAAGTCTGCTGAATTTTTTTTTGCATCAGCCCACCCTTCACAAGTTGATAATTGACTTCCGAAAGTAGGCCCACTCCTAGAAATTAGCCCCCCTAGAGGGAAATACTGTCTGCAAACTGCTCATAAATGCCTACAGCAACAACAAAACAAAAATAATTGTAGCTCAGAATTAAGACAATTATTTATTTTTAAGTTTTGGTTTTATTGAATGACTGTAGTAATTCATGCTTTATGTCAACATGTTATTTGCATAAATATCAATTAGTAAAAACCCAATCTTGTTACTTTCAATTTTGTACATTTTAATACTATAAAACAATGACTAAAGTGACTGAGGCATGGAATATACTGTTATTAGATTTAGTTATTATTATTGTGATTAATCATTTTTAGTAGTTTCATTTGAGACCATTACAACAACCAAATCCAGTTTTTGGAGCGTGGACATATTTTGTGTTGCTGTTGTTTTGGCAGCCTTTTCCTTTCTCCTAACATGGCCACTTTTGGACTTGGCCATGGAGCTACTTTATCAAATGGGAAACACATCAACACTGACCGTCCAAAAGCGAAAGTCAACTGAATTGAAGAACCAAATACACACGGGCCTCTTTTCTTTGTGTGTGTGCTAGGAAGCAACATTTTGCTGCAAAGACTAAGAAACACGCACAGGTGTGTGCAGCCATGGCCTCGGGCCTCCTGCTTTAATCGGCTCAAGTGAGCCAAATGTTCTCAGCCGTGCAGAAGAAACGAAAAAAAAAAAATGGATTCATCTTCGTATCAAGTTCATTCTTAGTCTGTTGCACACTAGGTGGTCCTTTTAATACTCCAGCTTTCAAGTTCATGTCCATTTTCAAGAGCCACTTCCTCGTCGTATTTCTACTTCCACCCCCAGAAGATAAGACCCTCGGATTCTCTCAGACACTTTTCCACATTCCCAACATGCCTTTTAGACCCACATTCCTCTCAAATGGACTGCTAGGCCGAGGCCGGAGACAATCAAAGAAACGCAACTGCTCACATACGCACAGGTTGCTATTATAGACGACATGGACCACTGTTATTTAGGACACACGGCCTAAAACCAAAAAGGGAACGCACACTGATCATGAAAACGCACAAAGAATAACACACATTAAGATTGTACTTCAAAACATTGCCAGTGCTAATGCTACTAGTCAATGTAAAATGCCTTTGACAGACTTGTAGAATGTTAGCATCAAGTGATATTTCTTGCAATAATCAATAAATATAACACAAATGTGGACTCCATATAGGCACGGCACCACACCGCCCCCATGAGGTCAACACACGCACAGCAGGAGCAGCTCGAATCTTTTCGATCATTGCCCAGTTGTACTATTTTGGGGGATATTTTAGTGGTGTGCAGTGAGATTTTTTCTCAACAATTTGTTTTGCTTTATTAAATCAAGGTTGGGAAACACCAACCTTGATTTCATAAAGCAAAACAAATTCAATGGGTCATGAATGTATGCAAAAAAAGCCTGGAGCTAGTTACACAGAAAATCATTATTTCAGAGACTAGACACACACACACATTTGACATGACAGAGCATTTAGTCATCAACGTGGCAGACAGTCACCTCGATTTAGACTCTCGTGGCAGACGGGCGGTGAGTCAAAGTGTCCACAGTGTTAATTGCACTGTGTCAAATGTGCCAAACAAGCCAATGCGTCTACCCCGAAGCTTGCAGGTGAGACGTAGAATTCGTGCGTGGAATATCGCCGCCGCTTTGTAACAAGCTCTCGTGCAGCATGAACATTACCCCAAACATGCGCTTACCTGCCCCGATGAGCAACGCCTCCCTTGGTGCATCTTCTCAGCTGATATGATCATGAATTCTATTATGATCAGGGAAGAAAAGACTTCTTAGAGACAAACTTGATGTTTAGTGACAGGGCTGTGTTAAGATCGAGTCAACATGAGTTTGTTGACCAACTCAACGGACAGATTGACTTCATTTCAACTGAGTAGGAACGAAGGAGAATCTCAGAATACTTAAGATTAAGAAATAAGAACAAATAATCGACATTTTAAAACAGTCACTGAATCATAATTAAATCCTGTTTTGAAATAAAAAGGCTGGAAATCAGAAGATTCCATTTTATAGAGAAAATGATTAAAATAATTATTTATTGCAGCCCTATTTGACATTTAAGCAAAGTTTCCAAAACAGCAACTAACAATGAGCCAAGACCTTTGCACAACTATCAAACATTCCTGAACGCACAAAACACATTCACGTATGGAAATCGAATACCTGAAGACAGCCTAACGCGGCCGTCGCACGGACTCCGTGGGCTCCAGCGTGAAGGTCCTGCGGGCCATGGAAGGCTCAGACTGAGGATCTCCGTTGTCCATCGCTACCTTGTCTTCCTTCTGTCCTCCCTCCTCCCTTCTTTGGAGAACAAAATCTCTTTGCACTCCTCTTTGCTTGCTCGGAGAAACAAACAAAAAAAAGGTTAGAACTCACAGTGCAGATATCTTGCCTGCGTCTGTGCCTCGTCTCACTCCTTTCCCCTTCTTCTCCTCTTCCCTCCCTTCCTCCAGCCCCCCCCCCCTCCTCCTCGCCTCTCTCTGTCTCTCTTGCTACTGTTGGTTACTTACTCACTCTCATTTTCCAATTCACCCTCCGTCTAACTTTGAAATGGTCTCGCTTACAGCTGAGCACCTGTCCGAGGAGAAAGCGACAATGACCTTAATGACCTTTATGCCCATTTTCATCCATGCTGTTGTGTTTATAGACATATAGCATTTTTTTTTTTTATAGGCACAATATATTGGTAAACAAGTCTAAAATGAACAGTATCAACAATATCTATCACTGGGATCACATGAAAGGGTTCAATATGGCAGCCAATTGGATATGTGATTATTTTGATACACAATCAACTTGGAACATTCTTCGGCAATCAAACATATTTGCACACTGAATTCTGACCATTATGTTCCTTTAGGTATTCACTGCAAATTTAAATTTAAATTAGAGGGGGGGGGGTATGTGTGACCCCAGAAAACATTGCAATATAATATTATGCAGAGGTGTACATAAAATTGTACTTGTTTGTTTTACTGCATGTATCAACTGATTCAAACGTTCTAAATACTTTGCCCCTCAATTATCATAATCTGAAGGTAGATCATAAACATGTTGAAACTTCGCAGAATACAGGCTCAAATGTAAAATACATACTTGAGTGACATGATTACAATACCTCGAACTTGGCTGTGATTCCAAAGTTGATATATGATATATGATGCACAGGGGAAACGCCTCGGAATTGCAGTAATGGCGCCATCTGTCGGTCTAAGTGAGAACACAATAAATGTCATTAAAATATAAATATGTTTTAAATGAATAAATGAATAAATGAATAAATAAATACATAAATAAATAAATAAACAAACAAAAATCAGGCTTTAGCCGTTTTATCGATTCTAAAGAGTTAAACTTTATTGTCAAACTAAAATTAAACAAAGAGAACTACATTAATGATCACACGTACTAATGGCTAATGCCAGAAATTTGTATCTATGATATTTATAATGTTTTAGAGTGACGTTATTCCTCAGTAAAAAACACATTTCACACTTTCTTTTCAGGGTAGAGGGTAAATATCATTTTCATTCATTTAAAATCGGGAAAGATGATTTGACTGAGCATCGTGGTCACGAACTAAATTAAACATATCAAGACATCACTTTATATAAAAGAACAAATATTAATTTCATTTTATTTTATTTACACATAAAAAATAACATTTTTGGTACAACCCAGGTCATTTTGCCCCACAAAATTAGAGTTATACAAGATACATAGAAAGTCAACTTATATTGTACGGTCATGACATATAGAAATTGTGGGGAATCTTGTTCATGTGTACTAAATCAAACCGGATGTGATTTGTGCAAAACAAGAAATGATGGGTCTTCTTGACCATTCGTTTCAATTTTACAGTTTTATTCCATAGTCACAGCAATGTGATGCAACACCGTCATTAAAATAATCATTAGCATTATACACAACTTTAATTCTTCCACTTTATTCTGATCTGCCACCAGGTTATTTCCCACTCATTAGCACAGTTAAGAGTAGGAAAAAAAAAAAAAAAAAAAAACCTGGCATGTGTGTTTTCTATTTCATCAGTGCTCCATTGACATCCCAATAAAACAGCCTAACTGAATACACATTTTACTTGCATGAAACGAAAATGAATATCATCCATCATTGGCCAGCAATGTTTGACTTAATGTTGACATGACCTTTTTACACTTACCACATCTGAACTTTACTGTCTAGAACTTCTTTTTTTCAACTCCCCCCCCTCCCAAAAAAAAAATGGGGGAATCCCGCAGAAGATCTTTCTTTCAACACCAACCAGCCGCAACATTACAATAAAGTTCACTTGTGATTAACACTGTTCGAGAGGTATTAATGTAACAATATTTGAATTGTTGTGCTTGCACAACCACATTTTATTATGAGAGTTTGTGTTATCAAAATTAGCCACACTGTACACGACTGCAAACTGGCAGTATTTATAATGTTGCGGCCTCTTGGTGTAAAAATGATGGAAAATAAAGTGCGCTTGGGTACTCGGCCGCCATACACTCCCGATAATAACACGCGAGGCCCAACTTAACTGAACATTTTTGCTCCTTTTGCGTACATACAAAAAAAAACAACCTGGAAGTTAAATAATGAGCAGTAATTAAAAGAAATTGTAAGAAAGTGGTGAATTTTGGATGCTCGGTACCTTTTTCACCTGAGATTAGATTTGTTTTTTTTTTAAAAGGGCAGCAGAGGCAATCAAGTGGCACTTGGAAACGATTAAAGCACTCGATATGACGGCACGTGTAAGTGAAATAGCGACAGTAGATATGAAAAGTCGACACACTCTTTTCGAAACCTTTTCCACAAACAATGTGAACTACAACCCGGACACATTTGAAATAGCCATCTAGCTAGCTAGTTAGATAGCTATCCAGCTTGCTAGATAGGTTGCGAGCGAGCTAGCTGGAGAGCTAGATAGATTTCTGATACATAAATAAAACATTTAAGAGGAAGTAAAAAAAAAAAACAACTGCGATGATGTGGTTGCACAAGTGTGCACACCCTTTTGGCAAAGTAGCTATTCAGAATTAATTGCATTCAAAAGATGGGAGTCGGCAAACAACTGCTACCATTTAAAAGACCTCTGAATAACCGCAAATAAATCCCAGATGTTCCAATGGGATTTTCCTGACATGTAAACTCTTCATAATCTACTCCTCCTTGACAAAGACTCAAGTTTAGCTGAAGGAAAAGAAAAAAAAAAAAAGCTATATATAGCGATGTATAGCATTCTTTTGGTGATGACCACTGTTGCGGTTGTCCCAAATTTATCTTTTGGAATCATGGTCAAAATCTTTTTTCTTACAAAAACACACTTGAAATTGAAGAAACGCATGTGGGTGAATTTAGTAGTGTTCAATAAAACCAGAGATGAACTTTATGGCTATAATTTCTAATTATTGAGTTTAAATGAAATAAATAAATAGCAGTCAGTGTTAGCACTAACCCGTCTATGCTACAATTTTGGTGCGCGTGATCTCAGTTGTTTTATTTTACTTCCATTCTCGAAATGATTAAATAATTTTACAACGACGTGAAGGTTGTCAGTCAAATCTATAGTGTAAAAAGTTTTCTCTTTCTCTCACGTTTGAAACCACTGCTTTACTTTTCCTGTATTGACTGCAACATTTTTTTTTTCTGTTGACACAAACCAAACTTAGAAGATAAAAGCACAATGGTTAGTTCAGATTACAAAGACAGAAAAAAAAAAAAAGTGCATGGTATCGTGGTGATTTGGTGCTACTGTACAGCGACAAGGCATTATGACACAAGTAGCAGATGAGCTTGAACAAAATGCTTCATTGGTACCGTTAGGAAAGCAAAGTGCAAGTCTGCGAGGAAGCATCTGCCCATGTCAAGCTCACAAAAAAGGCTTTCGTCATTAGAATTCACATATACACCTCAATTAATTTTAATATCAAAGAAAAGTTCATTCATGTCAGTAGTTGATTTGATTTGATTGAAATATGGCGTCATTAAATAACGGGAAAATACTTTTCAGAAGACCAATTCCGTCTCACTTTCTTGAGATTGTCAATTTCCTGGAGCTACAGTCAAAATCATACCTGGTGTGAAATTACTTTAAATAAGTTTTAATTCAAGTTCAGCTTTTTGAATTGGACAACTAAAATACTGACATTCTTTAAAATGCATCTGTGTAAATACACCAGTCACTAAATGTTAGGTATACTCAGCGTTCGGTGAGGTTTTTGAATGAACCTCTCATGAACTCTTATCGTAACAGATGAATTGAATTTGACCTTTGGAATCCACATGTTGACCTGTTCCACGTTCCTGTACTTTTTGCACAACTTGCTAAAAAGGCAAACGGTCAAATTCCCGACATGGACTTTACGATTCAATTCTCAAATGACATTTCTTTTGTTGTTCATGAGACCAGACTGACCTGTTTGTGAAAAATATAAGCTTTGGCATTTTGGTTGATTTTTTTTTCCGACAAATGTTACAGATCAAATCAGCAACTGAATGGTCATCGGTAATTTGTTTTCTGCATTGCCGATTTGAAATACTTGCAATTTAAATCCGATTAATCGGCCAAATAGTTGATTGTCAATTATAAAACAATTGTTAGTTGCAGCCCGAAAAATAATTTTTAAATCAATTTAACCAGCAAATGTCACAGTCCATTTACAGATCAAACACCTATTTTGATTTTTCCTTTCAGCGGAAAGCATGTTGTGCAAAATGCAAAAAAATACAGAACGGGCGCACATACATATTTCCAACATTAGAAAAATTCAAAAGACCTGCAAAGATTCCATTGAAGGTTGAATGTGAAATTTGATCCGAAGCACGTGTGATGGTGTTCAACGTGCACGAGTTGTCAAAATTGATATACTTGAGCATTTCTATCTAGCTGCGCCGGAAGCAGACTTTTGCCCGTATACGAGTGTGCTGACCTACCACTGGCAATTGTGTGTGTGTGTGTGTGTGTGTGTGTGTGTGTGTGTGTGTGTGTGTGTGTGTGTGTCAGCACCAAGGCTCGCGCCGCGCCCGGCCACGTGCCAAACTGTCTGCCCGCTGCCAGGCGCTCTTCATTAAAGCTAGGCCTTCGCTGCAGCGCTTCTGCAGCGACGGCTCGCAAACCTCTCGGTGGGGGAGCGCCACCTGTGGACGGTATCGACACGCTGGTAAACACGCAAGAATCCCGACAAGAAGGAATATATTAAAGCCATCCTTCCTGACCCACCTGGAATATGTTTCTCCACACAGTGTCCAATACTTCCAACAGTCTGTCTCTTTCCTCACGGCCGCTGAAATACAAGACCCAAGGTGGAAGGAAGCGATCGCGATCCGTAGCAAATTCCTGAAAACAGAAAATGTGCAACGATGAATGAAAGCTACTGCGGAAGACATTTGACACTTTCACGGATGTTCACTCACGATGACACAGTATTCCACGTCGGCCTCTAGAGTGATGGCCTCCACGTCGCTTATGTCGGCGCTGCCCAACCAGCGGAAGAAGCTTGTCTGGCAGTCCTGATGGCAGGTCAGCAACCTGCTGTCCGTGACAACCAGACAACACGGGATACACAAGGTGGGGGCCGTGCCTTGGGGGATGACCTGTGAGGAGCGCAACTCGTCAATAAATACACGAATTTGTGTGTTGTTGATTTTTTAGGCACTTTGAAACAGCCAGTAACTGTTTTTGTTTTTTTTTATACTTAATGCAGTTTTTGGAAAGGTGACATAAAGGTAAGTTTGGTTGAGTCAAAGAAAAAAAAAAAAAAAAAAGTCTATCCTTACTCCTATCGAGACAGACTGGCAGAGCAGCTGCATCCACTCAGCCATGTCTTGTTCATTGTTGGCACTGAGCTCCAGCGGGGGGCGCTCCGTCAAGATGACTTGAAAGGCATGTGGACGCTCTGTGCTGTTTGAACGACGGCACCCTCCGCAAAATTCACCCCTGACGTGAGAAGGGAGTGAACGTGGGACCATGAGCTGGCGTCAAAATCCAAATAAATCAAAGTTACCTCATAGTGACTGAGAGCACAGGCGTCACATCAGTCCTTTCGGCATAGAGGTACAGAATTCCATTGCTAGAAGAAGAAGAGCAAGTCATTGGAATGCTGACAACGCCACGACGAGAATGATACTGTAATTGGTTTAAAAGTCAAAAACTATTACGTTCAGGTAAAAATGCTTACGCTTAATCTAAATTCTTACAGTTTTCAACATAATGAAATTCCATGTCAACTAAATTCAATGTGAATTCTAAGCAAAATAACGCAAACTCAATTTGTATACGAACTTGAGGACGAGGTAGCAACTTTTCCACAGTTCCTTGCCCAAGTACGTGGAGCCGGCCCGGTACTGCATCAGCCCTTCCTTAGCGCTGGAAGGTGACTTCAAGTTGGGCAAGGTTGCATCCATGGGATCCTCCCAGTGGACCAGTGAATACAGATGTATAGAGACTTCAGAAACCTGTAGGTAAACAGAAGTGCTGACTCAAGGGTTTGAGTGATCCCCTTTAAATTGCGGTACAGTGATAGATTTGTATTCAGCTAAACAATATCAGACTAGACATTTTCAAACAACAAGAGGCCATTCGCTATCAAGCGCGTCTTCACCTCACAGTGAGATTCCTGGGCGACAAATTTGGTGAGAGCAAGTTTTTCCATCGTGGCGTCGGTCAGGATCGAAGGATACGGGGGCTCGCGACAACCCTTCACCATAGCCGTCTTCAGAACGGACAAGAACCATCTGGAGGCGAGAAACAACGCTGTTGGCAGCTGACGTTGTAAAGAACCGCAGAGACACTTTGACGCACTCACAGGGTCAACGTGGCATCGGCTGTGTCGAGCAGGAACTTCCGTCTTCTGTTAGTGCAAACTATGCTCACTGTTTGTTGATCGAGGCCCACCTGAAGTCATGACACATTTTAAATAAACATGGAACACACAATGGAGATTAGAACTTAGACGTCTCTAGTTAGGTAGAAATAGCAACACAGGTATCTGGATTTTTATTTTTCAATTGAGTTGAAGAGGTTATAGGTTACATTAAGGGATTTATATGGGTCTCATTTATTTTTTGAGATCACAAAAAGCTGGCAACCAGGGTGTGTAGACTTTTTCTATCTACTGCATACAGATACAAATTCAGCTAGATAGTTAAAGTTACGTTCAGATATAGACAGAAAGGCAGATAGGGAGGGAAAAAAAAAAAAGATCTTACTGAAAGATAGTCAAGCTCATTGTAAGAAACCGCATCTTCCACCGTGTAAGGCTTCTCTGCTGCACCTGTGCGGGGTAATAAGTTTGATCACAGCGGAAAAAACGAGCACTCAGAGGTCACACACATGCAACATTTCCCTGACCTTTCCTCAGCAGGTAGATGTAACAGTCAGTCAGTAGTAGATAAAGAGGCTGCAGGTCTCCTTCCATATGGCCTGTACTCATCCTCACCATCTATAAAAAAAATAAAAATAAAAAAAAAGTCGAATTGTTACAGCGGACCGTATCATAAAGACAATATGAGTAAAAAGTTCCAGTGGTGCCTTGAGATCCAAGTACCTTGACTTACAAATTTTTCAAGTTGCCACTTGACCAACAATACAAGGAAAATGTGCATGTCAAGTTCATGTCTGACCCCCACGAAAAGATGGTAGGAGCACACCTCGCAACAATCAACGTTACCAAACATATTTCCTTGCAGCGGAAAGGAAAGTTGATTTTAGGAATGAATCGTTAAACTGGTTTGCCAACTGCCAACAGACTTCATGTACAAAAACCAAAAAAAGGCCACTACATTAGGTACAGTCAAGTTTTGTGCTTGCACAATGGGGTGAGCAATTGTTTTTACAAAGTTTAATAATTTTGAGTTTATTTTTTTCAAATGAAAACAGAAAACACACATTTAGGGTATTTTTAGAGGAGCAGATGAAATGAATTAATTTCATTCCTTCGTTTCCATTCATTTCCGATGATTTAACAAATGAGTTTTATTGCGATCGTCAGGACACTCGGACCTCAAGGCGTTCCAGTGTACAAACTGATAAGGTGATCACCCTGAAGAGTTGCTCCTCATTCTCTCTGAACACATGGATCATGAGGAGTAGTAAGTGATTGTTGTCCACCCTAAAAGACAAAAAGTCGACATGAAGAACATGTGACGTGATTAGAAAGAACAGGCGGCGGTGTCCTTACTTAAATTCTGCAGGATGGGAACTTTCGGAGGGACTGAGCTTCTCTTCTTGCGCGACATTCCTTTCACAGCCGTTTGCGTCATGATCCTCCTCGTTCTTCACGTCGGCTTCCCGTCCTGCTGGTGCTTTTGTCTCTCCTTGATCTTCATGGCCACCTGAAAGTATCTGCGACTGGCGATGCTCTGTAGGGTCATGGTGCCCACCACCTGCGGGAGCAGAGTCTGGATCGCCGGGGGTAAGGCAGAGTACGTTTTGAGCGGCCTGCGGGAGGTCTGGGCTTGAGTCTGGGTCTGGAGGGTCCAACCGGGAGTCCTCTCGAAAGGGCTGCTGCGCAGGAGGCTCGGAACCTTCTGCCTTCTCGGGCGGGTCCCAGACCTCTTCGTTAAGTCTGTCCATGACATCCCGGAGGGGTTGGCCAACGCTATCCATGGAGGTATCCGTCATCTCGGGAAGCCTTAGAAGATCCTCCGCGCCGTCCTCGGCGCAAATATCCGCCACCTCTGTCTCCGTCCTGTCGAGGTGGATTACCGTGCAGTTCAAAGAATCGGAATCCTCCGCGTTTAGCAAGCTGCTGTCCATTTCTATGTGCTCGGACGATATGGAGTTATGGACGCTGCTGATGGAATCTGTGGAGCTCTTCCCACGACGTTTTTTGCTGGATTTTCTCCGTCTTGCCATCCTGGATGTGGAGAAGATGTTGATCAAAATATTCCCACTGCCATCAAGTCAGCAATCTACTTTACCGAATGACTTCTAGGTCGTTATTGATGTCGTTTCCAGCGCAAGCCACGTAAGAGGCGGCCACGTGAACGGGCGTGACGTCGGCTGAGGTGTTGGTGTCCGACTCGTGATTGAAAGGGTTGAATCTGGACGTGGGACTGGGCGGCGACAAACGAACGCCCACTTTCATCTTGCCGTTGCGGGTGGGTAAGACCACCGAGTCGCTGATGACAGTCAGGGGATCGGAACCGTTGGATCTCGGGCAGCTGGCCTGGTCGGTCAAGTCACCTTCTTTTGTGGAAAGTGACACCAAAGGCACCGAGTTAGGACGAGAACCGTCTTACATTGTTTGCTTTTGGACTTGTAGAAATACACAATAACATTTGAAAAATCTGAGTTTAAGTGTAAACGTGGCCGTTATATGATACAATATGACATAAATCGATCTCAAATTCAAATTTGCTGTTGACCAGTGTTGTCAATTTGTCGACGTTGTGTATTTCTACATCCCACTTCACACAACACACGGGTTCGGGCTTGCGGCATTCTTGGTGTTCATCAGCAGGGTCCAAAACATTTAGACATTGAGTAGTAGTAGCAGACAGGAAGACGTGGCACAGGTCTAGTTTAAGCATTTCTTGGCAAAAAAAAAGAGAAACGTCACATACTGCGCCGCCACATTCGCCGATGTGATTTCAATCGGCCAAAAGTAGTCCTTTGCTGCTAATTTGTGGCATTGATACACAATTACTCTGCAGTTGCATTTTTTTTTTTTTACGGGGAAGGGGTTGATTACTAGTGTCGGTTAAATGTAACAAATTTAGCAGATAAAATAATGAAAAATACAGCAGTTTTAGCACAGTACTCCGGTTGCAGACTCGAAATCCAAGTCCATTATTCATTGGTATGAATGGTTGTAACTTGTTTGTCGATGTGTGCTCTAAAGTTTGCTGACTCAGGCTAGGGCTGGACTTTAATGAGAAGAAGCGCTGAAGAAAATGGATGGCTGGACATTTGCTGATGAGATTCTAGGCCAGTGTCACGAATCACACATCGAGAAGAAGCGTACGAAAGATGAGAACAGTGACAACAGCCGCATTCGTCTCACCGTGCTAAAGGAAAAAAAGGATTAGGATGCACCCCCCACCCACAAGAAACATTTTGCCTGCTATCATGGCACAGTTGTGCATGCGACATAAGCAAAACAGTGGGAAACACAGTGCGATGACAATGGGAATAGGACGGAGAAAAGGATTAACCAATGTCCCACCTTCCCAGTCTGCACTTGGCATTGCCTGCAACACGGGGAAGATGTCACCAAAATCATAATCTATAGAAGGGGGAAAAAAAAAAAAAGGATGGTGGATAACATGATTCAATCGACAAGAGGTTTATACAAATTGAAAATAACATGAATTATGGCATGCGGACAAAAAGGGAATAAATGGTGGGAGTGTAACAAAGAAAAGTCGGAGCTAGAACAATCGAATTCTTCATTGCGAGCGCCAGTGATGCGCTCCATCGTCGTAATGCTAAATCTCAAAAAGTTAAAATTCAATGTTGTTCAGCTCACCTTCACTTGAGGGCGCAATGGCACTGTCATCCCATTCCAGGTTGGTGGAGGTCAGGGAGGTGAAGGAGTGCAGGGACAAACTGTCCGAGCTGGGCAGCCTTTCCTCAAAATCCAACAGGTTGTGTGGTTTGTAGTATTCGGGCATGTAGGCGGCCACGTCCAAATAGGGCACATCCTGGAAACGTCGCACGGGGAAGGTTAGATACACATCTCGGGGTTCATTTGGGAAGAAGAGCGTTAAAGAGATGCGGACCAGTTCCAGATCGAAACGAATGAACTCCAATCCGGCTACCAGCGTGAGGAAGAGCGTCAGGTGGTCATGACTGCAGACTAGCGCGTTCCTACGGTGACAAAGAAATATGATTCACAGAGCTTAGCTTCCATCATTTTTGAAAGCGCTGCAACTTCTTCAATTCTTTTTGTTGTCAAGTCTATTATTTTAGTACATTCTTTGAATATAGAAAGGAGCGCCCTCTGGTGGACAAATATGAAACATCTTGAATTTGTTGAACTTGTGGGGACAGTTTTTTTTTAATTAAAAAAAATAAAATAAAAAATAAAAAAATAATTTAAAATATGGCACGAGATGTGCCCTTGGATACCTCAAAGGTTAAATGACTTACTTGAAGTAGTACTTCTGTAGCAGTCCTTGGTTCTCTTGGAAGAGGCGTAGGTAGCTTTCTAAAGAGCTCTCGCTCAACGCCAGGTATAACCACGCCCGACCTAGCAACACAGTCAGCGTAAGGATTCTTGAAGCGTGAGTGAAAGTGAGGATGCACGCAAAACTCACTTCGACCCAGGTTAGTTGCGATGTGCTGAAGATCGTCGATCTGGCGAACAGCCTCTCGCCTTGTGAAGTGAAGGACAAGAACCCAATAGCCTGAAGAGATATCCTGCAGCCTGAGGTGGGGGGGGGGGATGGAAGTCATGCTTTGAGGTGAATTTTTTAAGACATTGATGTAGAAAGACTTTCTTACCCGTAGAGTAACGCGTGGTCAAGGTGCTCGCAGAGCCGCTGAAGAACCCGGTCGTGGTTGCGGATGGCTGGAGTCTCATCTTCACATGCTGCAAAGTAACTCTGCAGCTATACAAAAAACACAACATGACGACTTTAACGTTGGATTGAAAATACAGGAAATAGTGGAGACTTTGGTTTTAATGCAACTTAGGTTAGGTGAGGTTGGCACATTGGTGGAACAAAAACCATGAGACTAATTAATATTTGAAATGGAGGATTTGGTTGCCTAATCAGTCTGAATTTGTTATGCTTACCAACTAATCGCTAATGTGAAGGACATAAATAAATATGGTTGAAGGAGGCCAAGTGTGTCCTACATTGCCAACACAAAGGCTTTGTTTCATTCATCCGCCTTCCTCACAAGTCATGAATAGAACAAGTAAACACAGTCAAATTACTTCCACTTTCACAGTGACAGTACGTTGCATTATGCTGGCAATAGGGCAAACGGTCTAAAGATTGATTACAACATTCGGGGCTTGAGGAGATTCAAACTTCCTCAAGCAGTATCAATGTTACTCCAGAATCCATTGGACATTGGCTGGCCTTAATATTTTCATAAATTCAACAAACTATTGCAGATGTCACGGTAGACTTTTAATATGGTGTTACACTTATTAATTGGATCAAAATAAATAAATGGCAAGTATAGTCACACATCATTGCAAGGCAGACAATATAAATATGTCGACTTATATGACCTATAAATAAGCCCCATACCACAAAGGTTCCCAAACTATTTTGGCACGCATACGTAGTGATGAATCTCTAAAAGTAGAACATAGCACAACTGTTTATTAAATGAAAATTATTGAATTTAATTTAAAGGTTTAATTCACTGGCATTGTTTTATTGTTACCTCAAACAAAAGTAAATCGTATGTTGCCTTGAAAAAAAAAAAAAGATTCAAAATAAAGAAAAAATGTGTCCTTGTTATTAAATAACGCTTATGGTCATCCGAGCTTTAATGAGACAACCGAGTTTACACGCGGCTGTCACACTTTACTGATCTGGGATATTAATGATTGAATGTTTCCACTTAGTCCCTGCAATGTGTTCACATTCCCGAATCATGGAAACATTTTCCCGTGTGCCGCAGTGTCGCGATGCAGTCGTTATTTACTGGAACATCATGTCTCGCTATTGTTGAATTTGAAATGACAGGAAATAAGCATTAGCTAAATCATTCGAAATGGTCGCCCAGGTGCTGTACAATAGCGCGTTCGAAAATACCAAATACGTAAAAGGGCTATCACCTTCTTGACGGACAGGGAGATGTTTTCCAGAATACGGTCCTTGACTTTGAGTTGATCCATCGCGCGCGAGCGGGCGGGCGGCTCTCTTGTTGACAACAGCGGCAGCAGCAGACGGAAGCCTGTCAGCTGACTCCAGCTGGCCCCTGCGCAGCTAGTTTTGCTAAAGCTAACAGCGCCGTAGCTATATTTGCCAGCAACAGCGTTGGCGGGGCATTTACAAAACCTTCAATAAACACATTAAATATCGTCGGCTTTATAAAATCCGAAAAGATTAATAGTACTGATACCGTCGGATGATAGTTAGCTAAAACACATTGAAGGTAGTAAAAAGAAAGTACGGATAACTAGAAACAGTATCTTACTATAATGTCAGCAAACGCGACGTCTTATCTTTGCTTAGTGCTCAAGCAGTTACTTTACAAATACTGTTCGTCAAGTTATACACATTTTAGGTAGGGGCGGCTAACTTGTGCTAACTTTCTGCCCCGCATGGCTATCGGTCAATACGTCATACGTCACTGATAGGCACAGCAAAAAAAAGGGGGGGGACGCCCACAAAATATTTTATGCATAACCGAATGTTTTCCCCAATGAATTGTAGTCTTACAATACAAAAATAAAATATAATTATTGCTATTTTTTTATGTCAACATAGATTTGGACTAACTTGTGGCTTCTTTGCCTTTCTGTGACTCTTCCGGTCTCTTGCTATCTTTGTTGCAAACTGCTGAGACAGACAAGTTGTACAAATTCTATTTCAACACTGAACATTTGTGTAATATGTTGCAAAAACAATCTTGGTCATTCAGTTCAGTGTGGAATGTCAGTATTTTATTGTTCTTAAAAAAAAAAGGCTTTGGGCAAATTACCATTTTCCGTTTTTTCGTTCAGTGCATGTGGCTACCACATTGTGAAACAAGGGTCACTTTAATATCCTGTTGTCACGTCATCATTATTCCCCCCCAAAATTTCATACCAAAGTATAAAGTAACATGAACAGAATTGAGATTTTTCACAGGCCTCCAAGTGTAAAAGAAAGCCCAAACACCCGCATTAAAACATCCACAAGCCACTTGAGTGCCGCTGTACTCCCAACAAATGAATTCAAATTCGAGTTGCTTTTAAAGTTCTCTCATGTCATTTCACATTCTCCTCTTTCCAACGGATTAGTCAGCCTTTTCCTTCTCCTTCATGTGCAGGAAGACAAAGCTGAAGATAAAGAGTCCCGACATCATAGAAAAGACGCTGGCGTAGTAGGGGAACGCCGTAGGGATGAAGCGTTCGTACTGGGTGTGCTGCAGAGGACGCACCGACACCTACGGTGACGGGGAAAAAAAGCGGTGGACGCAAATGATCATTTATTGTCAGGTTATTTCCATATAAAAGTTTCAAGAAGCAGCTTATAAAGGTGGACTAGCCTGAGTGGAGGAGTAAAGATGTGTGTATCCCAGTCGGTTGTAGTCCACCTTGAATTGGAAAACTCCATACACGTCGGGCAACTTGAACTGGACGCTGTATTCGCCATCTTTGAATGAATCAAAACACCTCAACGGATTAGTCTACAGTTAAAAAGATCAAATCAGCGATAGCTCCTAACTCCATACCTTCTTTCTTCAGGTAAGTCCTGACGAAGGGGTCGATTCTCACAAACTCCAGTTGAATATCGTCACCGTCGAAAGGAACCCATTGGCCCTCGGAAAGCATCTCGATGACGACGCTGTACTCCTGCGTGTGCGACGCATTGTCAATTTCCCGCCATTCAAATCTTTACAAGGACATCATTCTGTCAAAACTCACCACGAGGTCGGTGACGGTATACGCTGCGGGGGGCGAGTCCTCTCCCACGGGATGATGCCGAACTTCACCCACCCTGAGGACGCCGGCTTCTTTAAACACCCAGCGAGAGAGAGCCTCGGCCAATTCCATGTTGCCCGTCAGCTCGTATCTGTGAGGAACAACAGAACAGCACAATTCCATTAAAAAAAAATTTTTTTTTTTTTTTAAAACGCCGCTATGACTTTGATACAGAAAAAGTGGACTGACAGCTGAGATCCAGCCGTGGCTTTCTGCACGTTGGAGGTGAAAAAAGCGTCACTGAAGAAATCCAGCGAGCCACTGAAAACCACTCTGGCGTTATTTCTGGCTTGCAGGCCGGCAATCAGCAGAGTGTTTTTGCCCACGGCGTGGGGGTACTAGAGCAAAGAGCACAAATGAGTTCATCTTTCATTAACTGGACAAAACTATAATACGCAACTGCTGCATAGGGGCCAATAAAGTGTGTTGCATTGTTACCTGGGAAATGGGTCTGTCGGGGAAAAATGAGTAGGCGGTTGACGAGCCGGTGAGGATGTCCAGGACCAGAGGGTTGTCGGGGTCGGCCACCATGCTGAAAGACGATAGAGGCGGCATGTGAGTTACAATCATCACTACATGGTAAAAAAAAAAAAAAAAAAAGTTGGGTGAACTCATTCAAGATGACAACATTTGGGAAATTAATAAATGATTGCCATAAGTGTCATGTTACAGGACATTCAAAATGTTGTTTCCGTCTCCGCCTTTCAATATAATCTTACTTACCCAACACCCTTAAACAGCACTGGTTTATTGGTGTCTTTACCAACAATGGTCGGAGCTTTCAGCAGATTCTCTGGGTCAGCAACGATCAGTGTGTGCTACAGGCAGAAAAAAAATAAAAATAAATAAAAAAAAGATGATCTTAACAACAGAGCGACGTGGCATGGGTACAATTCGATTACCTCTCCGGGATCAGACTTGTCGTAATTGTGATGGTCAATGACGGCAGTGCCCTCCTCGTCAAACTCGACGCCGCATTCACTCCCCAGTTCCCTCAGCGGGTCACCTGATTAACACGCATAACATTTGAACATTCCAAAATAATATT
This sequence comes from Syngnathus leptorhynchus, assembly GCF_054491065.1. Taxonomy (NCBI): domain Eukaryota; kingdom Metazoa; phylum Chordata; class Actinopteri; order Syngnathiformes; family Syngnathidae; genus Syngnathus; species Syngnathus leptorhynchus. The sequence goes on from NC_141195.1 coordinate 24,168,796, forward strand.
TAGCCGAAGCAAGAGCAGGTAGAAGTCAACTGACCAATATCAGAACTGGCAGCAACCAAGACATTTCCTCCACCGTCAATGAATGACGTAATGGTCTCCACATTGATATTTCCTCCAAAATCTGTAGAAAGAGAATAATTCAGAACATAGAGGACAAAAAAAGTGACAGGTACAAGTAACATACCTTCAACAGATGGTGAAAAGATGATGAGATGGTCGTACAGGAACTGGCCATATTTGATCAGAGAAAGCGACGGGTCATCGGCAGTCTTGAATGTTAGATCAAAGCCACGATCTGAAAAAGTTCATATGGGAAAACGTCAACATAACGGTGCTTGCACAAAGCACTTCCAGAAAATATTAACACAGTCAGATATAGCGCTGGAAATGTTATTTCAGTTTTCTTTTTAAAGAGTATATTGTCACATAACCGCTTCATTAAAACAGATTACACACATGGGCACTCTGATGGCTCACAACTAATAATGTCACAACAACTGATTTGTTCCCAAATACTGGTAAGGAATCACTATAAATGAGTTACACTGGTCTACAAATTTCCACGGTTGTTTTGTTGCTTTTAACTTGGACTCTTAAGAGGTTAGTGTCTTTATTATCTTTATTTTATTTATTGACAGGTCAGTTAAGGAGTTAACTTTTGTGCATGTTTTCACCTTTGACGGATTGTGGTGTGGCAGGGTTCTCTTCCAACACAAAGCCACTATGGGGGGGCTGAGTGTGGAATGGGTATCACCACTGCTCGTCTGCTCTGCCTCCAGCTCTACCACTACCAGAACCAGTACGGCAGACTGGACCGGAATGGAACAGAGGCTAGTTCCTAAAAGGGTTCCCACCAACTGTCGTTGATCCGGTATGCGACAACGGTGACGTCATTAAGGGGCGCCAGAGAAAGACAACCATTTCATTGGGCTGATTGTACTAAAATGTCCTCTGAATGAAAACCCCCAAAAAGCAACTACGTGTAACAAAATAAGTATGATTATGTAATAATATTGCACAAAGCGGCCACAGTGAGTCGATTTTAATTGGTGGATCATGCAAACGTTAACGCAGCTAGGCTAATGTTAGCCATCCTTTTTTTTTTTTCATGCTCAACACAGCGCTACAACCGTAAATGATTTAGCTCGTTCTTCTACACAATGAGAACAGACGTAAAAATATATAAGCATATGACACCTTACCTGACAGACTGCGGAAAAAGATTGAATGTGTGTCCCTCATGTTGACGTTCTCCAGCAGGACCAGGGTCCTGCCGTCGGCCTCAGCACAGTGCAACAAGGAGGCTAGCGAAAGCAATAAAGCAACAATGCTGCCTAAAATGGTGGACCTCCTTTGAATCATCCCTGTTTTTGACGACAATCTAAAAACGTCCCGGTTTGTCAGCTTGACTGCTAACGACGCGGCCATTATGCTGCTGTGGATGGAAGTCGACGTCAGCGTTAGCGGGGCACTTTCCTATGACCCCAAGAAGCAGCCAATCAGAGAAGGGAACGCGTCATCTGTAGTTTTTTCTTCCACCAATGGGATAAAAGCAAAGTTGTAGTCCACTTTCGCTCTGTCATACCTTATCCGGAATACGTCGCTGTGGCGTCACAATGCATGTTGCGCTTCTCTGCGGCGTGCATGTCTCGAAATCGATGTTTCGTTTTAAATGGCATTAAATCAGTTCAGTTTACAAACAAATTAGGCTTTTGTCGAAGGTACGCCATCACTCCCCATAATTTCCTTTAATTCAACTTGTGCTAATTTTATATATAGCGCCACTATTTTACATTTGAAAGAGGGAACTCCACAACGTAAACAAATGAACGTAAGCGTTTGACGATGCAATTTGGGACAATTTTAATGCAATGCATTTTGAATTGTCCTTAAAAAAACAACAACATAAAAGTGGTCATATTTAATACCCCCACATAAGACTTGAAAGACAAAATAAGTATATTGTGCTCAAAAAAATCTTTCTAGGAAAATACTTAATACATAAAATACTTTGTTCAAGGAAAATGTACATATCCAAAGTGAGGACAAACTATCTCATAATCTTGTCTTTTTTTTCCCCATAATCGACAATGCACTGTTCAGCAATACAATGCAAAAATTAAAGAGGTTATGTAAAGTACAGTGTTGGAATGATATACATTACTAATGCTGCGTCGACGGCTACCTTCCAAAGTATTGCGTCCACTGGAAGGTGTTTTGAACTGCTAACACAGCTTGAGCGGGAACCTTTAAAAATAACAATGACTACACCTGAACCTCACACACGATTAGCTCTCCGTCAACTTTTCGATCCGTCTGGAGCTCAGCCAGCATCTCCATCTGCCCACCGTCGCCCTTCTTCCCATCGAGCAGTCCTTCTTCCCCTTGTGGCTCCTGAATCACGCCCTCTTCCAAATTTCCCTCTCCATCTTGGCCACGGAAAATGAGCTCCCCTTCCTGGATCACCTGCTCGGATGCGGTTTGCCACGTTGTGGTGCCGTCCCCCTCGCCGGCGCTGACTGTGGTGTACTGGTAGAAGTCAGAGTCCGATTGAAACATGACCAAGGCCTGGGCTGTGTGAATGCGAACGTGCTGGGCTAGCGAATTAGCATCCAGGAATTTATCCCCGCATGAATCGCAGGCGTAAAGTATCTGCGTGTTGGGGTCTAGAGACAGAAAGGGGGGGGGGCAAAAAGGCGGCATTATAATATTTCATTCTGTTGAATTTGTATATTTCAGAATATGTAAGTAATTATCAATCAGTTTCTTTTTTTGAAGTATTGTTCACTATTTTGCCCAAGAGTTGCTATTGTGAAGTGAGTTGAAATCAGTTCTTATACTATCCAGCCATTTTTTTTTTCCTTTTTCAGTCTCACCTGCTTCCTGCACTTTCTCAACTGCCTTGGTAATTTCTGCTTTCAAAGCTTCGGTCGCATCGGCACACACCGATGCATCCACTGGTAACACTGAGAACACGTCAACAAACATTTTTGAGTTCACACAAAACTTTGACATTGCCTATAAGTTTGAAAATGAATGTTTGTCTAGGTCAAGGCGTTGTGCAAAACAAAATACACTAGTTAGGAAAAAACAAACAAAAAAAACAACAGGTCACAGCAAAGTCATTCTAGTGACCAATATGAGTGTGATGCAACAGAGGTGTGCTCACTTAAGTGAAATATCGTATAACGTGTCAAGTCTCTCACCTGTTAGTTGAGCCACAGCGCTGGCCGCCAGGGCTTCCGTCGCCAAGGTAACAATGTTCTCCGAGACGGTAACAATGTTGAGCTCGCCGTCTGAGGTGGATGCCTCAACACAGCCGTCAATCTCCTCATCGGTACCGTTGCCGGCACCGGGTCGCCGCCGCTTTATGCCGGCCTTGCCCCGGTGTACGGTTTTGATGTGGGAGCGCAGATTGTCGACGCGATTGAAGCCTCTGCCGCATTTGTCGCACAGGAAGGGCTTTTCTCCTGAAAGGAAGTCAACGGTCAAGTAGACAAAACATCCAAATGGGAAACTGCCACACGTTACCTGTGTGAACGATGACGTGCTTGGAAAGGTCGCCCACGTTGACAAATGATTTATTACACATTTGACACTGGTGAGGGCGGACGTTGTCGTGGTGGCGAATGTGATTGGCCAGTTGACTGGACTGTACAAACCTACCCAGGAAGAGACAAAAGATGCAGTACATTCAAAGTCATTCACTGGACACTTTCTAAGTCTAACTACTGGTTTATTATATATTCATAACTGCCGTCGAGCTTCATTGACTAGCGACAGGTAAATATCGCCGTATAACAGGCATCGATATTGGATCCACGCTGGCCTTATTTCAAGGTATCGGGTAGTTGAAACGGCGGTCGATACCAGTCGCCAATACCAAGGAGCCCCTCTTGTGGCCTTTTTACCATCAGGAACTAAATGGCTGAGAAAACGTTTATCTAACGTAATCATATCCATGTCAATCCTCTTACATGATCATTTAGATGCAATGTTCGTGACTACCATCTTTCCAATCTCATCAATTAAATGTATTGTGCCGACATTAAAGCTCACGCTCGTGGTATCTGTTACTTCGTATCGGCATTACTCGTACCGGTATCGGACTGAAAAAAAAAAAGTGGTACCGAACATCCCTACCTTTTCCCACAACGATCACACACGTAAGGTTTCTCTCCGGTGTGTTGGCGGACATGTGCAATGAGTGAGCTGGCTTGGGTGAAGGCTTTGCCACAGGTGGGACACACGCAAGGCTTCTCTCCTGTGAGATGGCAAAGTGTCAAGACTGGAGGACGGGAAATGTTTTGCCTTGCAATATTATACCTGTGTGGATGCGCTCGTGGCGCTGCAGAGCTCCAGGATCACTGAATGCTCTTTGGCAGTGCGTACAGACGTATGGTTTCTCACCACTGTGGACCCGGGAATGGCGCTTCAGATTCCCTGAGTGCGCAATTGCACTAACATTAGTCCATGTGAAAAAAAAAAAAAAAAAAATCTCTGAAAACACAGGTATTAAACTAAAGACCCGGGGGGCCAGATCTGGACCGCCACATCATTTTATGTGATCCGTGAAAGTAAATCACGTCTGCCAAACTTAATGACGCTCGCTAAAATATGCTCTCAAATATTTGCGTGGTGAATAATGTTGTCATTTCCCCCCCCAGTTTTACAGTAACGTTTTACCAACTTAAAAGCTAGACCTGCGACAAAAATAGCTGAGACAGAGCAGAAAAACAAAGAAGACACTTTTCTTACCTGAGGTGGTGAATTGTTTGCCACATTCTCTGCATTTCAGGGGGCCATCGGCGATATGGATTTTTAAGTGGGCCTTTAGATTTCCGGGCTAAACAGACCACAAACAAACTCATTATTAACTCTATCGTAACATCACTGATTGAAATAATGACTTGCTGACTCAATCATTTCATAGCAGTTGCATGACCTGATTGAAGCGTTTGTCACAGTGCGGACACTTATTGCCCTTGTTGGCGTCGTGCGTCTCGAGGTGTCGCATCTTGGCGGTGGGGTCGGAGAAAGCTTTGTCGCAGTATTCGCAGTGGTACGGCTTCAGACCGCTGTGCACCAAGCTGTGGCGCTTCAGGTTCCCCGAGGTTGTAAAGAGCTTGTCGCACGACTCGCAGCTGTAGCGCGCCTCGCCGGTGTGCCGCTTGCGGTGCAGGTTGAGCAGGCTGATCTGACGGTAGCTCTTTCCGCAGATTGAGCAGCAAAATGGTTTCAGAGGGCTGTGAAGGGGGAGGAGATGGTTACTCAGAGCTCAGGAGACTGAAAATTCAATCCGACGTGAATCCCCACCTGTGCGTTTTCTCGTGAGCTTTACAAGCCGCCGCATCGGAGAAAGCCTTGTTGCAGTCTCGACAGGTGAAAGGTTTCTCCCCCGTGTGAATGCGCACGTGTCTCTTAAAATTGCCGGTATGCGTGAATTTCTTCCCGCAGTCCTTCAAAGAAGAGCACAACATATGCGGAACATAAAATATGTTCTTGTATTGCGCGTGTGTGTGACACAAGCGGCTCTCACCTCGCATTTGTGCGTCATAGAGCTGTAAGGCTTCGATTCGGATCGGCTGCTGATCGCGCTGCATTGGGCCGCTCGCTCATCTGCGTCGTTGCTTCCGTCTCCCTTGGATTGACCGGTGTCCGAGCGTACCTCGGCGACCTTGTCTTCTTCGCCGACTTCTTCACATTCATCATTCTCGCCTGGTGTCGTCGTGCTTTTCTCTGATTCCGTTTTTATGCCTTTATCATCTGGGTTATATCATTGACACGTTGAAGCTGAACAATTGATACGGCAAGTTGCAAAAAAACACTCACCGTGAGGGAAGTTTCGTCGAGGTTTCCTAATTCGCCTACCACGGGAATTGGTAAAAATCGGGGTGGTTATTGATTTGATGGGTGCACCTGGAAATACAAAAAATAAAACCATCAACGACATTTTTGGAACTGCTTTGACAAATCCAGCATAACGTTGACATTTCAGAATCTTCCCTCATTCGTAGCGTTTCCTCATTAGGAACTTACTGGGGGTGTAGTCTATGTCAGAGGGGTCATCCTGAAAAGTGGATGTCGCGTCTTGTCCAGCATCACTATCCTCCTCCTCGTTCTTCACAAATGCTTCCTTTTGTGTGGCAGTACTTTTAGTTGTGTACGCACTAACTGGGGAGTTTTGGGCGGCGTTTAGCTGTGAAACGTCTGTCTTCTGTGTTTTCACAGGTAGGTTAGTTTGGTCCTGGCCATCTGTTAACTTGTTGTTGTCTTCTGTGGTGGTTGTGGAAGAACTCTGGTCTGCCTCTAATGGCACCTCAGCCAGGTCACTGTCACGATTCTCTATCGGCTGGCTTTCGCATACTTTTTCTCCTTTACAAGAAAAAAAAAAAAAAATACAAGGGATTGTAAATAATTCAAGTGTCTTCTCAAAATTTCCCACATGACCTCCGATCCTTCACAAAGACTGCACTCACCTTCAGCAACATCGAGTATGATATGGGATGGAGCCGGGTCGGCTACCGATTGGTACAGAGAGCAAGCGTTTACAATTTCTTGCATTTGTAGGAAATTAGCAACACCCATCACATCCTCCAAGTTGTCAGGAGTCAAACTCAGCTTGGCTGTGTACATAAATTCCAGGACCTGGGCCAAACCTGCACCGATAGAAAGCAAATTACAAAAGGCTGCAATTGCAAAGAAAGTGGAACAACGCACCCGTTACAACCTGCAGCATTGCTGATGTCCAGATGCACCACGTCCTTCTGTTCCAGGAAGAGGGTGCGGAAATAGACACTGCAGGCTGCCAGCACGCATTTGTGGGCCTTAAAGTCCACTCCATCCACAACAAATGTGCAGTCACACAACAAACCCTGCTTGCGCTGGTTGTTGAACTGCTCCAGAACCTTCCCACTGTGCCAAGGGAACTCCATTGTCCTTCAAGGCTTTTTGGATGAGCAAGAAGCTGACCACAGATTCTGAGGGCAGTCGACGAGTGGAATGTTATGTCACGTAGCTGTGAATAATGATCATAAATGACAAAATTGAAACCATCCCTAGACTCTAAAAAGTCATATTGAAATTGTACAAATGCTTATAGATTGGAGAGAACACAAATGTAATTATTTTCAATTGCACAAAGACATGGATCCAATATCTTATTCGAAAAGTGTGAATGGGTGGAACTAAATGGTTTCTTTTTTTGTTCAAGATGTTTAATGTTCTGAAAAACTCATTTAAATGTTCATGTGACTGTCAATTTGTTTTGTGTGTGGGGTTTTATTTTGGGGGAGGTGTTCAAAATAAAGCTGGTTCAAAGGAATCTTTAATCCCCAATACTACTGTGAATTATTATGTTTGCTGACAGTAGTGTCACGCTACTGGATGAAAATGATCAATGATCAATGTCTCCTTGATCAATTTTCTCCAAAACGATTGACCGAATACAATCATCTGATCTGAGATCAAAATGAACGGTTCGACATTTTCGTTTTAGCTGCCGGAGGATTTAGAGACGCCATTCAAAACAACTGCTCGCATGACAGGCACAGCGAATAGCTCATTTCAACATTTTCGTTTTTTTCTGCTACGAAGGCTCGACAGTTCAGTCAATCGATTTCAATGTCGCTCTACGATCCTCGTTGTCGTGTTATCAGGGATGAATTTAGCATGCCTAGCGAGGATATCGTACGGCACAGACAAGATGGCGGACGCTTGTTGTTATTTTCAAAGCTGGCTCAATGGCTGTTTCTAATTGCCCTCAAGCCCCGCCGTACTCTACCTACCTCCGGAATCGCGTGTTTAGGCTCGCTCCTTTGATGCGTCCTCGAACCTGCGGCTCGGCTACTACCAGGAAAAATTGATCTTAGTAATGGACCCGATCGAGTGTTTCGGTGATCGGTCCTGTGCTGTTGACTTGATTCAGCGCCATCTTCCTCTCGCTGATCGATTGATAGGGACCAGTCGGATGTGTTTTCACGAGCATGCGCAGTGGAAAACATTTGCAGTTACCGTGTTCGACCGCGTGGCTGTGCTCAAACTCAGCTGGTCGATGTGTTTTCACGAGCGTGCGCAGTGGGAAATAGTTGCAGTTGCGGTGTTCGACCGCTTGGCTGTGCTCAAATTCGGTTGCTTGAACTTAAACTTGAAGTACCGGCAAAATAAAGATAAACACACAATATTGAATATAGCAGAGATCAAATTAGACATTTGGCAGATTTTTGTAGATTGAGTTCCGTCATTTCGTTGTTTTTTAATGTGATGAAATGAAAATTCATTCAATGCAAAAATACTTCTTTCAAAATACACTAGTGTGTATCTGTCATCTATTGATCTGGAATTATGACTGCTATAAATTACTGACTAAACGAGAAATGTCCTGATGTTTTTTGGTTTTTTTAATTTCACTGGCAGCAATGATTTTGTTGTTGTTGGGAAGACCAGAATAAAGTTGCAAAATATCCCGACGAAGCATTTTTTTTACAAAACCCTCTTATGAACTGGAAAATTCCTTTAACCCTTTTTTCATCAACACCGCAATCCCGGTTATTATGTAACACACCTTTACATACATCTTCATAAAATCGGATGTCTCAAGGTGGGGAGAAGCTTGGTTACTATGGGAACAGACATCTCATCTAATAATTGGAGGCAAGAGTGGCGTTGCTGCTAAGCGTTTAGCTTCCCCAAAAAGAGCCACAGGTGTGTTATAGAGGCTACCTGTGTGACAAATGTATTTGTTTTTCAATTTCATACCATGCACAAACACACACATGCAGTGATTGCAACCACTGTTCACATTAGCATGCTAGAAATGGTCATTAGAGATTTTCTGTACAGTTTATCTCCTAATTTTCCTTAAATGGGCCAGAAAGTATTATTTAATTAAATGAGAAATATTATTTAATTTTCTGTGTATGATTCAGTAATCACAGTCCATACATTAAAGTTACTCTGAATTATACTTGTCAAGGTCAAAATGAGCTGGAGCCTCTCCCATATAATTTTGGGTGTGAATTACCAAGACCAACAAACATTCACACTCACGTTCCTAATAATAGCAAAATGTCAGTGAAGTCGGAGTGAAAAATAAATTGTGGAGACAATTAAGTAGTCCATGTTTATAAGACCCCGACCAAGCTTAGCACTCTGCTCACCACCACCCGCGCCCTTCCGGCACTTTTCTTAACTTTTCATAAAATGCTGTGATATAATATCGTATATAACAGCAAGTATTTAACTATTTCACATTGTGCTGTTATTTCTTTCTATTCTGTTTTGTACCAGTCTGCTGTCTGCGGCCAGGTCGGCATTTCAAATGCGAACCCGTTCACAATTGCTTCACCTCGTCAACTAGAGTCCAAATAAAAAAAAAAATAGAAAGATGCATGTTTTTGGTATGTTGGATCAAGGTGCAGTACCCACTGAACACAAGCCTAGATTCCAACTGAGAGCCTCTGATCATCACATGTGCCTAATATGCATAGTAATCCAATCTGAATCCAATTGAAATGATTCCAATCAAAATATATATCCTTATTGCCGCTATCATTCGAATCATCCTCAGACTGGAATTTTTTTCCCCCATACATTTGAGAGAGCAGGAAAAAGAGAGAGGGGAGGGGGTTTGTTGGAGACGTCAGCAAACATGCATTCATACTTTCTCCCCATTTTCTGCTCTCTCACTCACGCGCTCTCTCTCCTTCTGTGTCTTTCTTCTTCCCCGTGAGCCAGCTGCTCTCCCTCGTCATCTTCAAGCCACCATGGGCACCAGATAACCGCCTGCAGGCTTTCCACACACATCATGGGTTGCTGCCTCTGTAAAAGTCACAAAGGTCAGTTTCGAGATGTGTGTTTGTCAATGTGTGTCACAAAGGTCAATGTCGAGATGCGTTGTATGTGTTTGTGAACGCGAGTCTGAAAGTTACTCTGATCTTTTCGTGCTTGCGTGAGTGACTGACATGTCAAGGGCATGAAGCGTCAAACCCTAAAAATACCCCAAACAAATAAAAATACAATCATGACCTAATTCCATCCAACAAATGATGACAAAACTTATCTTCATGAGCTAGCTATTACCGCATGAGTCTGGAAGCAGCTGTGGCTTATTTGGATCAGAACTAAATCCTGAAAGGACTAAGCTATTGAAAATGCCTCTCGTCATTTGTATTCTATGAGGTGATGTTTACATGCAAATGCTCACTCGGGGGCCTTGGAAGAACTTCGAAATGAATGAGTTGCTGAAGTGAGTTGACATTCTTATCGATAATGAGATCAAACTTATCATGTGCAATATTTTCTGTCTGAATCTGTAATGCAAATATTCAGAGCAGGAGGATGGCAAATCAGGGATGTGTAAATGTGTGTCCGTCCTAGTGTGTGCGTGTGAGTTCGTCCCCGCTCTGGCGATTTAAGTAAATGGAAGGGTATCACTCGCCTCCTGTTGCTGTAGTGTTTCCATAGCAACAGCCAATTGTCTTGACGCCACATCTCAGGGGGAAACCCCAAGTGTGTGCGGCGTGCGTGTCCACTGACCTTTTCAAGGATGTTAATTGTCATTTCCTCTTGTCATTCAATGAGCCTTGCTTACAAAATGATCTTGGTAAAAGGATTCGGTCGAAGGGATGTTTGGGAAATCACTGGAAAAATGAATAAGAAAGTAATAGTTAGGAATGGCCTCAGCTCTGTGTAGAAACACACATGAGCACTCAGCAGACATGTAATTAGCGTGTGCTTCATCCACAGACCTCTATCCCCTGACAGTGCTACACGAGGGCCATCCTCCAATCTCCGCCAAGGTGAGTCAACCCGTACCCCAGAGGTCAGTCTTTTTATTATGTATCAGAAAACTGATAGTGTATGTTGTCCTGAAGCCAGAAAAATGTCTAGGTCATTTTATTTTTGCTCAATTTACTTCTGTTTAGAAAAAATTCGACTAGAACAGATGAACTTTACTTGGTGTTAATCTGTGGCACTCCTTATCATGAAATTGCTTAATTCTGAACTCAGCTACCTCCCCAGATTTAACCGGGTGTGTACACTTATGCAAGCACATAATATCGGTTGTTTATTTATATTTCCCCACCTGAAAAGATTTGTTTTCTTTTCATAACAATCATGGTAGTCTCTGTTTTTATAGCACGCAAACCTGGCATTTGAATTAGGGGTGTGTAGACTTTTAATCCACTCTAGTTATTCTTCTACGGCTCAAATGTAGGCTTGAAAGTTGCAAACAATAAGTCTTTTCATTTCGTAACAAGTGTGAGGTAAGCGTGATTTGCAGATTCTCAACAGATTGTGAGTCTCAACAGATTCAATCTGCTCTTGCGTCACACTTGAGAAAATGCCAAAGATAATAGCAGTCTTCAAAAAAAAGGTGTCCAGCTACTTTTTGCCCTTCTAGTCATTCTCTGTGAATTGAAGGGGAGAAAGAAAAACAGGTAGCGACTCCCCATCGATTTTATTCTCAGAATGTTGTAAACAGGTTAAAGTGAATGAAAATGGGGCCAGAGAAAAAAATTGCCATCTCCTTGTCAGTATTGACCACAGCTACTTTGCTGTGAAAACTTCATGCGTTTGACATAACCCCTTGGATTGCATTTTTTTTTCACTATCGTCATCTGTTATTATTTTGTATACAAGAGGAGCTAAGAATTGCACGCGCAACGTTGTAATGTGCTCGACTTTCAGATGAAATACCAAACAAAACACATACTGATTATTATCAATTCCGGATAATAACATTTATTATTATCATGACTGATAAGCAGCAATGACAAAAAGTTACAAAATTCAAAGATAAACCAAAAGGGTGTTTTTTACATTAAAAAAAACAGTTTTAGCTCGCTAGCTACTTATTATATTGCTAGCTAGCTAGAGCGCTACTAGCTAAATAGCTAGTTCTATCTGAAAGCGATGTTTAAATCCCACATTTCCAATTATAATTATGTTATTTTGTCCTCATTGACAAACCCTATGCAATCAATAATGCTTTTCAACTGAAATATTTCTTTTTTTTTTTTTTTTCCTCAAATGCCGTAATGAAAATATTATGTTTGTGTGCAGGATGACCAAGCTCCATCAAATGGCCGAGCAGCAGATAAAAGCAACCATTACAACATTGGCGAGCTTGCCACGTCCTCTTTGTTAGGTGAGATTGCGTTCACATTTGTAATGACACCAAAAACAAGATGAGCACAATGTGGGAAATGATATAAGTGACATTGGAAGGTTCATCATGTTATTTGTCTCTTCTGTGCACACTTTTCATAGAAAAGTCGATTAGATGTCGATTAGACTCAGCTCAGCTGCATCCGTCTTTTTATCATGTACTTTTTAATCACTGAAAAAATTGGTTTCAAACTGAGTTAGAGATTTAAAAGCAAAAGAGATTTTTTTTTTTTACAAATGGCTTACTGTGATTCATCAAAGTGTGTACAGAACTAGAACAGTATTTTTACATGATTTAAAAAAAATAATAATAAAGAAGACCTTTAAATGTACCTCCAAAGATTCCACATTGAAGTTTAAATGAGGAAAGGGAGCAAGATTGTGAAGTTTGGTCAATATCTGGAGTTTTCATTTTTTGTATTTAGTCTTGTATTTGACCATTTAATGCACAACGCCATGTTGTTAATTGACTGATGACATCATAACATTGACAGAACCGTCCATTTCATCCGCCAATTTCCGTTGAGTGAGCCTTTAGATGGAAATCTTTTTTTTTAAACCACGCTTGGGAGTCCACGTTAAACAGATGTCCAAGGAATAAATATTAAATAAAGAGTCCATGTTCAACGTGGAATCTCGACTCGCATCAATTTATTTAATACGTGGAATGGCTGATTATGCGTTGCAGTCTGGTACTCACCGAGTGACAGAGCGAGCGCGTCATCAGTGACAGATTGACAGACATTCCGTCAATATTGACGTTGCAAAATTGCCAGAACGACTCAAACTTGTTCGAATCAGGTCTTGTCTACAGTTCGGGTGGATGCCGAGTGCATCTTAATGTCAAATGTGGAAGCAGGCAGTGGAGGAGGTTTGTTTCCAGCCTGCCTGGCTGGCAGTGGCTTTTTTTCCCCTTCATATGTCATCTTAATAAGGTCACTAGTGATTAAAAGTTGTTTCAATAATCAAAATAGCCATCTGAGTGCAAATCAAAGAGGAGTGTTTTGGAAATATTTCAAATTTTGTGGTCATGAAAATAGTATTTTTCTGTCTTGATCTCATCTGGACTTGGACCTAACTCGGTTTTGGAACTTTTTTGTTATGACTCAAACTTGCCTTGGACCCGATAAAGGCGGACTTGACTATAATCTCGGTTGGCGTGGGGGTCACTGGACTGGAAAAATAGGAGCAATGAAGAAATTAAGAGTGCAACCAAACAGAAAAAAATGATGTCAGCCACGCCATTAATTTTGCTAATCCAACAAAGCCGCTGGGACTGTCACGGCAAGATTTCATTATAAATTTCAACTAATTCATGAAAGATCAATATTTTTCCTTTTTTTTAATGCCGTTGATCTTCATTTCACGACTTTATCTCACCTGAATGACTTTTCCCATTATTTCCATCCTGCCTCTACTTGCACATCTTTATTTCATTCCCTTTATCAAGATGTATCCCTCCCCATTTAGGTCTGGTGGCCACCATAAAGGAGCACATCACTAAGCCCACAGCTATGGCTCAAGGACGAGTGGCTCACCTGATTGAGTGGAAAGGTTGGGGAGGCGGAGGCGGCGGCGAAGCTCGGGCGGGCGGCGGTTGGAGCAGAGGCTGGGCGCAAGGAGGCGGAAGTTGGGGCCCTGAGGAAGATGAACGATTTTACTCCCAAATGACGGATGAGATCAAGGAAGCTCGCTTTGCTGCCGGTGAGTCAGACAGAAGAAGCAATTCAATAGAAGAAGGGAAAAAGCACAATCATACAGTTCTTGGGAAAAATGACTCACATGGGGGAAAGAAAAAAAAAAAAACATGTTTGTGTGCAGGAGTCGCTGAGCAGTTTGCCTTGGCTGAGGCCGCCATGAGTTTTTGGTCCTCCAACGACTGCTTTGAGCAACCATCGACCAGCTTGCAAGGTTGGTTGTCATCGCCGTGCACGGTCTGTTGGCGTTTCTTCTTCTCTGCATCGATGATCCAATTCCACTCCATAGGTTTCTTGACGCTCCCTTTTTTTTTAAATCTTCGCAATTATTGCATTCTATAGAGGCAACAATGACCACACAAAAGCTTTTTACGACGTGTCGTTGGAAAATCCATTTGGGCATCGATGTGAGAAGAAACTTGCCCGTCTCAGTTCTTGTGCATGGAGCATGGATGTTGATTTGCTGTCACCATGAAACGGCAACAAAGGAACAATCCAAAAAATACTTACTCAGGTGAAAAGTTTTGAATTCAGACGTGACACGGTAGAAGCGTAACGAACTGGCCGAGCACGAGATCAGCGAGTGCAAAAGACCGTTTTCGTTTTGTCTTGTACAATTGTCGTCTTGAACAAATCAAGTTCATCTTCTACATGTTTTAACTCTTCATCAGGGGCATCAAGGAGTCACCTGTTGTCTCACTTCCTGTTGGACGACACGAGCGTCACCACGCCCCAGTACCTGCACAGCATCTACACCGAGACGCACGGCGACAGCCAGCTCGGCGGCCCGGTAACCCCAGAACCACCGACCGTGGCCTCCATAAAACCGCAGGACAAAAATTCTACCAGCGAGGATAAACGCGGTGGAGTCACGGCCGAGGCTTCTGTGCGACACATAGACAGCAGCTCATTGTCTGAGGATGATGTGTTTTACAATTAAACACCTTCACATTCTAATCCCAGCGGTGCCTTGAGGTACGAGTGACTCGTGAGCAGTAATTTGAGTGCTCCATGATGGCATTGAACTCAATTGAACTAACTTTTCAGTTGAGCAAGTCATCAATATCAGATGAGCTTTACAATCAAACTAAACATTGTTGTGACCTGAGACCGGGGGCAACTGTGATGTCATTTTTAGTCGGCAGAAAATGGCAAAATGGCCGCCCCCCTGAGATGGATAGAAACGCTTAACTCGTAAACACCATATTCATCGCAATGCCATGTTTCGAGACTAATAGGAGCTCATACAATTTACTGAAAAGAAAATTGAAAACGGAATTTGTATCTCAAGGCACCCCCAGTACTGTATCTGGATTTGAACAAAAGTTGAACACCAGCAGTCACTGAAAATAAGAATTTTCCCTCATGTTCAACATTTGTGAATGTATAGTTACTCGGCGACACTGGACTTTTCTATTCATTGTACATTCGATGTATTTTATTGTCTGTTGAAATGACAGCCAATGGAAAGTGCAGTATTGTGTAAATATCTTGGTATAAAAACCAATCGTATGATTTGCTGCCCCTTTCATGTGTACGATCCAGTTGCTTCACAGAGAGCCGACGAGATCTGGTACAGGATGACGTTTGAGAAATTGTGAGAACTTAATCAGATACTTATGGATATTTATTCAAATATATGGACAATGGAGATAGTCGAGCACTGTGCAAGAATTTAAACGGCTCGTCCACAAACTCACACAAAAGTCAACCAATTAGTGCTCGGGCTCTTTTTCCAAATGGGCACCTTAGATTTCTTTGGCCAAATCTTCTAAAATTCTTTTCATCTGAAGGACAAAACACAAGTGTCTTCTACAAAATGGCAAGAGGATAATAATCCTGAGTTACCTCTGACCACGTGACCCGCCCGAGCAACCTTCCTCTGTCGGTGACAAACACAGTCTGACACCCGGCAAGGCTCAGGATGCTGAAAACCTGAAAGAAACAACAGACTTCAGTCACATCCGATGAAAACGGCACAATGGTATCGACATAGCGGATGCCCAATAATTGATGCGCCCCCAAACTCACCTCCTGAATGGTGCTTTGAGGACACAACACAGCAGAAGAAGGTTGAATGTTGCATACCTTCTCTAGATGTCCATCAACTCTCTGGACAAAGAAAACGCAAACAATACTTTTTATTTTTTTTATTTGTTGCGTTGGCGTGTCTAGAAAAGTCGATATTTCTAGATTCAAGATGAGTTGGAAATGATATTGAGTTATTTTGGATTAATAGGTGGTGGTCTACTTAGATTGAATTATTATAGGCAATCCCGAGCACTTTTTTAGTCTGTTAGTTTTTTTGACGATGCCGTTCAGTCACCCATTAAGTAGCGTGTGTGTGTGTGTGTGTGTGTGTGTGTGTGTGTGTGTGTGTGTGTGTGTGTGTGTGTGTGTGTGTGTGTGTGTGTGTGTGTATGGACTGCCAAGAGACGTGCGTGTGTGTTCTTTAACCTGAAAATTCCCGCATTGCCGCAGGAACATCAGCAGCTGCGATCGCATGACAAAGCCCAGCAATGTTGCTGTTTCTTCATTGCAGAGAAGAGCACATGACTGAGAACATTGTCACTTTCCTTTCATAATCATTCATTACCATCAGCCCACCATGCGAGTCCACCACAGGGATTTGAGTTTCGCTGCCGCTGCTGTTGACAACCTGGCGGACCTCCTCCGGGCCAGCCGCTTTCTGTAGCCGCACTGGTGACGCTCCCAAAACGTGTCCCACCTGAGTGGAGAGAAGCCTGTCAAAGAAGAGATGTGTTATCCTCAAAGTAACTTCCAGTCAGTGGCAAATGTTCTTATCACAAATTTGTCACCACAATTCTGTGGGGATTTAGGCTGCTGCAGAGGAATACATTTCATTTGCTTCCCTGTTAACAGCGTTAAGGTTTGGATTCTTCTGTAGATATGCTCGGCATTAAAACGTTTTTGCGTCGTTTTTTTTTTTTTAGGGAAACTTTATATCATGCCACACCGACTATATGTGAAGAAAACTGATATCATCGTCCATCTGTCTAATATTCCCGACAACATTTGGTGACATGTTGAATATATAAGCTCCTAAAAAAACTAATTTCGACCAATAAATTGGTCATAAAAGTCTCGGCAGGACTTTTGATTAAATGTGGTCTCCATTCACTATTTGCACTTGCGCATGAATGCTGCAAAATGTTGCCATACCCGGGATGTGCCATGATGAGTGAAGGCAGGTGTGGCAGCTTCTTGCTGATGGAAACAGCATCATAGAAAGATGGGCGTCTGCCCGCACGAGCCACGCCGTTGGCCAGCACAGTGGCCAAGAGGGCGGGAACAACATGGCTGAGTTGACCAGTTAGTTCCAAGGCCAAGAGGGCCGGTGATAAGGTGTGCGTCACAGCCCCGGAGAAAGCTGCTGCACCTATACACAGTAGGTCCAATCATCTTGAGACATAAATAAAATGTGTTATTCCACTTCAACACAGTGTCTGTCTTTTTACCAACAAGTGCGTATCCCCCAGGATTGATAGAAGACCATTTCTGTGTATGTGAGGAAATGGAAATTATTCCTTCTGCAAGCAAACGGCCCAGAGCTGCCCCTGGAAAAACGAAAAAAAAAAAATAAATCTGTATAAACTAACAATAATTCTCCACAAACCACAGCACTTATGTCTTATTTTTTTCATGTGACAATTCCTAATCCAACAACCAGTATTCCATAAACTGAAAATGCCTACACATCGCAGTTCAAATGCGTTTCGTAATGTTTTTCCACTATTCATGTGCGGCAAAAAAGAAAAGAAAAACTGCTACTGGGATGTAAATTAAATGTGTGCAATGAAAAATGACTATACTATAATTTGTACATTTGAAAAACACATTTTATTAATTGCTCTTAACTTCCTACAGAGGTTGATGTCGATTTAGCAATAACAGGCAGTGGCGGTGCTAAAGGGTGGGCTGCAGGGCAATTGCACCTTTCTGAATTATGCCCCCCCCCCCCAGGCGCCAGACAAGATAATTGACTTTTGGGCATTCTCTAATTTTTCTCTACACTTCCCCTTGTCACCAAGGAATATATACTGAATGTTAATTAGCGTTAAAAAAAAAAAGAAAAAAAAGGAGGTTGCCCTTGGCCACCCCAAATTCTTAGCTCCGCCAGTGTTCTAGATTGATAAGCACTGGTCCAAAATTGACATGAAATTCAAATAATATTTCTTTTCATTGGGGGTACAATTTCATTTAAATATAATCAAAAATGTGCCATTGGGTAGGTCAATCAGGGGCTATCTTTGAGTGTCCACTCGAAATCCAAATATTTTCACACAATTGCCAAATTTGTTTGGCTATTTCAATTGTTACCTCCTCACTCACCATAAATGAAGACTGGCATGAAGTACCCGGCCGGAAGAGGAAGAGTGCAGGCAAGCGCTAACATCCACAGCTGAGAATCAATAACATAAATATGACTCACCGCAGACCTCGCTAATCCAATTCACCGTTGCCGTGTTCATAATGCTGCATCAATTTACCGCAAATAATGCCGGCTGAAAGATACAAAGGCTTATTATGAAGAGGGAGGAAATATCTTTCGTCATGAGTAAAAGGACACAAATAAAATAAGTGGAGGAAGAAAAATGTGGTCTTTCCAGCCAATAACATAATAAGAAAAATTGTGTTAAGATGAAGATTGTTGAGTTCTTGTCAACTTACCCTTCAATAAAAGGTTTGCAAACACGGAAATTTCATGAATGGACTGAATATATTATTTTGCTTTGAAATGTTTGTTTTACCCGGTAACGACATGGACCAGTGTGATTGGCTACAAGTTTCTCATTAATCTCATGAACAACAGATTTTGTAAGGAAACGGAAAAGCCAGTCACGATAAAACTTTTCAGAGGAAGCCGCTGCTGCCTCAAAGGTTAAATAATCTTTAAGCAGCTCATTGTCCGATGAAAATGTCAGCCGCTCATTGCATGATATTAGCACTCATTTAGTCTCTGGTACATTCAGTCCTTTGTTTGTACCTTCATGAGCAGAAAGACGGTCAGGGACAGGAAGACAGGATGCTCAGATGAGCCCCAATCTGTCTCCAGCTGCCACGAGGTGTTTTGAGATTGAGACGTCCATGCTGCATTTTCAAGCAGGGAGCTAATCAGCTGCTTCATGGTGAACTAAATTCAACAGAAAACAATAAAGCAGTGCAAAGTAGAAAATATCATTTTTCATATGTGTAAAGTTCTTGCTTGCAGTTGTAGCCGTTGTGAAATGCTCAGTATAAATAAAGTTGTATTTTATTGTATTAACAAATTGACTTCTGCGATCTAGTGGAAGAGCGTTTCAATATTTTGATTATCACAATCTGTGCTGTACTTAAACTCACTCAAATCCTAAAATCCCAATCCTAACCACAGATTTTTTTTTTTTTTTTGATGAAGACCCACCTTGGAAGCCATGTGTTGACCCACGAAGAGCGGGAAGGTGAGAGATGCCAAAAAAAAGGCGACTACAGCAGAGTACATTGCTTTCCTGCACAGAAAACCATCATTTCATTTTCATTTGATTTATCTCGGCTAGAGTACCGTATTTCCCGCACTATAAGGCGCACCGGATTATAAGGCGCACCTTCAATGATTGGCCCATTTTAAAACTTTGTCCATATATAAAGCGCACCTTCAATGAATGGCCCATTTTAAAACTTTGTCCATATATTAGATGGACATTTGGCCCGCGGGCCAGACTTTGGACACGCCTGCTGTAGTGGCTCAATATTGGTCCACATATAAGGCGCACCCGATTATAAGGCGCACTGTCGGCTTTTGAGAAAATTGGAGGTTTTTAGGCGCGCCTTATAGTGCGGAAAATACCGTACATTGAGTCACCTTGCGTATGAACGAGTAACTCCCCTTTGGAAATCAAGCAGCCTTGCCTTACTATTATTATATCTACAGTATATTCATCTTATTTATCATCAAGTCAAGGCTCCACCATTGTGTGTGTGCTCACTCCGTTTTCAGCATATTGATGAGGCCGGCGTTTGTGGTAATGAGCTGCAGCATGAGGCCATGCAAGGAAAGGTACAGGCAGCTCACAGCTCCACACAGCAGCCTGTTTTTGGCACACACACACACACACACACACACACACACACACACACACACACACACACACACACACACACACACACACACCATCATCATCGGCGGTCACTCGAGACGAGTATGACAGTCTTCTTCTCAGGGTTGTCTACTTGTGGGTCCGCAGGTGGGCGTAGAGCCCGATCCGGGATCCACATATTTTTGTGCAGTATGGGCAGGAGAAAGTGGTGATGGATTGTGGGTGTGCTGGAGCCAGTTTTTGTCTTTCCTTACGGAGTTGTCGTTTGGTTTCTGCGACACGGCGGAGTTCCTTTTCGTGATGTGCTGCACCTTCTTGCACCGCTGCCCTCCAGAGGTTCCTGTTCAAGGCGATGCGCTCCCAGTCCTGAGATGTTATTTGGAATTTCTTGAGATTGGTCTTGAGGTTGTCCTTGAAACGTTTCTTTTGCCCACCCGGGGCTCGCGGACCTCTCTCCAGCTGGGAGTATAACATCTGTTTGGGGAGGCGGGTGTCAGCCATGCGGATGAGATGTCCTGTCCATCGGAGTTGGTGCTGCATTATTAAAGTGGTGATGCTCGGTATCCTGGCTTCCTCCAAAATGCTGATGTTTGTGCGTCTGTCCTCCCATTTAATCCTGAGTATTTTCCTCAAGGTTCTCTGGTGGTGTTGCTCAAGAGCTCTTAGGTGCCTGCTGTAGGTTGTCCATGATTCTGCCCCATAAAGTAAGGTGGGGAGAACCACAGCTTTGTAAACCAGGAGCTTGGTGTCAACCCGGAGGTCTCTGTCTTCAAAGACTCTTTTCCGGAGTCTGGCATACGCTCGACTGGCATAGCTCAGGCGATGGTTGACCTCAGAGTCAATGTCCGCCTTGGAGGAGAGAAGGCTGCCGAGGTAGGGGAAGTGGTGGACATATTCAAGTGCAGTGTTGTCCACATTTATGATGGGCAAAGTAGATGGCTGGTTGGGTGGGGGTTGATGTAGCACCTGGGTCTTCTTGGTGTGCACGGTCAGACCCAGGGCTCTGTATGCCTTAGCAAAGGAGTTCAGGATGCCCTGGAGGTCTTCTGCAGAGTGTGCTACAATGGCATTATCATCTGCATACTGGAGCTCCATGACCGTGGTGGTTCTGATATTGGTTTTGGCTTTGAACCTGTTAAGGTTGAAGAGCCTGCCATCAGTTCTGTACCAAATTGGGATTCCGTGTGGTAGTTCTTTGTCAATGAGATGGAGTATGGTGGCAATGAAGATAGAGAACAGGGTGGGTGCAATGATGCATCCCTGTTTGACCCCTGTCTCTACAGTGAAAGGCTCAGTCAAAGAGCTGTTGTTGAGCACTGTGGCTGTCATTCCGTCATGTAATAATCGCAGTATTCTGACGTATTTATCTGGGCAACCATACCTCAGAAGGATGCTCCAGAGGGTCTGGCGATCCACCGTGTCAAAGGCCTTTGTCAGGTCTATAAAAGCCATGAACAAAGGCTGTTTATGTTCACGGCATTTCTCCTGGAGTTGGCGTGCTGTAAAGATCATGTCTGCAGTGCCTCTAGATGGGCGAAAACCGCACTGCGATTCTGGGAGAACCTCCTCAGACAATGGCAGTAGGCGATTGGCAAGAACACGAGCAAGTACTTTGCCAACTGTTGAAAGGAGCGAGATGCCCCGATAGTTCCCACAGTCCGCTTTGTCCCCTTTCTTGAAAATGGGAACTATCAGAGCGTCCCTGTGCTCCGAGGGCAGTACTTCTTTTTCCCAGACCTTCAAAAGGAGGGAATGGAGGTGGCGCTGGAGCTCTGGTCCACCTTCCTTTAGGACCTCGGCTGGGATCCCATCTGGCCCAGAGGCCTTGTTGTTCTTCAGGCTCCTGATGGCGTCTTGGACCTCTGCTAATGTGGGAGGTTCACCCATGTCTTCCCTGATGGGACTCTGAGGGATATGACTGAGAAGATCTGGCTGAATTGTGCTGTCACGGTTGAGGAGTTCCTGAAAGTGCTCTCTCCACCGGTTGTTTATGGGCTCATTGCCCTTCAACAGCTCCTGCCCGTCTTTAGAGCGTAGGGGGTTTTGGCCGCGATGGCTTGGCCCGTAGACAGCCTTAGTAGCGCTGAAAAAGCCTCTGGTGTCACCAGAGTCTGCCAAACTCTGGATTTCCAGTGCCCTTTCAGTCCACCAGGTGTTTTTAAGTTGTCTGACCCGGCTCTGGACGTCAGCCTTAGCTCTGGAGTGAGCTTGTCTCTTTGCTTTGCAGGTGATGTCATTTTGCCAGACACGAAAGGCTTCCCTTTTCTTGGAGATGAGCTGTTCTATCTCTGTGTCATTCTCATCAAACCAGTCCTGATGCTTTCTGGGCTTGTGTCCAAGAGTGGCACTGCAGGTATCAAGGATGGAAGACTTGAGCAGGCTCCAGTGTTCTTCAATGTCGTCAGGGTATTCCTGATTGAGGCTTTCTCCAAGAGAGGTCTGAAACAGCTGCAGGGCGGAAGTTTGGTTCAGGGTCTCAAGATTTAGTCTCGGCCGGCTCAACTTCTTTTGCAGTCTCCTCTTCCTCTTGAGTCTGATGGACATTGTGGATCGTATCAGGCGGTGATCTGTCCAGCAGGCCTCTGAATCTATCATGGCTTTTGTGATGCTCACGTCGCGCTGATCCCTGGCTCTGACAATGACATAGTCAATAAGATGCCATTGTTTAGAGCGAGGGTGTCTCCATGAGCCCTTGAGTTTGTTCTTCTGGCGAAAGATGGTATTGGTGATGGTAAGGTCGTATTGAGCACATTTGCTAAGAAGCAAAACCCCGTTGGAGTTGATGTTTCCAATGCCTTCCTTTCCAATGGTGCCCTTCCAGAGGTGGTGGTCACGGCCCACTCTGGCATTGAAATCTCCCAATATAATAATTTTGTCCTCCTTGGGGATTTTTGACAATACCTCATCCAGACAGGCATAGAAGGCCTCTTTTTCTTCCTCATTTGAAACGAGGGTAGGTGCATAAGCACTAAGAACTGTTGCCGTCTGGTTGTTAGCCAGCACCAGACGGAGGGTCATCAGGCGCTCACTGATTCCCACCGGGAGTTCAGAGAGATGACTGATCAGTTGGTTCTTGATGGCAAAGCCAACCCCATGGATCCTAGGCTCATCTGTGGCCTTTCCTTTCCAGAAGAAAGTGTATCCACCCTTTTCTTCCTTCAGATGACCTTCCTCTGCACATCGGGTTTCTGAAAGAGCAGCTATGTCAATCCGGCATCTTCTCAGTTCCATGGCAATGATGGCAGTTCTCCTCTCCGGCCTGTCTCTGGTTACACTGTCCATTAGTGTGCGCACATTCCATGCTCCAAAATTCATGTTTCTGTGTTTTTCACCGCATATTGGTGATCCCTCTGAACGCGGTAATCCAGTCGGGAGGTTTGAGGCAGGCTATGTTTAGGGCACCTTTTCTAGCCCCTTCCCCGTCAGGGGTGAGCAGAGTGGATCCTAAAAAGGGCTGCTCAGTCGTGGATGCAGCTACCCAAGAGCTCTTTCTGCCTCGGTCCAAGAGCCCAACGATCATCTAACATCCACCGCCTGATGTGCCAGTTTGTGACTAGGGGCTTCCAGACTTCACAATCCTGCCCCCGTTGCCACTCACTGGTCGCCACAGGACTTTAATCTGGGATGTAAAATGGATTCCCTGAAAAAGACGCCTGTGCGTGACTTTGTTTAACGTGGGGAGACTGGTGCACAGACAGTCACCACACTGTCCTTGACAGATTGGGGTCAGAATCCAGTGGCAAGGAGACCAAGACGACTGGTGACCCTTTTCTGCTGTAGCCTTCATCCGCCTTCCCAGCCGTTGTGACGCCTCCCCTTAGGTCAGCCATCATCCTCCGCCTGGTCCGCCGTTGAGGTCTTCACTATTTACCCAAAGCTGGGGCTGTTTACCCACAGCAGGGACAGTGGCTGATGGGCAGTAGGGCGTGTCCACACACCGGTGGGCCTACATGCCACATCTCTGGGGCCCACTGCTGCTCCGAGATCCTGCACAACTTAGCCTGGGACCGCAAGGTGCCAGTTACCGTGTGTGGCCACGAGGAGGCGTGTGCAAGTCTTGGCAATGGAGAGGCTATGTACCGGCGGAGGAGGCTTACGCACTCGGCTCCTCTTTTCACCCCCGGAAACAGAGGGCTAGCCGGTGGCGGTAGCTGAAAGCAGAAAAGTGGCAAGCAGAAGCAGCATACAGCATGCACAAACTACAGGCACTACTACTCCAACACTACTGCACTGACGCATCACATGCCCTGTGTACAAACACACACACACACACACACACACACACACACACACACACACACACACACACACACACACACGCACAAACAAAGTCATTAGCAGTCATGATGAGGCTAATTGGAACAATAACACAACAGCTCAGACTTTCCACATGACCTAATGTGAATATGAATCAGTCCGACGTCTTCACAGGGATCGGAAGTAAATTGAACGTGAAGAGTCAAAGCCAGCTCACCCCAGCAAAGCAAAAAGCAGAATCTCTGACGGGAGGAAGGGTAAAGCCGTTGGGAAATTGGTTTGAAACAACACCTGAAGAGTCTCTGGAGGACACAACAAATCAAATCTTACCTCATTGATGTTACCATTGATATATCGGTGAATTATTCTATCCAAAAAAAATATTAGGCTCATGAAAACAATTCTAACGAATGCATCTGTTTGCACACAGATAACGATTTCAAAACCGGCAGGGTTCGACATGCTGAGTTAAAATATCAGACATCAGGCAGGATTTCTATGTCACTCCGTTTTTTTCTATAAATAGCTTTCCGGATGCCTTTGAAACCTCAACGTATTGATTTGTGCCCTCCAAGCTGGAAGAGCATTAAAACAGGATCTGTTACTGATGCTGAGCGATAAGACTCAGTGGGAGTCTTGTTGTTCCTAGCTGTGAAAAGCGCCTTGAGAAAATCACTTGGAAGACAAAAAATAAACGGTGCAAACAGATTGCACCAAATGGCCAACACGAAAGGTAAAACTAAAGACTCGGGATTTTAGGTGGATCCGTCCTTATTATTCATTGGATTATTATAAAACATTTTTTATTGATTTATGACTGTGGGTCAATCATGTTTTACCTTCATCTCCACTCAAGACTGATAAGAAGCGGAAGGTTAAAGCACCGCAAGCCACTGAGAAGAAAGATGGGAAGTAATTGCGCATGGCAAAGTGAGAGAACATCACCTCCATGCTGAAGAGCACACCTACGGGAATAGAAAAGGAGAAAACAACAAAGACACAAACATTCAATGTCATTAACTGTTCTGTTTGTAAATTCTTTTAGGTGTTGAGGAAATGTGCTAAATAAAGCTTTGCTGAATAACAATAGAAGGACGAAAAAGAAGATGGAGGACAAAAATTCAATCACAACTTTGAAATAATGAAGTTGTTTTTTTTTCATACCACTTATAGGTGCTCCAAAGCAGCTAGCTACACCGACCGCGGCGGCGACAACTAGCATGTCTCCGTCTGCTTTCTTCTAGAGAACAAAAAACACACAAAAGAAGCTGATTTATTAAAAATTGATGTGAGCGGGAAGCTAACCGTTAGCAAGTCAACGGTGTGACATTCTTAAGCCTGTGTTGTCAAGTTGTGTAAATACATAACGAGTAATCCTTTGTTTAATGTGTACTTTGACAGTCAACTGAGAGCTACATTCAACAAATTGAAGCCTTTCTGTTCAATATATGCCACATTTTGTTGTTAAGTGAATTGAGTTCACCCTCAAAAACCTCTTTAGTATCACTCATATCCTCAAATATTGATATTCAAACAATAAAACCTCAATTTTCCATAACATGTACATTCACCTTCTTTGTGGTTTGTAGCAGCGAGCAGAGCTTGTTCAGGTAGCTAGCCATCATAGTGCAAAGATGCACAAATGGACCCTGATATTAAGAAAGAAAAAAAACCTTGACTACATAACAAAAATGATTTTGCAGTCACATGTGGAGGTAAGAAGCCTCTCACCACTTTTCCGAGGAAAATTGTGCTCCCAGCTGCCAGTGTACAAATGAGACCAAGGAACTTGGCGAACATGTTGGTGAGCGATAAGTAATGTGGCAATTGGATGCCGGTCAGCATGGTCCTCACCTCTGGTATTCCAGAGCCTGATGGAACACCAATAATGGATCAAAGTAGGGCTAATTCGTCCACTTAGATACAACCATCCACTAGGGGGCAGACTTGCGTTGTACGCTTGCTGTGTATTAATAATCAATGTTATACGCGTTTCTCTGGGATATTCTCACTTAGCATTTACTGAAGGGATCCATAAAGCTGATTTTGAGGAGTTTAATATAGTATTAAATTTACAACTGAGATTGTATATTTATATTGGGAAAGGAATGAGTGGTTTGCACTGCCATTCTTTGTCTAAATAAAAATAAGCCCAAAAAAATGGGGTAATTTGTTAAACCATTAGTTTATTGTAATAAATGCAAACTCCTTTGCACAATTGTTAAAACCTGTTATATAACTGATTATAATTATATCATATAAACAGATAATTTTTCATTATGCGAGTTTAATTAATGGACAATTTTATTGATTGTTTAACTTTATTCACATGCGTGTGAGTCTTTTTTTGAAGCTCAATGTAAATTCAGCCTTTTCATCTTGATTTTACCATCCTTGTGTATTATCATTGGAATTCACCTGTGCAGTGGCAGACAAACCTGTGGAGAAGGGGCAGATGTTGTGGCAGAGTGAAGCTGAGATGGCACATAGGCATGCTGGGTACAGAGTCCAGCAAAAGAACTGCAGCAGATTGTTGCCTTCCAGCTGGCTGTAAAGCCACTGGTGAGCTACAAGTACACACTCCATTATATACTGCATAGACACATGACTTCAATAAATTATTTAGTAAGATTAGAAAAAAAAAAAAAAAGGCCCAGCTCTAAAATTGTACACATGCTCATGAAAAGATCACAAGCTGTACAAGCACCAGTGCTTTATTTTTATATTTTCTTTTTGTACAACATCCTACTAAAACTTTTTTGCACCGATACGATAATATCATAATGTGTTGTTTTTTTTTGTACCTGTCAGGAGCTTGCTTACACTCAGGTCCATGAGAAAGCTGAGAACAGCACTTAAAATTCCAAGAGCAGCATAGATATACCATTCTATCGCACACATTCTTTCCAGACCACATGTTAGCTTCAAAAGACAACCTGTGGAATTAAAATGAATAAAATCTGTTAAAAAAAAAAAGTGCATCTTTAAGGCATTGTGGATTTACTATTTCTTTTTCTGCTTCCAAGAGTGTCTCTCGTCACTCACCACACTATAAGTGTGCGGCGGCTAACATTCAAGTCTACCGCAGTCTGACTCTGGTTATTTGCATTTAGAAATACATGCTGAGTGTATTTTGCACATGCCACAAACCACCACGGCACAGCTAAGACATGTATTCTGTTTTCATATTCCCTCAAACAACATTTTCATTCATGTTTTTTTCATTGCATCTGAGCAGAAACCTAAATGAAGAAAACCGATGGATGCTATGCTGTAGTGAAAGAAGACGTTTGACCTCAATTATCTTAATATTGTAAATGTCAAACCTTTGACAAACCCACGGAAGCGTCTGTGAGGTTTCCCTGGATGAACGCGGAGCAGCGTTCTAGTCTCCTTTTCATTTCTTCTCTCCAGCATGCGGATGTCGCTTACGCTCTGACGAGTCTCATCTAGGAATTTCATGCTACCTTTAAATATTTGGGTTAATTCTTCTAAAAAGCACCAGCTAAAAATCCATGGGTGGTGGCGCTTGGTTATTCAAGCTAAACCCCAAACTGGACGGACTGTGGATATCTGGTAAGGTCAATCATCAGGTACGATCGTGGACATTAAGACCATTGAGGCACTTGAGAGAGCTGCAAAGATTGCTCGCGGCCATTCATATGACCTGACCAGACAATGATTTACTAAAAACAAAAAAAGTAACCCACAAAGTCGCATTTTTAAACATGAATGTAAATAAATCTTTTATATTGTTTACAAAAACACTCCACTAAAATTGAATTGTGTCGAACTGTAAATGACAAGTATGTTCATTATGAAATGCCCTTCATTTGACCTTACGTGTTGATTACCTTCACTGCAGACCTCTGTCTCAAAGTCAGGCTCCCTTTTAAAGAGCGAGTGTAAACAATGTATTTAATGACTCCCATGACGCATAGACACACCCACGCGCATATCTTGAGGAAAAAAATGTAGTAGTTAGTGTTTGATTTTTCGTAATTCCACCTCCCATTCGCACTTCCAATTAGCACTTGTGCTATTTTAGAGATTTGAGATCTCCAAGTTGCACGCACACACACATGCACAGGTAGAGACTTACAAAACTTGTTTCCATGGAAACACTCCAAAGGGGAAATCGGAGTTGATTTTTGATTAACAATAATTAAACCCAGTGGCAGTAGTTGCATTTTGGCACTTGCTCTGACCAACCAGTAGGAAAAATCTGGCCCACAGATACTAATAGGAAATCTGACTGATTAAAGGATCAATGTAATTATTAATATGATTTGAGTTGGATGGCCCAGGATGACTGATTTTGAAGGCCCTGGGCAGATTAGATTGACATTCTAAAAGGCAGAGGCTTAAGTTTAAAATCTAACCGGAAGCATCTGAAAAGTCATCAAAAATGTAGCTGAAGTTTTAATAGCCATGGTTTTGTGCAATTCACATTCGCTGTGGTCGTGTGACATCACTGGCTCAGTGCAGGGCCGTAGCTAGTCAAGCATGTACAGCCACCTCCCCATACATTTTGTTCAATTTGGAGAAAAGGATGTAATTCAGACTTCTTTTATCCTGTTTTGAAACTAGTTACAATCATTTTGTATTGCTTCTCATCCACTAAAAGTTTTTTTTTGTAACATGAGAAGATCTTCCATGCTTCCTCCATCTACGGTGATGGGCTGTGTTTGTCTGTAGCCTTATGTAATGCACAGCAGCTGAAAGCTGTTGGGAATGTACACAAACAAACGCATGACGCAGATTAAATGTCACTGCTGAGACAGGCTGGCTTACTGGGTCACATTTACTCTCTTAGGTTTATTATTTTTCTTTTTTTCAATTAACACATCCCATCTAGCCAAGGACATTAACTACGAAAGATGGACCAAAAAAAAAAAAGTCTTCCTTCAAAAATAATAGTATTACCGTATTTTCCGGACTATAAGGCGCACCTAAAAACCCAAAATTTTCTCAAAAGCCAACAGTGCGCCTTATAGTCCGGTGAGCCTTATATATGGACCAAATTCCTAAATTTAAACTGGCCTGAAGCATTGTGTCATGAAATCAATCATAAGTGGCCCGCTGAAGACTATGAATCATGAATCAAAAAGACTATGGACCATTATTTTGTGATTATAAAGAAATTTGTTGCATCTGAAGTTGAAATAAAAAAGATAAAATGGAGAATGATTTAACATGATGCATTTATGGTGCGCCTTATAGTCCGGTGCGCCTTATATAAGGACAAAGGTTTAAAATGGGCCGTTCATTGAAGGTGCGCCTTATAGTCCGGTGCGCCTTATAGTCCGGAAAATATGGTATGTTGTATGGAAGAGGGAGAGAAAGCAAGAGAAAAGAAGAAAAAAGAAAAGAAAAAAGAAAACAGAAAAAGGAACGAGTGAGGGAAAGAAAGACAAAATTGTCATTTTTTTTTTCCAAATGCTGACTTTACTGTCGACAGTCATGACAGTCAGGGAAAAAAAAAAGACTAAAAAACTACAAACCATTTTCTAACCATCCTGTCAGTCACCAAATGAATACATTGCTGTATGAATTGTAGTTTCCATCTGCTTTGCATCTGACTTGCACAGCCCGCAATCATTGCGCACAAGTGTATCGAACATTCCCAGCATGTGAACATCCTCAAACTTGCGATGTACCAACACCTCCTAACGACATACATCAAAGACTTAAAGAAAGCCATGAAACGAAATCGGAACGTTTCAGATGCCATCGTGCAGACGTCACGTGCGGTACATACAAATAGACACAAAGCACGACGCGACTAAATCCCCGGAGAGCTTTGTTTTCCAGCTCATTCTTTCCATCTTTGTTTGCCTTACAACTTCACCTCAGAGATAAGATTTGTTTTTCATCCTGCTCACAGCTTTGTTTGTCCGTCATTTATGTGTCAATCATTGTTTCAAAAAAAAAAGTTGCCCGAATTTGGAAGCTTGTAGTTTATAAGCAGTGGGGTGATGCGGCAATCTATTTCAGGCATGACAAGGCAGGAATGGCAACTGTTCACACACACACACACAGGCGGTCTCGATTAACTTTTCCAAGCACAGAGCCTTCCCGTCCGTCGCTCGGTGCCGTACGTTGATAAAAATAGAGCATTATCACACACGTGCACACCTCCTGTCCACCCCCCCCCCCCCCCACAAGGGCACTTGATGCTTATATGGGACAGAAGAGGAGGAGTGGCTCTTAAAAAAAAAAAAAGTGCCGATATAAGCCGAGGCTCAAAAACCAAATTGCAATTGATGATGAGGAGATAAATAGAAAGAAGAAAGAAATCAAATTTTATTTACTAGCTGGAAACTGTGGAAGAAGGAAAAAGCTAGCTCAGCCATCCATGAGTGCGAGTAACTCTTCTGCCTATCGATCGGAGCGGAGTTTTCATCAGACGTCGTCCTCCTCTTCCTCCAGTAAGCCGTACGTGGAGAAGAGTCACGGGATGTTTTCCGAGGACTTTGGCCCCTTCATGAGGCCTGGGGGAGACAAATTTTCCAGTAAGTCAAAGGCAATGTCAGATGGATACAATAATACAAGATGGATGGCCACGCTTGTTATATTATCCATCCACTTGGAGATTTCTAGATCTTTTCTAGATCTTCTTGGGGTTGTCCTGCTTGACAGGAAGAGCATGGACATTGGGGACCATGTCTAAGGTTTGGCAAATTGGGGTCCCTCTTTTTAAGAAGGTTTGTTGAAAAACTCCTCGATGGTTATATTAAGTTTCCTTCAAGTTACTTAGGGCCCAGAATAGACCTGCAGCTCCTTTGCATAGGAAGGAGCGAGATGAGGTAACGAGGGCATCTGGTTAGTATTCTTCACACACGTCAGGTTTTCCAGGCACAAGCCATGACGCACTTGAGAGACGTTGGCCGTTTCTCAATAGCATGCTTGTGATCTCCAGAAACTTCATCAGTCACTGATCGAAAGTACCGATACACAAAGAATACCAGGACGTTGTCCTTGGCAGCTAGCTTAAAACCAGGATGCTATGATGGTGGTGATTTTCTATGACATGTGATTTCCATAGATCAATTTGGATGGGATTTGTCACACCAATTAACTGAAGATAACAAGGACTGATGATTTATGGTATGCAGGGAATCAAATAGGAACAAATCTGCAACTTTCATAACCGGATTGGTTGACTCCAACCCCATCAACATGTGGAAATGCAGTTTACAGATGGGAAAAAAAAAAAAACAGTTGGCACTGAATCTATTTTTTTCCCACCCAATCAATGACGGTGAAATATATTTGTGTAGCCTTTGCAGGTTTCACACTTGGCTGAAGCCTCTCCAGAAACTTGAATTTTTGTCTTGATCCTAAAATGTAAAAATCAATCCAAATGTTTAGATGTATCAAAAAGAAATATCTTCCATCAAACCACTAATATGACTCTATATGCATGTATGACCTTGAAATGAACTCTACAGGAATTTTCTGCGCTCGACGTGTCACACTTGTTTTTTTTAGGAACCATGATTGGTATCCTGTAGATAGAAACAGCACAGAAAGTGGGCAGGGTGCACTACAATAGACACGCTAAATGGAGAATGCTGGACTGCCTGCCATCAGCGTGACTTCAGACTATCTGAGAGACGCCTGCCTGCATAAGAGGCATAACCAAGCGGTTGCTCGGTTACTGGGGTGCACACAAATACACGTGCGTGTGCGTGTGTGTGTGTGTGTGTGTGTGTGTGTGTGTGTGTGTGTGTGTGTGTGTGTGTGTGTGCGTGCGTCGTATAGCTCTGGAGTGAGGTCACAATCGTGCATGCACCAGAACAGACAGCTGACATTGTCCATATTTCTATCATTGTTGACATGTGCCTGTTTGACTCATGTATGCGTCATAACATTTATTTCTATCCACTGATGAAATGTGTCAGTAGAAAAAAGAAAGTCTTTTCTGATTTTCTGACCATATAAAAAGTTAACCATTTGAAATATATACAGTCATTCATTTTATTCGATTTTCACAAGATCTGGTTGTCTTTTAAACATTGTTGTAGTCAGAAGTGGCAAAAATAGAAGTACAGATTCAACTTCTTTATGTAAGGACAGAAATTATACAGACTCTGAAACTACTATTTACAAAAATTAAAAAAATTATCTTAGAAGTGAATTAACAGTGTTCCCTCGCCTTCCGTGGTCATGCGTTGAAAAATCGAGAAAACAATCACTCTTTCTCTCTCGCCTGTGTCTAAATAGCCTAAATAGATGATGATGATGATGATGATGATGATGATGATGATGAACAGCATGTGTGACCAGAGGTAGCCAAAAATTTTACTCAAGTAAGAGTACTAAGAAAAGTAGGGCTCGAGTAAAAGTACAAACAGTCCTCCAAATAAATACTTGAATACCAGTAAATAAGTATTGAGTGAAAAAAAAACTACTCTGCTGGGGCATTAGTCTAACTATTATTTTAATAATAATATTATTGGATCAGATCAATAAAAAAAAAGTCAAAAAAATGTGTGCAAATTCAATGACCCAAAGACAATTAATAATAGATTATTTTGCCGATGAATCAATCAATAAAACATATTTCCATCCCTATATTTAAAGAGAAAATGAATTTACGTTGACAGTGGGGAAAATCCACAAACATGAATCAATTAACATTTAATTAGTTTGCTCTGTATTATGTCGTAAAAAATATTTTTGTAGGCTTGTCATGGCTTGACAAAGGTCATCGCTCGAAATAGTCCTCTTGTACTGTTCCAAACAATTATCTTATTTATTTTTTTAGGTGGGAGCGGCAAGATCAAAGCGCTCGGAGATTCCTACCAGTTCACAGTGGACGTTCGAGACTTCTCCCCTGAAGATGTCATCGTCACCACATCCAACAACCAAATTGAAGTCCGTGCGGAAAAAGTAAGCAATGGCTTGACATCACACATAGTTCAACTTTTCCATCTTACTTTTTCCACACAGTTTCAAAACAATAGCTATTGAATATTTGTCACTTGATCTAACATCCCTAATGTTCCTTTCCTAGTTGGCCCAGGATGGTTCCGTGATGAACACGTTCACCCACAAGTGTCAGCTACCTGAGGACGTGGACCCCACCTCAGTGACATCATCGCTCGACGCCGAGGGGACGCTAACGGTCCGGGCGCGGCGACAACCGGCCAAACATGAGCATGCACAGACCTTCCGCACCGAAATCAAGATTTAGATAAGGATTCACGTCTTTTCATGTATTATAGTATCAGTTGTGTGAATAAAACACTCACGCTTTGGTGTTTTTGTCATTTCGAGCCATCCGACATGTCCTATTCATCAAAAAAATTTCAAATTGTAAAAATAATTCCAGAGAGAAAAAAATGATCATTTGTAAATGGAAAAAAGTATGTAAAAACATAGAGCAATTAAAATCATGGAGTACTTTACTTTTTTATATGGTGGATAACCGTGTTTGATTTGTTGGCTGGAATTAATTTAACATTGACTTGTAATTTTTTTTTTTTTTTTGTAATGGTGCTTGACCTCGTTAGTCACGGGTGAGCAAAACATTCGTGCCACTTCCTGGTAGGCCGCTAAGCAACCACTTCCAAATATGGGCACGCTCACACCAGCGTGGTCCAAGAAAACAAGTGCCAAAGATTTACACAGCCAACACTGCTTGGAGCCATTCTGACCCCTTGTGGCTAGATGGCAACATTGCAGCTTTACTTTCCAATCACTTCCATTTCTAATGTGTAGTACTGCATTTTGTTGAACGCAATCTCTATACAATACAATCAAGCAAAATGATTTTATAAAGAGCAATCCTAATCGCTTGGGCAGTGTCTAAAATCTGAATTCTATCACATGGCCAGCAGGGGGTAGCAACAACAACTTTTCAAAATACCTCATAAAGTGTATTGTACTGCAGTAGTTATTTTTAACCCTTATCCCCTGTTAAGAAGTTGGGACTTACATACAAGAATTAAACTTTGAAAACTTTTCAAATATAATATACAAAGAGTAAATTGTACTTTACAGGGATTATAGTTTTGTCTCCCTATTATAAAAAAGAAAAAAAAGAAACATCGGCTTGGGATGTCAAGAGTTCCAATCGGCTGTAGTTCTTCAAGCTTTCCGTATGCTTATGTTGTTTTTTTCTAGCCTAGGACCACAAATGACTTTTTTTTTTAAACGTTTTTTTTTAATTCATGAGGAAAAAAATGGCAATACAAGTGAGTTTAAAAAAAGGACATATCTATAAAAGGAAAATAACTGAACAAGTGTATAAAATGAGGTTGCAGACATGTGAGCAATCAAGGCGTTGTCCAACTCTCAAATGTTGAGGGAATGTCAGAAGCATACATGTAATTGCTTAAAGCCGCTGGTGGCTGGAATACTGTTTATCCCACCGTGACGAGTCTCTGAGGCGGCCTGTACGCATGTTGGTTGTCAAGTCGAACTTTTTTTTTTTTTTTTTTACACCTATGCATTACGCAGCAAAAATCCACCAGTTCTTATCTACCCATTTTGCCATTTCCTGTCAACTGTACATGACACTCAAAGAGCTCAGCTTGCAAACATCACATGACCCAGCTCAGAAAACAGGTGAGCCGTTACGGTTGTTATCTTTAGGCCCCTCAAGTCCTTGTAACTTTGCAACTGACTGAAAAATCAACAAAAATGAGCTTTTTTTTTTTTTTTTTCTTGATGATTTTTTTGGAGCGACGGCCATGTTTCAATGTCAATCTTACACTGGAACGTACAAAAAAAAGTACAAAACAATCTGGGGAAAAAAAAAAGGGCAGATCTTTAATGATTCACAGTAATAATGACTGTTAATTACCATCATTGTTAATAATTACCACATGGTAACAGAAAATGAAAAAATAAGCTCTCAGTATGAAGAACAATGGACACTATTGCACAAGCCATCAACATTCTCATAAAGCGTTAAGAAAAAAAGAAAAGAAACAAAAGCACACTTCTTTCGTTTACATTTACGGTTTGACATCGACTGGCCTTTTTTGTCGCGTTCAAATTTGCCTCAACACTTTATCTTGGATCTGAGCGTGAGCGTGACTTCATCTCCAAACCGCCGCTTTCATTTTGAACATCCTTTCAAAGACGACCTGCAACAGCAGCTCTTTGTTCCTCGCCGCCCTTCCTTCTTATTTTCTTTACGTCCGTACGCCAAGGACAACAAGAGGAATGCTGGGAAAAGTCCCGAAAAGGCCGCGCCACGGACGACCGTTTTTGTCCTCCCTTCGGCGGCGCGGCGAGGAAAAAAGCGCGGGGAACTTTCTGTGGTTTGCGTGCACATGTGAAGCTTGTTTGGTTTGTTCAATGGCTTGCATCTGTGAGGGACTCCCAAGGCGGGCAGACACAATGAGAGGCATAATATTAGGCTAAGGCTCACATGACATGACAGGCGTGATGATCTACGTATGTGTGCTGCAAAACCACCGTCTGCTTCCCCTCCCATTTGCTGAAGCTCCAAAATAGTCCTTCAGAGGATGTGAAAGTTTTGCTGGTCACAAAGTCGGTGAGATCTGCAAAGGCGACACCAACAGGGAGCGCCTTCTTTATAGCGAGCCGACCACCTCGGCCCTCTCCATGGAGGAGAACGAGCCTCGGGGTCTAACTAAAAACCTGCCCTCCATGTGCTCCCTAATTGCTTTAATGACCGTAATTATCTGCCGGGGTGCATGTTGGACGATTAATGGCCTCCACAACATATGCAGACAGGCGGAAATGAAGAGGGGAGGGGAGGGAGGGGGGTGAAAAGTAAGGAAAGAAAATCCATCCTCTGTGGATAGACATCCTGCTGGCTAAAATAAATAATCATGACGCAGTACTGGCAGTCTGTCTTTTGACGAGAATAGCAAATTGGTTCAACCGGCTTTTTTGCTTCTTGGCAATTTGGACAAGAACCCACGCACATCTAAGTCAATAAATCAGAGGTGAGCTTTTAGCTTTTAAAGTTATTTCCAAGTTTTATCTGGTGTGGCTTTGCCTCGCCAACAGTCAGCAGCTCCATTGCGGGAAATTTAAAGAAAAGAAAGAAGACACACACACACACAGTTGAAAAGTCAGGCAACTTGTTTCAAACGGGAGCTTTTGAAAAGTGTGTCATCTTGATTCAAGGCGTAAATTCTTACAGTTGAGCCATGGCGGAGCTTGGAAGAGGGAATTATGTGCAAAATCCTCCTAAGGAAAGACGCAGGACGACCAATATAGACAGAAATTGGAGGATGTGTTTTCTGGTCAGGAACCCAAAGCTAAAGTTAGCCAGGATGTAAATTCCACAGCATGGCTTTTTTTTTCCCTCTCTCTCTCTCTCTCTCTATATTGACAAAGGAGGACATAAAAGAAAAAAAAATGAAGTTGAAAGAAATCTTATATGAAGGTTCCCATCATCCTCGCTCATCTGGCCTACACACGGAGAAAAGATGTGAAAGACCACGCAAGAAGATAGAAAAGCTTTGTGGGCACAATGGCTCAAACATGCTAATGTGACCTCACGTAAACTTTCAGCATGGCTCCAAACGCCAGCCAGGCTCCCTTCCTTTCTCTTTGGCATGGCTGGCTGTTATTTACAGTCCTTAATGACAAGATGCAAAGTTGCACACATTCAGCCCCTGCCGAGTTGGGGATAATCGCATTACGCTCCACGACAGGGACATCAAGTGCAACTCGGGTTTGGACACGCTCGCGTGTGGATTTGCATAAAAAGTACAAACCTCTGCCCCTCTTTTTGCAGCTCGCACTGGAAAAAAAATAAAAAAAAAATGAGAGAATGGATGGAAAATGTCTTTCTTCGTTTTGAGCTGCCACACAAAGCCGCGACTATTTTGAGGCCTTCTATTGGTCAGAGGGGGGGGGGGGGGGGGGGGGGGGGGGCAAAAACCGCGCAAGCGGCCAGATGGAAGTCAAGGACAAAGCCTCGTCGGAGACTTAGTGACAAATCCCAGTTTCCCAGGCTCCTTTCTTACGGATGAATTCAATACTTAAACATTGACATTCCTCTTTCTTATCTGAAGAATGTATTTAAAAGCTTTGTACTTGAATCAATCATTTGGAAGGTGACGGCAAGCGTGATAACAACTGATCGACCTTGTGGAAAAAAATGTTCATATTGCAAAGAAAGGACCTGAAAGCCACTGAACACAAATGCTTTTGCTAATCGCTCCAAAGCCTTTTTGTGCTTTTCAAAAACAAATATATGGAATAATCTGTGCAATGAATGCACTCTTGGAGAAGTTGCATGTCGAAATGTAACTCGTGTCTTTTTTCAATTTGAAGGATTAGGATTTCAAGATGAAATCATCTGGAAGGGCCCTTTTAACCTGAATTTGGCGTAGCGCTGTGCAAAAGGTGAGCGCTTGAAGGGAGGGAGATGTTGGCCAAGTGATTTGAGAGTAAATAGTGGTGATGGGCAGAAAGATCCAAATATAGATAATATTGATATCAAGTCGGTATCATTATTGGATCGATACTAACAGGAGTAGATCGATACTGAAATTTCTGTTTCGCTTCTGTTTTTTTATGCAGTTTGGGAATTTTGATTATAGTTCGTTTTTAGTGCATTTATAGTTTATTTATTTAGTTTTGATGAGTTTTTATGTTGGATTTGTTAGTTTTTATTGTTTTTTTTTAAAAAACACCTAATTTGACATGTTTTTTTGTTTATGTTTTTCATTTGTACGTAAGATTTAAAAACACCATGTTGCCTAGTAGCAATTCAACAAATCATGACTTTAAAACATTTGGATCACACAGGAACAGTTGAACAGTTCACAGACTTTGAATTACAAAAAGTGCAATGCACACTTGGAGAAGTTGCATGTCAAGTTAGATACATGCATGCATGCACCCTGCTTTATTCAATTCAATCAAGCCAAGGATGTCTTGTTTGCCAAGTTGCCGATTTCTAAAGTCCATTTGTGGCTTGAATCCTATTAAGAAAAATATGAAACCCAGGTGTGCAGTGTACTATTTTCTTTAAATACTGAATGCATACTTTTTTTTTTATTTATGGAGCAAAATTATGGAAGCATTTGTTACCTCGCGTGGCGTTTGAAGATGAGTTAAATCACAAAAGCACGGAAGCCAGTCCAGCCTAAAACACACACCGACACCTGTCCTTGCAGTGTCATTATTTTTATTGGCTGCTGTTTGATGACGTCACTACGGTGCGAGACATTAAGAGGACTGCAATACCCAGAAAACAATTCGACCATCTCTTTTTCCGGCTAGTATCATAGAAATAAAAATCAAATTAATAAAAAATAAATACATTTAAAATTGACCTTAAAAGTTTATTAAATTAATTGCCAAAGATGAAAACGGAGGACATGTTTGCTATGTTATAGTTAGTTTTAGTTTAAGTTTTTTAAATAGCAATTTCGTTTTTGGTCTATTTTGTTTTTCAATTTTAGTTTTAGTTATTTCTTTAGTTTCCGTTTCAAAAAATAACCCTTTCAACTAAAAGCTTGGGGCTAGTTTGTTTACACTTATTTCTTTAGTTTCCGTTTCAAAAAATAACCCTTTCAACTAAAAGCTTGGGGCTAGTTTGTTTACACTTTTTTTTCCCCAAAAATATAAAAATGGGGAGATGATATTTTTCTTTACTGGATTCCCTCAACACACATTGTACTCGAAAGTACAATGCTCATCTAAAACAACTTGATCTTTTTAATATTTTCTCCACAATGACCAATATCTCATTCTATGTACATGCAAAAAAGCTCACATACAAAAAGCCCGACAGCATTGTGTGTCAAAAATCAGGATTCCAGACTTTATTGCTCCACATGTGCATGAAAGCAAACTGAACTTTGAATATTTCAGCTATAAATGCGACACAGCTTTTTTTAATTTTTTTTTTTTTTTAATGACAGAGCCACCTTCAATTATAATCCAAGCTCAGTGTTTTATCAGGCTGAATAAATAGAAGTAAAAAATAAATAAACTATTAAATACATTTTGAAAAAAAAAATGAAGGTTTTTTTGGAGAGGAAGCTAAAATGGCTTTGGATAGAAATAATGCAAACTGTACACAATGATCTGTTAAGTGACATCATAATATGTAACAAAAAAAATCCCTTATCCAAAGCTACATCTACAAATGGATCATTTGAAAAATTCAAGTCAAGAAAAGTGTACATCAGTAACACAATAATTTGCAGTCATCAATTAAAAAACACATAATCAAACAGGCACTTCATTGTCAAAGCATTTCTTCCCCATGTTCTCCACAACAGCACATGAGAATGTGGGTGTAGTTTACAAAAATAGACAAGGCCAAACTATTATTTAGTCGGAAATCATCCTCACCATGACAAGACTCATCCTCTTGACATCTTTTTTTTTTTTTTTCTTCCCCGCTCCATCTTCATTACCGGCAGATCAGATAGAGATGCCTTCTCATTTGCACCGTTACTTTTCATTTTTAAAAGCATAACAAGCCATTTCCTGTCACTTGAAAACAAACCAAAAACCACAATATTTTCAAAGCAAGTGCTACATTAGAAATTCTTTAATCCCAGTGGTTTGGGTGAATTCCCAAATACAAAAGAAAAGTGGATTATTTACAGAGTACCTCATACATAAGCCTCATTTTGCTTATAAGATTATAGCTTAGTTTAGTTTAGGGTCATCTGCAGCTACTTTCAGACGTCCTCGCCCTCGATGAACAGGAAGTGGAAGCCGGGCCCTTCCCTTTCTCCCGCCCCGCCCTCACTGCCACACCTTCTTCGTTTGCTCCACATAGAACGCGCCATTCCCACGATTGCCGTTTCTTTTTTTTTTTTTTAAAACAAGGAATGAGTACTTGAGTCCTTTTTTGCGTATTTCCTCCATCGCTCGCCGATGTTTGCTGCGCTCTCATGTTGTTTGTTTTTGTCGGTGCTGCCCCCCCTGCGGTATCGCTCCGACTCAATTGGGAGTCCAAAGGGGGCTTTTCAGCTTCAGTGCTTGAGTTCAAGTCTCCGTGATGACGTTCACACTGCAAACACACTGAGCGTGCTGGTCTGGTCCTTTAAGCCCAAAATGCTGTAGGCGATTCTTTTCAAATGGCCAGGCAGCCTCACCCCGATGTTCTTGATGTCCCTGTGATGGAAGCGAGATGACATTTTGTGAGCGTTTGCAACCCCCCGGCCGGGGCCGGGCCGGGGCCGGGCCCCCCTTCCGAGACTTTTCACGCTCCCGTGCCTTGAAGTCATTAAACATCCGCTCGCCCTCCACTCATGTGGAGCGGGGTTAAACGTAACAACATGAAAGGACGACACTTTTAGTCAAAGCCTTCATTAGCGGCTTTAATGATTTAACAATGATTCACTTGGCTGCCGGTGGCCTCGAGAGTGTTTGCAGATGGAGTCGCGCAATCGCACCATTGGCCACGACAAACACTTGAAAGGATTTTGTCATCTGCTTGGCAATCATTGCAAATCACAGCCACTTGAGATGTGAACGGCGTACAGCAGGCAGGAAAGATGCCGCCTCTTGCGGCTTCCTTTTGGCTGCTGGCCCGCTTGGGGGGAAAAAAAAACAAAAAAAAAACCTCTGGCCCTCATTATAGTCCCCAAACAAGCAGATATGATGTGCTTGACTAAGCCTTTTCTCCAAAACGTTTGGGCAATTTCATTCAATTCAATTTAAGTGTTCCCATACATGTGAGAAGATAAGACTTAACTCCTCTTACACCTTCAAATTGTCAAGAATCTTCTCTTCCCTAAGCCTTGAGATTCAAGCCAAAAGTGACTTTTTGAGGGTTTGCAAAAGCGCCGCTCAGGGCAAAGTGTGTGGGCAGAGGGGAGGGATGAAGGGATGAGAGAACGAAAAAAAAAAAAAAAACGCCACGTCTTTCTTCGTCCTTTTTCCATCACAGGCATTTGACAAGTTCTGACTGAGGCTGCGGATTAGGATGACGCCAGCCATTTAGCAGATTCTAGAAACGACTTGGACCGAGTCGGGAACAGATGTCCCGCTGAGAGTCAAAACACACTCTCTCAATAGAACGTATCGAGCAAAAGAAAACACCACGATAATATAAAAGAAATATGTGGCGTCGGCAAACATGAGCACTTACTCGTTCTTCATCTGCAGGACTTGATCCATGCTGACGATGCCGGCGCAGCTGAAGTTGTCGCTGTATTGGCTCATTTTGATGGATTCCAGCCACTCGGACACGGACCTGAAGGGCGAGCCGTCTGAACCGCTGACGCTGGGCAGGCGGATGGATACGCTGCGGGAAAGTCAAGAAGAAATGAGTGAAGACACAAAACCAGTTGGAGCAGTCAGAGGGAAAAGTGACCATTGAGATATGACAAAGTTGGCCTTTTGTCTCTTTTCACTGTCACAAAAAGGGGAGCTGGCTTCTCACACAGACACACAAAAGACAGTTGACTGTGACCTGACTGTTTCTCCACAACCGGGTTGTCAAACTCTGGCTCGCGGGCCAAACGTGGCCCGCCGTGTAATTATATTTGGCCCGTATTTCGATAGAAAAATTGCAAATTGTCTTCACTTTTAAAAAATAGAGATGTTACTTGCACTTTTTATTATCATTCATCTTTTTATGTATTTATTTTTTTAAATTCACAGTTTTTACTCGTTTCTGATGATCAGTTTGTTATGTAGCCGATGTTCGTACATTTATTTGGGTTGACCCTCATTATTGCTCTCAGAAGGAAACTATAATTACGATGCCGCCCGCGAAAAAAACGAGTTTGACGTGGTTGACGCTGAGACACACCTCTGTGTGTTTCTCAAATAAAATCTTTTTTCAAAAATAATCCATACAGTATGATGTCAAATTATGATCCCTGTCCATTTTTGTTAACTTGCCGCTAGCTCTATTTTATACTCTTAAAAGCGATGGATCAAAAGTAACACCTGCCCCGGAACTTTTCCGACACACCTCATACATTGTAGCCACAGTTCTTTTTTTTCTTCCTTCCATGTCATGTCTGGGACTCTGGATTTGGACGATTCTATTGAAATAATGCTTACCGTGGATCAAAGTCAGCAATGGCCTTGAGGGAGTCTGGACTCCGTAGGAGTTTGTCCAGCAGGCTGACAATATCCCCGAAACGTGGCCTCTTGGAGCGATCCTGGAGCCAGCACTGCAGCATGAGCTGGTAAACAGCCGAGGGACAGTCCATAGGCGCCGGTAGTCTGAAAGCCTCGTTGATGGCCTTCATCACCTGCGGACAATTTAGCAAGAGAAGATGACTCCGAGCCATGGCTAGACGTAAGGTGCGACCTAAAAGAAAACAAAAATCTCACCTCGTGATTACTCATGTCCCAGTAGGGCCTTTCGCCAAACGCCATCACCTCCCACATAACGATACCGAAACTCCACACGTCGCTCGCTGACGTGAACTTCCTGTACGCGATTGCCTCCGGAGCTGTCCAGCGAATCGGGATCTTACCTCCCTGTCCGATAAAAATGCCACAAAACTCTTCCAGACGTGTCTTCAAATCATAAATCAAAGCCATCCGCTGTACTTCTACTCACACTGGTGGTGTAGGTGCCCTCGGGATCGTCTTCCAGCACTCGGGATAAACCGAAGTCGGACACTTTACACTCCAGGTTGTTATTGACCAGGATGTTGCGAGCCGCCAGATCGCGGTGGACGTAGCTCATATCAGAGAGGTACTTCATGCCTGCGGCGATGCCACGGAGCATGCCCACCAGCTGGAAGGAAGAAATCTCACCGTCACGGTCCTGATGGAGAAATCAAATAAAAAATTAACAGATGAAGCTAATTTTTTTTTTAGAAGCGGTATAGAACATGGATGGA
Organism: Syngnathus leptorhynchus; assembly: GCF_054491065.1. NCBI lineage: Eukaryota > Metazoa > Chordata > Actinopteri > Syngnathiformes > Syngnathidae > Syngnathus > Syngnathus leptorhynchus. Next base: position 24,211,798 of record NC_141195.1, read on the forward strand.
TGGATGGATGGATGGATGAAGCTAATTAAAATGGCTGTGGATTAGGAAAATGTAGCATGAAGTTGGATGGAGAAATAAAACAAAAAATTAATAGATGAAGCTAATTTTTTTTAAAATAATTTTTTCAGAAGCGGTATAGAACATGGATGGATGGATGAAGCTAATTAAAATGGCTGTGGATTAGGAAAATGTAGCATGAAGTTATTTTTGAGTCCTTTGGGCCACCATACATCCCATTTCAGCCATTTCACCCATTTTTTTTTTCCCAATTTGAATTGAATGTAAACTCACCCTGAGGTATCTATCCAGTGCTCCGTTTTCCATGTATTCGGTCACAATCATGGCGTGTTTAACTGCACACAAACATAAAGCATGTTAACAAACCATATTTCAACTGGCAAAAAAAAGTCAATCTTACATTTAGTGACCACCCCCTCCAGGCGGATGATGTTCTGGTGAGAGAATTGACCCATGATGGAAGCCTCGCCCAGAAAGTCTTGCCTCTGTTTCTCCGAGTAGCCTGGCTTCAGCGTCTTGATGGCAACGGCCACTTCCTTCTTGCCTGGCACCTTGAGAATCCCACGATACACCTCGCCAAACTCTCCTGTCAAACAACAACATATATATTAAAAAAAGTTTTCAACCGTCAGCAGGGGATTTATTTGTGTAAAATAGATGCAGGAAAAAAATGAAAGTGTGTGTGTGTGGCTGTTTGGCTCGAGGCTTTCCCGCTGAGGTGTGTTCAAGGTTGAGTGTTGTTAAAGCGGCGGGTGGCCTGTGGTGTGGGAGGATGGGGAGAAAGACAGGGAGGGGGTTCCGCCATGGGAACCGCGGTGGGGGTGGAGATTGGAGAGAGAGGAAAAGAAAAAAAAAAGCTCCCACTTGAATAAACATCTCACGCGTGGGAGATCGGGAGGAGCCGATGTATCACAAGAGTCGCCATTACGGGCCAGGTAGATTGTTATCTTTACAGAACTAAGCCGCTGTCAGTCGACAAGTTAACTGGTGGAAAATGCGCTGTGTAAACAGCCCCGCCGGGGATTGCGACATCACTCAGCGTGCTGGCCGACTGTCACTCACCAGCTCCGATGACTTTTTGTTTACTGATGTGGTTGGGGTGGATTTCGGTGGCAAACTTCAGTACGGCTGTGTTGGGGTCCTCGTAGGTGTGCGGGTCCACGTAGGTCTTCAGGGGTTTGAGTTGCTCTAAGGGGTCAGAGAACATCGAGGGTCACGACATGAATGATGTGAGACCAAAGAGTGATTGTTTTTCTTATTTTCAGGTACCTGAGCTAGAGAAGTAGGCGTCTTCTGGTCCTTGTCTGGTGTGAGAATTTCTTTTCCTGAATAAGACACACAAAAGATCACTTTTATTCCGAATTTGAAAAAAAAAATATGTATTATTATAAATTATTATTAAAATGTATTATTTTACTCCTAATTTGAAGATTTTTTTCATCATATTGTTTTAAACCTGTTAAACTGATTGACTCAAGGGGTTGGCAAAACAAAAGCCAAAAATGAAATAAAATTAAATAATTAATAAATAAAAAATAAATAAATAAATAAATAAATAAATAAATAAATAAATAAATAAATATATAAATAAATAAATAAATAGATGGATGAACGAATGAATGAATGAATGAATGAAAAAAATAAACCCCTAAAATTCTTCAGGAAATGCTGGTCAGGATTCCTAATATGTTCCGTATAGATGAGGTGGGTGTTAAAAAAAAATAAAAAAATTGGCAAATAACCAGAAATCAATTAACTGGCCTGGATCTTGGAGGTTCTAGCATTTTTTCAGCCCACCTCTAATTCCGCCAGTGCCTACAACACCTTAAAGTACTTTCAGTTAAAAAAAAAAAAAATTAAATACAGAACATGTGCTGACTTGGTGCTATTCTTTAATTGTTCATATTAAAGCATGGAAAGAAAACCATTGGATATGGGGGGGGGGGGGCTCAAGTTTGTTTTGTTTTTTTCTGTGCAAGTATAAAATTAATTCCATCATCTTTCGTTCATCGCCGTAAAATTCCGACAAGAAAGCGAAGTGTCTGGAGGGGGGGGGTGCATCTTGTGCTTCCTCATCCAACAGGCCCGCTTTAATATCAATGGCACATAGCAACCTTTGTCACGGCTTTCACAAAGCACCTCTTTGATCAGCGCTAACGATGGGCCGCCCGAGCCATTGATTCAAAGAGGTGACCGGAGGAAGGTGGACGAACGAGCGCAACCTTCAGCTCGACACGGCAAGAGGGCCCTATCCGTCTTTGTCAATGCGACACATTTCCTTTCAAAAAGGCCGAGAATAGAACCCGTGAACGTGTTTTGTTCCCTTGAGGGTTGGAACAGATCCAAAAAGGAAGAAAGAAAAGAAGAGGTGCCAAGCGACCAAGAGGAGCAGCTTACTGACCGTCTGCGGAGGAAGATCACCAGGACCAGTATAAACAACACAGCCGCGCCTGCCACCGGCACGCCGAAAATGAGCGCCGGATTGGTCTGAGTCAGCGGTTCTGCAAACAAAGACGCATGAATTAAAAGTTGGAGCGTTGCAAAAGGTGTCAAAGCGGCTTGAGTGATTACTACCTGCAGATGAGGTTTCAAACTGTTCCTCCACACTGGAACCTGCGGGACTGCCGTCACTGCCCACGGCCTGCACCCGGAACAGGTAGGCCGTGCCCGGGGCCAGATCGCTGATCTCCACAGAACTCTTCTCCAGGATCAGCACCGTGTAGGTGGTCACGTCGAGATTGTCATCCTGAGAGGACAGAGTCATTCAAGTAAGCCCATTTTGGTTTTATTTTCAATCAAGATATCAACATCAGCTCTTAAGGAAAAAGCTTTTTAGCACCAAAATAATACAAAAGTCAATATATCTGGCAGGTGACACGTGTTGCAGGGAAAAAAAAAAGTTTTTGGAATTCAGACAAATTTGCTAAATTTTGATTCGTTGGAAAGTGTGGGTCAATTAATTTATGTTAATTAATTAATAATTAATTAAAATAATTTTTGGGCTTTTCACTGGAAGGAACTTGTGTTTGTACTCTTCGCAAAGATTCGAAATGAATATTGTGTACAGTATCATAATTGGAGCAGATTTCTTTTTAATTGTTTAAGAAATATATATTAAATTTTGGGTGGCAATCCGGTTTTATGTTAGCCCAAGAATTTTTGGAGATTACAAAAACATTTTGAAGGTATATTTACAGATGATATAAATGATTCCCAGTTCACATTTACATTCACTTTCATCAACCCCCCTAGCATAGTTTCAAAATTCCTCTGCTCAACTTCCCATGGAAAGTTTTTGGACTGTTTCCCTGCTATATTGCAAGCACAGTCACAATAAAACTATTCTCTTTAGTCACTGAAACGTCTCCCACCTATTTTAAAACTGCGGTCCTTAGTCATGCAGATTTGAACACATCAAAAAAGAAAATTCACCTTTACTCTGCTTCCCTTTGACTTTGATTCATAGAAATTGCAAAGAAATTCTTCATTTCCGATGAAAGGACGAATATGCTGTTGCGATAGTGTGACTTGAAATGTAAGAAGCAAAGCACCTTCTTGCGATAGGTCAGCTTGTAGCGGAAGGGCCGAGGTTGGAAACGCGGTCGGGGGGACACGTCCCAGAAGATGGACAACTTGGTGGCCGTTCTCTCCACCATTCGAACGGAGGTGATTTTGGGGGGTTCTGAGGAAACGGGAGGACTTTTTCAGTTTTTTTTTTTTCTCCAGTTCCAGAAGAAAGGATATGACTACATAAAGAAAGCATCCCTCCCTCACCTGTGTAGTGCAGAGATGTAGTCAGAGCACTAGTGGAAGGCGTTGCTTGACTGGCAAACATGGACACGCCGCTGTGAGCCTCCACGATGAAGGTATAGTTGAGGTGAGCGTCCAGCTCGCTCACTGACACCTTCGTGTCGGTCAGGCCGGAGCTGGATGGGTCGTAGTGGATCTTGTCTCCGCACGGCTGACAGGTGGAGCCCTCGCAGCGTTGGCATTCCACGCTGTACGTCAAATCGGTTCGACCTCCGCTGTCGTCTGGCGGGCTCCAGGAAAGCAGGAGTTTTCCAGCGGATAGTTGTGTGGTGGTGGCCATGAGGTCTTTGGGAGCAGAGGGGAGGCCTGAGCATGGGAAGAATAAGGAAGAGATTAAAATACTGAATATGGGTTGGCAGCGTCTACTAAAGTTAGCCATTTACTTGGCTTACTTAATGCTAACAATCCAAAACGCTATGAAGGTCTAATGAATGAGCCTTGGTGTCACTGTATTATAAACAAAATACTCATATAGACATATATTCTTTATCCTCCGCAAAGAAACATCTAATATTTTGCTGCAGCTAGTAACAATCCGTAAATCACTGATGGAGATAAAAAAAGGGCACAATCTGATGCAGACAAAAATGCCACAATTGGATCTCATTTCTCTATTATGAGTTTGTCCAAATAGAGAATGAGCACTGAAATCTTCCCAAAATGGCTGTCGCACAACAAAATGGCCGAATTATCGTGTCCTTTGTTATTCTTTGTGACCCTTGGAGGAAAAACTCTTTTTGGGAAAAAAAAAAAAAACAACTATAAAAAAACTAATAATAATAATAAAAAAATGAAACTCCTTTTGGAAAAAGACTTGAAATTTTGTATAAGCCTCCATTATTTTATTTTTGCAAGACTGAGCCAAACACAACACTTAACTTCCTGTCCCGATACGAGGTCACACTTGTTGGTGTTAAAAAGGAAATCAGGGCGAGCCATCACCTGAGCAGGGTCCGGTTGAGGGATCGCCGGGGGCCCGAAAGAAGCCGTCCACGCAGGAACAAAATAAAGCCCCGGAGCCCGACCCTTGGGTGTTAGCAGGACACGGCTGACACGTCTCACCGGAAGCTTCCGCTTTGAAGAAGCCGGGCTGACATTCTGCAAAAAAAAGAAAAAAAGACATTTGCAAGTGTGACTTGAGGCAAACATTACGTGTGACGTACGCAAGCCGGTCCGGCTGCCTTGAAGATTTCACCACCGTGAACTTTTTACCTCTTGTGTGTGAGACACAAAGCTTCAGTGAACATTTCATTAGTCAAAGGTCAAAGGTGACCGAGATATGAGAAGGAAAACAGGGGCTGCGCAGTGTGGACTCAAGTCATTACATCTTGCCATCGCTGCAAGACTGCCACCGATACGTCTCGTAACACGGCAAACTGTTGCCTCTCTTGTAACAAAGGCAACCAGTCGTCCCACATTCCACGGCGGCAAGATGTGCCGTGCGAGGCTACAAGATCAAGTCATGCATCATCCGTGTGAAACTTCCAACATCGTGACCATACAAATTTTCAAATCAATTCCATCTGACGAGGACATCTGTGCTATATGAAACATTGAGCCTGCGTATCAGGGATTGTCAACCCGTGGTCCGCGGCCCCTTAGTGGGCTGTGGCGGTATTGCAAGTGGGCTGCGAAATTGGAAATGGAAAAGAATAAAAACATTTTTCAATTGATTTATTATTTATAAACTACTGATGGTGGTGAAATTACTATTGACTTTGTTTACCACTGAAAATGATTGAGAAATATTTTGTAAACATCTGAAAAGCAACTGAATTGTCAAGTTGTGATGAATGAAGGCCACTCAACATTCTGGCACATTCTTTCCCTTTCACGCCACATGCATGCTTTTGAAAGCCCAGATAAGGTGACACTTGTTCTCACACGTTTGGCATGAGTGGACAGAACTGCAGGTAGCCTGCCCCCGCCCGCTGTGCGTCGGCGTGATGAAATATGAACTTAATACGGCGTGAAATGTCCCAGAGAGCGATCCATAAAAAGTGAAAACGACGGGGCCCTCTTTTAGCCGCCGACATTCTGCCGGCAGCAGCGATGGCGGCCGCCGCTCGTGTCTTCACACCATGGCACGTTTACACCAGCGAGCAAACATTCGTTGCCCCCCTTGTCCCACTCGTGAGACACGTGGCCGAAAGTTGGAAATGAGGACCATCCGAAAATGTGCCGAACTGATGAGACCGCAAACTCATGGCGTTTCTTCCAAACAGCCAGTTTACAGAAGACTTTTGACTCGCCTATCTGCTGCCGTCGCCAGACCGTAACGCCAGCAGCAGACGAGCAAGTTGAAAGTCCTCTGTATAAAACACCAGATGACGAGAGAAATGTGCCGGAAGCCCACTGAACTGCAATCAGAGGAGAGGTGAGGTGACTTTTCAAACTTTTTTTTTACAGTGGCACAAAAAAAAAGTTGGGAACAGCTATTAACTGTTCTTAAAAAATCATAAAACCTCAGTGACTAATCGACATACTGCTTTTCAGTTGCACACTTACTTGCACCTCTTAAGCAACGATCTTACATCGAATGTATAAATAAGTAAAAACAATTATACATATATATAGAAAAACAAATAAAGCCACCCATTGGCTGAATTGAATCTTTTTTTTCCTCCCCAAATTGGAGCCATTGTGAGTTGAAAAATCACATTCCACTACAAGGCTGAAAATGAGCGGTTTCGCATTGCAATTTGCGAGTGAGAATGAGCATTTTGTTTCTTCGAGAGTTATTATAGTTTACTTTCATTGCATGTCTATTTTTTATCTGTTTTCATCTACACATTTCTAAATTAAAAATCTTCACTGGTGAACTTTTATTTCTATGACTGTCCATACCGCACAAAGTGAGTATGAGATGAACAACAAAACAAACATTTGGCGCCTTAGAAATAAATTTCAAAAATAAACTTTATGATTAGGAGTGAAATCTATTGTAAGTCAAAATATAGCTCACCAAAACACACAATTATTTTATAACATTTCCAGTACGATACCTGAATGCTAAAATATTGGATAGCTATAGCACAACATAAAAACTCCTTTATATTGTCATTTTTATTGTTTAATAAAACCTATGTGCCTGGTGTTAACCTGTAAAAAAAAAAAAAATCTCAATGTCTAAATTGCTCTTCAAATGAAGTCATTCTTAAAATTGCTCCTCAAATCCCCAAAAACTATTCAAGCCTTGTCCCTTAAATCAATTATATCTAGAAGCCACAAAAGCGAGCACACACATATCAATGAGATTCACTCCTTGACGTAGAACAGACCAGCTCCTGCTAAGAGGTGTAGTATATTAACTCAAAGCAACAAAAAAAAAAAAAAAAAGACTAGTTTGCATGAAAAGAATCCGCCGGCGTGTCACTCAAGCCTCTCGATAAGACAGAAGCTCCTGTCTGCCTCGGCCAGCTGCTTCTTTACTTATTAACCGGGCCAAGAGAGGTGCCCTGGCAGAAGCTGAGGCTCCCGCCGAGGACTGACAGACAGACAGACAGACAGACACAGGGCAGACCTGACTCGGGTCTTTTGAGAAGGCAAAGCAGCTGCTGCCCCTGCAACTCGCATTCATCGCTCTACCTCTCCACACTCGTAATCCCCAAATTCCTTCCTCCCCTCTCCCCGGCTAAGCCATTAACGTTGCTATTCATCGGCAAGCAGCAGGCGAGGAGAATGCCACGCCATTCAAGTGCTAAGAGAGGAGAAAAAGCCTTGCGGATGGGAGTTGCCCAAATGCCCCATGGCGAGTGAAAAAAAAAAAAAAAAAGTCAGGCTGGCTTTTCTGTCTGCAATGCATCTCGCGCGACCTTCCAGTCACATGGAGATGCATTCCAGTGAACACGGCGCAACAGGAGGTCCCGACCATAACACTTTCAGTTCCTATCTCTGTTGACTTTGTTGTCTCCACGATGTGACATTATGAGGAGGAATTCCATGTTTGTCCATGTAAGGTTGTCGAGAAATAAACTACAGAAATTAAACCAAGCGCTGCGTTTTGTTGTTGACACGCACACCAAATACAAAACTTTTTTTTTTTTCCTCAGATGACGAGAGATGTTGGCTAAAAATTCAAGAATCAAGATTCAAGAAGAATTTATTCGCCATGTTTGAGCGTGCCAAACAAGGAATTTGATTTGGTTACATCACAGTCTGTTCAACATTTAGGTGACTGACAACACTCAGGACATGTGAAAATGACAAATGACAATATTCTCAGCCATCCCCTGATCTTAAACTCCCATGAGGGCAAGGAAAAACTCAAATCTCCTACTAGGGGAAGTGAGAAACCTTGAGAAGAGACCACAGATGAGAGGGATGATATCAAAGATTCAGATTTGTCACAATTTGTACGTAGGCTACCTTTGATAGTAATCACGTACAAAAAAAGCCTATTTTGATGATGCGTTCACGATTGAACTAATTACGTCTTTGTGTGACTCTCCCATGCAATTGCTCTCTGTCTCAACTTGCTAACAATACTTTGACATTCAACCTCTGGTAAAATTGTTTTTTAAAGCTTGGTAACAACGAGGTATTGTTGATCTATTGTTAGCAAAGTTTGATTTTGTACCGGTTCACACTGGATCCTTTTTCACAGCTGAGCTTTTAAACACGCAAGGTGAGACTGCAAGGTGTGGTGAAGCTAAACAATATAATGTTCACTAAAGGTAAATATGGCTAGAACTGAGGCTGAACGTTCCCAAATGGAAGCCGCAGAGCTGGTAGAACATGATGACAGAGTAGAATGAGAAGTTGTATCAATGTGGAAGTTTTTTTATTTTTACTTCCCCAAAAAATCTGCTAGACCAAATAAACATTTTATGCAAGTGTTGCCGGACTAAAGTAGCAACATGAGCAATTTGCTCCACCAGCTTAACCACAAGCTTGTCTTGGAATATCAAGAATGTATGAGGCAAGCAAAAGAAATGTTGAAACATATCTCTATCTCTTCAACACGCGTTTGCTAGCTTCTCAGCTACGCTAATCAAAACACTTCCTAGCTTCTCAGCTACGCTAATCAAAACACTTCCCTCCTGCAATCAATTTTTAACAGCATTGTTTGTGGTCTTAAATACTTGTTCTTACTAACTACTTTGTCTACCCAAGGCCTTTTTGAGCAGGAGATGAGCACTGAGTTTTGTTTACCAAGAGGATACTTTGACAACAGTTGCTTCCCGAGTCGGCGTAGAAGGCGGATTGTTTCGGGGACATGACAGGAAGCAGGAAGCGTGAGTTTGACGCAGCGCTTCCTTCCTTCCTCAAGGGTTCAATGAAAGTAAGAAAACATGGTAAGCGTGACCAAGAAGCCTTGAATCCAGCGTAAGCTTAGCGTTGACAACACAAAATGAAAGACTCCTGATATGACCATGAACAAAAGCCTTTTTTTTTAAAAAGAGTCCAAACATGTGATGAACTTAAGGCACCCATTTTCCCCGCTTAGCGCTCCAAAGTTGAAGTGCTGTTTGTCATTTGAGAGGCCCTCGCCAACCTCCAGCCGCTCTGTTTGTTTATTGAAGCTGAGTGCAAGGGGCCTGTTACATTCTGGGACCCCCCCCCCCCCCCACCACCACCACCTTCTAGTCCAGGAGCTGGAGCCACGACGTGCCCCTCCCGATCGGTGCGTCTGCACAAGTTAAGATGGATGAGATGGTGACAGTGATGAATGCGTGCTCGGATAGATGGATGAATGGCTAACATGGAGACTTGACAGGGGGAATTGCCCCCGAGACCTGAGGCCTAAGTGGTGGTGGGAGGAAGAGGGGGGGGGGGGCACAATGGAGTTTGGCAGTAAGGTCATGTGTGCCTGAGGGCAGCGGTGAGTTAAAGTGTGCGTGGCTTCCCGAGACTCACCGGCCAAGTAAAACAAAATCATGTTAGCAGCGAGGAGGCAAGGAACGGGTAGAAGTATAGCCAAGTAACACAAAAACATATTGAATGAATGAGAACAAATAAATGTGTAAATCATTATCCGTGACTTTTCCGTTTTTCAGCTACTCGACTATGACGGCAATACGTCATGTCATTCTGCTTAGATGCAGGGTGACAACACGTCATTAGCATTTTAGCTTCTGCGGCGGCGGAACAATGGGGGGCTCTGTTGGAGGAGGTTGCGTGAGGTAAAAGGTGGTGGTAGGTAGAGGACGGACGGCGGAAGCGTGTGTATGAAAGGGGGTCGGCCGGTCGGCCATTAGCCAAAAGGATTAGCAGCTGTGGGGGGCATTACATCTGTTTCACAATTGCACTCGGGCTTTCATGTGGCTTTTAACAAATACAATCCATTCTCTTATCCTCTTTCTCCTCTCTGACCACCGGCAACAGGGGATAGATGGGACAGATCCACCCAATGAAAAGATGCTCTGAAGTAAAGCCGCCTTTGAAGCGGACTAAACAATAGGATGACTAGCTTGACGCGGGCCGAAAGCTTGACTTGGAAAATTGACGAAAATGGTCCAAAAATAAATTGTCATTGTGAAGCTAAGAACTATGGTCAAGCTATTGCAGCTTGTCTGGGGTAAATCAAACCAGACGGGGTGAAAACAAGAGTAAGACCAGACGCCTTCGTTAAGGCTCTTCTGGGAATTTTTGAGCGTACCAAGACTTGGAAAAGGAAGTAGGTGCAAAAGTTGCAGGGTAATGTTAATATATTAATATATTGCTGTCGAGAGAGGAATAATTTGAACCAGCCAGCTACCAGCTTGTTTTAAAATGGTCAAATAAAAAGTCCACCAAGCAATGGTTCAAATTGCAAAAACATGTGAGTTAGGGAACATAGCGCCATCTAGAGTTGTGGAGGCTGACTGGTTGGATTGTATACAGTCCATGTCTTAATCAAAATACCAGCAATAATGTCCATGAGTAAGTCTGTAAAAACTCAACAGTACTCATATTGAATATTATCAATGGTTACTTTTCCATTTTTCATAACAAAGTGGCTTTTAAATGTTGTTTGTCTAAGCAATGTTGGCAATCCTTTTCCAAAATGATGTATGGCAGACAACACGTTATAACTTGTACATGGAATGCAGCGACGGAATGCAAGAAAACTTTGGTATTATATTTAAATGAGTGCGAAGTGAACAAGCAGAACAGCCAGGTGGCAAACACAGCAACTCCCCCCCCCCCCCGCCGATGCTCTGGACTTCCTGGTGAAATGCACCAATAAAAAAAAAAACAAATCTATGAAAGTGGCTGAGTGTGGCCGGCCACAATAGAAAGCTCTGAGCCAAACGGGTCGGGGAGTCAACCAGGGATTAGGTGGCCTCCGGTTTCCGCTCGTCCTGTTGGCAGGGACGAGTGGCTGGCTGTTGTCAGATGAGGAGATGAATGACACACTGGGAAGGAAAGTGCTGAGCTCACCTCGCACAGCAGAAGAACAACACAATGCGCTTCACATTGCAGTGATGCCGCCCCCCCCCTCCCAACCAGCGTACGCCACCACAAACACACATCCATACACATAGCATTCCCAAGTTTTCTTCTAGCAGAAAAACACAGCCAATAACAATTTGTATTGGTCAAACCACATCTATACATCGCACAAAAATCAACTTTGTTTTATAGGAAAAACACGCAAACTGTTTGAGGTTTGATGTGAAACCTCAGCTCACACATCAGAGGAATTTGGGGTTTTTGTGTGTAATTTTATATATGTTTACAAAATTTTCTTTTGGCTGTACTGCTTGCAGTTATGGATGCTTGATTTTTTTTTTGGTCCAATCAAATTTCAGCCTCTATGTGTTGCCATATTAGTTTAATCTGCCCAGAATCTTCACAATCAGTAGAGCTGGCTGATGTAATTTAAACTATATTAGCAATTGTGCAGTTTTTTTTTTTTTAACCAATCAGGTTTTGTCATCACATCTATTTATCAATGTAGTGACTTTTTTTTTTTTTAATTAACATATGACAAGACAAACTAGATCTGGTGAAAAATGTTATGCTGGAAATATTTTTAAGTGGGCTGCATACTCCTTTGGCAAAGGTATTTCATTAAAAAAAAAAATTGCCAATCTTAGAACCATATTTGGAAAAAGAACTAATAAAGCAAATTTTTTACACTAAGGAATACGAGATAACACACATCAAAGAGTCGATATATTGTCAGCCTACGTGTCAAGTCAACTACTCGCTCTCTGGAACATTTTTTACTTATCCGTAACTGTGGAACAAATCGAGTCAACTGCCTGTAACAAAATATGGACAAATCGGAACACATGGCAACTCTGCTTGATAAAGCGTTCATGACGGTTTAACCCAGGAACAGAGAGACAATTTCCCATGGGGTGGGAAAATTGTTTTCAAACTGAGCTCATCGTTCCTCTGTTGTGGTTTATAGCATAATCATCAAATACATTTTCCCGTTCTTAGTCATGCAGGTACACCTTGCTCTGTCACGCAAGAGCTCCAAATGATTACACAACTGAAATAGAAAGCAAGAAAAAAGGTACTAGTTTACAGCATTTCCTGTTGGCTTGTGTACAGCTTTGTTTTTCACCTCTCTTGTTGAAACATGACATGAATTGAAAGCACCCATATCATCCACCCATTATTTACGGAACCTCCCTCACCCGTCGGGCAGATTCTACCTTGGCATCAAATCTGAAGAAACATCTAAATGACCAGTGCCATGACAGAAATCTCAATTGAGCAATCTTCTGACACGTGACATCCACCACAGGTCAACTAAATCCAATTAGCTATGTTCACGCCTGAGCAGATAAAGTGAAATGGTGTAATACATTGGTCTTATACCGTTAAGGGGATTAGAAATACACAGTTGGGACAAAGCAGGGGGGGAAAAAAAAAAATGGCCGTGAATCACCACACCTGCTTTTATCAGGATGTTTCAATACAGACTTTCTTGCTTAAATTCTACAGTTATCACGGGACAAAAAAAATAAAAAGCTCAAGAGGTGTCTCACTCAAACATAATGGCACTTAAACTATTTAAATGGTCAATTAACTGTCACAAAAGTCTCAAATGAAACAGAAATACATAAAAACGCATCACAGGTAGCAATTGTGAGGCGGCATGCATATACAAAGCTCGCTAACGGCTAGCACAAGAAGCTAACAAAGCAATACATTCTTTCATTCCTTCTTGCCTAACAATTGGACTCAAACATGACTCAGAAAAGATTAGAAGTAAACCTCTTTGGTCATAAAAAGTTGGGTCAATACTGGCTTTCTTTAAGCTAACAAGCCGTGGGAGAAAAACATGGAAGTAGCAGCCAACCAAATTCAAACTTAATAGAAACAACACAAGCGTTCAGAAACGCAAATACTTTTGGATCAAACGATTTGGACAAAATGTCAAATATAAATCCTATTTCTACTACAACTGCAAGATTCCAGTAATTTTCAAAGATGGAAACTGGAATCAGTCATGTCGCATCATTTTTATGCTTCACTGTACGAGCCAGAATGAGTGAGTTTCAAGTGAGCTTCAGACACACCGCAACTCATTTTGTATCAACGTCTGCTTGTGACAAAACAATACGATTATTTTTCGACTTGAATACGATACCTTTCCATTAAATTACCCTCAATCCAAGTTAATTCACGTAATTGCTATGGAAAATGTCCAATTTAGAACATTTCCTAATTTCCGGAGATTTGCCATTAAACATCTACCTCTCTCTAACCCCAATTTCTCAATGTGGTAAGAAGTGAGCAGAGGTCCTCTAAATGTTCCCATCAGGTCTGCGCAAGTGATGTTCAAACACCGCTGGTGTCATATTCATGACTCTTGCACCCCGGCCCCCAAAATAACGAGCAAACTTTTGTTTGGCAGCTTGTTAGCCTTAGGCGCCAGCGTATGTCTTTGCGTTAAACACTTCAAAATAAGGATGGGAATAGGCAGAGATGAGACTTTTTCAGTAAACATAATGCCAGGGGGAAAATAGAGTCAGACTTTGAGGAGTGGTGGTAGTCGGGGGGGGGGGGGGGGGGGTGCAAAACCAGTAGTTACTCAAACACACCCAAGTCAATTACTAGCTATTCACATTTTCACCACACAAGTCAAACTTTGTCGTTGCGTCATTCGAGGATGAGTGTGGAGATTTGAGACTTGAGTGGAAAATTAGGAGATGCAGAAAATAGTTTACAGGAACTTTCTGGTGAGACCGATAATCACTTTACTGGAAGGGCTCCGACTCATCCGGGATGTTAATTCTGCGCTCGGCGGTCCAAATAGTTCTCATTGTGTGTTCTAGAATAAAAACCTTGACTGGGGATTAAATGTGATGAGGCTGATGAGATGAGGACCCAGAGGGCTAAACACAATCCCAAAGTCCAGCAGTGCCAGCTCACAAATGATAAGAGCTTTTTTTGTAGCAGGAAGGATTATGGGTAAGGAAAATCATGATAGGAAATGAAGTGTCGTCCAACCAAATGAGTGCACGAGATGTGAGTATTGTGGAATTTTGTCGCTAGGCAGAATAATTTTACATCTTTTAATTGACTGCAGTTGATACTTGACTCCTTGAAAGACATGTTTGAAATAAAAAAATAATCATAATGTGTTGCTCTTTATTTATTGTGACGATAAGATGGGACTGCCAAGTTTAAAAGCTAAACATTTGTGAGGAGTGTTAATAAACATTTAGTCAACATCTGATTTATCTACATTGTGGCGCTCACGGATTGTAAGAGCCAAAATGAGCCGCGTGTTTTCATTCCAAACAATTTTGCTGACAGACAGACGTTAAGTTACAGTTCATAAAAAGCGATAAATTCCTCCGCAGTCCATCGGTGGACTTTATCATCCCACCAAGAAAGATTTCCTATCGAGAAAATGTGGCCTTGAGCCGTCTTCAAACGTTTGAAGAGCTGATGGAGAGCACAAGCAGACATTTCCACGCTCATCTCCAACTTCCTGTGTGCGTCTCGGAGCTCCCATTTGACTTCATCTTGGATCTGCGGCGTTGACTCATTTTTATGAGAGGTCTTGACCCGACATCGACCCCCCCCCCCACCACCACCACCATTACCGCCGCCACCGAGCGCTGCCTGGGAAGGAGTACTGCTCTCCAGCAAACGGATGAGGAATGCACTGGGGAGGTGAGTGGGAAACACAGCGCCTCATTGTTCTCCTACCTTTACATTCCAGTCTGTTTTAAAATCACAGCCCTCCTCTAAATACAACCTCTTGCTCACTTTGGTCAAGTTCTGCTCTCATTCCTCCACACCGCCGCCGCCTCCCTCATCATCCCACCTGACACTTTTCCCTACAGCTAAAAATGATGCAGTAAACGGTGAGGTCTTCTAGAAAAGGAATCATTTGGACTAATGGGAGTCATGAGGTGTTTAGTCATCTGAATAGATAGGCCTGTCGGTGCATGCAGTTGCGCAACACACCTGAAAGCAGCGGCCCACGCCAGGGGATGAAAATGAATATGCTTGTACGCTGCACACTTACAATTAGAAAGCTTCGTTTTTGCAGTCGAAACTGGCAGCTCCCGTTAAGAATTGGACTGGAACACTTGCTTTACGGAGTTGTGAACACCGGTTCGGAAACCGAGTCAACATTCCCCGTTGAAAGAAACTGAAATGTCATTCATCCGTTCCAGTTACTCAAAAGAACACTCATGTAAATTAACTGGTGTAAAACCTTGCTCCAGTACCTATTCCTGGTCCATGGGCTCCTATTTTTGCAATTTTTTTTCATGTGAAAGTGGGAATGTAATTCCACTTCTGATCGCTAGATGGCAACTCACGATCAAAGTATTTTACGATAAGCCTCATTTTTGCTGAAGAGATTAGAAAGGTTATTGAATGTCTCAAAAGTCTATCATCCTGCTTTTAAGGCCTACGGAAAGCAATATTAGGTTCATTTTATAAGGTACAGCTTTGTGCATTGTTATTGATCTTGTTGTGATTGATTGTTATTGCACTGATCAGTGCATAGTAACATGTTGTTTTTTTTTCAATGTTTTTCTTGCTCTCCCTCTAAATATGTTTTGAATGCATTTAAAGTGCATTTGAAGATCCTAAAACGGACTTCTGTCATCCAAGAACTTGCACTTGGATGAAAGTTTGTCCAGGGCAGAGGGCACGCACATCCCATCCTCATTGTCAGGTTGTGCTGTCAGGTCAGGGATGATGTTAGAACATGTCGCATTCCTTCCATTGCGGAGGAGCCTGGCTTAGCCGAGGGGGGAATTCCACCGAGCGATGCTAATAACGCCCATGACAAACATACGCGGCAAATGACGCTTTAGCAACCCAAATAAACAGTCGAGCCAAATGGCCGTCCGGAGACGAGCGCTTACCTCGACACACGTCTTGGATTTTTTCATGGCCGGCTTTGCACTGGCACTGGCCCACGGGCACCACCCATTCTCCATCCACGGTGCAGTAGACGCGAGGCAGCTCCTCGCTGATGGCGTTATCCACGCATATCCCGTTCACCTCCCTCAGGGCCTGGTTCTCGCCGCCGGCCACCGTTTCGGGGAAGGAGGCCAGGCTCATCACTGTGGCGGGGCAGGTTTTGTAGTAAACCCTGACCGACAGAAGAGCCACGCAGGCGCCGATGTCTTGAAAGGCCAAGTAGAAGCCTTTCCGAGAGAGGTTCTCCACCACCCTGGTTTCCGTGTTGATGTGCATCTCGTTCTTGCTGGTGATCTCGTCCGGAGCGATGGTGGCCACTTTCTTGAACTGACCCTTGCGGAAGGTGGTGCCCACGTCCACGTCCGACTCGGAAGTGAAGAGGTTGAAGGTTTCCTTGCAGGTCATGGAGGCGCCGTCGAAGGAGTTGCAGTCGCGTACGATGAACTGGAGCTCCACCAAGACCCGCGAAGCTGACGCTCGCCGTTGGATGAAGGTGGTGCGCAGCCAGTTGTCTTGCTCACGTTCGCCCACATTGCAAACAGAGTAAGTGTAAAACTGAGAGCCGTTCAGGGTCTTTTGAGCCACCTCCCACTGGAAGACAACACAGAGAGTTTAGAGACGTGACGCCTTGGGACAACTATACAGCAATGAATGTTTTTTTTTTAACTGACTAGATTGGGCCATCTTTTAATCAAATTGGTGATTTTTTTTTTTTTTTGAAAAACTGATGATCAGCTCCAAAAATCCCAATGTTCATTTGAGATACTAATCCGGACTACATTTCTCAAAAATGGTGACTATTCAATGTTGCTTGATCCTTTACGACAAAATCATGTCACATGTCTGTGACACCTGGGAATGGTTTTTAAATTGCAGACATTTTTTTTTTTTTTCACAATATGTCTCCTTTAAGCAGCTGCTGTTTTCATAGCAGAGGTCAATTTTTGTTCCACCTCTGATGTCACGCCAGCCTTCTTTTGACAGCGCCTCAATTACAATTACACCCGTTTCCATTACAAACACTAATTTTGAGGTGTGGATCGTATTCCGACTTACAGCGTACCGCGCATACAATGGTTCAATCACGACAGACTAAACCTGGATTTCATTTCCTTCACAGCAGTAATTAACGTCACAGCAACACGCAAAAGTGAATAGCGTTCATTCATTTTGCTCGAACGCGAATCCTCTGCCCAACTAACGCAGCGTGAGAAAGCGCAGCGAGATCCCACATTATTTCCAGTCACTTTTCCGACTGCCGCTTACACTCTACACTAAAAAGTTGCCGCAAATATTTCTGGAAAAGCCGCAACATGTTTGAACACAGTCTTGGCTCGAGGAACGACTAGCCCCACGGGGCTTTTTAAAGGCAAGCTAGGTATGCAATTTGTGTACACAAAGTTGCTGTGTAAAATGTGTGTGAGCACTCCTGGTATACAAAATGGAATCCAAACAGCATTTAAAGAAGGACCACACATTTGGAGTCATTTTTGGACCACTCAATTAGTGTGAAAGCACCATTATGAAAAAGGACAAACACCTCTTCTACTGTATAATAAGCACCACAACAATAAAGAACATTTTCATTTTTCCGTGACACACTTTTGAAGTGGTATCTGTCAGCATTAACCAAAAAAAAAAAGGAGGCCGGCCGGCCTTAAAAAGTTAATTGCTTGCTAACATACAATTGCGCAGGCCCGGCCTCCAAACCACAAGAAGCCACAAGTATTCCCAGTTCAGGAGGAGCTGCTATTCTGTCTGCCTCCGCTTTGGCAGAGCCCAGACATGCTCGGCGGGTGACTTCAATCCCTTTCCCTCTCGTGAGCGGAGCCAACAAGTGGCACATTTGACACAAAAGGCCGAGACCTTTTTCGCCAGCTCGCCGCACGAGTCAAATGGTCAAATATTTCACACAAGCGAGGCTTGGCCTCTTCCTGTGCAAAGTCTCCGTGCGGGCAAATTCCAAGTGTGTAAAACGTGTGTGTGTGTGTGGCAAAGCCGTACTCACCCCGGGCTTGTCTCCCTGCTCGAAAGGCCAAGTCAACCAGCCCAGTTCACCTCCTGTGGCCTTCATGTCCAAAAGCACCTCTGTGTATGGAGACACCCACACAATGTCATCATGTGTTGTAAAAGTTGGATAAGTGTCAGTCTTTGTTTTATTGCGGGTCACATCGCTGTTACGGTTTCCCTCAGATGGCCTTTAAAAATGTGAAGCTCATAAAAGTATGGTCACAGATGGCCCTCTTATCATGTCATCGTGAATATAAAAAATAAATTCCAAATCAGTGGTGAGAGAAAATAATGCAGGTATCAATTGATGTCAATAAGGGAAAATTTAATAGCTGTGTAAAAGATAAAGAAAATTTGGGAGCAGAATTGATGTCAAAATTAAATCAAAATTCTATTTCAATCTATTTGTGAACCCCTTGAAACTCGTACAAAAGCTCCAAAACCGCTAATAGTCAATTACAAAATAAAATACTTTTCAATGAATTCTTATCACAGACGATTGAAGTGTTTTCAGTATTTTATCGGCGTGCTGCTGACACTGAAAGTTTCTTGTACGTACTCCGCTTGGCGAGGTGTTCGACTCTGGGGAAAGTTTGAACTTTGAAGAAGGAGGTGACAACTCACCTTCTTTGCTTTGCAGGGTGACGAGGATGCCATTAATGAGCACGTAGGTGAAAATGAAGAACGGTCGGACTCCTGTGATAAATTCCATTTGCTCCACTTGCTCGCTCGCTCTCTCGTTTTGCGCTCCTGAGCTGCGACTGACCGACTTGTGGAGCGCCGCTCTGCATACACACACTCACGTGCACGCGCGCACACTCATTCACAAAGCAGGAACGCCTGCATGCTGGAATGTGCGCGTGGGCGCGTGGGAGGAGGGGGGCGGGGGGAGGAGGAGGAGGAAAACTCCTCCTGAGAAACCTTTGCTGCATTCAAGAACCATCGGGAATTTCAAGTTACTGTTGTAAAAAGAAAGTGGCACAGGGCGGATCAATACACGATTTCGATCAGTGAGCAGAGGTGGGCAAACGTTTTGGGTTTGATATTCAAAACTCGGATCATTTGTAGATGAAGTTAAAAAAAAAAAAAGTTCAAATGTGTTTGTAAAATTGTTCATTATTTTAAAAAATACTGTTTTCAATTAAAAAAAAAGTTGATTTGCGTATGTAAAATAGTTAATTCTTTTTTTTTTTTTTTGAAAAAGAAGCAAATTTTATCAATAAATGTAGTTATCATGGCGGGAGGGGGGGTCCAAGTAATTATCCATCCATCTTCAACACCGCTTCATTAGGGTCACGGGGTCATAGCGAGCCGAGCGCAGCTGACCAAAGAATAGAATAGTAAAAGATAAGTGGTACTGTGGTCAACTGGTTAGCACATCTGCCTCACACAGTTCAGAGGTCATTGGTTTGAAAACAGACTCTCTCCTTCCACTGTGGACTTTGCATCTGCTGCTGCTTGTGTGAGTTTTCTCCGTGTAGCCCGTTTTCCTCTCACATTCCCAAAACATGCATCTTAGGGTTCATTGAAAACTTTGGAGTTGTCCAGATCTGCCCTGTGATTGGCTGGTGACCAGTCCAAGGTGTCGTCCTGCCTCACGTCTGTTGGTACTACTGAGGATAAGTTGAATGGAAAGTGCTGATACAACAAAAGTGGGGCACAATTGCAAATACAAAAATTGGACGATGAATATGATATTATTATATCATTATTTTATTTTCTGTAGAGGTCGAACAGCATCCTGAGTATCTTACAAAAGAGAGTACAGTACAACCCTCACATTGTTGTAAATATCATATTTCCATGCTATAGCAAGTAAAGCAATGACACTTTGCAACAATGTAATCTTGTAAATTTACTGTCCCCTCAAAATAACTCAACACGCTGCCATTATTGTCTGAAGTGCTGGCAAGAAAAAACGAGTATATCCCGACTACAATTGTGCAAGTTGCCCATGTGGGATTCATGTCACAAGTTCGTGGTGATCTACTACAGACTACAAAACCAATAACAACACTTTCTTCTTTTTTTTTGTGTCCCAGCTGTCTGGATGCCTTGTGTCTCCTTGCTGCCTCTTACAGGTCAGTCGTGGTACTACAACAGACAATCGATTGGTTCATCATCACCATGCATATGGAATGAAATCACCACGAAAGGCCCTGCTGATGAATGAAAAATGGTAATGAGGTGGAAAGCACAGCATTCCAAGGATACCTAGTGTATTACGACTCAGTTCCCCACCCTTCCTTCCTGCGGCTGAAGTGAAGAACAAAGCCAAGAACTTAAGATTGTTCAAATGGAGCAACAATAATTGGTGAAATTACTTATCTGTGCGTAAACAAGGGTTATCAACGCTTCAGATGCTATGAGCTGATTTTATCAATATTGTGGTTAGCTAGAGAAGTGGTCAAAGTGGATTGTTTGGGGTCAAAACACAACAGTTGTTTGTTCATTATCAGATGCGAGGGCTGATTTATGTTGTTTGTAGTCATGTTTGTGCCTTTCAGTCCCTCTCAAAAGCTTGCCTGCTCACGTTGGCCTCAAATGGGACTGCAAAAAAAAAGATGCCAGCGACAGGGATAGAAAAACAAACATCAAATGCTCGCCAACTAGATGGCAGAAGATACAGTTCATAACAGAAACGGGTCACGATATGCTCGGAGACTCACAAGTGATAGCAATTTTTTTTTAAATGGAGACAGAATCCACATTATTTCAGGATGAATACTTTTTGTGATTATTTTTGTTTGGTGGTGCGCCGTGAGATTTTGTGAAATACCTGCTTGGGCTTGATAAAGATGGGAAACACTGCGTTAGCATACACCAGCAACAAAATCTTCACAAAAGACGGAATTAACAGCTCAAAATAGCAGTGAGTGTTAGCACAAAACCTTCAGATGTCTGCTCAAAAGCAACAAATTGGCAGAAAAAGCCCAATAGAACATCTGAACTTTAATTGGGGGTAATCAGACGTGCTGTAAATGGTGAGATGAGTCTCATTTAACAGGAATGTAAATATGATTGCTTAGTTCTGAACAGCCACATCTCAGTGATAAGGTGTGCACACTTTTGCAACCACATTATTTCAACTGCTTGTTTCTTACTCCCACTCTCATAGGAAATAATAATAATAATAATAATAAAACTGCTTTGTAGTGGTTGCCTGTTGGTGGGAAAAGTACCCAAATGATTTATCTTCGTCTCAGGCTTTTGAACAGGCCGTGTAGAATTGTTTCTTTTGATAGAATTGCTTCCTTGAATTGTGTCCACTATAATTTAATATTAAAAAATGCAGAGAGATTTATATTTAATCCCAACTGCGTGCTTTGTACAGTATTCCTCTAAAATGGCGAGGACAGGAAGGAACAATAGTTGGATTTATGCCTGCACAACTGTTTGCCACCGTGAAAGGATCCAGCGGCGGGAGACGGAGCTTTCTTTTGCCCGTCGCCACAATCAGAGTGACAGGCGCAAAGAAATTGATTCATACCAGCATAATGGACGCTCTCAATAGCAGCTGGCCCACTAATAGCCTGTCATCATTTACAGGAGATATCCCCGAAAGGCGTGGAGCGAAAAGGCATCATCTCGTGACCCAGTCGCAGGAGGGAACGTGGGAGCGATGGGCAACCGCTGTCCGAGTTTGCAAAGCACTTAAATCCAAATTGTTGTTGGCAATTGAGACCTGTCGTCTGTTCTCGCAGCGGTCTAAGCAAAATTGAAGATAATCATAACAAAACTACAATCTTATCAATAATGAGGGCCGATAAATGATGTTTTGTTTGTTTAATCGGTAAACTCAAATAATTCAGGAAATCAATTGTGCAACATACGAATTTGTAGGAGCCATTTTCTTTGGCGCAATGCTATCGCTAGCCAGCTAGCTAGTTAGCTAACCGCTTGTTATTGGAGGAGAAAGTGTTTTCTCATGCGGTTTTTTTTTTTTTTTATGATTTTGCTGCTTTTGTGAGGGTCTATAAGATATCTGTTTTGAAAGTAAGTAGGCTTACATACTGTCGCCGCGTGTCATGTTCTACGCGTTTAAATCCTCGCCAGAGAAAGATTAGCCTGACATATAGCCGGCAGAAACGAGTCACTTAACAGGGATTAGGATTAGTTACCTTGTTTCGTCTTAATAATTGCCACCTGGAGAACCTTACAATCAGGGTCATCTCACTTTTCACATGCTAGTAGTAACATTATTAGAAAATACAAAACCTGTTTTGTTTTT
This sequence comes from Syngnathus leptorhynchus, assembly GCF_054491065.1. Taxonomy (NCBI): domain Eukaryota; kingdom Metazoa; phylum Chordata; class Actinopteri; order Syngnathiformes; family Syngnathidae; genus Syngnathus; species Syngnathus leptorhynchus. The sequence continues at coordinate 24,234,206 of NC_141195.1, forward strand.
AAATATATAATAAATAATAATCGACTGGCAGTGCGAAGAAGGTATTCTGTTGAAGACGCTAACTAATCTTCACTTCCAAGCCAAACAAAAGATGAATGTTGGAATGGAATGTTGCAGATTAGCTGTTAACATTTCAGACATAAACAATTGTATCATTTATTTGCTGGCACCCATTCAATAAAGCTGATAAAAAATGTTTAGGCAAACCCACACATATAATCACGGACTGTCGATACAAGCCAAATTAACAGTTTGGTCTGTGAGGCGGCGTGATAACGGAAATCAAATTTTTCGGTCAGAGCTAACTGTTGCATTAACCAAAAATAGTATTTAACGTTTCCTTTAATAGCAAAAAAAATAGAAAAAGGGTGTGAAAAGTGTCATAAAAGTGTGGGGGGTACAACATCCACGAATAAAATAAATAAAATAGTAAGAAAGATTTCTTCCAGTTCAGAAGAAAAATAGTGTGATTGATGATTACTGCTTTTTGCCAAGGTCCAGTTTTTGAAGCACAACACACTAACGATCCTAATAAAATGAACACTCCTTTGATGATTGCCAGCCTAGAACAGATTGCTCATGTTTTGGTTCTAAATGTCAAGATCTGCTCAGTGCAGGGACGGATTTTTGATAAGTGGAGATTTGCAGATTTTCAAAATAAAGTACAGGGTGTCTCACTTTTTGCCCATTGCTCATCAGTTGACAAATTCTTGCCTGGCAAAAATGTTTTAAAAATCTGACCCTGAATAAACCTCAGTGCCACTTTTGATAAACTTGATGGCCTTCAACAAACGCCTGATTCACTGTGCAAGAATTCCCAACCAACTTTGTCATATGTGTCGACAAGCCAAGGGCAAGGAAATGGCTTGCTTTCAAAAATTGGCAAATGGAGGCGAAAAGCTGTAAATGCTAATGATGACAATCATCCCTAAAATGAAAAAAATAAAATAAAAATAAGTTTATAGTGACTTTTGGGACATCTGCCTCCACTGCTGTGTTTACTCACCCTTGCTGCAATAATTACAATACAGTGTGGCATTGATTCCACACACACACACACACACACACACACACACACACACACACACACACACACACACACACCTGTGACGCTAACTGCGGGAAAGTAGGTGAACCTCCTCAGGCAGGGGCAACATTTTATAGCCGCATTCACCCCCCCCGTCTTACCTCCCCCTTCACATGTGCCCCTCTTAAGTCTCCAGTTTCACAAAGCCCCTCACCCCAAAGCACAGAACCCCCTAAATTCCCCGGAAACCCCCACACCACACTCGTCACCTCCACTCACAGTTTTGCCTCACGAGCAGAATATAGTTAGTTATTCTAGTGCGTTTTCTGACTAAATACTAAATATGACTACATTGAAAACTCAATTGAACTCACTAGAAGCAGTGTCGGCAACTTTCATCAATTGGGAGACAAATGCTGGACAAGTCATTGGCTGACACAAGGAACAGGCCTGCCCAGAAAAGAACTAAGAATAGACTTGACGTGACCAAACACGAAACAAAAACAAGTCAAAATGAGGTTGCTGAAACACAGGCCATGACTTTGGCAGTCACTCAATTTTCCAGACGTATGACATTTGCGAATCTTTTTTTCAAAGCCTGTGCACTCAGTCAAGGTTGTATGATGACATGACTTATTTAACAATGGTTGTGTCATCAAATGTGCGTGACCTCGGAGTTATCGCCGGATAATACATTCCGGGACCTTACAAGAATTTTAGAGTGCCTCATTCAAAGCAAAGAATAAAAAAAGCAAATATGCAAACGGTATACCGTGTCTTGCTCAAGGGCACCTTGAGCGTGCTCAGAAGCACATTCCCACATTTTCTCCTGCACTTTGCCCCGCTCAGGTCTGCTTTCCGGATGAGGAGGGAAAGGGAGGGGTGGGAGGTCTTTGATAGGCTCCATTTGAATGAAACGATAAGACGTGGTGCCCTGGGGGGGGGCCCGTATGTGCGTGATCCCACCTGGTACGCCTGTTGAATATGTATTGTTCTTTGTAGTGCAGCACTAAGTGCTAATGCAGGATGTAAAATGAGAACTAAGGTGGGTTGGGGTTGCTGGTTTCACGGTGTGTGTGTGTGTGTGTGTGTGTGGGGGGGGGGGGCATTAAAGCACAGGTGTAAGGCAACTGCGGCAGCACAGTGTAAACAGCCGGGCAAATGTTGTTACACACACACACATAGAGAAGCTGATCATCTGTTAGTATGATTAGCCCTCACTTGCACCCCGGTGAGGCGACACCCCGGCCTCATATTGTGTAGCGTGACCTCCCGCGGTGAACGCCAATGCAATCGTAATCGGAAGGATTTCCACAAAACAATCGACGCTGGCTGGATGCGACGTCGGCGACACGATGGGAGGGTGAATTGCTTGGTGGGCACTAGAATTTTATTGAAGGAATCTATTCAAGTGGATTTAATGGGATAGCTTAACCTTTAACTAAAGTGGTTGGTTATTAAAGATATCACCAAAACTGGATGTACGTGACAAAATATTATTCATCTAAAAAACCTAATGAGCTAATATTTGTATATATCCCTTGCATGATTTAATTTTGCTTTCTTGACCAGTTATCACAGATAGGAGTCCTTTTTAACGGCAGTATGAGTTAAGATTTATTTTATTTTTTTATTGTAATTGTATGAATTACAGCATTTTGTGTGGGAGTGAGCGAACGCTCTGTATATTTAGCTACTAAACGAGTGAGTCAAACGAGAAAGCATTCCTACGTGCTCTCGTTTGGATTTGAAGCTAAAGTCATAGTGTGTGATGAATGTTTACTTTCTCTCCCATGTATGCATATTTTTTTGAAATCAAACCCAAATAAATCCGCAGACATTTTCATTGTTTCCGTGTCGTGCTTACTGCGATCCACAAATCAATGGACATTCTTCCACTTGTAAGCTGCGGAGGAGTGTTCCTTAAAAGCCTCGTTTTCTTGACATTTGACAAATATCAACCAACCACACAAGGCAAGCCATGTCTGTTTTGACTTAAGAATGGTTAACCCGGAGCCTCTGTTAGCATTTGCTGTGGAAGAATAGATGTGTGTGAGTCATTCGACATTTACTTTACATTTTTTGGTTCCCGTTCAAGATTGGAAATGTACAAACATGCTTGATATGTCACATTAGTGGAATCTCACTTTGCTCAAAAACACTTTGTTGAAATTTGAACAATTTCCCACACAATTAGCTGATGAAATACAACAAATAATGATACAAAAGTCATTAGTGACATTATTTTACTGCATCATTGATTTAACATGACAAATTAACCAATTATTGAATAAAATAAAAAAACGGCATTTTTTAAATTTTATTATTATTTTGTCTTCGGGATTAAGAATAATAAATCAAGAATTCATGCTCTTTTTTTTATTTATTTCATTCTAAATATCATGGTCACAATGTGAGGGTTAATTGTTGTTTGTCTTTATGTCCCACTTAATTGCCCAGTCCAAGGTGTATCCCAAAATTCACCTGGGATACACTTCAGCTCACTAAAGTGCTATTAAAAGTTAAAATGGACAGATGGGAAAAAAAACAAATCGATGAAAGACGCCGCATTTGAGAATAGCAACAGCAGCTAGCCACATAGCTACAAAGCGGCTAATATCAACACAGCCTGAACTTCACGTTCTTTATGAGGCAACTTTTTCCACTCTCAAAAGTGTTTGAGGCCTTTGAAAAAGTGTGAGACATTCAAAGGCATCCTCCCAGTGTGCATCTTCATCCAAAATCAAGCCCATTCACTACACCCTGCTTATCTCAACATTATCTCAGCATTCCGATGCCCTCGACTGGAACGTGCTCATATTCTCAGACGACGTGTGTGTGTGTGTGTGTTTGGAGATGCAGGTCAAAAAGAGGAGTGGCAGATGTTCCCATTTGCTCAGCCAAGTAGAATGAGCTTCTCCTCAAGGCGCATCCGTGCTTTCCTCCTTCCGTATCAAGTGACCGCCGCTCCAAAGGCCTTTGTGGACGTTTAAGGAAGCACGGCGGAAGGAGCCAGAAGAAGTGACTCTTGGGCTAAAGTCAACATGGAGGAGGGAGGGGAGGGGTGCGGAGGCGGAGGCGGGGGTGCTACCGAGAGCCCCCTTCGACGACCACCTGTTGATTCAGTTCCACGTGACCCCACTGGGTTGGAGTGGGATCAGATAGGACAACCAAAGGGAGGAAATAGAGATGTGTTTTGCTAAGTGGAGGTGTGGGAACATGAGCTTCATCAGTTTTTTTTTTTTTGCTCACACACTACTGAAACACACTAGCGAAGCTTCGTTTTGTTTTCATGAGCTACTGAAATGCTCGCACATATTACGAAAAAAGTCCCCACCCCGCCTGTGAGTGAAAGATTAGAAAATGAGAACAATTAGCTCTGACCTGCTGCTGCTGCTGCTGCTGCTGCTGCTGGCGAAGAAGTTGAGGCCCAGCTGTTCCTTTGCACGTGCGAGAGGACTGCGATCGCTTGTTAAGTCCTTCATCGAAAAAACTCTTTCTCTCAGGCTGGATAGCTGATAAGTGAAAAGAAACTGTCATTACCGGCAATATTGACAAGCAAGCTGATTTAACATTTGCTGGCATGTCCCTTGATGGAATTTGTCTTATTAGCGTCTTTGTCACCAAATCATGAGTGTATGCTAAGCTACATGATCACACCATTGGGATTGAGTGGAAGATGACAGTTCTAATGTAGAGTTTTGAATATTATTGAAGGTTTTGAAAGAGAGCTTGTGGTTTTGCTTGGACTTCCCTTCAGTCAGGTCTGGGACTTATTGAGATGTCAATCAATGCAAAAACTTTTGACAGTTTAACCGGACTTTCGGTCAGTCAGCAGCCAGCATCTGCTTGTCGTTAGCGGCTGTGCACCTTTAACGGGTTCTGCACATTGACCTACACGTTACAATTAATGAAGTCTCTACGGACCTCACACTTGAGGAGGGGGGGCTCCTAAAAATGCATTTTACTACATATGAAGCCCTCTTGTTTTTCGTAAATCTGGAGCGGCATAACTACACGTAGGCGAGTCAGAGCCCGTGTTGATCATGTTGGCCTGAAAAAGGGAGGTCTGCGCCGTCATGGAAGTGATCAGAGCTGACTACAATCATGTGTAAATCTGGTGATATATGCAAGTCATGCGATTGTGTAAGTCACATTAGTCAGATGTCCTGAGGAGGTCATGTGATAAGATATGTAAAAAAAATAAAAGTCAGCATTCATGTTACCGTGTGTGTGCTTAGTTTTGCTGCAAACATCTTGTTTGTTGTCCAGCACCCTAAAACACAAACAATGCAGACGAGTACTGATCAGTCCCAATTGTCCTTAGCCCATCTTTGTTTTCTTACAATTCCTTGATTCCGCTTTTGGATTTTCCAACCCCCCCCCCCCCCACAAAATTCCAACCTATCATTTCCTGTGTGGGAGCGAGGGCCGCTCGGGCGCTGAGCAGGCAGAGCACACGACATAATGGCTCTTTGTACACCACCAGCGCCGCCTCCGAGTGAGTAAGGCACATACATAGGGACTGTTTTCAAACGCCAGCCCAAGTCTCAGTCATTCACGTTGGCCCACAGGCTGGCTTGCGGAGAGGGGGGAAGTGGCCAAATCTAAAATAGATAGATGGCAAGAAAGATGTAAACACACAGGCTTGTCTCTTATTTTCCCCTGAAAAGTGAACATGCATGCAAAAAAAAAAGTTTCGCCGAGCCACATCATGACCCAGAGCTTCCTGTACTATCCCGACATAGTAATAAAATTAAATGCACATGACGGTAAAGAAAAAAAACAAAAAAAAACGATTTGTGTCGCTATGAGTACAAAGTTATGCTAGGCTTTTGTAAATGTTCTACTTTGTCTATTTATCTACATGACCTTTGATTGCGTGTACGACTTGACGTGATCTAACACATTCAGTACTTTCGACAACTCGTGTTAAAACATAGCAGCGGCCTGTTTAAAACTTTCTGAAGAAAATGGCACGACGTCATTTACGTCTAATGACCATTCCTGGGCAATCATCTGTTTAAAACAGCTTGGAATTAAAAAAAAAATCTAACTGTGCTTATATTAAATTGCTTCAGGATCAAGAATTACAATACACTAAACATCTTATTTATTTATTTATTTATTTATTTATTTATTTATCTAATTATCTATTCATTTATTCATTCATTCATTCATTCATTTATAACTCAGACACTGGATTTCGAGTGTTTTCCCTGAATATTCATTCTTGATGGGATTCTTACGTTCCGAAGAGGCCCCAAGAGCAATTGAGAAAATGAAAAGCACAGCATTAAATCACAACACAGCCCTTGAGGCACGTTTGCCTGATCCTCAACAAGTATTCAGCTTGACCCACAAATGAGGCTTAGACATTCAAGCTCACAACTTGGGGGATAAGAAAAAAAGAAATTGGTTAGAACACTAGCGTTAATGTTGCTGTTCTTAGGACATATAGACTATCGTCTCAACTCAAACCCAGAACCTGGCCTTCGATCTCCAAAGAAATATTACGTTCAATCACCGTACCAAAATAAAGCCTCTGTGTTCCTATGTATGGCACAGCATGGAATGTTGGGAACACAAACGAGAAAAAAAACACACCAAACAACAACATTCTTTCCCATTCTCTGCTAAAAGCAGATGTTTTTCCAAAATGTGAGTAGTCTCACTGGGAGGGGGGGGGGGGGGGGACGTGCAAATAAATATGGCCCTATGATGAGGACCTCTCATGAGTTGCACTCTGTCTCTGCTTCTTGTCAGCCTGCAAAAAAGGCATCAATTAACATTCCCAGCGGTGGCCTGCGAGGACACTAAATCACATAAGCAGTCCTATTCCTCTCTTCTTACTGAAGACACCACACTCCACGTGAAAAGCCATCACAGAGTGTCCATGTGGACGAACTCGAATGCTCCCGTTGCCAGTTTGCTTCCACAAGTCAAACGCTGATGAAATCAGAGAACATCTAAGTGGCAGTAGGAACACTAGTGTGTGTGTGTGTGTGTGTGTGTGTGTGTGTGTGTGTGTGTGTGTGTGTGTGTGTGTGTGTGTGTGTGTGTGTGTGTGTGTGTGTGTGTGTGTGTGTGTTCTGTCCCAGTATTTATTCTTACACAAGCAGTTTTTGCATTCAATATCTAGAATTCGTTAATGCAGTTTACCTGTTATTAACTAATATATATTCATCATAGTAACGAACGGATGAAGTCTTGGTGTAATTATGACTGTAATTTATGTTAGTTGCCTGTAAAGTCGTGTAAATGATGTGTCGACCGTAAAAAGGCCAGATGTTAAAATTTAAGGCTCATGAGTAGGAAGAATTTTGGAAATTGTGCAACAGATCCGTGGACAGTTTGACGTCACTTTCAGTCGACAGTAGGGGGCGGTACTGCACAAAATATCCTTGTTCCATAAACGCAATATTAACCATTATGTTTAGATTGGACATGGTAAAATGTTTCCGACTGACTTTTTGGTTGAAAGGATTAGGTCAATATTGATCAATTGTGAATCCCTTTGAGCCTTTTGCCGATACAGGTAAACTTCACTTCCGCCTTTCACCTGGATGGACGGAAAACTTGGCTGAATTTAAGAGTTTAATTGACATATACAAGAATATGGTGACTAAAACCGTAAAGCCTTGTTGCTGTTGTTGAAAAACCAATCCAAAAGGAGGGTTGAGAGAATATAAGAAAACAAACACCTGCCGCCATTTTTTTAGGCAATTTACAAATCGTACGCAATTTAGTCACATAATTACTAATTGGATTATTTCACTAACCTGTGATTGGCCCGCTGCAAAGTACACATAGTTCAATTGATTTTCAAACGTCGTCTCACAAACTTCATATGGGGAGCTACTGACCTCTTTTGACCACTATGTGAACTGCAGCATTTTTTGGTCATTCTCGTCTGGGTGAAGCCTCGCTGACCTCTGGAAAGCGGAAGATACGTCACAATTAGCAATATGAATTTTTTTTTTTTTTTAAATATGGGAGGAAGCTGGGGTGAAACTCCACATTGGCCTGGGCAAAAATATACCAAAAAAAAAAAAATAGAGTCATGGACCATTTAATGATCTTCAGAAGTTAAACAACAAAATTATTTTACAGTTAAAAATGTCCTCATGGAGGAGCAGCAAAATACACCTAAATTAAGACAGTTTTGTATCAATCACTGTTTTTTTTTCTTCTTCTATTTTATCAAAACATGGTAAGTGCCTTCAACATAACAATGACAGTATTGAGCTTGCAGTCATCAAACAAGACTGACAAGCGTGATTTACTTTCAGCATCGGTTTCACACAAGAGTCCCTTTCCTCAGACAACAACGACACGGAGAAATATGAGCGGACACGGAGGACACATGGAATTATTTACAGCTTTGCTTTAGAAAGACAAATCCACAGGGGGACAGACGATAAACACATCCAATAGCGGCATGATGGCAAGTTCAAGTCACATTCGTTGCACATTCTGTCATGAGACAGCTTGGGGGCAGTTAAGGGACCAAATCAGCAGCGCACAAAAAAAAACAAAAACAAAAGTTGAAATAAAATTCCCAACATTTATCCACAAAAAGGAATAAAAATACAAAGTTATAGTATATTAAAATAGATTATGATTACCTCTTCTTTTGTTGAATGTAAAGCACAAAGTTTTGGCACAGAAATCAAATCAAATCAAAAAATGATTGGTGTATGACACCCTTTTGTCAAATGTCGGAAGAACACTGAAAACATTTGAGGATCCATCTGTAAAATAAAAATCATAATAAATTCACTTGGTCTCTCCACATTGCATCAGTCTTGAACTATGTATCATATTTACAGTTTCGCAATGGCCCACGAGGGATGCTGCAAACTAAATTAAGACTGTAAACTGTACAACTCTCAACTTGGAGCACGGAGCAAAAGCAGCGGACTAAAATGATTCTTGATGTCTGGGTTATACTCTAATATGAATCATTTTACACTCAAATCTGTACAGACTTCACATTTCTTTTTCTTATACATAGTGCAATGACTCCTCACGTCTCTCTTCAAAACAAAATCACAATCATTTGATGAAGAGGAATAAAAAGCAAGAATCTCCTTAAAGGCTGAGTCCGCAGCCTCCAAAAAAACATGGCAACATTGAAATATTCAAGCAGAAAATGCTCTTAGAAAAGTCCCGTACCTCAAAAGTAACATTTTTGGACTTCAACACCATTGAGTAAATTAAGGACTTGGTGAAGTGAACCAAAAACAAAACAAAACAAAACAACCTTTGCTTTAAATGCTTCATTGAGATTTTCATTACAAAATGAGGCAATTCCAGTTTGCAAAAAACAGCTGGTGTTGGCTTTGCTTTAGAAAAAAATCCATCAAACGGAGGCAATGACGATCATGAGGTGAGGTGAAATAGTGGAGATGCTGTTTAGAAGGTCTGGGGCCAAGCGGGACAGATGGCTCTCAGAGAAGTCACAAGGTGGGAAAATCTGCACCACGTAGGCGGGCTGCAAATAGAAACATGGACCATATTAGGAGGGAGAAATTCAAACAAATTTCAATGATTACCCAAGTAGATTGATTTTCTTTCTCAAACAGACCTGATTGGAACCAGGATTGGGCACATTGATGATGCCAGCTGCCTGCTTGGCTTGCAGGTACGTAATGAAGCCACTTTTCAAGGCTTGCGTTTGATTTAGGACATCATCTTGGTCTCGACCGCACGGCAGCGCCAGGAGTAGGCAGTAATCGTTCTCCACCTGTCATCGATGATATATGTACTGTCATTTTGATTCTCCCGGATATTTGAACCCAAAGGTACTTACAGTCATTCGTCGCGCCACACTGTCAAGCTGAGATACTTCCAGCCTCATCCTCTGAACTATGCGAAGAAGAGGTCCTCCTTCTAGCGGCGGCAGTGAGCACTGAGCCAATAAAGTGTTGCCGGAAACAAAGTGCAGCTGGACAGCGGCTTGCTCGTTCTTCAGGGCCAAAAGACCTTGCCACATGATGGGATATTTCTGTACAAAAAGAAAAAAATAAACATTTGATTTGCGTCTGAGGCCGGGAATTGAAAATGTTTATTTGAGCCTAAAATTCCATTACAAGTCTTAAAACAGAAAGTTTTTGCTCTTGAATTAAACAAACAAATCTGCTACTATTTTGTTAGCTAGGCTTTTTACTGCTGATTGAAAAATTTCTTCAAGCCTTTACTCTCAATCCAGCAGAAATACCGGAACAAACATTAGCACGCTAGCTTGAGCGAGGCTAACCCGTCTCTGCGACAAAATGAAAAGATCGCAAGAAATCAGTGACCTTGTACGTTGGTCTCAAGTCGCAACTGGGATTCTTTGATATTCGATTCAAGATTATGTTATGAAGGGATTTGAGTCTGTGTCACATTCTTTACTCCTTCCAAGACTGTGTGTGTAGAACCCCCACCGTCAAAAGCTGCACCATGTCACTCGAGCGCTGTCCCGAATGATCCGACTTGGCATCAGGCCGTGGCTGGAAGGAAGTTGACGTGGGTGCCGCAGGCAGAGGTGTCGTCAAGAAAGCTGGAGGGCATTTCTGTTGCGACTGATCCGACTTGTGATTCAAACCCAACGGCGTGGTCATAGGAGACTGGTATGAGGGAGAGACTCCCTCTCTTGGTATTCGAGAGATGTTAGAAGAGGTAGAATGGCGAAGGTGTGGACTCTCAGACTTGAGAGACTGAGGCATTTTACATAGGTGACCCAGTTCAGGTTCCGGGGGAATCTGGTAAGTCGGAGAAACAAATCAGTATGTATTAATGGATTCTTGTGGCGGTAGAGGATGTCAATAAAAGGATTTTATTTACCTGTGAAGATGTACTGCGTCCCGAAGAAGGATGTCCACTTAACTGGGGAGGAAAGACCCTTGAGTCGCGATAGACTGAAAATGGGGCCACACCTCCAGTATGAGCTAGTTGGATGCCATGAGAGTGAGGAGACACCATGATAGGGCTGGATGTGTGAACTGCCCTGATTCTGCTTTCACTACTTGGTGAATGGATCACCTGTCCTTCCAGTGCCTTGAAGGATTCTTTTCCTGAAAGTTCAGGGTTCTTCCTCACAGAGACGTTACCGGTTCCGTTCTCCGAGTTGTGGGTCAATCTTGTTTCCCCGGCGGCCTGCTCTCCCAGCTGTTGATGCGAGAGCATGCTCTGGTGCACGCCTCTGTACTGATCCAGATTGGTATGGAGCCCTCCGCGATCATTGTGAAGCAACACCACATCTGATTGAAGCTGCGGTAAGGAGGATCTACTAAGGGTTTGGTTGAAAGGTCTGTGCTCCTCGTCAGTTGCGCCGCTGACAGAACCACCACTGGACAACGATCCCTGGCTAGTTGAATGAGACTGCCTGATGATACTCGACTGAGCTATGCCCAAGTGTTGTACTGGCCCCGGCAGAGGAGAGGACAGAGAGCTACTTCGCCTTCCGTAGCTGATGGTAGACATCGGTGAAGCGTTCATCCTTGCTTCGTGCGTCATCGACTGAGGTTGGATGATGACTGAAGACTGTTCCGAGTGCGGGTGATGCATAGCGGCGTTGAAATTTGATCTGGAGGACAAGCCGTGAGGCATGACCACTGAGGTTCCTACCGGCGAATTACTAGCGGGACTGGCTTTGACGAGACGTGAAGGGGAGAGAACGGACGTTTGTGACGACTGGGAGTCTGGTTTTGGTTGAAGAGCAGCAGCGCGATCGGTCGGCGTGCCGGGATTGGAGCTTATGCAAGATCCAGACAATGAGGGGTGATGAGGACTCTTGATAGGACTGAGGTTAGACTGTTGAACTGATTTGGGGGGTGTTACGTCCATTCCCAGTCTCTTACCGTGCTGCTGTTGTATCACAGCTTGGTTGTACATTAAGACTTGAGGGGTTGACACAGGCTGTTGATACATCTTGACCACACTTCCTTGTGATGCAGTATGATATAAAACTTCGGGCTTGTCGCATTCACGACTTTCCTGCTTGGTGCTGGAAATGACAGGTTGAGAGTTATAAGATTGGCTGGTCAGGAGAACCCCTGTGTGCCCATAAGAAGATGGAGTTAAGGGTGCTTCAGAGCAAGGAAACTGGGACATAGGAATTATCGGGTCTTGCTTTGTCTGAGATTTAGGAAGAACTTGTTGAAAGTCTATGTCCCCAGCACTGGCTTGCGGAATTTGACTTATTTTGGCTCTCATTCTGTGAGGCCCTTCTGTTTTTTGACCTGAATAACTCAGGACGACAACACCTTCGGATGTATTTACTCTAAGACCGGGAACAGAATGCGAAGTGCTCTCGACAACAGAGCGTCCTCTGGTTTCATCTTCGGCAATATCGAGGCTATGATATTGCTGATTTTCATTCGAATTTGCTTTGAATTTTGGTTTGGCCAAAGAAGGACACGGGTTTCTGCCGCTAAGGGAAATCCGTGGTGTCTCATCTGTATCGTAAGGTATCGGAATGCGACTTATAACTGAGGTAACGGGAGATATTACAGTATGGTGGGCGTTCTCACATTTTTGTGGGGACTCTGCCAGTGGTTTACATTTGTGATGTATAGACTGAGGGCGTAAAGACAATTTATCTTCCACATGCCTTGGACCCATAGCAAACGAGGCATTTTCATTTTCTGGCGTCTGTAAATGATCTGACATAGTAGTGGTTACTATAGTGGTGGGAATAGAATTGCTGTTTGATGCAGATACATATTTTGGTTCCATTAGGATCTTTCTTAATGTACTGGAACTTGGATGGAGATCAGAGGCCTTCGTATCTGGAGGCAACGGGGGATTGATTGAAGAGGGTCCGAGCGAAGTCGATACGGGGACAGTAGACGTTACCACTGTTACATGACTCGGAGGGCTGACAAAGATTCGACTTTCTTCAGTTCTCTGAGGCCAGTTTGGCAAAAGTTTAGCAGGTCGTAATAAAGGTATACCAGACTGGGATACGAGTGGTACACGGGCGGCTGAAGGAGTGAGACTCGAGGGAGATGATTCTGTTGCTTGCAAATGTTTCTTCCCATTGGAGATGATTCTTGAATTTGAATGAAAAGCCGATTCTTTCGGTACAGGTTGTTCAACTTCTGGTTGTTCTGCCTCTTTGGGTGTGCCCAAAGTTGTAGAGCTTGTAACATCGTGCCTACAGGTAGCAACAGCAGTTACCACTGATCCCACTATGGTGGTCCCGGTTGTAATGACCGCTGCTTTGGAGTTTATAATTTCGGGATCCTCCGGGATCGATCCGGGTAGTTTGAAAGGGGAGGGCTCTGGACGGACGTCATTCTTCTTATTTATGGCACATTTACGACTTTTTGACTTTTTCTGAGGTTTGGGTTTAACTTTGGCTAATTTCTTGGGTGTATTGGTTACTTGGGAAACCTCAGTCATCTTAGATTCTGTTCCTAGACCCTTTGGACTTGATATCAAAACACCATCATCTGAATCTGCAGTATTGACCGCAGTGTTCACCGTTTCAGATGCCATGTTCTCATTGGTGGTAACGGACACCAACGAATCAGGAGTCGGAATAAGAGCGCCGAAAGCGGGAGTAGCGGCGAATCCTTCCGGATCTGCACACGCATCTTCAGCTGTGATGGAATCAATAGCGGCTGCAAGTTCCGTTTCACTTGATGGGTTAGCCCGCTTTTCCTCTTCGACCTCAGTTTGCGAGTGTGACGCTACAGGAGGTAATGTGGGCGCTTGGCCTGTAGGTGGCTCCTTATACGACCGAGGATGTTGCTCTGTAAGTTTGGCGATATGTTCGACTGCCTGCTCGAGTTCCATTTGATGTGCGAGAAGAACCGCAGCTGGGTGCACAGGAATCTGTGGCTCAGATCCAACATCTTCATTTTTCACATCAAGTGCCTTTGATTCTTTGGGAGGGCATATTGATATTGATTCTTCCGCCCTAACTAGAGTCTTGGTTTTCTTTATGCTGACTGGAAATGACTCCGGGTCATTTCTTTCAGAACGAAGCAAACCTTTTACGTCATCGACACTTACGCGGATTTCGAGATTTCTCAAGGTGTGGGACTTATCTTCAGTGAAATTCTTGGTGTTTCGCTTGAACCTTTGTTTTTTCATTTTGACACTCTCTTCAGCCACTTTGCTCTGTGGAAGATTCTCAAAATCCCCATCAATCGATGGAAGTGCGGTGTCTTGTTCCTTTCTGTGTATTTGCGAGTTTGTGTCTGATAACTTTGCACTTAGGTCCGAATCAGCTTTGGATTTTAGCTCTGATTCATCACAACTTGCCATGTCTATGAGTTCAAATTGAACTCGAGTGTCCTCAGACTGTTTGTCGAGTCTGCTTCCTTTTTTATCCACTGGTGTTGCTACCGTCGGAGGTGTTTGCTGCACCTTTCTAGCCGAGCGCCATTCCTCCGATGATTTTATAACTTCCACTGGGGTCGAGGTATCTCCGACCTCCGAGTTAACATCCGTTGTTTTCGGAACGTCCCCTTTTGGTGGCAATACGTGATCAACTCGTTTGATACCTCGTTTTGGCGGGCGCCCTCGTCTGGGGTTGGTCGATGGAATTTGAACATCTTGCTGAACGAGTTCTTTATCTGTCGCACGTTTGCGCATCGTTCGTGATGGCTCCACCGGCTCTTTGCCAGACTGCTCTCCTTCACGTTTAGTGGCGTAGACTGATCGGACGTTCCTTCGACGTGTTCTACGATGAACCAAACCAGACTCAAGGTCCTGTTCAGAATTTGATGCATGAATTGATTCCATTGTGCACTCCGACGATTCTTTCGGCGCATCTGCTGGTGGAGAGGAGCCCCTTTTGAGTTTTTCTTTATCAATACGCTCACTTTTTCGCGTTGCGGGTTTATCTTTCGCATTTTTCGTAGCCTGCGAAGCACGTAATATCGTGTGTGGCTTTGTTTTTTTATTCTTAGGTTGTCTTCGGTTAGGTACTGGCTTATTTTCAATTTGTAGCTCTGGCATACATATTTCATGGACAATCTCTGGTCTCTTAGAATCCTCCAAATGATGTATTTTCTGAATTTGTGCCTTGCAGTCGCGTTCATCTTTTACCTTTGTGTATTCAGAACATGTGAGCTCTGGATTCTTCTGTTCTAAACTAACCCCAGAACTCGATGGAGCCTCATCTTCTACGGGACAGTTGTGCTCTAATGGCAAATTGTCATCAATTTCTGCTTTGGGCTCATGAAGCACTATTTTCGCTTCCACTTCATTTTCTATGTCTGAGAGTAAAGGTGGAGGGCTTTTATTTGGTTTAGGGGTGGAAGGTTTCAGGTCTTTCAAAAGAGGAGGCGAGGGAGAGACCTCACGATATGTCTCCACACTGTCCCCTTGTTTAGCTGACACTCGTTTATCTACGGGCAGTGATAAAATATTTTCTCTTTCGGGTGACGACATTTCTTTTAGGCATGGAGCGACTGAGGTAGCAGATATGGTCGAACGGGGACTGACAGATTTTTCATCAACCTTCAATCGCGTGGTAGCCATTTCGTCAGACAGTTCATCGTCACAACCCGGCACGTAATTGTGTTTGATTTCCACCACAACTGAATCCATCTCAGGATCGAGCGAACAAACGTCTTTGTCTTTTTGTTGCTGTAGCTCCAAAAAACGACTGTGGAATAGGACGATAGGCTCTGTTGGGACATCGCTATCTTCACATTCTGGCTGTCCTTCTGGATCACTTGGCTGAGTAAGATTTCGGTCAACTGCTATTTCAGAATGCTGGTCTTTACGTTCAAGGTGCTGCAAACGGCGAGAATCCTGTTCAAAGATTGAGCTATGAAGGAAACGGGAGGCAAACAGTTCCTGGCGTTCTTGGTCGTGAGCTTTAAGATCCTCTTTTTTGCTGTGCAGATTTTCAGCAGAGTTGGTGCGAATCTTCTTCTTCTTCATATACCAAGAAGGAATTGGTCGGGGGGCTAGTTCGACCTTGTTTTTATCTGTGCAGCTGTGCGGGCTCGGGAAGCAAGACGGAAGAAAGGACCAGTTGTCTTCCCGGGAAGAGTAAAGCGTCTTTGCTCTTTCGAGAAGTGCTTTCGTATCGGGGGTTATGGTTTTGTCCAGAGCGAACGAGTAAAATTTATTCTTTTCCAACGAGCCACCGAGTTTCAGATCTGTCATCCTCTCGTCGTGTTCCCGGAGGATATAAGACAAGGAACTACTGGGCTTGTGAGAGATGTGTTTTTTGTCGCCATCATCATCAGAATCAGATTGTACTTCTCCTGGTTCCAAATCCTGGCCTTGACATTTACTTTCACGTTGGAAAGTCAATTCCATTTTTGGAGAATCCGAGGAAAGCCTTCCTAGCCAACTGCACGTAAATTCTTCATTGCCTACGAGAAATGACGGCTTGAGCTTTTCCTGCTCACTTTCAGGTGTTTGCAAATGTCTCGGTTTCAGGTCCGTATTACTTTTCAATGACTGTGCGTGTGGAAAGCGTTCTTTTGCCAGAGGTGATTTTGTTACTGTGTTTACGGCCGACGTGGAAATATGGGCGGTTTCCTCTTCCTTTAAAGAAACTGTCGAGGGTGTTACATGGTGAAAAATAGAATCATTCAATTTTGGACAAGTTACAAACTTTTGCTCTCTTTTGGAGTTGATATCCATTTTGTTTCTTTTACATAAAGAGATGTCATCGTTGTTTATGTCCTGGTTTGGTTTTTTAACGTCGTGCAAGGCAAAATCCATTCCAAAGTCTTGAGTTTCATCGCGAGGTGAGTTATCACACTTATCGCTCTTATCAAGATCACAAAGTTTGCCTCGCAACCATCGACTCTGTTCACTTTTGTGTTTTGGAAAGGTATTTGTCTGGACAAAGCGTACAAACGGTTCCTCATCTTCTGTCTCTCGACTTTGGTCCTTGTCACATAAAACCTCTTTCTGTTCTTTGCTTTCATTTTCAAAATCAAGGCTGCCATCACTTGATGTCTTTGTGAGGAGACTGGAGCTATTTTCACTTTTTGAGCCCACTAATGTTGCCTTTAGCAAGGAAGAGTCTAATTGCTCTGAAGATTCATCCGGCAGTGCTTGCTGGGATGTCAACTGAAGGCTTACGGAGTTGCTTTCAGAGTCCTGGCCCTCGTTTGGACTGTTAGGTGAAAATATCCGTACAGGTTTATCCTTGTTGTGCTCCCTTTTTTGTACATTTTTTATGAAAACATTCTTATGGAACTCAGAGTCCTTAGTATTCCAAGGTTTATGAAGAATAGATCGACCAAGATTGTCTTCACTCATTCTCCTCTGATGATCATTTTTGCCACAGTCTTCAAAACGTCTTTTTCTCGCGGCCAAGCGATCAAAATCCATCGAGACACCGCTGTCAAAAGCAATTTCAGATTTGCCATGTTTTTTGGATTTGATTTTGACATCCATATCAATATGTTCCACTAAATGATGCATGTTTTTATCTCTGGAGGCCTTTCCTTTTGATGACTCTGTGCGGAACAGAGGACTTTGGTCTGCTGAAGGTGATACCAGTCTAGGACTGTCATTCCCACCCCTTGTTATTTGTTTTTCATGTGTGATCACTTTTCCTTCTTCTTCTTTCACACGCGTTAACTGCACCACACAAGGCAGAAGATCCAACTTTCCTCGATTGGAGTTATCTTTCAGGATTTTACCGTTTTTACTTTGAAGGGAAGACTCTGGGCTGATGTCTCGATCAGGTACTGGCTCAGCGTTACATGTTTGGCTGATTGGTGAAGATACTTTGAGCTTCTTAAGTCGCTGTCTCTCAATTTTATCCTTATCTCCGCGATCGTTACGTCCGGCCCGTTTCTCCTTTTCCACCAAATGGAGCTTTTCGATTTCACAAACACCCTTGTCAAATTTATTCGTTTTATTATACCGTTCTGGCCGCAATTTTTCAAATCTGGGAGGGGAAACTGAACTGCAGCTGCCGCTTCTTTCAGAAGACGGGCAACATATTCGCCGGTCGGAGTCACTCGCTATCCTTTCGGAAATCGAAGAGGACGCTACGGGGGTCGGAGGGTGACGTGAGGCAACGAGACTTGGACTTTGGCTTTGCTCGATGGTTCTCCTCCCGTGGTCACGTCCGCGATCCGTCTCAAAGCGCTCCCTCTCCCTCTCACGTTCCCGTTGCAAATAACTGTATTTCCGAATATCCTGCTCGTAAGGATCGGCTCGGTATTCTCGATATTCCCGGGTGTCTTCGTAGTACGGCGTTTCATAGTAATCTCCTTGATACGGATCCCATTCGGCGTAGAACTCACGACTTCTGCTTGAGTATTTACGTCGAGGATCTTCCGTATACGTTCCTGGCGTGCGTACGTTTTCATAATACTGTCTCTCCACTTGAAACTCATATTGAGAACGTCGATCATCCCTGCCGAGACATGCGAATGAAAATACCGCAAATGACGAGGATTGTCCTCATTTGAGTTGAGGTAGGAATTATAGTAAGAAAGACAACAAACCTTCTTTCAGATAGAATGTCATAAAAATCTCTAATATCCTGTCCAGATGCTTGCATTGAACGATAGAAAGCCATTTGACTCTCCTGATTGGCAAAGTCCACCTGTTGGAAAAAAAGAACGATTTCAATTCATATGATGATTTTTTGTTTTTGTTTTTTTACAGATAATACCACAAATTGGAGAAGGCTTACCTTTATTTTCGAGCCCCCTATCTTCCATCCTTTTGTGTCTTTTACTGCGGCCTGAGCATATTCAATGTTGTTGTACAAGATAAGGGCCATTCCTTTCATTCTGTCAAATACAACCTGCAGAAGACAAAAGGGACCACATTATGAAATCCCCCCAAAAAGTCCAGTGACATACGTCCAACCTACCTTGACAACATGTCCGTAGCGACAGAAGTGTCGGGTAAGAAACTGTTCCGTCGTGTTTGATGCTAATCCGTCTAGCCAAACACAAGTTGTTGGCATACTCTTTCCAAAGCCCAGCTAGAAAATAAAAAGCCTTTTAAAAGATCCATATCCTTGACCTGCTGATCTATTTTCCTATGGAACTGTATTCTTACTTTAAGTCTGTTGTTTCCAAGGTACTCCCCATCCATCTTCTTTATGGCTTTGCACACACTTGCAATGTCACAGTATTGCAGAAAGGCATATTGTGGGGCTCCGTTCACTTTCTTGATGTCGATATCCTTCGTGGGGTGTTACCAAATAAAACAATCCCGTTAGTATGCATAGTCGTGTCAACCAAGCTGTTGAAAAAAAAAAATAAAAATAAGAAAAACATACAACAATCTCTCCAAAGCGTTGAAAGATGCTGAGAAGATCATGATATGTGGTGGTCTTTTCCAAGTTCCCAATGAATAACGTCCTGGTAGCCTTGGGATGAAACTCGTCTATCCTTTCGTCCAAGGGCCGGAATTCATTCTCGCTTTCAGTCTCTGGAAATGTTTATTTCTTGTTAGTTGTGGTATATTTCATCAAGAAATTGCACGATCGAGATCACAACATACCAGGACCGTTCCAGGCAGTGACATCAATTTGCATTCCAAAAAAAAGCTTCCCCTTTGATGCTCCCAGAGCTTTTTCTTGGTCTTCTTGCTGCCGGAAAAAGACAAGTCCATAGCGCTCCTCTGAAGCTCCGTGAATTTGTACAGATGTGACTTTTCCATGTTTTTTAAACTCATGAAACAAACCGTCTTTAAGACTTGTATCTGGAGTGAACAAAATGAACAAAGTGTACCTTTAAGTATATGGAGTGAGGGGGAAAAAAAAAGGTTTGGGATTGAACCGAATGGCAACAGCAACTCACCTGTAGAGCGTACAGGAAGATTTTGGACCTTGATGCCGAAGCTTTTACGTGGTTCCTCCTTGTCGAGGGATGATAACGGAAGTGCTGATGGTGCTGGAACGGCAGCTGACTGCACGGAGCGAGTCGGCGACTCATCACTTGAACTACTGCTGGAATCACTGGGATAAAAACAAAACGTCGTAGGAACATAGCCTTTGCTGAATTGTAAAATTAAAACCAATGTTTATTTGTTGCTGCCTGACGAAAATTGTCTTGTTTTACAGCAAACAATTTCATAAAAAACAAGTATTTCAAATCAAAAGCTTCTCACAATAAAGATTTTCCTCTAGCCAAGTTTCCTTCAAAGCAGGGGTTGTCCATCGGTGGTCCGCGGCCCTCTAGTGGTCTGTGGCGGTATTCCAAGTGGTCCGCGAAGTTGTTAATGGAAAATAATGACATTTTTATGATTTATTTTATTTTTATGAATTATTTTTATTACATTTGTTTATTTATTTGCCTCAATTTATTTTCCAGCTAATTTGGTGAATCATGTACCTATCCAAATTATGTCAAATGTATTCGAGATTCCCAAAATAGACTTACAGATGCAAATAAATATCCTGTATAGGTCTGTCCTCCTTCGATACAAAATAAAATAATATTTTGCCAAAGCAGTGGTTGCTTCTTGGTTATAATGTTGGTCCCTTGGACAAAACCAATTGAAAACCCCTGCTTCAAAGGACAATACTATTGATGTTTTTTTTTTTTTTTTCCCCTAATCGCATTCAAGGTACTTTTTCATGACTGGTCCAGCCAAAAGTAACTCAGATGCAAATAAAGGCATTGCAATATAACTACAGAAAAATATTTCACATGTCAACTGTGATGCATAAAAAAAAAAAAAAGATTCTCACATTTCTCTCAAGCACATTTACACAAAACAGACAGACTTAGAAAGAGCATATTTCCTCGATATAATTCATTGCCTCAAATTTCGTTTCATCGTATACAATGACAATAAGGGCGATTTGTCCGCTGCTCCCTCCCCCTGCAAACATATAAATACAAGCGTGTGCATGTTCTAAATCATGGCTGCCTCATTTTCCTCAAAGCATCCCTCCCTATGCCAGCCATCCTCTCACTGCTCCTTTATTTTTTATTTTTTTCTTCTTTCCTCCCCTCCCCTCCCTTTCTCCTTCTGCGCTCAGACACTCCCGGAAGTGCTACTGACTGACAGAGCTTGGCCTGTGGGAGTGGGCAGGCAGCCAGCACTGACTAGAAATTTCCAGTTTCAACTGGATCTCACGGTTGGTGGTGGGAGGGAGCATTACCACAGAGGTACGCAGTGAGAAAAAGATACAAGACCCGTCTCCTGAAAAAGGAAAAAAAAAAAAAAAAAACAATAGCACTACCTCATCTGACCACAGGTGTCACTCTAACCAATGTCCATAGAGGACCATCCAGTGTACAGTAATTCTCAAACCCTCATTTGAAATTCTACCGCAACCTTCCCCAAGGATATAGTAGTCCTAACTCGAGGACCACAATGGAAGATGGTATAAATTGTGTCTAGTCTATTTAGATTAGGACTCTTCCAACCAATTGCGATAAATTAATAACATTTGTTGATAATAATTTCAGATCTGCTTCATTATTCAAATGTCTTCAGTATGTCTGACCACAAAGGAGCTGTCACATCGTTACAACAGTGAACAGCGTCCTTACGTGGTGCAGACATGGCGGCAAATAAGCAGCATTTCCGACAAGTATCACCAAAAGAAAGGTGAGACGCTGAGCGAGAAGATTATTAGACGCTGCAGCCATGCGCACTGCTACGATATCATGAAATATATAGTCGTGAAACTGGAAGCGCTTTGCAGCAGAGTAATCAATTATGAATGGCAAATAAGCAACTAAATTATTAAGCGTGGAGACAAAAATGATACAACTGCTACACGGTAAGCATACACAACTGTTCTCATGATCAGAAATTGAATTCAAATTGAGCTAGAATTTGTTCATACAGAGTCCAACCACAAACAGCAAGGGAGAAGAAATATTCATTATAATTGAAAAATAATCGGGGGAGTGCAGATAGTATCGATATTGGTTCATAGCTGGGCTTATATCGGATACTTGCGACAGGAGCTGATACCAATACATCGAGCACGGTATGACTTATTTCTTTCCAATCAACACATAGTCGCTAAGCAAGGTTTCAGGGCAGCTTCCGACTTTATAGCAACACAGCTCCAGTTCCCAAAACAAGCGCTCCCTTTCAGCAAGCATTTTTCTCCTAAAAGCACACCCGAGCTTCTACCGAGAGCAGCAACTTGGACTCCATTGCTCTCTACATCCACCAACTTGGAGTTCTCCACGCTGTAAACAACAACCAAGTTTGGCTCTAAGACATAAAAACCCCAAAAAAGCGTCTCTCACCTGCCACTCGTGCTGCTGCTGGTGCTGCTGACCGAGTCTGAACTGGAGGAGCGGCTGCGAGAACCCGAGACGCTGTGGGAGCGCGGAGGTCGACCGGCCTGGCTTGCCAGCCTTTGAGGAGAAGGGTTTCGCGAATGCGCCGAATGCGGAGAGCGGCTGCGACTCCGTTGAAAGGACCGCTCGCTGCGCCGGGCCCGCTCCTCTCTGTAAAGGTCCCTGTGAACCACGCTGGCCAACGTAAAGGCCTCCCTGGTCCGAGATTCGTAACGAGGCTCCGGCGTCTCAAAGCGACACGGACTCCTGCTGTGGGAGCGGTAGAAGCTAACCCCGCTGGATGTCGAGCCCGCGCTCCCTCCTGCGGCGGCCCCTGCCGCGCCGCTTGTTCCGGGGTTACCGGCGACAGCGTTAACGATGCCGCCGACTCCGGCGGGCAAAGCCGTACCGCTTCCCATGGATGTGCCGGAAGCATTCCCAGATGAGCTAAGAGTTCTTTCTCTCGAATAATAGTCCGTGTCATAGTGCCGTTGGCGTTCAAAGCTGCTTCCTTGGCGTTCGTGGTGACCGTAAGCAGCGTGGTCGTACGGACGCTCACGATTTTCAGCGGCCCTGAGAAAAACAAAAACAAGAAGGGGAGAAAATTCAACATAATGTGATACCGCCAGACTAAGGCAACCTTATTTTTTAATTATTTTTCTTGGAAACCTCTCAAGGCTTTCTGGGATCACCTTTTTTGTTCGTTGTGCGGAACAGTTTGAGGTCAAGTCACGAAAATTGGTTAACAGACAGAAGCAAAAGGGATCAAAAGTAATACTAGAATTTTCGTAAATATTATTATAAGTTCATCTGCAGAAGGGCTGCAACTCATGACTACATCAAAATCGGATTATTTAGTCAATTAATTGAGGAATCGTCAGTTGTGAGGCTGAAATGACAAGAAGTTGGACAATTCCAAACAAGTCCTTAGATTAATTTGATCATCACTTGGCTCTCAATTAATCGATTAATCATTGATTGAACTTCTACCCTACAGGCTACCAATCCACATCATTCTTCCTAGCTCTGTTGGATCTAATCTTGTTTTTTTTTCAAGCATGACATTGATCAATGTATGGTTTTCTGTCTGTCAAAGCACTTGGACATACAAAAGATGTGGAATCTGATCTACTGAGCAGGCAGAGCCAAGCTTACATCTGGCAAATGTGCAAAGTTTATTTGTGGCTTCTGAGGTCATACACAAAAGTGGATTGTGTAATGTGAATTTAGACAAACTGTGACAGCTGCTTTTGCATCTTGAAACAATGCGTCTGAAAAGTCGCCGGGGCGAGGAGACAAAGGCAAAAGGACTCTTCTGCTCTTACAAACATTTTCAAAATGGCCAAAATAATCACATCGTTTTGACTGTCCAGCGATGTAATTTAGGAGCGCTTGAATTATGACTTGGAGTCATGCCAAAACATGAGAAACATCGTTATTTCCATCGCAGTTGGTGACATCATTGTCTGTTTTTTTTCGAATGTGTCAGCAGAATCACCCTAAAACAGTTGGACAGTTTTCAAAAACAGGAAATAACCTGTTTAAGTTATCCAATTTAAATTTACATAATGAATTTAAAAATCAAGTATGTGAAAATGATCCACAATGATAATATACCCATTTAATGGTCTCACTAAATTGTGGATTCAAACTCAATGCCAATACAGTGGCTAATGTTTGAATGCATTTCTGCTCTATGTATGGCAAAGTTATTTGAAAGTTTATTATTACCCTAACTGATTATTTGGACCCATTTCCCTTACTACGGACGCATCGACGCTAATTTGTGCTAGCTCGTTGGACATTATGTTGGCATGAGGCAAACACACTGGTTAGCATTTGGTTTGCTTGAACATTTTGATGTTTCGATAAAAAATCTTTTGTTGTGTCAGTAAACCTAAATTTCACCCCACACACACAGCTTCACACTCAAAAGGTCAAATGGAAGTCCACTTCTTAAAGACACAGACTTTAAATTTGCTAAGCTATTTTCAAAGTTTTATGCTAACAATTATATTTTTATTGTATCTACTATTGTGTTCAATTATGTGTTTAAAAGGTATTTTAATAAGATTAAATGTGTCCAAAAAGTTTAGAGGGAAAAAAAAAATAGTCTTAGTTATATGGTGGTCTCATTACAACCTGGATTTGTATCTACTGCGTGCGGTTCTGGACACCAGCAACAATAAACTGTATTTTAATGACAGGACTGAATTTCACTTTCCTTGCAATTCCGACTTTTGATTTTTGAAGATAATTGTTGAAAAGACTCAAGACCAATGCAATGCTGAGGCCGCTCTACATAAGCAATCACTTTGAAATCATTATTCAATACATACGCATTGCCCGTTATGTCACGAGAGCCAGTGTTCAGGTAAGGAAAAGTTGAGAATAAGGAGGGGGGGGGGGATAAAAGAAGGTAAGTTAAAGTATATTGAACAGCAGTGAGTGCGAAGATCAAAAAGTCAGCGGTGCAAACTACAGAGGGTTAGCGAGGACAGCTCAAATACACAGGCAGGGCAGGACATACCAACCTTTTGAGAAAGTAGTAACTTGACCTATATTTCCAAATACAATACAGGGAGATAATACTGTTTGCTCAAAAATGATGAGTGGAGGGTGGTTGTGGGGGAGAAAAAAAAAATGAAGCAACACGATTAATATGAAAAAAACGTAATCCTCGTCTTCAGGGTGGGAGACCTTAGAGGAACTGGAGTGAAAAATGGGGTCCAAGATCAGGAATGCTTGAATGAGTCCGTAAATCCATCCAGGCAATGTGTGATTTTCTTTCTTTTACTAAAAAAAATATCCAAGAGTCCATTTTTAACTATATTGCCACAGACTTCCCATTCTAGAAGTGTCACTTTGCAAATTCCCAAAAAAGGAGACATTAGTCCAATTCAGTCCATTCCGGTTTTACTTAAAAAATGCTGATCGATGGTAATCCGTCTTCTTGCAGTCATAAACTTGCGGTGAGGAGAAAACGGATTGTCATAAATTTGCTTGAGTTGTCTGTCCAAGCTTGTCTGCACGCAGTCCACGCACATTTGACCGTCTTTGTGCTTTCATCCAAGTCTGATAGTTCCAGAAGGTGGATGAATATTCCACTGGCACATTATCTCCAACAGACAGCAAAAAAATTGTCCATCATCAGTCCAGTTCAGGTGACTTGTGGCTCTTGTGATTTTTTTTCTTTTTGGTCTCCAAGACGTCTCAAATGGTAAAACCCTGATCTCAGACATAATCCCAAATAAAAAAATTGAAAAGGCGCCAAGAAAGCAACCTTTGTCAGGATAGAATTTCCTTCAGGTGTTAATCCAGCAGCGGGGGGGCGGGAGGAGGGGGGGGCACATATTTCCTGTGTAGGTTATCCGCATGACTCCAGTGTGAATAAATGGAAAATGAGACACATCCAAACAATGCCATCTCGTATTATACAT
Organism: Syngnathus leptorhynchus; assembly: GCF_054491065.1. Lineage (NCBI taxonomy): Eukaryota > Metazoa > Chordata > Actinopteri > Syngnathiformes > Syngnathidae > Syngnathus > Syngnathus leptorhynchus. Next base: position 24,259,870 of record NC_141195.1, read on the forward strand.
CGTGTGCTTGATTGTTTGACTATACGGGGGCGATAAACGGTAATATAATCCACCAGGCCAGCCATGTAACTCCAGATTAAGAGAAGAATCCCAGTCGCTCTTTAGCTCCCTGCATTTAGCCATCTTCAACATTCCTGGGAAAATGGACCATGTCCAATCTTTACCCTCCACAAACGATATATCCACCCGACAAAGTTGCTTTGATTTCTAAAAAGAATGGAGCTATTTATTTATCGACGACCTGACCGTGCGCACTCACATTAGGCGATACACAACCGGTTTATTTTTAATCACCCAATCAGGCACTGAAAAGGATAAATAACAAATAGATCGATTACAGTGCAGTAATTCTCCCTGTGTATTCATGTTTCTGTATTTTGTGCTCTTTCTGAAAAAAAAAAAATTGTATATCGGGGAGAAGTTGTAACTGGAATTAAGAAGCTGATTTTCAAAATAAAATCACCTATAAAAGCAATGTATGATGACTTTTTTAATAATGTTTTGGGATCACAGTTTGTGGTATAAATACTTGAAAGAATTCTATGGCAATTCTTCATTTTTTGGAGCACATCAATGACTCACTTTTTGTATGTCGGGAAGAAGCTTAGCCTGTGTTGTAACTGGAACTAAGAAGCGGATTTTCAAAATAAAATCATCTCTAAAAACAATGTATGATGACTTTTTTTTTTTTTCAATCTTTTGCAAATCACAGTTTGTAGTGGTCAAGTCATTGCCTCACGTGAGAACGCCTTTCGTCGGGAGAGATGACTTTAGTGGGAATCCCTATACGATTAAATCCCGAATATGCTGGAAAGACGCTTGGAGGTGAGCTGTTTACTAACAGAGCCCGCTTCGCCCTGTCGTCATAGAAACTGTGTCCACTTACCCGTCTAGTCTCCGTTCATAGCGTCCATCTCTGCTGTGGAGCGATGTGGGGGCGCCATACACGCCACTCCCTGCCGCCCGCGTGAACCCTGATACATCCCGGCCACGAGAGCCCAAGGACAGACTATCGTCCAGTCCCCGCGCGGCACTAGGAATGGTGCCCGGTTCATTGTAATCGGTGCGCAGGTCTCTGTCGCCCATCTTGTTGAGGGCATTGTGAGCCTTCTGAGCACTTTTGATGTCCACAAAATCCACAAATGCCGCAACTCCACCCTCTGAACCCCGTTTAGGTAGGACTTTGACACTCTCCACACGTCCATATCTGTAGGGAGGGGGAAAAAAACGGATGAGCCAAGTGCAAAGAATATCAATCGATTACACACATTGAAAAATTATCTCACGGATTGTCAGAATTTATGTGTGAATAAATGGGATTTAATGGAAAAGCCACAGTCAGCATTGATTCTCGTGCACAATTTTCCCACGAAGGGGTTCAGTTTTTAATGTGATGCTTTTTTTAAGCATTTCCATTATTTATTTCAAACTTTCAACCTGAACTGCATCGATTTTCAATAATCCCTTTGTTAGGGTGATGGTCGATTTTTTTATTTTATTTTAGAATTTTAAGCATGAGAAGCCCTTGATTATGTAAAAGGTTCTATACAATTGCAGTTTCAGGCGAGTCCAACCTGTGCTGAAATTCTGGGGGGTGCTAAATGCAAGAAAAAAAAAACTATGTGGAAAGATTTTGTGTTGACTTCATGGTATGAAAATAACTGGAGTTTGTTCAGGAAATTTCCTTTCAGGATTTAACTCTGAAGAAACGATAATGGAGATGAAGGCGAGATGGGGGTGTAGGGCATCTAATATACAATTGCTGCATTTGCGCATTCAAATTAGGACCACCAAAAATTAACGACAGCGTTGTGGAGAATGACTACATAAATCCAACGTGCATGAAAAAAATGTGTGTGTGTGCATGAAAAGACTTTTTTTTTTTTTTTTTTAATGAAGTCTACAAGACTTCAGGTTACACTACCATCGGTAGCGCCTCAAAAAAATGGTGATGTGCACATTCCCAAACAACGCCGAGCTTCCGACGCCATTTTATCCACTTGCTCACTCATCCTGCCTTCCCCCATCACATCACATCACATCTCTCTCTCTCACGCGCGCGCGCGCGGGTGGGCGCGCACACACACTCACCTGCGCGCACGCTGCCTTCCTCGGCTCGCTTACAGTTGAACCTCTGCAGCCGCGGAGGGAGGCAGCTTCCTCCTGCGCCATTGTCACAACGAGCACGACGCACGTCAAATCACACGCACGCTCGTAAAGCCTTGGATTTTTATTATTTTTTTATTTTTTGCTTGCATTAACTGAGCACTTGGGCGACGGACGCCTTTGGCAATTATGAGGTGTGCGTGAATTGGACTTATATGGCGACGCTCACGACGGACTGAGAAACGTAGCCGCATATGTGATGGTTTAAGCAGTCTGGCGTTTGGGGGTGGGGGCATGGGGAGGTGGGGGGGGGGGGGGGGGGGCTCATATGGACGCAGCTGCGAGGTGGGCTGTGATTTCCTTGACAGCTTGCGAACGAGCGCACGACAATTCAGATTTCCTGGAGATGCATTTGGAACAAATACATAAAATTTGACACCAGCAACAAAAGCCACGATGATAACCACCGTGGGTGTGTGTGTGTGTGTGTGTGTGTGTCTGTTTGGGAGTCGCAACGCTTCTCCTTGCTGCAGTGCAATCAAATCCAGCGTGCAAGAAAAAAAAAAAAAACGTACAAAATTTCATTTCACCTGTGCGACTTCTACCACATATGCCTAACCTGTGTTGCTTGTGTTTAAAAAATTGACACCATCGAATCATTGAATGAGCATTTTCAGCGACGTTTCAACGTAGCGTTCATACAAAGAAGTTGTTTTCCCCTCTTTTGTGACAGGTGGACTATGAAAATTGTCAGACTCTCGACATGCACATGCAAGCAAATGATTCGAACATGAAGATGATGGTGATGATGATTCGATGGGGATCTGACAGTACCGATGCGAGAAAAAAAAAGGAAAACCGTTTTTTTTTTTCTTCCTACTCACCGCTTAAAATGCTCGATGATTTTCTCCTCTCGCACATTTTCGGGTAAATTTCCCACCCATAAATGTCTGGTTTCTCGAACCATGCTGCGCACTACTGCTGCTGCTGCTGCTGTTGCTGCTGCTGCTGCTGCTTCTGCTGCTGATGTTGCTGCTGCTGCTGTTGCCGCTGCTGCTGCTGCTGCTGCGCGACCATACAGATCTCTCTTGCTATGTCAGTAAACAGGAGAAGAGGGGTGCAATGTCAATGCCTCTGACTCCTCGTTGAGCCCTGATGTAAACCATTTGGGTGGCTGTCCCCTGCCTTGCATTCTCGCTTTTTACACTGCACTGTTTAAACCGCGACCTTGCACCTTGCAAACGCGCTGCGGTCGTTTCCGTGACGAGGTGGGGGGGGGGGAGGCGAAGGGGGAGTGGGGGCGTCTGTGGCACCACGCGACTGGCGAGAGAAACGAGCGTGGGGTTTCCTAAAAAGAAACAGCGCAAATTTTTTGGTTTGTAACGAGACGCGCACCGCGCAGGCGTGGCTTTGTGTGTGCGTGTGTGAACTACCCCCCCCCCCCAAACTCTTTCTCCCGTCGAGATCTCACGCAAGTGCGCATGCGTAAGAATAGCCGCCACTCCTCCTCCTGATGCTGCTGCTAGAATAAATTTTACTTTCAGGAGGATCTCATCATTACAGCGATTTGATACACCAATACAAAGAGAATCTTGCACGATAAATTAGGATTCTCACCTGGTTTCTAAATGATCACCAATCATCAATATTGGATCAATACACGACTAATGGTCATTTATTTTGGGCGAAATATTCATCAAATAAAAATCAAAGGATTCTGAAGCTCACTTCTGGTCGCCCAGAGATATTCTTTTCCTTCACGTTCAAGAAATAGGCCAGTGGTGATGTCGTCATCAGCATTTTGGGGGGATTGTATCCGCGTCTGTCTTTTGTCACCATTTTGCTGCTCTCTATTAACTCCAGTTTTCACTTTAACCCGGGCTGACCTTCATTTGTAGCTAATAAGTAACAAGTAATCAAAGCCCGCGTGCATAGTTCAAAGGTAGCAAGATCTGTACCGATAAGCGCTATATGGAAGGAAAATACATAATTGTGCTTTCGTTTGCGCTCAATATTTGTTTGATTTAATGTCGGACTTGTGATTGCGCTGTGTATCTTCGTTACATGTATTTCACAGTATTTCTAATCGATGACGTTTTTGTATCAACATTGCATACGTTAGTATTCGCGCAGCACAATGTAGATTGAAATTTAAAAGTCATGTAATAATCAAAGAATATGACTTGTAAGGGGAAAAATGTAAACGCCTGCGTTTCGTCCAAGTGCCGTGCTGCTATTTTAAGATTCAGTATCAAGGCAGGACAGCACAATGTATGAGACGAGTAAAGTCTACCTGCGCATGCGCACGCTCAACCAATCAGAGAAGTCCACTTTGCTTCAACGAAGACGACCAACAAAAAGCCGCAGTCGTCAGGCATTTTTTACTACCTAACGCACTGAAGAAGCTTGGCGGCGTATGGACTGTCCTCCGTGGCTCTGCCGAATCTCTCCAGTGGTGGAACCGTATCCAATTAAAAGCCAATAAACCTGTGGGAGTACAATTTCAATCATGATTCCCTGACTTGGATTTTCACGGAAATGGGAACGACAGCCGTGTCAAACTGTCGATCGGGGCTCATACGAAAAAAAATGTCTCCCTCGTGGAATAACGTTATATGAAGGGCCAATGTTAAGAACACAGTACGGGCGCCTAACGTGGATTTTAATGTAATGTGGATGGATGGTTTGCGAGGCGTCAGGACAATGGACCGTGAATATAAATGAACACTTCTACATGAAGCTCTAACCTGTGTGTTTTATTTCGACCTAGAAAAGGGAATAACGTCCGTATTGTTTTCAATAATCGGTGTCATTAAAAGTCAGTGAAACAACGCAGTGTGCCCTTTTTAATCAAACGCCATTTTGTGTGAATTTATAATAAGGGTGTCGTCAGCCATTTTGCCCCCCTTTCTCCCTTGCTTTAGTAAGAGGTGACATCAAACTGTTTTTACCAAGAGGCAGGTGCGAGCAAGGCTTCTTTTTTTTCCCCTCCTCTTCTCACAAGGATGTTGTATGTTGTTCCCGAGGTACCAGAAGGTTTAACGGCCATTCTGCGTCATTAGTTCAGGTGTTGATAGAACGTTTCCAAAATGGCTGACGTGAAAATATTTCAACGTTGAGCTTTGTGTTATTAAACAAGCACATTCAACACAGGTTTAAATCTTTTGTCAAGTTTCAATCTGGTTGATAAAGCAGTTTACAATGCTACACGTTGAGACATATTGACAAAAGTGGGACAGTACAAAAGATGTCTTATTTGGATTAAACGTGTATTAATTTGATTTAACAGTCTGGTTTCACGGAGGACTACAAATTGAGAGGTTTACTGTTGAGAGCTTTTGAAATTCAGATAATTTGGATAATTTTAAGTTCAACAATGTCCAAAGGATTGCTTGCCCATCAAATTAGTTGATTAATTTACTAATTGATTATTGATTAATTGTCTCACCTCTACAAAAAAAGCTTGATTAGCTATAGGGAAGGTAATGGCTAATAAGTTGTCCTGACAAAATATTTCCAACAGGATGAGAAATTCAAACACACAATACTATTTAAACAATGTATTTAGGTACAATTTACATTGACATAGTTCTTGGTTAAAAAAAAAGACAATTTTACATGCAGTATTACAAACACATTATTATAGCTACCACTCAAAAATATAGTTGTTTTGACTTTATTTAAGAAATGAGTCTCTTAACACAGCCTCTTCTCATTTTAGCCATCTTAGTTTGTTGTAAACTAAGATGAGGCCCTCTGGGGGTCAATCGTCCTGTGGTGCAATGTCTGGTTGAAGTTGAAAGAGAACAGCTTTGCCCAAGGTCAAGTCAAGTTTATTTGTATAGTCTGACGGGCAGATGAAACGGCCTAACAAGCCTGTCTGTCTCCTCAAATGGAATCTCTTGCTGAGGGTAAATACCCACAGTTCTGTGACTCTCTTGAACTGACTGCATTTGAGATCGACCCAACAGCACCTCTGTTGCATCCGAGTAGTGCAATCCATTCGGCCGGGGGAATTCTTCAAAAAATATCCATTAATTTATGATCTTCATTCCTGGAAAAACATGATTTGCTCATAGTGTTTGCCAACCAGTTAAAATTCTTAGGACCATTTTGAGCTGAGGTCACTGACCTGCAAAGAGGTTGCATCCAGCAGATCTGTTGCGGGGATCAGACAGCCGGCCTCGCCCAGGAAACACAGGAAAATGTGGAGTACGTCGGCCCAGCGTCCAACGGTCAACATCAGGACCATCAACGCACCGAGGCGCACCACCACCGAGATCAGGAGCGCCTGGCTAGCCGGCAAATTACGTTGCTCGTCTGCTTGAGAAACGTCATTTTAATCAGGCAAAGTCATGACTACACATGACCTTGCATGTGGAAGATTTGTGACAAGACAAAATAATATAATGAGCGGCATGGAATGTTTCAAATTTAGATATCCAAAATGAAATTTACGGAAACATTTTCCAAAACGACTAAAACGAATTTAAGCAAAATGTCAATTTGTCCGCTATCCTCCTGTTTGCTGCTTAAGCTAATAGCTCACCCTGCATGTAAACCACCAACAGAGCGTAACAGATGGTCAGCGGTGTCCAAAACTTAAGTGCTTCTGTTGCAGACAAGAAGTGTTGGTTGATGATGGCCAATGCTGCCACCGCAGCCGTGACGAAGGCAACCACGAGTGTCCCGCATAGCGCCGGGAGCAGCACGGGGCCGCGACCGTACGTCAGCAGGCTGATGCAAATGCCGCAGTAGTGCTGCGAACTGTGCAGTTTGTACAGAGCGGCCACGTGCCGCTGTAACGCCGCGGCCTTCCGAGCTAGCCAACAGCTAAGTGCCGCTGCCAGGATCAAGCACAGCCAGCGATGCAGAGCTCCTTCGTGGAGGAATTGTAGCGTGCAGCTGAGGGCACATCCCAAGGAGAATTGACTTTGAACCATGAGGTGGTGGAGCGTTTTCAGAGAGTCCTGAATCACACAATTGTACACAAATCATCTTGACAAATCATAAAATACATCCCAATTTATTCTATCATGAGGCAACGGCAACTTACAGGTCCTCTTGTCACCCATCCAGAGCCAGCTCGAAGACAAAATTCCAGCACCACCAAGGAGGCCACACGAGAACCAACGGCAGACAACATCCCGGCCACAAAGACAAAATGAAGCCTTCCCGCCGCTCCACGTTTAACTCTCTTCTGACTAGATGCATCTTTGTCGCTGTAGGTCACGGGAGGGAGGGACAAAATGAGCCAGGAGTCCAACGCAGGTAAAATTGCAAATGTTCTTACCTTTCCTCCTCAACATACAAACGCACTCTGAGAAGGGAGCCGAGCACAGAGATCCCACATGCGCCAACAAGTCCTGTAGGTCATTTCACGGTTTCACAAACACACGTGGAATCAAAATGTGATCGAGTCTCACCTTGCAGTAAATGACACAACAGATTCACGTTCAGCGTCCACCAGCCTGTCAAGTAGGACGTCGGCAGCAGCGACGTGATGAACGAAATCATAGCACTTCAAGAAAACTCGTATCTCATTTCAATCGTCATATGTATACTTTGTGGAGCATGGTTTTACAAAAATGCTGAAATGTTATTTGAGGTAGTTCAGGGTTAAGCTTTGCCCATCCTGAGGGTTGTTCCAAAGGTCATAGCAGATAACAGCAGCGCATACGGAAATATTTGAGATCCAAATGGATGAATGGCAAATTTACAAAACTATTGATATGTCATGTTTGTTGCTAAAATGTTTGTCTTTGTTTCAAAACGTGTATTTAATCTATTATAACTACATATTTTTTTTTCCTCAGTATTTCAGATGGAAAGTATCCAAAACACCTTGGCTAAAGTTCCCATGCAAAGATTCTGGAAATCTTCCACACATATAGGTGGCGCTGTTTATATTTGCCATTTTCTGCATTACGCCACCTACTCATTTTACAGACTTAAAAAAAAAAAAAGGGAGCAGCACAGGAGTGTCTTAATGAGAATCCCGCTGCTCCCCCTCAAAGTCCACTTTGAGTCAAAGTCCATTTATTGCACACCGTTAAAGAGTTTGAAGAAAGGGTTAACCACCAACAACTTGGACTTTGCCATAACAAGTTGTATAAACATAGTAGTAGATGGGAACAAATTCATTTATGACCAGCTGAGACCAGTGACACCAACAGGGTCCTGTTAAAAGTCTTTCAAAATCCCAGAGGCAGGTTCCAACACGTACAAGATCGCGATGATATTTTCTATCACTGACACAACTTCTTGCGCACAGGCATAAAAGACTAACTGAGAGTGCGGACTTCCCACATGGATGCCAACGATCCCGGCAGTGTGCAATATAATCGCTGGAATGAGGAGAACATCAACATGAACGTGGAGGCATCATTGCCTCCCATGACCAGGTGAGTACGTTTCAACCCTGTACTGACCACTTTTGACTTCTGTGTGTAGTTTAGCTTTTTCCTATTATAAGAGAGGAAGTTTGAATTAGATAAAAAATTCCATCAGGCTCTACAACAGAACATGCACTGGCAAGACTGGCATCGTGGTGAAGGCAGCCGGAGCACTGGTCGCATTTGTCTTTGTCTTCATCATGGGATACTTGACAGGATACGAAGTCCATAAATGTGAAGTCCTTTGAGACTTGTCTGTGATTTAAGGCTATATAAATAATAATTGACTTGATAAATTCTGATGAAGCCCAATCATACGAAAAAGTTGGAGAGATCTGTATTTTCCACGAAACAATGACAATCGCGAAGCATAATAAATTTGACATGAATCATTTCTTGACAAGGAAAGCTCTTGGTATTCCAATTGTCTAGACTCTGGGGGTTCATCTGTACAACTGTGACAATCACATAGAAGAATTTAAAGGTTGCAAGATAAAAAAAAAAAAAAAAACGTGACAATAATAGTATAAACAATAGCACTGTAAATGTAACATGCTCAATTTACAAACTCACGGCTGACTTCATGATGTTATACCAATGGGATATTATCCACTTTCATTTCATCTGTTTAAAATCATAAATCATGGATCACAAATTTTAAACTTGTCACCATTCATACAACATCAATATTTATACTTTGTGACATTTCTGTTTGGTAGTGTGCTGTGAGATTTACATTTTATGTCTCATGAAAGCCTCGGCTCGATAAAGTTTACCGTTAAATGTATTTCTTTTTTTGGCATGTGTGTCCTTCATTTCTGCTACATCTTCTGGGCTCGCTCCTCCACATACAGCTGCATCTGTTCCAAACAGACAAAAATGCAACGTGGTAGTGGTCAAGTACACGTGGTAGAAAACTGTTCTCAAATCCTACATTTAAAAAAAATAAAAAATAGCCATCTCTTGAAAATATTGTACGGTGCTTCACCTTCACTATATCCGACGTCAAGGTCTTCAGTGGGATGAGTCTGGGCTCCTGCATGTGGACCTCCTGCTCATCAGCAACTATCCATGGGAAATCCTAAAAAAAAAAAAAAACATGGGGCAAAATTGACAAAACGTACACACACATCTGCAAGGTCTTAATCTTAGTTTCCCCTTCCTGCAAGTGATGTACATCACTTGTTCTTACCTTGATGACTTGAACCTTCTCCATGTTGCGTGTGGCAGAATTTCTTGTATGAACTAATACTGTAAATGAACAATCTGAGAAAAGGGGGAAAAACAAACGACATTATACACATTCTGAGAGGACATTCAAACTGACCGATGTGTTCTTCATCAGCTCTCACCCGGTGGATTATTGTTTAAAACAGCATCACACACGCTGATCTTAAGAATGAACGCCCTCAGCAGCTGCTCCACATGAGACAGTAATGTGTCTGAGCTAAATATAATAACATCAAGTCGTTAATAATCTGGTTCATTGATGATCATTGTTTCAAAAGACGAGGGTTTGCAAACCTGATAGAGAGAAGCGGTGGTTGGGATATCTCAAAGACAAATCTCTCAACTGGATGATGCTCCTTGTCTATAATGACGACAACCACCTTCTCAGCATCATTCTGCCAGGAAAATGGAGGTGAGTGGAAGATCCGCATTGTATAGTTCCAGTATTAGTCTCACCTTCTCAATAAGCGGCTTTATACAGTGAAGTGTATCTTGGATGTACTGGTTCAGCTCAGGATGACATGACATCTGCAAAAGAAAGAACATTTAAAGATGAGGGGGATGTAAATATGAACATTTTAGATGTGTAAATTCGTTTTATACCTGCACAGGGACATTGTACTTTTTTCGCTTCTGAAATATTCCCGATGGGTAAACGTCACGGACATACAGGATGAGGTGAATGGCAACTTCCAAGAACTCACATAAAATGTCAGCAACCACTGGAGGAAACACCAGAGTTCATTATTCTAATCGTGTGGAAAGATCCACGTCCTCCCCACAACAAACACCATTACATCTTAACAATTGCGTCAAACGGGAGTTGAACTTTCATTTTTGAAAATCAATGCTGTAGTTTTGACTGAATATCCCAGATAAGAAAGCAATGTCTGGGTTATCTCTTTACCAATTTGTTTTAACTTAAATGCATGCGGATTTGGTTTGAAAAAAAAAAAAAGAAGTAGGTGCTCCATACCTTGTCCAAAATTGAGATCTTGCCGTGTTAGAGTTGTCATAATTCCAACAAGTGAATGATGAAGAAACTGCTCGCTTCCACTTTGGAGCTTGGTTCTATTTGTTGTCACAGTCAGCCAAATGGCGAATGCTGAGTAAACCAAATCTCAACTTAAGGACGACTTTTAGATACAAGTAAATGACTGTACTGTTGTACTGTGCACAAATAAGAATTTTTTTAAAAAAGGTTCAAAATACACGGGCTAGAAATGTTTTGCCCGCCAGTTGCGGCGCATACCAATGACGTAGCAATGATCTATAACAAGCTTGTCCACTAGTGATGACGTAGGCTGACGCAAACCCATTCACTGCCGATGGAATATTTTATTTTCTATTTTTTTTCTCCTTTACATTTGTTTTGCTCTATGTTGATCCTCAAATTGACTCTTTTCATCATTATGATGATCTTTGTATACACTTTTCTTCATGATTGTCAGTCTTTGATCGTTAAATACAGCAAGCAAACAGAAATGTACATCTTTAACTGGTAAAATACATATAAGCCGAAAAAAAACAACTTACAACACGACCATATCAAGTTTAATATGAGACACTTACAAAACAACCACATTTTTTTAATTTGATTTATTTATTTTTTCTCTGAAAATACATTATCATAGATATAAATAACAGTAATGCAAAAATATATGACGACAAATTAAAATACTAAAGCACCATAATGATGCTGTTAATTATGCAGCATACATTTTACAGGACGGTGACAGTCCTGGTTGAGGTAGATATGTGGAAGGGGGGAAAAAAAACAAAAGCATTTGGCAAAAATGACTTCTTCTGACTCACTGACACAGTGAGGTTAAATAAATTTGCGGCTGGGTTTGAACCCAAACACATACCCGACCCTTCTGATCGGTTTCAGTCTGTTAGCATTTATAGCTAGCTGTGTGGTTGATCGGTTTCAGTCTGTTAGCATTTAGAGCTAGCTGTGTGGCTGTACTCCCTCCTACTGAACCATCAAAGATGATGACTTTCAACAATTTGAATCACCAGTTTGACTCAATTATTACACACAATTGAATCTCCAAAGGAAGAATAATCATCCCTTATAAACAACTTTCATGTTGATTGACAATGGCACACCCCAATTTCTTATCCAGGCATAGACCAAGCTATAAGAATTGAGAACATCACTCTAATTGATGTGGCCTGAAGAAAATGGTGGCATGCTCGTTCGGGCGGCTATCACAATCCCCCGCATTTTTAGCATTAGCGGATTTCTAGAGCGCCCCATTGTTTACTTTCCCTCTACATATGCAGCAACATCAGTGCCATCACAACATTTCTCGGGTTGACAAGACTGAGTTGAACTCAAAGGTGTAGATGGTGAAAATGTAAACCAATATCCTTTGAGGGTTCCAGTTTTGTGATTCAGACAGAATCTGTGACAAAGTTCAGCCTGGCAAACTGAAGTCTGCCAGCAGGTAATCCTTGTGGCTTGTGAACCTCCACTTGCAGGTTTTGCCAGTTTTTGGTCTAAGAGAGCATGCTGGAGTATTAACACTAGGTCCCTAAGAATGGATTCCAAGAGTCACATTTTAACGCCTTGTGTCTGCATCTAATTAGAGAAGCATTATGCCCACAATTTGGACATAAAACCGTAGAGGACTCAAGAGAATCGTGTGCAAATTTAATTGTTTTTGTTATGTCTTTTAAGTCCTTATTCTTACTGAGGGAAAAGTCTCGTATTCTGTTTGTCTCAGCCTCTGCTTTACATCTCAGTGGCATGAGTTCTCGGTCCACAATCATCCCTCCCTTTGGTCTGTAGGGTGTCCGACTGGCTGGAGGAATGGTGCTAATTTTGACCTCCACTTTCTTTTCTGGTAACTTCTCTTTTTTTATTTTGACCTTTGGTTTTTGACACACAATAGGTGGAAGCATTCGTTGTTTATGGGTCTGGAGGCCTTTTTTTTCCTCTTTTAACAAATCACCTTGCTTTGGTTTTGGTGTTTTCTCAGAAATCGGTGAGAGCTTGGGTTTTCTTATGTCATTCAAATTGGTCTGTACCCCTTTTGATTTGAATTTTACTGACTCACCACCTGTACCTTTTATAGGGCCAAGCACTGGCTTTGACTTTGACAGTAGTGACTTTTTGCCACCCTTATGTTTTTGTGGGATCGGTGAAAGTTTGCTTTTAGTTTTTGTTCCCTCCTTGGCTTTCTGTCCATCAGCCTTGGCATTCTCTTCATCTGGGGGTGTCACTGGAAATGCTGCAGTCAAGTCATCTACATCTGGCATTGAAGTTGATGTGGCAACATCCTTGAACGGTGGTGATGGTGGTGGTAACTCTACCTCTGGTTCAGGCTCTGGCTCGGGCTCAGGCTCGGGCTCTGGTTCAGGCTCTGGTTCAGGCTCGGGCTCAGGCTCTGGTTCAGGCTCTGGCTCGGGTTCGGGCTCTGGTTCAGGCTCTGGCTCAGGCTCAGGCTCTGGTTCAATCACTATTTCAGGCTCTGGTTCAGGCTCTGGCTCTGGTTCAGGCTCTGGTTCAGGCTCTGGTTCAGGCTCTGGTTCAGGCTCTGGCTCAGGTTCAGGCTCTGGTTCAGGCTCTGGCTCAGGTTCAGGCTCTGGTTCAGGCTCTGGTTCAACCACGATTTCTTCAGGTGGAGAAGGTACTGGCTCATCAGACTCATCGAGTAATGCATCAGACAAGTTTTCTGTATCAGACAAAACGATCTCATGTTCGGAACTGGGCTCGCTGATTTGTGGGCTTACTGGCTCTTCTGACTCTTCTTCAACTTCAGGAGATTCTGGCACCTCCTCTATAATAGGCACAGTCATTTCTTTGGGTGGTGATGGCACCTCTTCAGGTATGACCTCCATGGGTACTTTAGGTACCTGAATCTCTCGATGGGACATTGATCCTGATATTTCCCCTGTATTGGTCACACTGACTGATACAGTGGATGAACTTGACATGGTCGACATGGCATTATCTTGTGTCGTTTCTGAATTGTCAATCTTGATCATGAGGTCATATTCTACAAACTGTGTTGACATTTCCTCTGTATCATCCCTAGTGACTGATAAAGTGAATGAACTTGACATTGTATATGATGGAGACTCTACCACTGTTACCATTTCTTGGATGTCTTGCGTTTTGTTCATCTTTATTGAAAGGTCATACTCTAGCGAGGTACTTGATGTTGGTTCAGATAGCATTGGGTCAGTCATCTCTCTACGTGGTTCATATCTGTCCTCTGTTTGTTCCGATGGAGCATCCGTATTGGATGTTTGTATCGGTGCAGATATTTCCTCTGTATTGGATATGTGGATTTCTTGCGATTGCTGCAATGATCCGGATAATTCATCTGTCTTGCTCACAACAAGTGATAAGGTGGATGACCTTGTGACAGGAGATTCATCGTTTCCTGTTTCTTGTGTTTTATTCACCTTTATACTGATGTCAGACTCGACGTGAGTATTTGGCAGAGAACTGGAGATAGCTTGTGCATCTGATAAACTCTCCGCATCAGATGCAAGGATGTCTTCATGTGGTTGTGACGTAACTCCAGATTGGTTGCGTGTATGCAATAATGTGTTCTCTGTATTTGTTGCTCCATCTAATATAGTTTCTGTATTAAATGTCACGCATTGGTCGTTTGAAGATGACATCACAGACATTTTAGTATCTGTACTAGATATATGGATTTCTTCATGTGATTGCAACCCGTCGTTTTGGCTCACAATGACTGACACAGAAGACGAATCTTGTCTTCCTGCTTCTTGGGTTGTGTTGATTTTGATCACAATGTCTGACTCGACATAACTGATCGGAGCAGGAACGAGCATGTTCTCTCCACTTTGAACTGGTCCAGGTCCATCTTCTGCTATTGGTACAGGTGATATGACCTCTCGACGTGGCGATGACAGTGCTGATTCTGTTATTTCCTCCGTTCTATTCACAGTGACCGATATTGTGGATGAACCCGATGGAACATACATCGGAGATTCCACTCCCGTTGTTTCTTGAAATTCTTGTCTTTTGTTGATCTTGATTGAGATGTCAGATTCCACACAGCTGGTTGGCATAGTAGACGATATGTCTTCTGCCATAGATCTGGATGTATCTTCTGCATCAGATGCAAGCATCTCTCCTCGTGATTGTGACCTTGACACTGATCCTGACTCTGACATCGGCCCTTCTGTTTTGCTCACCATAACTGATACAGATGTATTGGACGTAAGAGGCTCCTCTCCTAGCATTTCTTTCATATCTTGTCTTTTGTTGATTTTAATAGACAAATCGCACTCGAAAACGTTGCCTGGCATTGAATCAAGTAGGTTTTCTGTCATTGGACCTTCTCTAGCTATATCCTCTGTATTTCTTTCTGATCGAGATCGGGCGTCTCTGATCCTTTCACGTGGCAACTGTTCATGTTCAGATGCCTCTGCTCCAGAAATATCCTCTCTTTCAGACACACGTCTTTGTGGCAATGACATTGGTGTAGATACGCCATCTGTAACCGACATATCTTCGTGTGATTGTGATACGTCCTCTGTATCAGACACAGGGATGCCTTCGTATGATTGTAGCGCTAACAGTTGTACCGCATCCTCTGTTTTGCTTTCAATGTCTGAATTTGACACACTCGTTCTGAGCGTGTCATTTACCGTCTCCTCTACTCCTTTGATGCCGTCTGAATGTGGTAGATGTTGTTGAGAAGTCTTTTCATGCGGTTGTGGCACTGATTCTGAAACGACTTCTGCATTGAAGACTACTTTAGGTGTTCCAGGCTCTTGAGGCACTGATCTAGATCTGACGTCTGTATCAGATAGAGGAATCTCTCCATGTGATTGAGGCAATGATGCCGGCATTTCCCCGGTTATGCTTACAGTAACTGATACAGTGGAAGAACTCGATATAGCTGGAACAGGAGAGTCCTCTCTGGGTGTTTTCATTATCTCTTGTCTTTTGTTTATTTTAATTGAAAGAGTCAAGTCTGCAATTTCATCTGATCCAGATATGACTGTATTTGTCATTAATTCCGTTATGTACTCTCTGCATGGTTCGGATTTTCTTCTGGGTATGTTCCCCATATTTAGCACAGGTGTGTCCTTTGTATCAAGCGATATTCCTTCACGTGGCAATGGCATTTGTCTAAATACTTCTTCCGAACCAGCTACGGGGATCTTATCGTGTGATTGTGGCACTGAAACTGATTCAGTTCTGTCATCAGTTTCAAGTACAGAGCTGCGTGAAGGTGGAATTGATGAGCGTCCTGAAGGGATTTCTTCATGTTCAGATGTTGCTTTTTCAGAAATTTGTCCACATATGTTCTGCATATCAGATACACGTGGACATGGAACAGAAGCTGGTCGAGGTATGGGTTCTGTTTCAGATACAGAGAATTCTTCGTGTAGTTGCGGTAATGACGTTGCTCCTGATATTTCCAGCTTTTTTCTCACATTGACTGATATATTGGCTGGTTCTGACACACTGGATCTAGGAGATTCATCTATGACTCTTCTTTGATGCTTTCTGTCATATTCAGCAGTCATGTCATCTGTATTTTGTAATTGTTCACCTCTGCCTACTGATTTACGTATCGTGATCTCCAACCCTGGTACTTCCGATATATTTGATACTGAACCCGATAGGTCATCTGTATTGCGCATTGACATTCTAGATGTGCTTTGCGCTTCAGATACATGACTCTCGCAAGACGAATGCGGTCTTGAAACTTCCTCGGTTAGATTCATGACGACTGATAGAGCAGATGAACTTGGCACAGATGAGATGGGAGAGTCTGCAATGGCTGGTTCTTGGGAGTCTTTTCTTGTGATCTTGACGCTGATGTCAGACCCTCTATTGGTCATTGAAGATCTGCGTTCTATGACCGGACCCAATCCTGATGTGTCTTCTGTACTTGGTACTGAATAAGATAGGTCCTCTCTCGATGAAGGGGTCGGTACACTTGGCGAAGCCACTGATCCAGACGTATCTTCTGGATGAGATGCGTGAACCTCTTCTAGCGGCAGACACACTGAAACTGGTCTCGGTGTCTCCCCTGTTTTGCTCATAGTGACTGATACAGTGGATGATCTTGAAATAGGCGATGATGCTAAAGATTCATTGACTGCTGCATCTTGTCTTTCATGAACCTGGGTTAAGTCATCTTCTGTGTCCTTTGCACTTTGCGCTGATGGTGATGGTGCAGATATAGCTTTGGCATCGGTTTCAACGAATGATACAGTGGCAGAGATGGATGAACCTTGGACAGGGGGTGGGGCCAGATCCTGTACTGGTTCTTCCTTTGTCTCTTGCCTTTGGTTGAGCTTTTTTAGGAAGTCATACTCTGAAAGAGTCAACAAATAGTTACATTAGAATTGAATATATACTGCACAGAATCAATGTTTTCCCAATCACTGAATCATTTTTAATTATTTCAGTCTTCCAAATCTCTATTCATCTCACACCTTTTGACAACTAGTATACATTTCTCCCTCTACTGCAGCTCACACGCCAAAATCCTACATATGACTTTAAATTGCAGCAAGTATAAATTATTTCTAGGTAAGTTCTCCAACTGTTGGTTAGCTGAGACGGCCTCCAGACCTGTGACCTAAACCCTTTGAACCCAAGGTCAAAAAAGTATTGATTAATCATCACACCACACCATCATCATTTTCTTCTAGTAATATTGTACTGTGATGTACAATCGATTACTACTTTCCACCACAATCTGTGTCTATGGTCCAACTTTGATTTGATAAGCTGTGAAAGTACAATTTGCTGTTGGCATTATTTTTTCTTTGCATGTCATCATCATCATTCATGCTGCCTCATTCCAGTATACACACTGGCGGTGTCATTTTTTGTTTTGTTTTTGGAGGGGGGTTGGTTTAGTTTCACTGTTCCATCTTGGCCCGTACGTGTCTCGTTAATTCATAGACGAGCATAACTCTTTGTCTAAAAAATGAATGAGATGCAGCTTTGTACAGTAGTGTTAACGGCAACGCTAACGGTAGCTGCTGTAACCATTAGCCTTGGCTAACAGCTATCCTCTTCTGTGCTTTTTTTGCTATTTTTATGTCATTTCATTAATTTAGTTGAACGCAAAGATGATATATTTGCAGGGCCATAAAGCCATGACTTACTCTTTTAGATGAATAGCAAAAGTTGGATGCACAGGTTGATAATACCTTTTGCCATCCAATGGAAGAACATTTGATTTGTCTGCCTGCCACAATACACCGCTGGCATCGATAGAAAAAGATATATTTCTGATGAAAACATTTTAAAAGACACAATCAACAATAAATAGAAAAGCTGAAAAAAAAGAGAAGAGGGCATTCTGAAGTGTGATAAATGACATCTCATTTTAATCTGCCACCAATCTGGCTGAATGTGTTGTGACATGGCAGTATATATATTTTTTTTGTTAAAAAAAAAAAAATCTATTTTAATGTCCAAAGCTAATGATCAATCTTAACGGAAAAATAATTGCTCTCAAAAGGATGTAGTTTATTTTTCTGGAATGTCACACCAAAAAGTAGCATAAAAAATGATACTATCATTAATTTCTGTTATCATGACAGGTCTAGATAGGAACTTTTCTTTTTTTTATATAAGTCATGGTTTAAAATAGTGAATTTGATCTGGCTTGCATGTGCACGAAGAGACGAATGAGACTTACCCCATTGCTCTTGAAATCGAAAGGCAACCTCGTTATCGTTTAAGTCTGCTCCTCCAAAACTTGTCATGTGGGTTAAATGTGTTTCTAAACATTTTGGAATGTCATCAGGTTGGCTTAGTATTGTCGTCCTGGATGTACACTCGATCAGAGTTTTGACGCCAAATGCTAACGGATTCTCGGAATCCATTTTGAAACGATTGCTTCTTTCTTGTGTTTGTGGCTCGGTTGAAGTTTTCAGAACATGATCACTTCGACGCTCCTCTTGTCACAAGAAACAAAGACTGTGTCAGGGATCAACAATTGCTTTTAAAGGCATTCCTCGATGGATGTAAGTAATTATGTCATGTTGTGTGACATCATCCAGCTATGAGGTCACCTTGCATCACAGGGCTGTATGTTGTCATTGCATTACTTCACCTTTTTCTTAGCGCTACAGTTCAGCTTCATTTTGCTTTGTCGGGTAAACCCTGACCAAGCTTGTGTTTACATGCTCTTTAATAAAGCGACACATTTGAAATGGCTTCTTTATAACACGGAAGTGACTTCTTTGACCAAACGAAGAGTGTAAAGCTCGCTAAGCATTGGCAAACCGTATCAAACCATCGATGAGCGACGGCCCAACGAGCTTCCTCGGCTTCAACGAGGCGGCTGTGGTCCTCTGATGCAAAAAAAAAAAAAATAGCCAATTTTTTTCTGTGTATATTTTTATTTGAAAATTCAACTTATGCCTTTCACTCAGTCCCAATAAATATACACTTTTCTGGAGAGGTTTTATCTTGAATGGTGTCAACCAATATTTAGAACAATATGAGCATTTGGAGATTACAAAGAAAACAAAGAAAAAATTATATACAATTTGTCTTGCATCAATACGTGTACATATGTGTATAAACATTTGTATTTTTTTTTAAAGACTTGATACTGTCCATAAGGTGTAGTAGATAAGCACAAAGCTTGAGGGAACTCCAGTCTCAATGCCATATCTGTGCCACTTGAGACACATACGATTATAAAATATTCAGTGATATTGATATTCTAGCCACATACCCGGCCAAAAATGCGTGAGCTACAAATGTTTTTTTTTTTAAGAACTAGGAACTGGAAAAATATACCAGCCTTGTACACACACACCTGCTACAATCTCACTGAAAAAAAAATCCACATTCATATGCAACATTGTTCCTGCGCTTCCTCTTTTCGATCCATTGTAGACCATTTGTTCTCACACTCACTTTATTTGATCAGAATAAACAATCAAAAAATGATCGATTTTTAAATGAAATCAAGTTCTACGCATCATAGTCGCGGACTATACCTTAGTTCTGGATCGAAAAGCATCCCTCCTTTGGGTCTATATGGGATCCGTATCTCAGATCCAGGGCCTAGCTCAGGTTTTTTAACACCCCGGTACTTATGGACTGATGGCCCAGCACCGGTTTTGACTGCCTCCAATTTCTTGTCCGGCTCAAACTGATTCATGGATTTATGATACAAACAGTCTTCCAATGTGCAGGTGAAATTGTCAGTGTTTGTTTTGGGCGTCTTTCTCGCTTTCGGCTTTTTTTTGGAAGAGCCTTTCTGTTGGGTGTTGGGCGAGCCAGCCACTTGTGGATGTTTGATGATCTGCTGCTCGATGGGCTGCTGCTGTCCCATGACCTGCTGTGAGATGATCTGCGGTCCTTTCCTCTCCTCCTTGACGGAGTCACTGCACACCGCTCTTGGTTTTGTCCCTTGGGAAGAAGGTTTATGCTGCCCCTGTAGAGTGGTGGGTGCTGAAGACCTTTTGGGCACTTTGGTTTCCTTTTGACTGGGGGTCCTGGCTGCAAAAGCCTGTTGTGATTTTTTTCTCTGTGATACTCCTATGTCCACAATGCCAGATATTGGGATCTCTTCATACGGCAATGACACGGGTATTGAGATTTTCTCAGCCCCAAATAGAGTTAATGATCTGGAAATGCCCAGAGACGATGAAGACAATCTGACTCCCAACTCGGCGATTTCTCTTTGTCTGCTGATGGTCATCAGAAAGTCGCTCTCTGCAAAGACGACAAAGAATTAGACATGGAATGTGGAGATCTGCGGTATCTATTTGTGACTAGTGTCAGCAGAACTATGACAAATGTTTTGATTTGCCATGTCAAAGATCCAGGTAAAAGCTTTTCATACGATCACACGTCAAGAGGCATCTTCTTGATCTAGAGTGCTGGTCATCTGGATCACAGGTGTCAGACCAGTCCACACCTGATTCAAACAATCACGATCATTATCAGGCTCCTGAGGAACTTGCTGATGAGGTGATTGTTTGAATCGAGCGTGTTGGAGGAGCGAAACCAGAAGGACCAACGTTTGACACCTGTGATCTACGTAGTACATTTCCATATTTACTGATTCTTTTGTTTGGAAGTTTCTTGGCAACATTTTTTTTTTCAAGACCAGTCAAACTTACCCCATTGCTCTTGATATCGAAAGGCAAGCTCTTTAATATCTTTTTGGTTAGGGCCTGCAAATTCTTTCATTTGCGTCAGATGGGCTTCTAAAAATTTGTTAATATCACCCGGCTGTGACAGCAGCACGGCACGTGAGATGCACTCAAGCTGACTCCTAATTCCATATGGAAACAGATCCATTTAGACGACGACAAGGCGCCGATCACGCCGACTGAATACACTCAGAGGCACGGCGGTGCACCTTGACAGGGATCCACAGTGGCTTTCAGACGCATTTGTCATGGATGAAAAGGCTCGTGTCATTAGAGCAAATGAAGCGTCTATGTGACGTCACCTGGTTCAAGGAGGTTGTGTGACATCACAGGGCCATGTGATGTATGGAACGTGTAAAAAAAAAAAAAAACAAGCTCCCAGACTGACTGAGCCTGTGCAACCACTTGCAAGCAACTCAATCATTAAGTGTGAGCGATCCTACGAAATGACAGTTCATTGAACCTGACCTGGTCTTGTCTCGGGTGAAAAATTGTGGAGTGGCAAGATGAAGGTCAGGCTGATCTCTCTCGCTCTCTATCAACCTTATTCCCAGGGTTTATCATGGAATGTGAGACCCCCGTGGGGACAAGCCCAATAGAAGATGGATGGATGTTTGTATTGCTATTTATTTATTTATTTATTTATTTATAATTTTTTATATATTTTAAAACTTTTTATTTATTTATTTATTTATTTTTTGAATTTTTTAAAATGTTTTTATGATTTATTTATTTTTGAATTTTTAAAATTATTTTTTAAATTTTTTTTTTATTGAATTTTTTTTATATATTTTTAAATTTTCAAAATTATTTCTTTATGAATTTTTTATTGATTTTTTTTTACTTTTTTAATTTTGTTATGGTTTATTTATTTTTAAATTAAAAAGAAATATTATTTTTTTATTGATTTTTTTTATTGTCCGCCGCCTTTTTCAAAATTGTTTACAATTTTTTTTTACAGCGAGTAGTACTGCGTTATAGCCTATAGATGGCAGCAACGTGGCGTATCAATCACAGTGTCTGGAATGAAACGCAACGAAGAAGTCATGGACATCGAAGAAGAAGCTGTTTTCCCCCATGGTTCAGATGATCGACTCTATTTACCTGTTCAATCTGGTATGTCATTCTTTCACTAATTCAGAGATATCTGCAACCTTCTATACATTTTATACAGAATTGAATGTCCGTATGTTCGTTACATCCATGTAAGCAGGTCTGCTTTCTCCTGCACGAACTTGACAACAGTTGCGTGGCTCATGATCATGTCTTAGTTTTTTTTTAAAAATCTATTATTTGAAAGTTTGTTCTAACACAAATAAAACGATATAACAATAAATTAACAAACTGAGAGCCCATGTTTCGAAAAAAGTTGACAAAATAGATCAAGTGTCGAAGAATGGCAAATTTCCCATGACTTGCAGTGGTAATGCCACATTTTTGTGTCTTCAGCGGAGAGATGGACACAGTTGAAAGTGTTCAACAAGCACAGATTGATTCTACTGCCGCCAATGATCCTGATGGGGTCGATGGGGTCACATCTTGGGTGTCGGTCTGTCCGAGAGGCCTCTGGACGGTCCAGAAGACGCTGACGCTCTCAGGAAGCCATCAGAAAGTCTCTAATTCTGGAGAAGGTGCCCGCATGATGCATTTCTTTCTATTGGATTTCGAGCTGTCCAAATTAATCTACGATCAATGAATAAACATCTATTTTCATGATCAACAGTAATTTAACGGGAATGAGATATTTACAAAATACCGTTTTTGAAAAACACCACCACAGTAACTTTCAGTTTCAAAAAGGGTTCAACAACTTCAATCCCTCTCTTGGGATTACCTAATTGTTGTTAGATTTGACCTTTTTTGAACCACTAAACAATACTAAATAACAATTACTAGGGACCAAATGGTCAATAGAATAATTGATTTAAAAAATATTTGATTGTGACAGTAATCAAGCTACTTCTTTGTTTTCTTCCAGGACTGTCGTCCGCTGACAAGCCAAGGTTGGGTTCACTGTGTTGTGTTCGTGTGCGTGTGACGGATCAAGCTTCTGTAAAAGAAGATGAGACCAAGCGAGCAGGTCCACTTGATATTCCAGAAGCGACTGTACTACAGCGTCGGCTGGACTCTGTCCTGCAGATACCACTTGGTGAATGGATAACATTTAGACTTGGAGAGGGTCATTGTGATGTTACAGAAGTATGTGTGGAGGCCATGAGAGCTGGAGAAACATGTCAGGTAGGAAAAATAACATCAGCAAACATCGGCCATTTGTCGTCGACTAAAGATGACGTCAGAGCTCTTAACGTTTGCGTCTTGCTGCTCAGATTCGACTCATTCCGGCAAATGGAGTTGACACATGGCATTCCCAGCCCACAGAGGAAGTACGTGCCACTGTGGAGCTCCAAGCTTTCACGCCAGGAAAGGAATCCTGGCAGATGTCACCTGGTGAAAAATGGGAGTGGGTGAAGTCTCATAAGGAAAGAGGCGGCCAGAGGTTTAGAAGCGGAGACTTGTGGGGAGCGTCGGACAGCTACAGTCGAGCCCTCAAACTCGTCATCACCCTGCTGGGCTGCGAGGCGGACAGACAAGAACAGCAAATAGACAAACACATTACTGCAGCCTTTGAAGATCCACCGTCGGGTCCCACAATTCATCAAGTGCAAAGCATGAAAGCAGAACTTCACTCCAACTTGTCGTTGTGTCAGCTCAAACTCAAGCAGCCGGCGCGGGCTAAAGAAAATGCTGCTAAGGCCACACGGCTGGAACCAAGCGGGACTAAAGCTTGGTACCGACTCGGCCAAGCCTGCCAGATGGTGAACGAGCTGGAGGAGGCCCGGCTGGCCTTTGGAGAACTGCTGAAGCTGCAGCCGGAATCCACGGCCGCCGCGAAGGCTCTGAAAGAAATCACAAGTCGAGAAAAAGAAACAAATGCACAGCTGGGACAGAGACTTAGTAAAATGTTCAACTAGAAAGCAGGAGATATGTATGACTGCAATGTGTCAGCCTGACCTCCCTCTGACATCTCCAGAGGGTTCAAAATTTACTGGGACAAGAGCATACATTTGGGGTCATCACCCTGGCTGGATTTGTAAAATATTAGCATGCCTGTCTGAATGGCTACCCTCTCACTTAATGAATTTATTATTGTTCATCTTAAATGCCTTATCAAATGATTGTGGTTTCAAAAAAAAGGAGTTGAGTTTTGTTTTGGTGAGAAGCCAAACCTAATCTTTCTCATTGCGTTTGCTTTTGAGGCTCACTTGGCGGTTTGCGTGTTTCTCAGCAATGACCACTAGATGTCGCGCATGACGAAGTAAAAGAACACCATTACGTGTCAATTGTTGTTTTAAAGTGCTTTTGGGGCATTGTCAGCGTTTTGACGCTGCAAAAATCGACACCTGGAATCTAAACAGGAACCTTGTGTCAACAAAGTCAACGCTCCATGACTGAGGTACCGCTATGTCGGCGTTTTGGTAGCACGGGTATGCCTTATTTAAAACTGTGTGCTTTCATCGGAACTTATTTTTCTTGGATTTTTCTTCGGCTTTCTCCCATCCTAATGTTTCTGGGCAGCAGACAACTGTCTCCAGTGATGACATGAGTGAAATTCTTTATTTGAAACCAAAAAGACTCAGATTTACTTAGTCCCAATTATTTTCTTCATTTCAATCGGAACATTTCAATCCCAAATTTTCACAGTCTTTTGTGTGCTTTCTCTGCATATCTTGGAATGTGTCAATGAACAGTCACGGCATCCTATTTTTTCTTGGATTTTTGAGGCTTTCTCCCATCCGAATGTTTCTGTGCAACAGATAACTGTCTCCAGGCATCCACAATAAGCACCAGTGGCACGATGATCCATAGGGAGTTCATAAACACAAAGTAGAACCAAAAGTAGATGGGGTGTCCCAGCTCACTGTGAACATAATTCTCTCTGTGTTCAGTGAACATGTACAGCACATCTCCATACAGCTGGCCTGGAGGAAAAGGTCATAATACTCATAATCACAAAAAAAAAAAAAATACAGCGGTGCAATGCTTGATTTTCTTTCTTACCCAGTGAAAGTATGAGCTGCAGGACAAATCTGTAGGGCTTGTTAGTTAAGAAAGCAAACACAGCCCAAAAGCTGAATGGTCCCCAAAAACACGCAGTCACGGTCTCCATACAGACAGTAAAGTTGTCACCTCTGGGTACATGAGAGACATTGATTACAGTCAACCCTAAATGATGGGATTGTACATTTGATTTTCGTGCAATCATTAACTCACATTACATATCGACTGTCCCCTTTTGAGTATTCTTTCCCTGGCAGAAAGATGTGAGAACACGTTTTTAATATGACACATTTTCACTTCATCCTGAAGTTCCTCCAATTTTCGACAGTTGTGAAACATATGTCTCTGTACTCACACAACTGTGACAGGAAACTCTGGTCCCCTGGAATAACATCGTAGTAGAGACAGAACCAGCCCTCGATGACACTATGGATGAAACCACAAAAGGCAAACCAGCACACGGCCAGACGCCTCAGAGTGCCCAGCCGGCCGCTAATCATCCAGGTCACAAGTAGAAAAACCGCAGACACAGAGAAGAGAAACGTCAGGATCTCTGCCATGCTACGGTCATTGGCCACATAAGTGGGAATCTGGAGATCCCTGGGCCAGTAGGGATGAAGAGGTGCAGATCCTGAGGCGGTTGCCATCATCTGTTTTGAAGAAAGGAATTGTGATCACGTTTTGAAACATCAAACTTTGCACATGGACTCCAATCACTTGCACTGCACAGGAGACACACAAGACTTAGTAAATGATTCTACTGAATGTGTACAAATTAACTTTGTACTGGTTAAGACAGAAATTTCACATGTGTATTTTGCTCTCACCAGTGACGAAGAGCAAAATTCCCAAACTTTAGGAAATAAAAAACGATTCACTTCAAGAAAACTTCCAGGAAAATACTACACGCGAGGCGTGTACAATAAAAAATCTCAAATACGGAACTCCCAGTGCCTGACCAATCGCAGTGCTTGCTTTGGTGTGCCACATAGCATGTGATGTCAACTGGTTCGACGATTGGCTCGTTCTCTCGGAACATTGACGTCATTGATGGAATACACCAATGAAATAAGACAGTAGCGAAAAGCTAAAACTTGGTGTAATTAATAAATGTTGGCATTTACCGTTAGATGGTGGAACAAAATAGAATTGGAATCGTGCGAGACCGCATCCAACCTGCCGTGACCCGGATTCGATCCGGGGTTGCTGCGGCCACAACGCAGAGTACTAACCACTATACGATCACGGCGTGCAGACGACCGTCCCAATAGTTTATAAACTGCAACATCACATGACGAGTACTAAAATATTGTTAATGAGTAATATTCAACAAAGTAACCTACAACCAACATAGCACGAATCCATTAAAAACTTGCGAGACCGTATTCAACGTGCCGTGACCCGGATTCGAACCGGGGTTGCTGCGGCCACAACGCAGAGTACTAACCACTATACGATCACGGCGTGCCGATTAGTATCCCATTAGTTATAAACATCTACATCACATGACAAGTACTAAAACATACTTAATGAGATTAATATTCAACATAGTAACCTACAACCAACATAGCACGAATCCATTAAATTCGTGCGAGCCTGTTTTCAACCTGCCGTGACCCGGATTCGAACCGGGGTTGCTGCGGCCACAACGCAGAGTACTGACCACTATACGATCACGGCGTGCAGACTACCGTCCCAATAGTTTATAAACTGCAACATCACATGACGAGTACTAATGAAAATGAGATTAATATTCAACATAGTAACCTACAACCAACATAGCACGAATCCATTAAATTCGTGCGAGCCCGTTTTCAACCTGCCGTGACCCGGATTCGAACCCGGGTTGCTGCGGCCACAACGCAGAGTACTAACCACTATACGATCACGGCGTGCCGATTATCGTCCCAATAGTTTATAAACAGCTACATCACATGACGAGTACTAAAACAACGTTAATGAGATTAATATTCAACATAGTAACCTACAACCAACATAGCACGAATCCATTAAAATCGTGCGAAACTGTTTTCAACCTGCCGTGACCCGGATTCGAACCGGGGTACCTGCGGGCACAACGCAGAGTACTAACCACTATATGATCACGGTACTAACTACTATGCGATCACGGCATGCCGACTACTGTCCCAATAGTTTATAAACTGCTACATCACATGACGAGTAATGATAATGAGATTAATATTCAACATAGTAACCTACAACCAACATAGCATAAATCCATTAAAATTGTGCGAGACCGTTGTCAACCTGCCGTGACCCGGATTCGAACCGGGGTTGCTGCGGCCACAACGCAGAGTACTAACCACTATACGATCACGGCGTGCCGATTACCGTTCCAATAGTTCATAAACTGCTACATCACCTGACGAGTACAAGTAATGAGATTAATATTCAACATAGTAACCTACAACCAACATAGCACAAATCCATTAAAATCGTGCGAGACCGTTTTCAACCTGCCGTGACCCGGATTCGAACCGGGGTTGCTGCGGCCACAACGCAGAGTACTAACCACTATACGATCACGGCGTGCCGATTATCGTCCCAATAGTTCATAAACTGCTACATCACTTGACGAGTACTATTATTATTAATGAGATTAATATTCAACATAGTAACCTACAACCAACATAGCACGAATCCATTAAGATCTTGCGAGACCGTTTTCAACCTGCCGTGACCCGGATTTGAACCGGGGTTGCTGCGGCCACAACGCAGAGTACTAACCACTATACGATCACGGCGTCCCGATCACTGTCCCAATAGTTTATAAACTGCAACATCACATGACGAGTACTAAAATACTGTTAATGAGATTAACATTCAACATAGTAACCCACAACCAACATAGCACGAATCCATTAAAATTGTGCGAGACGGTATTCAACCTGCCGTGACCCGGATTCGAACCGGGGTTGCTACGGCCACAACGCAGAGTACTAACCACTATACGATCACGGCGTGCCGATCACTGTCCCAATAGTTCATAAACTGCTACATCACCTGACGAGTACTATAATATTAATGAGATTAATATTCAACATAGTAACCTACAACCAACATAGCACGAATCCATTAAAATCGTGCGAGACCGTTTTCAACCTGCCGTGACCCGGATTCGAACCGGGGTTGCTGCGGCCACAACGCAGAGTACTAACCACTATACGATCACGGCGTGCCGATCACTGTCCCAATAGTTCATAAACTGCTACATCACCTGACGAGTACTATAATATTAATGAGATTAATATTCAACATAGTAACCTACAACCAACATAGCACGAATCCATTAAAATCGTGCGAGACCGTTTTCAACCTGCCGTGACCCGGATTCGAACCGGGGTTGCTGCGGCCACAACGCAGAGTACTAACCACTATACGATCACGGCGTGCCGATTACCATCCCAATAGTTCATAAACAGCTACATCACATGACGAGTACAAGTAATGAGATTAATCAACATAGTAACCTACAACCAACATAGCACGAGTCCATTAAAATCGTGCGAGACCGTTTTCAACCTGCCGTGACCCGGATTCGAACCGGGGTTGCTGCGGCCACAACGCAGAGTACTAACCACTATACGATCACGGCGTGCCGACTAATGTTCCAATAGTTTATAAACAGCTACATCACATGACGAGTACTAAAACATACTAAATGAGATTAATATTCAACATAGTAACCTACAACCAACATAGCACGAATCCATTAAAATCATGCGAGACCGTTTTCAACCTGCCGTGACCCAGATTCGAACCGGGGTTGCTGCGGCCACAACGCAGAGTACTGACCACTATACGATCACGGCGTGCAGACTACCGTCCCAATAGTTTATAAACTGCAACATCACATGACGAGTAATGAAAATGAGATTCATATTCAACATAGTAACTTACAACCAACATAGCACGAATCCATTAAATTCGTGCGAGCCTGTTTTCAACCTGCCGTGACCCGGATTCGAACCGGGGTTGCTGCGGCCACAACGCAGAGTACTAACCACTATACGATCACGGCGTGCCGACTGTAGTCCCAATAGTTTATAAACAGCTACATCACATGACGAGTACTAAAAAGTGTTAATGAGATTAATATTCAACATAGTAACCTACAACCAACATAGCACGAACCCGTTAAAATCGTGCGAGACCGTTTTCAACCTGCCGTGACCCGGATTCGAACCGGGGTTGCTGCGGCCACAACGCAGAGTACTAACCACTATACGATCACGGCGTGCCGATTACCGTTCCAATAGTTCATAAACAGCTACATCACATGACGAGTACAAGTAATGAGATTAATATTCAACATAGTAACCTACAACCAACATAGCACGAACCCATTAAAATCGTGCGAGACCGTTTTCAACCTGCCGTGACCCGGATTCGAACCGGGGTTGCTGCGGCCACAACGCAGAGTACTAACCACTATACGATCACGGCGTGCCGACTGTAGTCCCAATAGTTTATAAACAGCTACATCACATGACGAGTACTAAAAAGTGTTAATGAGATTAATATTCAACATAGTAACCTACAACCAACATAGCACGAACCCGTTAAAATCGTGCGAGACCGTTTTCAACCTGCCGTGACCCGGATTCGAACCGGGGTTGCTGCGGCCACAACGCAGAGTACTAACCACTATACGATCACGGCGTGCCGATTACCGTCCCAATAGTTCATAAACAGCTACATCACATGACGAGTACAATTAATGAGATTAATATTCAACATAGTAACCTACAACCAACATAGCACGAACCCATTAAAATCGTGCGAGACCGTTTTCAACCTGCCGTGACCCGGATTCGAACCGGGGTTGCTGCGGCCACAACGCAGAGTACTAACCACTATACGATCACGGCGTGCCGACTGTAGTCCCAATAGTTTATAAACAGCTACATCACATGACGAGTACTAAAAAGTGTTAATGAGATTAATATTCAACATAGTAACCTACAACCAACATAGCACGAACCCGTTAAAATCGTGCGAGACCGTTTTCAACCTGCCGTGACCCGGATTCGAACCGGGGTTGCTGCGGCCACAACGCAGAGTACTAACCACTATACGATCACGGCGTGCCGACAATTGTCCCAATAGTTTATAAACAGCTACATCACATGACGAGTACTAATATTGTTAATGAGATTAATATTCAACATAGTAACCTACAACCAACATAGCACGAATCCATTAAAATCGTGCCAGGCCGTTTTTAACCTGCCGTGACCCGGATTCGAACCGGGGTTGCTGCGGCCACAACGCAAAGTACTAACCACTATACGATCACGGCTTGCCGACTAAAGTCCCAATAGTTTATAAACAGCTACATCACATGACGAGTACTAAAAAGTGTTAATGAGATTAATATTCAACATAGTAACCTACAACCAACATAGCACGAACCCGTTAAAATCGTGCGAGACCGTTTTCAACCTGCCGTGACCCGGATTCGAACCGGGGTTGCTGCGGCCACAACGCAGAGTACTAACCACTATACGATCACGGCGTGCCGATTACCGTCCCAATAGTTCATAAACAGCTACATCACATGACGAGTACAATTAATGAGATTAATATTCAACATAGTAACCTACAACCAACATAGCACGAACCCATTAAAATCGTGCGAGACCGTTTTCAACCTGCCGTGACCCGGATTCGAACCGGGGTTGCTGCGGCCACAACGCAGAGTACTAACCACTATACGATCACGGCGTGCCGACTGTAGTCCCAATAGTTTATAAACAGCTACATCACATGACGAGTACTAAAAAGTGTTAATGAGATTAATATTCAACATAGTAACCTACAACCAACATAGCACGAACCCGTTAAAATCGTGCGAGACCGTTTTCAACCTGCCGTGACCCGGATTCGAACCGGGGTTGCTGCGGCCACAACGCAGAGTACTAACCACTATACGATCACGGCGTGCCGACAATTGTCCCAATAGTTTATAAACAGCTACATCACATGACGAGTACTAATATTGTTAATGAGATTAATATTCAACATAGTAACCTACAACCAACATAGCACGAATCCATTAAAATCGTGCCAGGCCGTTTTTAACCTGCCGTGACCCGGATTCGAACCGGGGTTGCTGCGGCCACAACGCAAAGTACTAACCACTATACGATCACGGCTTGCCGACTAAAGTCCCAATAGTTTATAAACAGCTACATCACATGACGAGTACTAACATTGTTAATGAGATTAATATTCAACATGGTAACCTACAACCAACATACCACGAATCCATTAAAGTCGTGCGAGACCGTTTTCAACCTGCCGTGACCCGGATTCGAACCGGGGTTGCTGCGGCCACAACGCAGAGTACTAACCACTATACGATCACGGCTTGCCATCTAAAGTCCCAATAGTTTATAAACAGCTACATCACATGACGAGTACTAACATTGTTAATGAGATTAATATTCAACATGGTAACCTACAACCAACATACCACGAATCCATTAAAATCGTGCGAGACTGTTTTCAACCTGCCGTGACCCGGATTCGAACCGGGGTTGCTGCGGCCACAACGCAGGGTACTAACCACTATACGATCACGGCTTGCCGTCTACAGTCCCAATAGTTTATAAACAGCTACATCACATGACGAGTACTAACATTGTTAATGAGATGAATATTCAACATAGTAACCTACAACCAACATAGCACGAATCCATTAAAATCGTGCGAAACCGTTTTCAACCTGCCGTGACCCGGATTCGAACCGGGGTTGCTGCGGCCACAACGCAGAGTACTAACCACTATACGATCAAGGCGTGCCGACCATTGTCCAAATAGTTTATAAACAGCTACCTCATATGACGAGTACTAAAATATTGTTGAGATTAATATTCAACATAGTAACCTACAACCAACATAGCACAAATCCATTAAAAAGTATCCTCACAAATAATCATTGATGTTCTTCATAATTGGCAAGTAACCCCACCGTTGTCACCAGTCCCATATGGTCTAGCGGTTAGGATTCCTGGTTTTCACCCAGGCGGCCCGGGTTCGACTCCCGGTATGGGAACTTCCCTTTTGTTTTCGAACTTAGTTTTTTTTTGGGAGGGACAGACGTTTTTGTCATGACAGCCTCAATATAAACATCTGTGGATTCATCGTTAGATTGTCACCATTTTGATGCTTTTTTTTTTTACATTTACGCAGGGAAAGCACAGGTAAATCAGAACCTGATTTATGTAAACATAATTTGCGAATTTTGTGGCTAATTGTATTATGGGCCAGAAAAGAAAATGTCTTTATGACGTTTTATTGACTTTACGAGGTCAGTGTGCCACTTCCAACATGACTGATCAGAACGAGCACAATCGGGTTTCCGTCGAAACATCACGTGACGTGTCGACATCACATGACCTAATGTCACGTGACGCATTGCGGAAGTTTTATACCCGAGTAGCAATTTCTTGTCTGTTTTATGCTCGAAACATAGTCAGGCGGATTTAAAGACGATTAAACACCCCACCCCCAAAAATATGGACGAATCTGCTCTATTACTAGATGAAATCTTGCTAGCTTTAATGGACCAGTTGGAGTTACTGGAGGAAAAGCGAGGTCGTCTTAACTCCCTCATCGAGCAGGTCGTGACAAAAAGACATCTCAGTATTTATATTATTGTGAAACTCTGTCAAGCTATCATGTGTTTGAATATGTCCGATTCAATCTTCTAAGTCTCCTTTTTTTATGTTAGCTTCCCATTTTGTGCTCCCTGCAGGGATGGTTTTTCATTTCCAAGGCGAGATATTCAATGGGAAACAAACAAGTGTCTGCTCTTCAGTATGCAAGTGAGATAAAGCCACTGGTTGCTGTTCATGTAAGGTGAGAAATCATAAAATGATCATGAATTATAACTTCCCTTAACACAACGACTTTATGTGTGAATGCAGACAACTTGGTGATGACAATGTCGAGTTCTGCACAGATTCACCAAAGCACGATAATAACGAGTGTTGTAACACTGTTGAAGACATTGGTCCGAAAGAGGAAGGTAAAACTTTGGACCATTTGAAAATTCATGTCATAGGAAACCACCTTCAAAATATATTATGATTATTTTGGATGTGCTTTCTGCCCTCACAGGTGTCCGAAGAAGAATCAAACCTACAGAAACAAGCAGTGAAAAGAAGACAGTTGAAGAATTGAATAAAAGAAAATCATCAAAAGATCTTCCAGACTCAAAAAGTGAAGCCAATCTTCCGCAAAACCCACTTCAGTGGTTTGGGATTTTGGTGCCGCAATCCCTGAAACAAGCCCAGTTGTCGTTCAAGCAAGGTGATGGACAGACTAAATATTTGTTCAAATCATGAAAAAAATGATGCAAAGTGAGCGAGCTAGATTAAACTGCCGACGACTAATGACGACTTTATCTTCTGTTTTCTTTCCAGTCATCGAACTGTCTGCTGAGATTGCAACTCTCCAGGTGCAAATTTTAAACACCAGAAGGGAGCTAAAGCGATGTTTTCAGGAGAAAGTGGAGAAAAAGAGAAAAAAAGAGCACATAATTGCATGTTGAAAATGAATTTGAGGTCATTCCATTTCTTTGTTGTAGATTGTCTTCATTGTAAATGTGTTGTTGTTGTTGATTGTGCTTAATAAAATCGACGAGTCACACTACTCGCTACCTGTCGGGTTACTGAGTGCAGACATGTTGATGCCCCCAAAAGGAACCTCAATCTCAACCTCAATGCTGATGGCCCACCCTCTGCACGCTCCTAGTTGGAACCCCTACTTTGAAACCAGAACCCTTATTTGAAACCATACTTGTAAACCCTAAATATATTTTGAAGACCTAACCCAAGTTTGATACCCAAACTGTAATTTGAATCCCTGACGCTAAATCAAAACCCTACTTTGAGAACCTAACCCAACCCAAATGTAAAATGATATTTAGCAACCCAGCTCTAGTTTAAAACCTTAATCCATTTCCTTTAAATCCTGACCTGAGTTTAAAGATCTACTTTGAAGCCCTAACCCTAATCCAAAAACCTCACTTTGAAACCAAGCCCCTATTTTAAAACCCTATTTAC
This sequence comes from Syngnathus leptorhynchus, assembly GCF_054491065.1. Taxonomy (NCBI): domain Eukaryota; kingdom Metazoa; phylum Chordata; class Actinopteri; order Syngnathiformes; family Syngnathidae; genus Syngnathus; species Syngnathus leptorhynchus. The sequence continues at coordinate 24,293,900 of NC_141195.1, forward strand.
AAACACAAAAACCATGGTGGTACATTATTTTTACTTTTTGAGGTGTTACTTTTTGTAAAGGTTTGAGAAACACTTGTTTTGCTTTTACACTCGTTCACAATCGCATATTTATGATCTTATGTAGAAATCGAAGAACTTCTCATTAACAATGAGTACAAAGACGAGTCCGTCCAACTCGTACCCAACGCCCGTGCCATCCATTCATCCATCCATCCATCCATCCATCCATCCATCCATCCATCCATCCATCCATCCATCCATCCATCCATCCATCCATTCAGCACCCGGAAATGAAACCGCCTGCGTGTACTTCCTGGTCCGAACTGACGCACACGCGCACATTCACTCACTCATCTCCTCTTGCGTCCGAACGACGGATGTTGTTTTTCCTGCATCCGCAATCGCTCGTGTTTGCTTTCCGGCCGTGGAAACGCAAGTTGGCTTATTATTTTGTGCATCCTCCTTCTTTTTTCTCTCTTTCTTTGGAATTTTCTTGACCGCTGGCCGGGAAGTAAACACGCCGACCTGTGCCCATGAAAGCCAGCGAGGGACCGCTACGTCACTCTCATCATCATCATCATCATCATTATCATCATCGTCATCGCCACCACCACCACCACCATCATCATCATTGTCCCTGGTCGTGATTTCCGATTGGATGCAGACGAGAGAGATTGTTTGCGCCCATGGCGTCCGTTTCGAAGGTGTCTATTTTGGATTACTTTAATATTGTGTTCGAAGGCGAGAATGGAAAAATCGAATCCAACTGCAAAGCGTGTGGCACCAGAATTCAAGCGAAGCGCAGTGTCACGTCCAACTTCGTCACGCATCTTAAGGTAATTCCCCTCAAAAACGCCAAGGGAATTCATAATGTGGGTCATTCCAGAATTGGAGTACATTTTCTGCACCACTCTCAGGGGCGTAGCCATTATTTTACAACAAGACGATGAATTGTTAGGTTAAGACAACTTTTATGAGCTAAATCATCATTCACTCTCATTTAGCTGCAGCTATCCGGCGATTTATTCATGATGTTTTAATCCGATAATAAGATGGTAATGTCTAATAACCCCAAATGAAAAAGAAAGTCAATTTAAAATCATTTCCCCCATAGTTTTATTTTAACAGTCTTCGATTTCAGCCTCTCAAATGTGAATACTTTATGATTTAATCAGTCCTCCTTGGATTTAGAAAAAAAAAAATTTTTAACCTTCAGCTGAGAGTGGCAATAAATAGCTTGATTTTTCTTTTCTTTTCGAGAATAGATCATTCGATCTGCACTCGCATGTCTAAACAAACAAACGAAATGATCAATATGATCGACACCTCGTGTCTCTAAAAACTCCCGCGTCAAGTCATATTTAAGATGAATAAAATGTCCCGCATTCAAAGTTGATGATTGATCTTATCTGTATTTCTATTAAAAAAAAAAACAAGTTCTGTTTTTCTAATTGATATTGCCCTCCAATTTTGGACTGGCCCATGTGTGGTCGTGCGGTCAATTCATTAACAGTCGTGACTCCCATTCAGCGCAAGCACCAGGCCATGTATGATGACTTTGTCAAAAGGAAGGACATGAAGAGAGAAGGCTTCCCCTCTGCACCTATGCATACTTTGATGGCCAATGGAGGGAATGCCCGCTACACTTTCCCTGCGGGGGCGGGAATGGGAGGAGGTGCTGGAGGGATGGGCGCCTTGGAGGGAGGAGGAGGAGGAGTGAGCAAGTTTGACAAGCACGATCCACGTCAGGTGGGTGTCTAAAAAGTCTGCAATTCAAAAAGTTCATCGAATCAAAATCAACCCGTTCACTGCCATTGACGGCGATAGACGTCAAAGATTTATTTGCACGGAGCTGGCAATGAAAGATTTAAAATGTCAGAGGCCAGGTTCTCACGGAAGCCCGGGAAAATCCCTGACCCATTTCTCCTAATCCCAACCGCAGGTTTTGATAAGTGAGGCCATTGCGAAGATGATCGTTCGCGATCTGCAGCCAGTTTCAATGGTGGAGAACTGTGGCTTCAGGGTACTTCTTCAGCTCCTGGAGCCACGCTACACTCCGGACCCCCAGTACTACATCCAAAACCAGCTCCTCCCAGCTTACACCTACCAGGCTCAGGTCACTATTCGTCAGGCGTTAGCTTCGGCGCACGCCCTCAGCCTCAGCCTGGATGTCTGGAGGGCCTCGTCCGCATCTTCGCTAGGGTAAGGATTGTAAATAAACAATGCTAGCACGCTAGCATTATTGTTTTTTTTATACAATACTTATTCGCTAACCTCTCTTTCTGTAGTTACCTCGGTGTCACCTGCCATTTTCTGTCATTGGAGTGGCAGATGCGCTCGGCTCTCCTGGCGTGCCTTCCCCTCACCGGGAATCGAATTCTTTCCGATTTTGAAGACGTTTGTCACTCTCACGGCGTGTCCGGAAGAGCCTTCCGTGTCGTGTCGGACCCGATTCTGGCCACGACGACTGTAAAGCCACGCTGTCTACCCGGTTTCTGCCAAGAGGAGGAGGAGGAGGATGTCGAAAGGTGCACCGACGAGGAGGGAGGCATTAGGAAAGGACACGGGGGAGAGGAAGCGTGGGAGGACTCGTGGGAGCGAGATGTTGGTGTTCGCCGTGTGGACTGCTTCTCTCGCTCTCTTAGCCATTGTGTCAGAGAGGGCTTGCGTTCTTGTACGCAACTGGCTTCTGCGCTAGCCAAAGCTGGCCACTTCTACAGATACATTACAACAGTGGTTCCACCGGAGAAACTAAGTCAGGTGCTTGATGGACCTGGCTTGATGATCGGAGCCCTGGGAATGGCTTCGGCACCGATTCAAGACTGGGCTATCCAGCTTAAGGTAAACATGATTTCACAAATTGCTCTCACAGTCATCCGGATTGAAACGGTATTTCAAAGTCTTAAGGCTAATTGTTTTGTTTTCTATGAGGGACTCGTGGAATACCAGCTACAGCTCACAAAAATTGTACATGCCATGTTTACGTTGTCACATGATCCCAGTATTCCAAAGAAATGAAAATGGCCAATCACCGATGAGCTGTTTTTTTAGAACAAGTCAACAAGTCATGTCATCATTGGCACCAAGCTGGTGACCCGCTGCAGAAAGTCTTGTTCAGCTCCTGAACACTTTGTTTCTTCTATTACTAAACAGTAAAACTGTACAAATTATCACGAGGTAGATGGAGTCAAAAGTAATGATGGGCAAATGAAGCTTCAAGATGATTCATGAACCCGTTGTTGTGTTTACTCAGACCTCTAGATGGCACTCTCTGTTCACCGACTAGCCATTTCTTAAAACCCTCACTTTAAACCAACATTGCCATCTAGAGGAGCCAAAGAATACAACAACCAGTTCACGAAGCTTCGTTTTCCCATCATGAGGCAAAAGGTGTATCAAGACGTTTCTCACGGCGTATCTGTTTCGGGATACAGATGCTTCGCCGGCTTCTGGACTCCGTGGAGGTCTTGGAGGAAATGAGCGGACCTGGGGAAATGGTGCTAGGTGTTTCGGAGACGGCGTTGCTGAGGGAGCTCACTGACACTTTGGAGCCCTTCATGGAAGCCTGGGACATGGTTTGCGGGGAACGACAGACGGACACGCAGACCGACTTGCAGACAGACAGACACGTGTCCATTAGTCTTGCGCTCCCGTGCGTACTGGGCTTACGCAAGCATCTTTCGGAGACGTCGACCCCTCATTGCCCTGCTCTCCTGGCCAGCCTGAGTCAGGCAACTGAGCGCCGCCTGGCTCCGATCCTGGAGGACCCCCTCTACATCACCGCCACCACTCTCGACCCTCAATTCAAGCTCACGTGGAGCAGTGACCCCGAGTGGCACGGACAAGTTCTTCTCAAAGAATTATCCAAATATTCCGCAGACTCTAACACGGAACGACTCCCTCATTCCCACACGTCTCCGACCCCGACACCGTCGCCCGTGTCGTCGCTGACTCGTCCCTGCAAGTTGTTCTCTTTCATCAAACAGAGACCCACCACGCAAGCCAAGAGCCTTGAACAGGAGCTAGCCATCTACTTGCGAGAGGAACCCACGGATGAAGAGACTTTGCATTACTGGAGACGTAAAGCTATTGACTTCCCGCTCCTTGCCCAGGTGGCCAAGAGGGCGGTGACCATACCTGCTTGCGGCACGGCGGTAGAAAGCATCTTTAGCAAGGCCGAGCGTTGTCTGAGGCCCGAGAGAGGGCGACCCTTACCAAAGAATCTGGAGACACTTATCTACCTCAAAGCCAATTATAGATTATTGTGGACATAGTCTAGTTGTTTGCTGCCTTATACTAAATATCGCAGCACGTATTAAAGAATAAAGGGAACACTATCTTTATCCAACCAGCCAATGAGACAATGAACCCACTAACAAACCAATGATTACATAAAACAAAACAAAAATTGCATAGGACTTCTTGTTGCTGATATCTATATACTAACCCAAAAAGTTAATGTATTGGATTTTTAAAATACTTCTATGACAATGCGTCACCCACTAACATTGACAGTTTCCTTCTGTGTGTGTATGCCTCATCACTAGCACTTGATAAATGACCTTTACTTATTGTAAAATTGTCAACAATGTGTAGGTATTATATTATTATACACTGACCTTCTGATTGAGTTCCCGTTCTGACTACATTTTGCTCAAATATTATAGTTTTGAATATGTAAGGTGCCATTGGTACTTTGGTGTAAGACTTTGGGTTTGTGTCTGTCTTTTCAGTTTCCAGGACGTAAGATGTCATTGGTTCAATTGGATCTAGAGTTGACGCTGTTATTGGGCCTACCTTAGATCCTCGTAAGGTGTTTTAGAGGCTAAGGTGTCATTGGGTGTAAGGTTCAAGATGCTGTAGGCACTTCGGTTCATGGTGTCATGCATCGCGAGGTCTCGTAGGATTCAGGTGTCATTGGTTGTAAGGTTTGTCTTGTTGGTCCTACGATGTCTGTTTTCGGGTTCTATACGAATAATATTGAAATAGTTTCCATCCAGTCTGACTTCTCTGTCGTTTCAAACATGATTCCTAATATCTGTGATGAGTTATCCATGAGCTGCCGTGGATTGTTGATGCAGTTTGAAGCCCTCCACCCCCTCATTGCCTTTCTCTCCGTCTGTCTCTGGCTCTCTCTTTCATCCCTCCATTTTATCCACCCACCAGACTGTGACAGCTCATCCATTTGCATTAGACCAGCTGGCTCCTCTTGGTAATTGCCTCTCAAATGAATTACTTGGCTGAGAGTGAGGCTGCAAGACAGGAGGAAATTGTAATTGAACGCCTTGGCTAGCTCCGCCTCGTGCCAAGTGATTACATCTGCAGTGCAGAGAGCCACGTACGGAACCTGTTCTTCCCCTCCCCCACCCGACGGACCAATTTCATGGATCGAATGTACGCTACTCAGACGCATGCACTGCATGCTCCTTTAGCTATTCAGAGGCCTTCATGTTTGTCTGAACTACTCTATTTAGGTAGCTGGAGGGGGGGGGGGCTTAGGGAGCTTATTACTTAGTTCTGCAGGACAGTACTGTTGCCAAAAACAAAAGTTATGGTTCCGCATTGAGACAGCCTTGGTAACCCTGTACACACTCACGGATAAACAGAGCAGTTATGTTATTAATAACCCGCCTGTTGCTGACTGCTGACACTTAGGAGAGGTCGGGGCATCTTTTGTGTCAGGGATTGCACACACAAACACACAAGACAAGACATGTTGTCCATGTCAACAAAAAAATGTTGTGATTCTTGGTCGTCATTTACGGGAGCTGAAAATGGGAGGAAATGTTGAGAAGTGATAAGCGTCCGATGTAATATTCGTCCAGTCATCCAGAAGAGAAGAGTGTATCGGTTTTAGTTCATCCCAAAGATGTTCGGTGGAATTGGTCGAAATGGTTTTGTACATCAAAGTCATCCAATTATAGCTTTAAATAGTGATGGGGAAAATGAAGCTTCATGAACCAGTTGTTGTATTCTTTCTCTCCTCTAGATGGCAATGTTGGTTTAAAGTGAGGGTTTGAAGAAATGGCAAGTCGGTGGGCTTTCAGCTTTCAGAGTGCCATCTAGAGGTCGAAGTAAACACAACGACGGGTTCATGAATCATCTTGAAGCTTCATTTGCTCATCATTAGCTTTAAGCCACTAGCGTCGATGTCTGGTCCCCGAAGTATCCTGCATGTTTTCGATATCTCCCCCCCACTAACACACCAGATTCAAATGAAATCATTCACTGCCATTGACGAGAATAGACGTCAAACATAACTTTGTACTGGGCTGGCAGTGAATGAATTGACAGGCTCCTACTCAGTTTGCTGATAAGATGATCAACTGAATCAAATGTGTTGGAAGAGGGAAACACCTAAAACAAGCAGATGTCCAAAATGTCTTCTTCTAAGGCAACAGTGTTTACAGTGAGGCCACTCCTACCTTTGCCACTGTCTCGTTATCGCTGGCCCTTCTAGCGTCCAGGGCCTGGATGGGGGCCGAGAGGGGGGGGAGTGGGTTCACGGAGCCTGCCCTGTAGCCAGACGTGCACATGATATGCTTGGGATCACAATAGCTTCTATTTTGGTTGATGCACTCGGGTTATCACTCCACTTGCACCCGCTCTCGCTCCACCTCTTCGTCGCACACTCTCACTTGCTCCTGACTACAAAATCATGTCCGACAGAAACAGCCGGCCTAGTGTTAAGCGAAAGGAGAAGAAGGCGGAAAACAAAGGCAATGACGAGGAGAAAGAAAAGGCCAAATGCGCCAAAAAGGAGGACAAAGTCACTAAAAAGCCCGAGACGACTCCTGAGCCGTGTGCGGTGAATGAGGAGAAGAGCAACGGGGAAGCTGCCGGGGCAGCAGGAGTGCAAGTGAAGAAAAATGATGGGAATGGAGATTTTGAGCCCATTGAACTGCCACCGTTTGAGATCGTCTCAGGGTGGGCAAGATGCATTTGTTCTCTTTCTGCATGCATATACTTTTATTGGATGTTTTAAAAGTAGTTGCCAGAAGACTGAGTCATGCATCTATTTGTGTACTGTACTTTATTTGCCTGGTCATAGACTTATTGCAGAGACGGCTTACAGTAAATGATCTGGTTGACATATTCACTGTAAGTGGTGGTGAAGTTCAATTATGTGGTAGAAGATTGAGGTACCTGATTTAGACCTTTAAGACAATTTTACTTTTACTCTCTACATTTTTATATATATATATATATATATATATATATATATATATATATATATATATATATATATATATATATATATATATATATATATATATATATATAAATTTGGCTGAACACAAATTGTATTTTTTCCTATTTTTTTAAATTATTATTTTTTTACCTAAATTCACAATTTGTGTTCCTTTGTTCAAAACATGAGGAGAGTGATGGAAACAGGTGGTTTTGATACAGTAATAGTCGAGCCAATCATGCTAGCTAGCGATTACGTTGTCTAGTGCCAGCCTAAAAACCATAAGCTTCATGCGTTCATAAATTCGTCATGTAATCTTTAAAAACACATGCAAGTATGGTGTAAATTCCCCCAGTTATCATTTGGCTAATTTACCATTTTTTACTCAATCTAAAATGTTATCAAAACAATGGGAACAGTTGTTTTGATAGCATAAACCTTGAGCCAACGCTAGCTAGCTCGAAAACTCAGTACAAGCATAATGAAAATCAGGACTATTTTTGATGCTGAGAAATTTCTTTTTATTGTACCAATTAAGTTGACAAAATCATGGGTAAGGCTATTGCGAAATAATGTTAATTCAGTTGTGTTGAAATCGTTTAAGCTCTGCATTTCTCAAGTCTTTAGCCTACTAGCCTAATTTTACTTCTACTGAAGCAATCCTAATGCAGTTGAATTAGTACTTCTCATTTTAAGAAGTCTATTATTTAACACAAGTGTGACTACATACGCCAACTTTATACTTTATGTACCAAACCCCCAATTTTATCAAACGACCTTTTATGCTCCCAAAACTTGCAATGTGATCATCAACTTAAAGATGTGTTTTTACTTCCTACCAGAGAGCAGATGAGTCCATTTTACTTCAAGTTTCAGTTCAGGAATGTGGAATACTCATCAGGAAGAAACAAGACCCTGCTGTGCTACAGAGTGGACACACCAGGAGGCAGCACGGAGCCTTTGAAAGGTTATATGGAGGATGAACATGCCACAGCTCACGCCGAAGAGGCTTTCTTTCAACAAGTAATATGCTCCCTCCTCAGCTGTTCATTTCCATAGCGGCAGCTTTGGCGTGATTCTGGGCCGGTTCCCAAAGTTACATCAGTTCTTTAAGTTTTGATGGTCACCCACACTGGTGCCCAAATTGCCCTCAAAGCTTCCTGGATAAAGTTTTACATACTTTCATATGGATGGATTTTTGTGTTAGCCCTTCTATTTATTATGTCAGAAAGACATTGCTGAATAAGCATTAAATAATAGTAATAAAAATTTCTCGACTTCCTTCATAAGAATCTAATATGGTTTACACTGCGAATTAAACCGGAACTGAAGCTGTTTGAATGTAGAAGTGACGCTCAAACTCTTTTTTTCTTTTTTTTCCCCCAGGTGGTCCCTGACAATGACCCCTCTAAAGAATGTGACGTCACATGGTACGTGACATCGAGTCCCTGCGCGGCCTGCGCTGTCAAGATTGCCAACATCCTCCGACAACGCAAGAAGCTCCGCCTGTGTCTTTTCTGCTCTCGTCTATTTGAGTTTGAAGATCCCGAGATAGTGGAGGGGCTCAAGGCCCTGGTGAATGCTGGCTGCAAGCTGAGGATGATGAAACCCACAGACTTTCAGCTTGTTTGGGAGACCTACGTGGAGAAGGAGGACCAGAGCTTTACTCCCTGGGAAGATTGTATGGAGAACTACGAATACTATGTGGAGAAACTGGCTGATATCCTCAAGTAGATGTTAGCCAGCTAATCGGTTTACATTGTTTGAAGTCTTTCAATTCCAACACAAAAAAAGTTTCTTTCAAGTGTAGACAGAATATATTTTTTCCCAATTTCAGGGGGTAAGACACACTTTGTGTATGATTATGATTTTATTCTTCACGTCTTCACAACAGACAGACGGCGTGTCACGTATACATTAAAGATACAGCTCTGGTCTTTAAACTTTATCCGAACTGTCTAATCTGGTGTTTGTGCATACATAGACAGCGGTCAGTTAATGACATACAGTAGAGCTTTGGTGTCAAACCAAAGGCCCGGGGGCCCAGATACGGCCCGTCACATCATTTTCTTTGGCCCGCGAAGACAAATTGTGCATTGACCTCATGTGTCAATACGAAAATGACAAATAGTCTTCACTTTTAAAAACTACAGCTATTGCAAGCAATTTTTTTTATGACCATGCAGTAGAGGAAACTGACAATGTTCCAAAACATTTTAATTGAATCCTACACTTTCAAGCAACTGATATTATTATTCCCACCAGCTAAATATCTTCATCCAACTTTTTCTTTGCATCCGATTTGAATGAGCAATACTGACATCTTTGGCGGCTCAGCGTTGAAAGGAAACCAGAGCACCTTCCTCTGCTGAAGGTGCTTCACTGCTCTCTGTTGCTACAACTATAGACATAAAGAGACAGAAAAAGTATGTGGAGACAGCTCAGCTCTATTATTAATGGTAAAACACCACAACCACCTCACCTAGGTCATCCTGAGAGGTCACATCTGTTGTCTCTTCACTAGAAATAATCTCCACTCCATCTGCAAGTCAAATATGAGAAAAACAAAAAACAAAAATGAGGAACGAGCTTAGTAACACAACATTCATCTGCCCTTTTGTACCTTTTGCTGGAACCTTTACTTCTGCATCTGTGATGTAATCAACCAGTGGACAAGGAGTATCTGCAGGCAAGATAGAGGAACTTACACACCCGCGCCAACGCCTAGATTGAGGCAAGCCCTGCATGTGTTTTTTTTTTCAAAATGCTCTCAAATAAGTCATCGAGTTTGAGGAAATTGGCCTGTTTCGCCATACCGTCACGATTCTTAAGCTGAGCCATGGTGAGGAAGAGCTCGCCCTCCTCTGGCCCGTTGTCATCGTCTTCTGCGCATTTAGAAAAAAACACACGGTTAGCGTGCCGCCGCACAGTTCGAGAACCCCCTGCTGAAAATATCCACCATACTTTTTTTCCTGGTGACTCTGAGACCAATGCAGCAGAGGAAAACAACAACGATACCGAAGGCCATACAGCCGGAGATGGAAAGAAGCACCCGTCTCTTTAACACTAGAGGTAAATGAAAGCCACCGATGAAAACAAATAAGATGGAAGCAAACATCCACGTGGAAATCCAAACGTACATAAATTCTTGGTTGCCAGAGATTCGCTGTCTTTGGAGTAAGAAGGTTGGCCGTTGCGAACGCCCCGGCAAACGTATTGGCTCTGTTGGGGGTCATTCCGGGGTGTCACTGTGTATCTGTCAGACGACGCGTTTGTGATCCGATGCCCTTCGATAAACCTGTTTGATGGACAAAACCAAAACTCTTTTGCTTATTTTTCTCCAATTTTTAAAAAAAATCAGGCTTTGTATCAACAGCACGAATCAAAGTGGCTTACCATGCGTAGTTCCACGTGTTTTCATTATCTTTCACCTCACACTTAAGCACAAGACTGTCAGTGGAAAAGACTTCAGACCATCCGGTTACGACAATTATGTTTGCGGATGGTCGTTCTGGAGAAAACAAAATATACATTTACCGATAAAACACATATTGCAGGTGACTGTTCCAAGTGAGGTCTTTACACATACCTTTAATTTGTAGCCTCAAAACCCGACTTTGTTCCGTTTTGAAGATACGAGGACTTTTCCCTCGGATTGCTTCACATTTATACGATCCAGAGTTTGCTTTGACCACAGAATGGATTGTGTAATTGTTTCCAGAGACACGAAGTCGAGTGTCGTCTTGGTACCACACATACTCCCAACCAGAGGATTGGTTGATGTGACAGATGTACGACACAAAATCTCCAGTGTGCATGACCATAAAGTCTGGGTCTTGGCGCATTTTGACGACGGGCTTCTTGTCTAATGGGAAAGGAAAAAAAAAATTGAAATTCTATCAATCAACTTCACTGAAACTGCACTGATTTGAAATAATTTGGACATCTGTGCGCAACTTAAAGGGACATATGTATGTTAAGATGTTCAAGAAAGAAGACTCACCATAAACCCGGAGGGTCATTCCAGATGTCCAAGCGCTGCTAACAGACCTGCCCTTGAGTTTTCCCAAGCAGCTGTATTGTCCATGGTGAGAAGCCGAAGCAGAGCTGATGAACAGGATAGCTCCATCCGGTCCGAAAGACACGGCGTCACCACTGGGGATTGTCCGATTGTCTCGTCGCCACATATACGTCCAGTCGGAACTGTGGGCCATAGCGCAGCTCAAGGTCACGCTTTCGCTGGGGAACACATCTGCCCATTGAGTGCTTGGCGTCAAAGATGGAAGAGGAATTTCTGAAAAGACACACATAAGCGTACAATCAGACATATCCATCCATCCGTCTATCTATGTTTGCAGATGGATCCATCCATTCATCCGTCCGTCCGTCCATCTGTCCGTCCCTTCATCCATCCATCTTCCATCTATCCACCCGTCCATCCACCCATTGCATCAATCCATCCATCCATCCATCCATCCATCCATCCATCCATCCATCCATCCATCCATTCATTTATCCGTCCGTCCGTCTGTCCATCTGTTCATCCGTTCATCCATCCATCTTCCATCTATCCACCCATCCATCCACCCATTACATCTATCCATCTGTCCGTCCATCCGTCCAGCCGTTGTCCATCCATCCGTCCTACCGTCCATCCGTCCATCCATCCATCCATCCCTCCATCCATCCATCCATCCATCCATCCATCCATCCATCCATCCATCCATCCATCCATCCATCCATCCATCCATCCATCCATCCATCCATCCATCCATTCATGATCTATTGGAAAGTGAGAATCTAAAATGCAGAGGAAAAGATGACCGAGTAGAAAAACGAAACGCGTCCCCGCCACCTGGCCCATTTTAATATTCATCACTCAATGTATTCATTTCCACCCCCTTCCTGCACACAACCACATCCTGTTTCAATAGCATAAAGACAGCTTTACACGGTAAACGTTCCACTCACCAACTTCCTGTGGTTTGAAAAGTGCTAAAATGTTTCAACTTAACAAATGACGTTTTTCCATTGATTGAACTCAACCCACCGAGAACAACCAGAGCCATCCTATCACTGATGTCTGTAGATGTTTGTCTGCCTCTGGTGCCCTTGCACCAGTAGGTCCCCCCATCCTGAGGCTTGAGGTGTAATCTGAGGGTTTTGTCCGTGTCCATGAGCTCCTTCTCATCTTTGAACCAGTGGTACACCCAGTCTGACCCCATATGAAGTGTGCAAGTGAAGGTGATGTTTTCTCCAACGTACATCGGGTTTAAACCAGAGTCCTCGGTCAGTGAAGGCTTCGGAATATTTTCTAAAACAAGCACAAGTCATTAGTAGACACCAGTAATTCCCAAATATATTCAATTTTACGGAACTCATTCGCTACCATTGACGGCTATAAACGTCAAGAATCCATTTCAGTTAATTGATACAAAAATATAATTTTCAAAACATAGAAATGCTCTTGGACTAGTTAGTAGGAGGTCTGTTTAACCTGTTGTTATTATTTTATACATTGGTTGGGAAAAAGTGAGCTACAGCATTCAAGAAACATTCTGAGCCACTCCCAAAAAAACGTGCACAAGAGAAGCATGAAAACATCTTTTACCATAAACTGTAACATCTATGCCCATGCTCAAAGCAGAGCTGACACTTCTGGACTCCAATTGACCTTTGCAGGCATATCTTCCCTTGTGGTCTCGAGAAGCAGCGGTGATGTTAAGATGCGACCCCGTTAAGCTCAGAACCAGTGTTGGGTCTTTCTGAACCATCTCTCCATTTCTGTACCAAGTGAATGTCCAGTTAGGACTGCCCAAGTCACAAACCAGCGACACACTTTCCTTATGGAACACGTCTGACCAGGAACTCCATAGCTGCATGGTTGGAGTGGGTGGTTCTGAAGTTAGATAAGTAGTGGTCAGAACCAAAGTAGAACCAGATGTTTTGAAGAAGTCATGCTTACCAGACACCTGCAGCGTTGATGTCTCACTCTGCTCTGTGTAGAAAGGACTTTGCCCTCTCTTAGCTTTGCAGTGGTATCGTCCACTGTCGGACAGCGCTAAAGAAACGATTTTATGGCTGTCCGTAAAAGATCCTTGGATTTGCGTGTCATTGTGATACCACACGTAGTCCCATCCAATGGACGTTTTCATTCCACACTGGAAGGTGACAGATTCTCCGGGAAACATTTGCTGCAACTTTGGCTTGAGCACCAACGTTGGCTTCGGCTTGTTTGCTAATAAAACAAATTCAAATGAATTTCAACAGAGAGTATTGGAAAATCTGAAACTTACCATAAACTTTCAATTCAACTGTGTTACTGTTGGTGGATTGGCCTTTGACTTTGTGATGAACTTTACAAGAGTACATTCCAGAATACGACTGAGACGCCGCAGTTATTGTTAGCGTCGCTCGGTTGGAAGAAACGTTTGGGTCGGTATCATCCAAGAGCTCCCCGTTTCTGTACCAACTGAAGGTCCAGTCCGAGCTGTCGTTGACCCTGCATTCAAACTCGGCTTTCTCAAAGGGGAAGACGTCCCACCAGGGGGACTGCAGGTGCAGTGATGGAACTGGAGGTTCTGGAAATGTCCCAAAAAAAAAATGTGCAGTTGACATTGTCGTGATCAAATGAGTTTAAGGACCCTCGCTTTTTTTTTGGGCCTGCCGTTGATTGACACTAGTTTGACTAAATTTGTCAGAAGAAGACTGCGACCAGGAAGTAGTAATAAAATGAACTTGTTACTTTGGATGAAATGAGATTTGTGTACTGTCAACACTATTTTGTATTTTTAATTGTGTATCTCTATCATCTGCATTGACCATTGTATAAGTGCTCACCATAAACAGTCTGTGTCTCAGTTGTCACTTCACTGGTTGGGGAAGTGTCGCTGAACACGGAGGGGGTCGCTGGAGGGGAGAAGATGCCATCAGTTTGAATTTTCTGCTCTTCTAATGTTTTTCAATGTTTTTTCGGAGTAGAAATGGAAATGTTACGCCTTTCCTCACCATTTATCGTGTGGATCTCAATTGCCGGTCCACTAGTTGGGACATAGTCCTTCCATATGGAAGTGACTGGTAGTTGGGAGATGACAACATAGTTAATCTTTTTCCATTTTAAACACATTGTGACAAAAACAAAACAAAAAAAAAAACAAAAGCAGGACATAAGAAAACAGCAAAAAGACCTCATTAAAAATTGCCTCAGGAAGTGTCGCTGGCACGAGAACAAGCTACTTCATGTTTCTTCTGTAGGACTTCCTCAACATTGTTTTCATTTGGTTCTGTTTTACCTCGAATCAGAAACATCAACCGTGCACGAATATAAAGCTTATTTGCTAGACACATGAATAAATAAATAAATAAATAAATAAATAAATAAATAAATAAATAAATAAATAAATAAATAAATAAATCAACATAACAAATGTATGCCTGAAGCACGTATTTGAAAAACTTTCTTACCATCCTCATCAGCCAGCGCCACACGGAGAGCAGTAATATCTGTCAAAACAAAAGGATATAAAGGCTCTCGACCAAATTTCTTTATGTACGGATGCACTCAGACTTACAGATGACACCAAAGACCTGGATGAGCCCCATTTTCCATTGAGTCGCACATGCACCCAAGTGATGCAGTCGCTCAGTGTTCAGCAAAGCTCAACAAAGGAAACCCACTGAACGGGCGTGTGAGCAGCGGCTTTCCTCTATTGACCACATCTGCTTTTTCATGCTGTTCTTCAGGAAATGACTTAGTCAAGCATGTTCAGTCTGAATTGCCGAGAACATGATCTATAAAACAAAAAATATTTTATGATTGTCATTTTAATTGGAGCTTTAAAAAATAGCTGAATACATACTTGCTGTAGTTTTGATATTCTGCCATTGAAAATAATTAGTACTTTACAATACATGTAAAAATCCACATAGAATATCCAAAAATATATTATTAATTTCACATACTCTTTGCAAAATCAAATCCATTTTATTGATTGGCATACTACAGTATAACAAACTGCGAGTGACAGAATAATTTTTGGACATTCAGCCTGAAACGTGACAAACTAGATGATCATGCAACATTGAGACGTGGGATTTTTGTGGTGTGGGTTGAGGACTGTTTCTTCATTATGTACACAATGCCACTGCATCATCTTTTCCTCTCACTTTGCCCAGAACCCTGGACAAATACAAAAAGCGAATGGGGAATTTCTAATACAGAACTTAAAATATCAAAACACACAAAAACATGATAATAAAAAAATAGACCAAGAGAAGACAAGGTTAGAAGGTGTCATGTCTATGAATTGCGAAAGCGTGTACTGAATGGGAGGTGAGGTAGTACCCCAAACGATCCAGCAGATGGTGCTGTACTTGAAAATAGAAAATGAACGTAACGTTCACACATCCATCCACTTTCATTGTTCCCGATTAGTGTCGCAGAGAACTGCGGTAGTGATGTGCATTCCAGTTCTTTGAAGTGAATTGTATCTTTGGAATCAGTTCTCTCAAAAGATTCGTTCAAACGAATCGTTCAACAAATCGTCCTCCCCCCCACACCCACACGCGCTGATCTTTCAATCAATCAAATAATAAAAAAATCATGGTCAAAGCTTCACGGAAAGTGAAAAGTGGCTCATCCCCATTTTTTGATTGGATGTTTGATCTGTGACGTCACTCAGACACTCTATTAGGTACACCGACATTTTCAGGTGTACCTAATCACAGGCCACTTCATTAGGGAAAAAGCACAAGTGAAAGTGAATAGTGCCACACCCGCCCTCACCCCCACTTTCTGATTGGCTGTTTGATTTGTGACGTCAGTCGGACACTCCATTAGGTACACCTTCATCTTCAGGTGTTCCTAATAACAGGCCACTTCATTAGGGAAAAAGCTTAAGTGAAAAGTGCCACACCTGCCCTCACCCCCACTTTCTGATTGGCTGTTGGATCTGTGACGTCATTCGGACACTCCATTAGATACACCGCCATTTTCAGGTGTACCTAATCATAGGCCACTTCATTAGGGAAAAATCGTGGTCAAAGCTTAAATGGTGAAAAGTGCCACACCCGCCCTCACCCCCACTTTCTGATTGGCTGGTTGATCTGTGACGTCGCACGCACACTCCATTAGGTACACCGCCATTTTCAGGTGTACCTAATCACAGGCCAATTCATAAGGGAAAAATCATGGCCAAAGTTTAACGGAAAGTGAAAAGTGCCACACCCGCCCTCACCCCCACTTTCTGATTGGATGTTTGATCTGTGACGTCACTCGGACACTCTATTAGGTACACTGCCATTTTCAGGTGTACCTGATAACAGGCCACTTCATTAGGGAAAAATCATGGTCAGAGCTTAAATGAAAGTGAAAGTGCCACACCCGCCCTCACCCCCACTTTCTGATTGGATGTTTGATCTGAGACGTCACTTGGACACTCTATTAGGTACACCACCATTTTCAGATGTACCTAATCACAGGCCACTTCATTAGGGAAAAATCATGGTCAGAGCTTAAATGAAAGTGAAAGTGCCACACCCGCCCTCACCCCCACTTTCTGATTGGATGTTTGATCTGAGACGTCACTTGGACACTCTATTAGGTACACCGCCATTTTCAGGTGTACCTAATCACAGGCCACTTCATTAGGGAAAAATCGTGGTCAAAGCTTAAATGGTGAAAAGTGCCACACCCGCCCTCACCCCCACTTTCTGATTGGCTGGTTGATCTGTGACGTCGCACGCACACTCCATTAGGTACACCGCCATTTTCAGGTGTACCTAATCACAGGCCAATTCATAAGGGAAAAATCATGGCCAAAGTTTAACGGAAAGTGAAAAGTGCCACACCCGCCCTCACCCCCACTTTCTGATTGGCTGGTTGATCTGTGACGTCACTTGGACATTCTATTAGGTACACCGCCATTTCCAGGTGTTAATCACAGGCCACTTCATTAGGGAAAAATCATGGTCAAAGCTTGAATGAACGTGAAAAGTGCCACACCCACCCTCACCCCCACCTTCTGATTGGCTGGTTGATCTGTGACGTCAGTCGGACACTATTAGGTACACCGCCATTTTCAGGTGTTCCTAATCACAGGCCACTTCATTAGGGAAAAATCATGGTCAAAGCTTAAATGAACGTGAAAAGTGCCACACCCGCCCTCACTCCCACTTTCTGATTGGCTGATTGATCTGTGACGTCACCTGGACATTCTATTAGGTACACCGCCATTTTAGGTGTACCTAATCACAGGCCACTTCATTAGGGAAAAATTATGGTCAAAGCTTAAATGAACGTGAAAAGTGCCACACCCGCCCTCACCCCCACTTTCCGATTGGCTGGTTGATTCGTGACGTCACTCGGACACTCTATTAGGTACACCACCATTTTCAGGTGTACCGAATCACAGGCCACTTCATTAGGGAAAAATCATGGTCAAAGCTTAAATGAACGTGAAAAGTGCCACACCCGCCCTCACCCCCACTTTCTGATTGGCTGGTTGATTTGAGACGTCACTCGGACACTCTATTAGGTACACCACCATTTTCAGGTGTACCTAATCACAGGCCACTTCATTAGGGAAAAATCATGGTCAAAGCTTAAATGAACGTGAAAAGTGCCACACCCGCCCTCACCCCCACTTTCTGATTGGCTGGTTGATTTGTGACGTCACTCGGACACTCTATTAGGTACACCGCCATTTTCAGGTGTACCTAATCAAAGGCCACTTCATTAGGGAAAAATCATGGTCAAAGCTTAAATGAACGTGAAAAGTTCCACACCCGCCCTCACCCCCACTTTCTGATTGGCTGGTTGATTTGTGACGTCACTTGGACACTCTATTGGGTACACCGCCATTTTCAGGTGTACCTAATCACAGGCCACTTCATTAGGGTAAAATCTTAAGTGAAAAGTGCCACACCCGCCCTCACCCCCACTTTCTGATTGGCTGTTGGATCTGTGACGTCATTTGGGCACTCCATTGGGTACACCACCTAATTTCAAGTCCGTTAGCGAAGATTCACGAGTGACGTTGCTGCTATGCCAGCCGACACACGTTATGCCGACATTGATGTTTTAATTTTATATTTGTTGGATTGTAGTTGATGGTGGTATTATACCGAATGTGTTTGTGTTTGAATAAAAGGTTGAAAAAAAATCCGTTATGTCGACATTTGTTATTTGGGGGGACACCAACTCATATAACAACGTAAAACCCATACGTCATATAAACCAGTTAACCAAATGTCTGATTTTTTAAAATGTTTTAATTGGCGAATATAAAAACAAGGAATAAAACACCAGACAAGTTTTAACATAAATGTTTATTCAAATAATAATAACACATTTCAAACCAGCAATCTAATGTGAAATTGCAGTAGATATATTGGACAACAATATTTAGGCGTATATATGCATACACGTTATTTAAAACTACTATAAGTCTTAGATGACCCAAAGAGAAGCATAGTCTCCCCGTTTTTGCACAACGGCGGGATCTTCATGCAATAAAGTTAGCCGTTAGCTTGCATAAAAGAAGTGGTGTTTCAGTGAGTGCTTCTTTCTTTCTTTCCTTGGCAATTCGTAAATCGACATTCTTGCTTCCATAGTTCACGCCGGCTAGGAGGGAGACGCAACACGTTCACTGACTGATCCGTTGATGCACGCACGGGAGAGAAGAAAGGATGGAAGGCAGTTCACCCATTGACTCGTTGGCGAACGGGAAAGTCAGGATTCGTTCCCTCACTGATCCGTCCGTTCTCGCGATGAACTGGAAATGAAAATCACTGATTCGTTCACTCAGAGATCCGTTCAGTTGGTGAGCGGGACGCGCAATTAACGACTCGTTCGTGAACGGGAAGGTACGTCATATTCTTCTTCGTTTTGATTTACGGCCAGGTGTCACCAGCTTCAATGCGCGTTACCGACACCTACTGGTTGAAGTCATATGAACTGTAAAAAGAACGAATCACTTTAGAAAGGGATTCGTTCACTCTCGTTCACTGAATAGATTTGTTCTTTTGAACGAATCGTTCACTCACAAGCCAACACTAAACTGCGGTCAATGCCTGCCAGCAAATACACAATTTCTTTACGGCGTATGTTTTATAATCAAAAGAGTAGAAGAAAATTCATGTTTAAATAACTTCTCCCTGAACTTTGATACATTGCTTTAGCTACTGCTTGAACAATCCCGCCGAGCAACAAGTAAAAATGTATGTCGTGGCTGAACCAAAGAATTTAAGCCCTTTTTTTTTTTTTAACATGAATTGCTTTACTCACAAGATGTAGCTTCAGTTTTATTTCTGTAAAATGTCATTATGATTTGCAAACATTCTGTGATCAAAGCCCTGCGTTACAATCTTGTCGACCAAAATGTCGCATTTTTAAGCGCACAGGCGTCTCACCTGTCAGTTTTAGTCCCCCCCAACTCTGCCTGTCGACTCACGGTAATGTGAAGAGTTTGGCTTCGTGTCAGATTAGCGTGACTCATTTTTAGAAGCTGTCGACCGCAGTGTTGACATCATTCTGCGGCCGGCCTCTACGAACAACCCCCTCCTCAAGGCTCTGCCACTAATCTCTTGTTTTCCCCTTGAGAAAACCTCCCAAGTATGGCCGCACGATGTTGTCATCCACGGGGTGCAGTTCACACTTGGCATGAAAACACTCTTCTGGTAATGTGAGCTGATCACAAGTGGGCAGCCGGAAATACAGGTGTGAATGCATCCCTATACGCCGACCATGCATTCAAGACCGGACCTTTGGGTTGGCTACGAAGGCGTGTGACCCTATTTGTGGTAACACGCGTGTCCTTGCTCGTAATGAAGGTCATTTTCCGAGAGTGTTTGTGTTCTACATTTGACAGGACTGGTTGCACTCTTTTAAGCGCGCATCAAGAAATGTGCCTTTTTCCAAAAATAATACACCCTCTGAATATCAGGAAAGTTTTAATTTCCTTTGTTTTGTCTTTGACCTTACCTCTGAAGGTTGCAGTGTTGCTTTACTTGCATCTTTCCTTATCCAACTCCAAAAGAATCACTTCTATTAGGAAAAGAAAATGTTTTTTTTAATATGAAATTTTGTCCCGTCATAAAAGTGATGTTAAATTTCATTGTCATTGTTACCGTATTGGCCCGAATATAAGACGAGGTTTTTTTCATTGAAATAAAACTGAAAAAGGGGGGGGGGGGCGTCTTACATTCGGGGTCTAGACAAAGGCTTTTTTTCAAACTTGAGTCTTGAAAAAGAGGGGGTCGTCTTATAATCGGGGTCGTCTTATATTCGGGCCAATACGGTATTAAAAAAAAATAAAAACTGGTTAATTGGATTTACATGATTTCCTCTGGGAAGGAAATATTACTCCAGTTTTTACGTCATTTCAGTTTTTGGAGCTGATTAATCAAGAAAATTGAGTTTTCGCTGTATATACAAAGAGCTTTGATGTAAGTATCGCATACGTACGTTTGACTTCCAGTTTGCAGGAGACTGCGGCCTCTCCTTGGTCGTTCTTGGCTCTGCAGGTGTACACGCCGCCATCAAAGCAGCATGGCTTGCGGATCTCCAAAGAGCAGATTCCTTGGTTGGAGAGCTGACGAAACTTGGGGTCATCACCGATCACCATCTGGTTCTTTAGCCATTCGATCTTAGGCTGTGAAAAAAAACCCGACAATGAGCTTCGGATGCGACAGTGACAGTCTGTGTAGACTGTAGAAGGACAGTAACTTAGAACTTCTCCTGACATCAGATATGCCCCATTTTGAGTTTCAGAGTGCATTTCTAGTAAAAACCTCAGCGTCTGACTTCAACCAGGAGGTGTCCCGCTTAAATGACGGCAAAGGTCGCGCTTCCTCCAACTGTTAGCAGTGGGTGACTAAAATAGCAATGGCATCCTCACATCAGGACAACAGACAATTTGCTTATCTTATTTTATCATTTGTGTCCAGCCTGCTCAGCTTCCAACACACTACATCTCCATTTGTGACAGCTCATTATCAGAACGAGCAGGACACGGAATAAGAACACAAACACACACAGCAGGTATTTGAAACGTCGGCCCGCCTTTGTGTTCCTCTAGTCTGTGGTCTTTGTCTTTGTGTTCTAAAATTCCAGTCGGATTCGTCTAAGCGCCACCGGTATGAGCTTGCAAACGTTGTCCTTGGTGAGAAGCCAAGGACAGCTCAAAAACATAATTAGCTGCATTTCCACCATAGCCTGTCGCCTAAGCCGGCTGCATCAGGCTGTAAAAGATATGTTGAACCAGAACGCCGGCATTGTGTATACTAGACCTACCCGTCTTCAAATTTAAGTAAGAGTAGAATGTAAACGCCATTTGGAACCAAATTTGGACGTTTCAAGTTTTCACTAAATGGTGTAGTCAACCATTTAGCATCTCACGCAGCCTCCTATGATTGTTTATGAGGCTGAAGCTAGCATAAAGGTTGTTCACGTTATCGTCAAAGAGTACTGTGACATTTCTGACCTTGGGACTTCCACGAACCGAGCACAGCAGTTTGGTGGTGTATCCAACGGTAGCGGCCCGGTTGCTAAGCGGTGTGGTGAATTTGGGCGCCTCGCTGAAGTCATGTTCATGGTATTCAGGAGGCTTGTAGATGATGCCTGAGAAGATAAAAACTAGTGTAACAGAAGAACAATACCAATGTATTCTTTTTTTTTTTGCCAAAGAGCCAAATAACATTAGCTTGAGCTTTTATGCTATCAAACGTGCTACAGTAGCTTTGCTAACGTGAACTGCTTAATAAACTAATCCAAAATTAGCGAATAACAAGTGACAAAATACACCTTTACCAATATCTGTTTTCTTTTTCAGATTAGACGGTGAATTTTCAAACGTGTGGTTGTGGTTTTCAGGCTGGCTAAAGACAAAATGTATTTGCCACACATTGTTGTAGCTGACAAAATCAAAATCAATCAACTCCTGGTTGACTTAACTCCTCTCCACTCAAGTAAAGGACTGATATCTCTATCAATCAAAACTTAATAAATAAATATATTTAAAAACATATCAAATATATTCACATTTATAATGTATGATACAATACATAATATATTAAAAAATGATACAAAAATATATTAAAAACGCTATAAATCTGCTTTTGTACAGTCATGACTTATATGAACTTTGTTATTCCCAACAACTGCCAAGATATAGTTAACTTAGCTTTGCTATGGCTATGTCATGAGTATCTAAATTTACTCCTGCCGTAGCTGTTGTCAGCTTAAAATAAAATAATTGCGAAGGGCTTCTCTGCCCCTCTAGTCCACACACGTCTTGCAGCTGATTAAAATAACAGCACCGGAGTGAACATTCATGGCACGTGGGCACCTGTCTTCTGGATTATGGCCACGTCCTTGGTAACGGTGCTCTTCTCACTGATGCCCACTTTGTTGACGGAAAACACTCGGAAGAGGTACGAGTTTCCCATAATGAGGTCAGAGATGGTGGCGGTAAGCCTGTGGTAGTGTTCCATCACGGTGAACCATTCCTGAATCATAATATCCAATTGTTTACAATAACACCCTGTTTACGTGGATAGCTGGTGCGATCATACCCCGGTCTTCTTGTCGGCCTTCTGGACAATGTACCCTGTGATCTCCGTGTTGCCATTGTCCTTGGGAGGCGTCCATTCCAGCGCAGCGTTGAAGCCCCAGCAGTCCACCAGTTTTGTACTGCTGGGAGGACCGGGAAGGTCTGTGACAGTAGAATCAGTTATTTCTTTCATAATTCTGGAAATTAATTTAATGCTCTCCAATGAGTTTGGAAAGTAGATTCCAAAATATGGAAAAGTCTTGCTGGCAATGTTGCTAACTTAGCGGTTCTTCAGGAGAACGTTCTGCTCCACCTACGACTCACCAACAATCTGAAGGGTGATCGCGGCTTTGTCTTCAAAGCAGTCCACCTTAACAGTCATTTCATAAACACCCGAGTCGTCCCTTTGAGCACCTCGGATAAAGAGGATGCTGTCTTTGTCGCTATTCCTGAGGTTGACCCTTTTTGTATCCAAAGGCTGACCGTCTTTCAACCAGGACACCGAAGGTTTGGGCTTGCCCTGTGGAATTATCAGGACAAGCGATCGATGAGAACATGCCACAGAGAATCTGCGAAAAAATATGTCGTTCTAAATCTGTGCTCACAAGGAACGGGATGACCAGGTTGATTTGCTCTCCAACTTTCTTCACAAAGCACGTGCGGAGGTTACGAGGAATTTTGATCTTCGGACGGTCTGCAACACACCCAAAATTTTCTTTCCACGAGTGACAACCAAAGTGAGCGAGCAGAGTGGCGGAGGGGGTCACGCAAACCACACTTTGACACGTTCTATTTACATCGCCCCGACCGAGCTCCGAGACCGATGATGCAAGTTAACGACAGTTGTTAAAAGCTGACAACTTCATTTCTAGAATTCATAAATCATTTACAATATGCCACATTCAAAAGACCTTTTTTCCAAATCCGTATGAGCATAAGGAAGTAACAAATCATCTTGTGACCCGAAAAAATAAGATTCAGCGTTTTTCCAGAGTCATTAAAGCACAAATAGAAGAAGCAGCAGTCCCGTTATTGCCGTTTTAGGAATCGATGTGAAATACCCGCAATAATATATTCCTATATTGATTTTTTGGAGCACAAGTTAATACTTTGTCCAGTATCCAGGCAGACAAACGAAAGAGAAGATAACAGTCCTTAAAATAGTTTTGCTAAAGTCTCGCATGAGAATGATATTTGATCCCCGAGAAAAAAGATGTCATCACGTTCAGGTGATTCAAGCGTTCAAAGTGCTAAGTCATGACAACTGGAAAAGCGCAGCCATTTAAAATGTGGTTATTTCACACAAAAAGGCTGACTATCAAGAAAGGGCAAATATCTTCAGAGCTGAGAAGATCTTTAAAGGCAGCAGGTTGTTTGGATGTCTTATCTCTGTAAACTATCAAAATCCTGCCCCGTCAATTTCCTTCGAGCATCTCACACCATTCCTGAACCAATTTGGCTCATGGTCCGTTGGCCTAAGATTTGACAGCTAAGATTTCCGCTCAATGAGCTTCACCTCCACTTTTGGCTTCAGTGCTAATCCCTGAAAAGCAGGTCATTCCCAGCGCTCGGGAGACATCCAATCAGTGTTGCCACAAATCATCCATCGTGTGTATTTGTTTCAGGAGGAACACCTATCTAGGATATTAGATTTAAAAGATACTCGATTTGGATTACAAATGTGTGTGTTAAGTGAGGACAGCGGCAATGGCACACAGCTGAATGTAACCTTCGCAAGCCGACCCACAATCCGTCAATTAGACTCGTGTTTCGCAGAGACACTTCTGGTTTCATGACCGCATTTCTCCACTAAATGTTCTTGTTTGCTTGCAGATATTTGAACCCCAAGCAGGAAATGTGCTCAGCCACGAGTAAGCTGCCCTTCAGAACTGATAAGCGGTGGACAAAGTGAGAAGTGGATTGTCAAGATTCATTTGACAGTAAGCAGTGTGCTAGCATGTTAGCTTAGCCACCTTCCTTGATAGTTTCAAGTGAGCCGTTTCCAATATCATCAACTGTTTTCATGGCATTCCGACCGAGCTCCTTTGAAGAGGAGCACTTTGCAAACGACTTGCAGCTACTCACCGACCACCTCGCGAATTGGCACGGACTGCGTGAGCGTGGCCGGCTGACTGAGGCCGCCGGCGTTTACGGCCACCACGCGCACCAGCAGCAGGTCACCTGCTGTCAGATCTTTGATGCAGTAGCGGGTAGCCGGGGTCAACTCCTTGTTTGCCACCACCCAGTCTGTCGCTGCAGGGACACCAAATCATGTGTTTATAACAAAAGCCACATTCACTATCTTTTTGAAATGATGGAAACTCGTAGAATAGAATAGAAATGTAAATGATGCTATTTAGTTACCAGAAGGGCTGGATGAAATCATTTGAAATAACTATGAGTCAATCTGACCTCAGACACCTGACGGACTGGTGCACTTTCAAATGTGCCCACCTGCACCAGCAGAGTATGTTAGTGGGTGAACTTACTTCCATCTTTGCAGTATTCAACGGTGTAGCCATCTAGGCCAGATTCTCCGAGGATCTCCGGTGTCTTCCACTTGACGGTGAGGCTCGTGTCATTCACGTCCTCCACAGATACTTCCAATGGCGCACTGGTTGGAACTGAAAACAAACAATCGTATTTATCGGAACAATTTGGAAAAAAATCTCTTCCGACGCACCTCCATTGAATCAGGTTCGCAAAGCTTCAAGCGAGTAGGAGTTACCTGGAGGAGGTGGGGGTGTTGGAGCCTTGGGTGCTTCTTCAATTGGAGGAGAAAGTTCTGCTGGAAAAGCAAGAGGATAACATTACAGACAGGAGCTAGTTAGTTTGAATTTCGTGAATTTTGAAATTGAATTGCGTTGTTTACCGTCCGCAGGCGCCTCTGTAGCTGGGACCCCGACGTCGCCTTCAGGTACGCTTTCAGCATCTAGTGAGAAAAAGTCGTCAAGCAAACACAGTGACTTTTTGTACACGTTTGATCCGCAGACCTTCTCCTATAAGCCCAAAGAAAATGTATTATTTTGGTCATCCACCGCCAATGACGTCAAATATCCATTTCTAACTGGTCAATGAGTTAATGTCATATTTTGTGCATTTTTATTTACTAGACTTTTGTATACTTCAAAACCAATTGTTTCCCATACGACATTGAATGGCCTTCCATAGTACCTGCAGCATTCATTTGTTCCGTAGCGGGACTGTCTTCCAGCGGGGATTCTTCTCCTTCGGCCACGGGTGCAGCCTCCACCGGAGCGGGCTCGGCTTCAGCGGCCGGCGGCTCAGGCTCTGGCGCCTTTTTAGCGGGGTTCTTTTTAATGGCTGCGGGCTTGCTTGGCATGGTGCTGAGAGACAGCCGCTCGTGTGGATGAAGGCGCCTGGAAGCTCAGGGGTCATTTATAAGAAGTCCTGAGCTCGGTCGGGGACAGTTGGACTCCACCCATTGCCTCACTTGGATGTCTGTGCACTATGCCCCCCCCACTCACACGTTGTCACAGCCATAATGTGGTTTCAGGGCAAGTTAGATTGAGCAGCACATATATATATATATATATATATATATATATATATATATATATATATATATATATATATATATATATATATATATATATATATATATATATATATATATATATATATATATATATATATATGTATATGTATATATATAATATATATATAATATATATATATATAGTCTAGTAAGTCTTTTTTTAAGTTTAAAAAAATACAATTTATAGGAAGTTTTTTGTTGTTAAAAAAATAAAGATCTTGTATAGTATGGCTTTTTTACAAAAAAAATCTATAATATATATATATATATATTACACTTACTAGACATGGTCATTTTTTTATTAAAAAAAACAATGAGGGAAAAAAAGAAAATTCCAGTATGCCAGAGGGTAAGAGCTTGCAGCAACCTTTTTATTTTTTTGATCGGGGTGGAAGAAAACAACTATGAACCAATTTTGGAACGATGAACTTAGTTCATAAAATTTCAATTACAAACTACAAACAAGTTCATTTTAAAATGTATGAACTAAACTTTGAACTAGTCTGCACAAAAAATGAACTTTCTTAACACTGATACATAAAAATCCGCAGGCACCAATATAGCTCAAATTCATTTACAATGGTCACGGTTGATAAATAAAAAAAAAAAAAGAAAACTTGTCTAAATAGAATTATCCCTGCCCTTCAAATAATGTCCATATATAAATGCGTCTGCCTGGCATAGGCGACACCACACCCCAGTTTTTTTTTTTTAAATAAATCAAATGTTTTCTATTGCGTAATGGCTTGTCAATCACGAGTGCTTGTACGGTGAAAGTCCCCCTTTGCCGAGAAATGGAGGAAAAGATCAACACAACATAATAAAAGGGAAGACAGCTTTATTCTTCATGAATATGCTTCCAATTTGAAAATGTCAATATAACCTTAAATGTAAATATGATTTATTATATGTAGCAAACAAATACTTAACTTAAAACAGGCACGCTTGGGGGGGGGGGGGGGGGGGGGGTTTCCTCTCAAGTGGGCAACACGTCACAGGTCTAAAAACCAAACGTTGTCCGGAGCTCGATGTAATGCGGTTACAGGAAGATGGCGTACAAACTTCAGCCCACTTTAAAATCAGAACCGCGGCCCATTTTTAGCATTTAGACTCTTTTTTCAGGATTGTTGTCGCAGATGCACTGGCTATTTACAGTGTGTACAACTGTGATGTCATGTACAAAAGAGAAATCAATATTTACAAATATTTGCATAGGAAAAGCTTTTTAAAAACAAGGTTTTTTTTTCCTAACAAACGTGATAGGTCCAATCAAAGTAAAAGCTTTGGGAAACACGGAAAAATGGCAAGCATTATTGTCATCTGCAAACATTTCTTCAACGACTTATCTGTCCACTTTTTCCACACTCGTGAAATCACACACATCTAAGCAGCCCATTTGTCTTCCACCTGACCAACCGTAAGTTCAAACCAAAGCGATGAGCTGCTTCTTCTGATCATTTGAACGGAGGCCTCGGGGTGGTGCATTCGAGCGACACAAAGGCCAATCGGGGCTTTCAGGCACAGGCAGACGTAGACGTCTCCGATTTACGTCAGCACCTTGTTTGCAAAGTACATGGAAGATGTCAAGAAACATTGGCTACTTCCTTACGGTTATCATATAAAATGGGCCAAAGAAAAAAGGAGACTTCCAGTTATTAATCCGTGAAAAAGAAATGTCCTCATTACAAGGAAACAACTGTGATGAACAAAGCAGCAAGAGCGGAAGCACTCGTTTGGTTTGGTGACTCCAAGTATGAAATGAGACAATATTTGCTGCACATGGCTGATTATTACTGAAGATAATTTGGTACAAAATCCTACAAAAGATGCATCTATCACAAAAAAAGGGTTTTCAAACGGCAACAAGAATTGTCTGGGTTAAATTCTTTTTTTTTTGTTCTGTGCCTTTTACAATCCAGGTTGAGGTTGATGCGCAAGACACCACAGCGAGGCATGTTTTGATTTACGCTGTGGTGCCACCTAGCGGTAGTACTGCTTAACTGCAAGATTCTTCTTTGACACGTTCAAGTCCAGTTCTCACAAATTGGAAATAAAGTGCAATTTTGGCGTTGAGCAAAGTATGTAAGCACCCAGAATGGGGAGAAATTCAAGTCCGGACTGGTTTTCGTGCTTGTGGGGGGGGAGGGAAGAAAAAAAAAAAAAACGTCTCGTGATCGCTCCAACTTCCCAAGTTTGTTTTTGCTGAGGCAAGATATTCTCGTTCAAGTTTCTCCTCAAAGTGGATGCGGGCTGCCGTCCCGCTCTGGCGACTCGACGCTGTTTGCCGACTCCTGCAGCTTCAGCAGCATAATCATCTTTGAACAGGGAAGCCACACACACAGTCGGGTTGAAGTTCTTGGAAAATTGTGCGGATGGCATTGAGGGGGGAAAAAACTCACCAGGGGATCAGACTCCAACGTGCTGGGCGGAGGCGTGTCTTTGGGGGGCTTCTTCTCTTCGTTGTGCGGTCCTATGCTTGGTGGCGGAAGGTGATAGAGTTTGGACTGGTCCTGCTGTGCGCCGGGCCAAGGGAGGGTTCCTCTCACCCACTCCACAGGATCCTCCCACACCGCCTTCTGGCCGTGCACCTGGACAACCAAATTCATGAGCATGTCGGAATGACTGCGCTTGTTATCGCATGTGTGCCCACCTTGATGCCGTCTTTGGCTCCTTCCTGAAGGTACGGTATGATGGAGTGGTTCCACAGGTCAATGAACCACTTTTTGAACTCGGACACTGACACGGGGCATGACAGGAAGAAGCAAGGACCTGACGTGGGAATGACACAATTGCTGGTTCACAATGTGGTCAAAGCAGGTTCAAGGTTTGTGGTCCTCTTTTTTTTTTGGAAATCAGTTATTGACTGTGTATTGTGTCATTGAATGACATCCTCTGTAATCCTGCATTTTGCACGTCTTACCTATGAGGAAATCTGAAGTGCTGTGTTTCTCCAAGAACGTGTGGAGGTGGTACCAGAGCTTCGGGACCCAGTCGAGAACGCAGAGAAGGTCCTGGTGCTGCGACGCGTCATGCTCTTTCTTCTGGTAGGCTTCCACAACTTTACGGTGGAGGTACCTCAAGAGGAAGCCATTGGCTGGCTCGACATTATTAGAGAAAGGAACCATCCTGTGGACGAGGCAGAAGACATCAGAGGTGGTAAAAGTACTTTAAAGGGGAAGTCAAGTCAAATATGCGCCCCCACAACTTGGTATTCTGATTTTATGTTTGTCGAAAAGAAATTACCGTCATGAGTCAAAAAGACTATGGATCATTATTTTGTGATTATAAAGTAATTTGTTTCGTCTGAAGTTGACATAAAAAAGATAAAATGGAGAATGATTTGATTTGGATTAAAAGTCTGACATGATGCATTAATGGTGCACCTTATAGTCCAGTGCGCCTTATAGTCCGGAAAATACGGTAAACAGCAAAATCTGTTTTCATCCATCGAATGTGGCGGCCATTTTGCCACTTGCTGCGAACCGAAGGTGACATCACAGTGCCACAGCAAGTGACAAAATGGCCGCCCCCGATGGATAAAAACGGAAAAAAAATCAGAATGTGTTTGGATTGGCAGGGTGCATAGAACCTAGATTTTTTTTTTTTTTTGACTTGGCTTCACTCGTACATGTTTTTCCCAACTCGGCGCTAACCTGAAGCTGAGGTGCAGTCCGTGGTTAGATGACATCTTCACGGGTTGATTGGTCGTGCCGATGATGTAAGGACTGAAAGAGCCACACAAAAAGGTGTTTTACACGCCAATCTTATTTCTTTGGCGAAATGACAACTCACCATTTATGATACTTGCAGGTGAGCGCGCCGTTGATGAGCTCGGTGACGACGGCGGCGTCACTGATGTCGTCGATGATCACCACCAGCGGGAGCTCGCTGACGCAATGTCGGTCGATCTGATTGGCTAAATTGGACAGATACAATTGCAGCTCCTGTGGGAGCAAGAAACGGTGAGATGAAGCATCCTTTTTTTTTTGTCCACTCTGTTCAACTATGAGCTAGCTTACCTTTTGCGTCTGCCGATGCATGTTGAAGGCGACGGTGGCGCCGCGGCCCACGAGGGAAGGCTCGCCGTCCCCTTCGGGCAAGTTGTTGTGGCTGCGCTGCATGAGGTAGTGAGCCAGACGCTGAGCCAAATAAGTCTTCCCTGTCCCGCTGGGCCCAGAGAGGACCAGACGCCGGTGCTTTAGCAGAAGGCTGATGTAATGCAGCATCATGGGTTTGGGAATGAGGGTCTCGAATACCAGCGAGTCCACACTTTGTTCTTCAAGACCTGATGGGTAAATATAAAATAGCATTTAGTAATCCTATAAAAGCCAGAAGAGAAATAGCCCCCCCCGAAAAAGTGAAAACATATGTCTCCCTCTAGTGGTAAGTGAAGGATTGCGGGATTATTCAAACTGCATGATGTTGCAGTGGATTTTTTTTTTTATTTTTTTATTACAGTTCAATTGTATTTAACTTTTGAGTATCTAAGTGAGGAACTCAAGCAAAGTCCAAATATCCACCAGTTTAAAAGAATGTACAAAAATATGTTGTTTAGCGAGTACAAAGGCTAAAAGTGCCAAAGGGCTACATGCAAGTAAAAATGAAACAGAAAATAAGTGTGAAAGTGTGTCTACTTGCGTTCTGTGGTAGAATTACAGTATATGTTGAATCACTGGTTTAATGGATAAAGTGAAAAAGGGGTAGGAATCTAAAAAGCTATGCTTCCTCCTACTCCTTTTCGAGCATTCTTTATTGGTCTATTTATTTATGTATTATTATTATTATTTATTTTATTTAAAATAATTATTCTTTCTGTTTGTTGGTTTATTTTTTGTTTGTTGTATGGACTTATATATGGCACTTCAAGTGCTATCTGTTTTGCTTAATTTTCTTTTTGTTTTGGATGTTCGAAATAAAGATATGAATCAGAATCAGAATCAGTATGCTACAGTTTCAATTTTACAAACTAACTTGAATTCAGCAAAAAAAAAGTGATTTAACTTGCATGCAATACATTCGAATTCAATCATTTACATTTAACCTCAGTGTTGAATTAACTAGCAAAATAAAGAAACTTTTCTACCATACTCAAATTGATTGAATCTTTTGGTGATAATAGTCAACATTTGAGCTCCTAACCTTTCAAGGTCACAAAAATGCGAGGCGGACTGCCACTGAGACATCGATGCGGTGAGGCGTGAGGTTTGTCTCCTCCTATGACCCTCATTGCTCCTTGGCTCAGCTCATACATGTGCAACGAATCACAATTGAGACCCAAGCTGGCTGTCGGGTCCACTTGAGTGAGGTACTCCTGAGCAACAAAGACCCCCAAATTCAGCACATCCCAAAAAAACAAAACACAAAAGTAACACACTTCCTGCACGGACTTACTCTGAATGTCTTGGCTATCATGGAATCCAGATAGGCCCATTCGGTCTTCTCGCCAATCGTCACTGATCCCAGATAATGTTCCTGCAGCTGTTTATGCTCCTACAAAAAGACAGGGGGCGCAATTTCTCAACTATTCAAAATGAAACAGACAAAAAATGTGTGTTTACCTCAGCTGGATCCGTAAAGCAAACCAGAACTTGCGCGCACATCTCCGCTGGTTGTGTGGATAGGCCTAATATGTTGCCTGAAGACATGTCTAAAGGACAGAGGAAGAAAACAAATTCAGTATGTAGGAATGGCCACAAAATTAGGTACACTTGCGCAACCCTACAAGAGCCAGTAGAGGGGTCAGGTTTGCGTGGCTGTCACTTGCCTGGACCTTTTGAATCATTCAGACTCAGGCTGAAGGACTTAGTGAGGGACATGGGCTGTCTCAGCGATGTCCCCAAGAAAGAGGCCAACCCCGAAGGCTGCGATGCGGATGAGGTGGGACCGTGACTTCCGATTTTCAGATGATCGTTCTCTGCTTTCAGGCTTTCCACTGTTGACTGGAATACAAGCAGGAATGAAATAACACAAAAAAGTTCCGTGAAGCTTCGTTAGAGAGACCAAGCGAACCTCCATGTTGTCCATGGCGTCTCGGAGTTGCTCCAGCTGATGAGCGGAATTTAGAGCCTCCAGTCGGATGTCCGTCAGCTCTCTCTCTTTCTCCCACAGTTCCGAGCGAAGCTCCGACACGGCCCTCTCGCCACCTTCGTCCTCCTCGGTTATCCCGATGATCCTGGAACGACCGCAACGGGTTTGTCAAAAATGAAATCAATCCCGAGTTTCAATATCAACTCTTACTTTGAGGAGATGTCGGACGTGGACGTTTTGAGGGACACGTTCTCTCCTGAGTCCGCTCCTTCGTGAAGCATCTTTGGTGAGTTTGGAGCGGAGGAGTCCGGTGTGACAATTTCTTCAATGTCTGAGCAGGTTTTGGGGCCTTTCTTGATGCTGAAGGCCTTGTTGAAGGAGCTTCTCAACTACAGTTAGAAAGGTCAAACAAAAAATGATTATCGCGTCATTCAAAGCAAACATAACAAGTTGTGTTCTTTCTTACCCAGCTCTTTTTCTTCTTCTTTTTGGCATCCTGGTCCTTCAAGCTGCCTACACTTGACAAACTGGTCAGACTGTTGAGACTGGAGATGCTTTCGCACGAGTTCTGGCGACGCATACGCACGTCTGAGGAAAAGACGGGAGTCATCAGCTGGTATTTTTTTAAAGGGAGTCATCACAATCCATTTCTTCACCTTTATCGTCATCCGGGTGGTTTAAGGCTACGTGGATGACGGCCTGAGCCTCATCATTTTTGGCCTTCAGAGATTCGATGGTCTCTCGCAACTCCATCAGCTCGGTGTCCTGTACAGAGGGGGAGGGGGGGAAAGATTCCTGTAGGAGGAGGAATGTCTGGTGTTTTTCTTGTAATAAAAACAAAACAGTGGGAGGCTTGACCCTGAAAATGTTGACCACTTCAAAGCTCAAAGCCCCATACAGTGCTGCTTATTGTGTGCTCAAGCCGCGTCTCCTCAAGGTTACGGAGATTGCGCTCCTGGATGGACCGCGCAGGTCAGAGCGTTGGCACCGACAACAAAAGGATCGTTCCGGAACGCTCCGGACGAGCCTTTGAGCGGAAGCGGCGAGGCGTGAAACGCCGCGAGAGACTCCTCACATTTAAACACACAGCCGGCTCGGATGGCTTCATTCACACTCCCGTGCCGTACGACAGGGAGGAGAATGTCGGAATGCACACGCAAAATGATTGAGGCTTGACTGAGCTTTTTCTTTGACTGATCCCCTTTCCCTTGATCGACTGCGCCGAGGGCCCCCAAGCCGAATTCCTCCTTGCCGCAGGCTGTCATTAAAGTCACCTCGATGCTGACGCTGGCTCAGTGCCACTGGCGGAGCTAGACGGGGGGGGCCGCGAGGGCACTGGTCCCCCCCCCCCCTTTGAAATATGCTTGGCAAGCTAGTTCATTTACTTTTGTGATACAGCTGGAATTCATGCTGGTGTGTGCGTTGTTGGCTTACCTTCTGCTCGTGACTTATTGACAGGCTCTGAAGTCGGGTTGTCATTAAGGCAAGACTTTGCTCAAAGGCGGCCACCAAGTTTGCCTGTTTGGAAAATATCAGCATTAAAAATCAAGAAGTTTCATCTTGGACATTCTCAAATCAGTCAGTTTTGTTTTTGGAGATCACGATTTCTTTGCTTTGTTGTTCTTACTAACATTGTTTGCGTACATGTTGATCATTTATATTTTAAAGTTGTTCCAATTAAAATGACAGCTTTAGACTCCAGAATGACAAATTATATATTTTTTTAACAGTGTAAATACTAAACTCAGTTGGCTATTCAGTCTCTAGCAAACGTGTGATACACAGTCGATTTTTTTTCGAAAAAAAAATTCATCTTGGGTGTAACTTACATTGGCTGACAGCTGCGTGGTGAGATTTGACACCTTTTCCTGGGAAGACTCCAGTTCTCTCCTCAGCTTTCGAAGTTGCTGAAGGGAAAAAATATGGCTCATGTTTAACAAACACAATTTCAATGAAGGCTTCGACAGATTTCTTCACATCACACAACAGGGAAGGGAAGGAAAGTGAGAGCGAAGCCAAAGCAACACGCACCTCGCCCTGTATCCTTTCCTCTGCCTTAGGATGCAGTGGGAAGAAAAGTGGAGAGGTTAGCAAAAGACGGGACATTCTCCACAGAAGGAAGGAAGAAAGCAAAGGGAGAGGAAGAGGAGGAGGAGGAGACCACTCATTTGTAGCTACCTGCGAATGAATGGCATTGCCGCTCACAGACGAGTAGCTTGACGAGGCGTTGGATGCCAAAGAGATCACAGACCCGTGAACTGAAAATATAAATTGCAAAGCCATTTAAAAAAAATAATAAAATCAAAATATATAAGATGTTGTCTTACCTTCATCGTTCATCTCCTTGTCTCGAAAAGATCCAGAGCGAACCATTCCTAAACTGCGGGGGCGTTCGGCCAGCGATAACGTGCTTCCAAGCGGAGACGCCGCGTAAAGCTCGGTGGACGCGTCTTGTGTTGGGATGCTGTTGGAGCGAGTCATCCTTGGAGGTCCACCACGCGGGCTTGGCACTGGCGAGATGCGAGTAGGAGATGGTCACAAACTTGGCGACGTTTGCATGTACCATAAAAATGAAGCATTTCGATCTGGATTGTGCAAGCATTTGCTGAATCTTTACAAAAATGCAAATAAATACAATATATTTGGAAAACACATGATTGAATCAATCAAATGAGCTGGACACACCTGTATTGTTAATGGTCGAGCGGTGCAAGGACGTCGGCGAGGAAGACATGGGAAGAGTGAGCGAGTCGGTCATGCTGAGAATACTATGAGAGTGTCTTCTCTCTCCTTTCTCCTTTCCATCAAACTCGACATGGGAGGCACTGCTGAAACTACACAGAGCGGACAAAGCCGTTGCCGATGAGTTCATTCGCCGAAAATGTGTTGATGAGCGGATGAGTTTACCTTAATCCTTTCTTTGGCAGAGTGTTTCTGTCCCTCTGACAACTGAAGGAATCAAACAATAACATTAAGAGTAAACCTAGAAGTTGGATTGAAC
This sequence comes from Syngnathus leptorhynchus, assembly GCF_054491065.1. NCBI lineage: Eukaryota > Metazoa > Chordata > Actinopteri > Syngnathiformes > Syngnathidae > Syngnathus > Syngnathus leptorhynchus. Next base: position 24,329,230 of record NC_141195.1, read on the forward strand.
TGGTAACTGGACTTTGATGACAAGTCTGATTTAACATTGTTTTGAAATGAGAACGACAAGGACAGCTCCAAGGGCAGTGCCACAGCTAACCTCGAAATGGCGTTATATTCCAGAATAACTAAATATGAACGTAGAATTGATTTGGTCTGACCTGTCAGTCTCTGTCGTGGACACTTTATTCCCAGAGCTCCAGCTAGCCGGGGGCCCCTTGTCGTCACGTCGTTCGTCTTCTCTGGACTCGCTCGAGTTGTAGCTTCTCACCGAGTTCTCCCGCCTCCTCTGCTGCAGATCTGAAGCCACGCTCATCTGGAGAGGCAAGGACTCCATGCTGCGATGTAGACCAGACATGCGAGGGTAGAGAAGGGGAGAGGTGCTCCTGGCGCCGCCTTCCAGCCCGAGAGAAGTCACTTGCCGAGGCCCCAAGCCGAAGCCCGAGCCGGAGAAGCAGGCCGAAGAGTTGACGTTGAGCAAAGGGGCGGGGCTGGGGGTAAGGCGGGGGGTCGAGGCTAGTTCTTGAAGCTTTGAGTAAGGGGGAATCTTTGGAGGCAAGTCCTGAACTGCAAGGACCTCCGGGTTGTTGGAGTTCAGCTTGTCGAGATGGGAAACTGACGGAGGCTTGGTCAGGCCTCGTGAGCCAGGCAGTCTGTAGACAAAGTAACAAATGCACACTTAGGAATTCCACAGAATTTTTAAAACTCACAATTTCATTTCTTCGCTTTGTGGTTAAATTGCTGTATTTATTTCTTTATTTCTGTATTTCTGTATTTATTTATTTATTTATTTATTCATTCATACTGAGGCATTTCTTTTGTGAAAATATGTATCAATTTTACAGTATGTCATATTAAGTCATATTTATGAATTAAGGGTTGAGTTCAGCAACAGGTGAATTTTTTTTTCCCTGAAATGTCATAGCTATGATTTTTTTGGGATTTATTGCTCGAGAGTATAAAGCATCTTATGCACCTGTGTGTGTTTGACGATGACAGATCTGTGCTCTTGCCACTGGGAGGTCTGAGCCCCTGCAGCCTTCCTCCGTTCTCCGTAGCAGCCTGCGCCCGACCGGCTTTCAAAGATCCGCCTCCACACTCCGAGTCCGACACCACAGCTTTAGCTTTGGCTCGCTCCTTCTCCTTCTCTCTGTCCGTTTGATTGACCGGACTCGGGATCCCCCGACTGGCCGTTTTAGTCAGTCCGGCCTGCTCTTTGAGCCTCGGGCCCTGGAGGGTCGTGCCGGAAGGTTTGGTCAGCCCGGAGCCGGCGTCCACGGTGGCGCTCACCAGACGCGCTGAACTCGGCCGGGTTAGAGTCAAGGTATTTGTCTTGGCTGGGCGGGGCAAAGAGCGGTACTGGAGGGACGTCCTGGCGTTTGGAGACAAAAATCCACTCTGGTCACTATTGGAGACATCCAAACTGGTCTTGCGTCCGCCTGCCGCTGGTTTGACAGGAATACCAGATGTCTTGGGAACGTTGCCACCTGCACTCACGGCGGGTGAACTGCTATTATTTGGGGTGGGCTTTTTGAAACCAAAGTTCCCTCCGGCGGATGGCCTGGCAAGACCCGACGGAGGTTTACGTGGCTCGCTAGGAGCGCTCCCATTGCGCTGATCTTTCCCGGCATCAGAAGACGAGCGCTGAAGGCTGGAGTTTTTCACTGCTAATCGAGATTTATCTGAAGGCTTGCTATCTGTCTTCACTGTACCTGTAGAGAAAAAAAAAAGATCAAAAGGATGAATAAAAGTGTGAATAATCCTCAGCGAATTAAATCAGGATGTGATATTTTATCGAAACCCCCGACAAGTCTGCTGACGAAACCGCGCCCTGACTCGCGGCCAGCTTCAGCGTTCCATGCTTATCATACACTTACTCGCCTTTTCCATTCTGATCAACTCCGAAAAAAAATAAAAAAATCTTCACTTTCCAGTCATGTTTATGTGAGTGTCACAGCTGCGGTGATTCGGCTGTGGAAAAGCGTTGCTCACATTAGCAAAAAGCGTGTCTGCGGCCGCTAACGTCCATGGAACGTTGTCAAACAAAACTTTCTTGTCGACGAGACATTTGAAGGAAATCTCCACGACTCACGCCGGCAAATTAGTGTGACTGACATGAAAGTTATGAGGTGAAAAAAAAGACGTTTACGAGTCAGTGAGAGAAATTGAAAGCTAACAATGCTCGTGTCTGAATTGCTATCCAATGAAAGGTTTATATACAAGACATTAACACAGTCAAAGAACTGCTATCGAATGAGACCCACCGGCGTGCAGCCGTGGGCCATCTGGAGTCACTTAACACTTTTTTAAACCCACAAAATACACACACACACACATTTCCCAGTTAATGTTGCGCTTAGCAATATGACGCGTCACGTTTTTCACAATATATAAAATTGACCATGCACTGGAAAGTTCCAATGGAGCCACAAGGTTACACTTACAGTAAGAATAAAGTTTACAAGTAATTCTTTGACATTTTATGGGCGCCAGCTGCGGGCACCCGACTTCATAAAGCAGACATGCGAGACGTGTTATACATTCATCCGGTTAACAAGCATCTTTGTCCTCGGCCGCAATGGCGTCGGTGACACAAATGAATACTGGCTAAAATGTGACGTTTTAAGGTTTTTCATCTAGAAGCTGGTCGTTTTATTTTACAGCCACACGCCAGTCTGATTTTGGGCTGGATTCGACAAAAACTAACTCATATGACTAATGAGGACCCCGATGTTTTTTTTTTTTATAACCCTTTTAAACTGTGCAAAATTGAAACACTATATTTACCAAAGTGGGTGTTTAACTAAGTTCCCCCTGATTGACGATAGAGAAAAAATAGCTGAGGAGTAAAGATGGTTATTAAAACATCAAGTGCCGGCAGCCAAAGAGAGCCCCGCAATCAATTGTACAAAATTGTACCGGACTTTTTTTTCTTTCATGTCCTCATTTTGAATCTGAAAAATGACAGCGCCACGGATAATTGTGTAAAGTTATTTTTACAAACTGTAAGGTACATAATAAGCTGGTACAAAACACTGCAGATGGTCAGTTTGGTTCATGGTGATTTAATCACAGGATAGTTGTGCGGAGGAAAAAAAAAAAAAAAAAAAAAAACTGTTTATATAGCCACTGCCTATGTAGACAGGCACAGAACAGCATGGCTAATATCCTGTTGTTCTTTGTGTGTGTGTGTGTGTGTGTGTGTGTGTGTGTGTGTGTGTGTGTGTGTGTGCCCGGACATAAACAGCACAAAGATGACGTGTTGCACAATCCCCACAATTGTATAAGACCTTAATGCAAATGAATGTGTTCTTTTTTTTTTATTTTATTATTATTTACAGTGTGACTTTTTCCAGCTGGCACAATCTCTAATGTTCCATCCATACACAGACAGACAGACACACGTCTTTTTTTTTTTTTTTTAGGAATGATTCAACAGCAAGCTCAGATATAAATAGAAAGGAAAAGGAAAGAATAATAAAAAAACAAAAAAACGATTTTCAACGCCTGTGTGTGTGTATGGTTGGCTGGCAGGAAGGGATTGGGTGGGTGGCGATGGGCGTTTGATACATGGCACTACTCACGAAAGGCTCAGAGGGTGGGCTGCAGCTGCGGGTGAACAAAGACGGTGAGTGTGTCCGTCACGATGTGTGGGTGGCGCAACAGAGAATACTAAGCCGCCAGAGCAATGTGTCAGTGTCCCCTGCCGCTTATTTATCTGCTTATAAAAAGCACGGAACGCACTCACCTGCCACTTTGAGCCCACTGGGAGGTGTGTGCGTGATGGGCGAGGTGACTGCCACCGGTGGGTTCCTTCCCTTCTTCAAGGCGTTCCCATACACCAGCGTCTGAGGTTTCTTTAATTCACCCTTGACTCCTTCGTGAGCGTCCACCTGCGGCCGGGATTTTTTCCATTTATTGTCGGATTCGGATTTGAGGCTTCCCGTATCGTAGGTGCTGCTCCCCAGACTCTTCCGGCTGGGTTTGGCATGGTCACTGTCCCACAAAAGTCCGCTTTCCACCAGAGACCTTTTCTCAGCATCTGTGCGCATCTAGAAAGACATACAAACATTTTTAGACAAGTGAGAGAATATTTTTCCATTATTTTGTGAGATCACTTAAAAATTGCTGTTGACGAATTGATAACAAATAAATGAATAAATGAATAAATGAATACATGAATAAATAAATAAATAAATAAATAAATACGTGAATTAATTTTAAAAAACGGTGGCATGTTGCCATTGTTATATATACTCAGAGCTTCCTGCGACTGTATCGGATTTGCGTTCAACTAAACAGGCTCAGATTTCACCCTGAGAAAATTGTTTTGGTATTTGGTAATCTGCTCATCTGTTTTTACAGCTTCACAGCAGCTAAAGGAATATATATATATATATATATATATATATATATATATATATATATATATATATATATAGATTGAACCTTACCTTGGACCTGAAAAAAAATCCCAGCTTTTAAACCAAAACCTTAATCACAAACACCCGGCATTTAAACAGGACTTTTTATATCCACTGCATGTCTGAAAAACTCCGATGAGAACTTGAAGTCACTATATCCATAGTCCTAAACTTACTCCAAGCATCGAGTGTCATCCACGCATCCTCCAGTGTCAAAACAAAAACTGGCTTGTGCAGTAAAAGGCTATCCAAGCACCAGGTGTCCCTTACAAACGAAACTGTCGAAAATCTGGTTCAACAAGTCGGGCGGCAATCGACGTTGAAACAATAGCGCTGGTTAAACACCAAGCAAAGTGCAACGGTTTATGTTAAAAGACAAGACCTCAAAGCAAATTGTTTCCCTCCCACTTTATCGGTTAAGTTTGGGAATAACATTTTACTGACAAAACAGGATCATCTTTAAATATAATCAAATGTGCGTCTATCAGACTATATGGGCCACATGATGATGTGATGCTTGGTTGCCATGGTAATGGTTTCCATGAATCCAGCAACAAGGCATGGGGAGAGAGACGCTTAATAGATTCTTCTAGCTCACTGACCCGGATGCCGGACCGCAGATGCGCACGTGCCTGAGTCCGAGATCCGTCGTTCACTTACAGGACAAGACAAAGAGCCGCACTCTCAGCATCCCCGCAGTACTGTTGCTATGGTTACGCCGACTCCCGTTCTCCACTGTATCCCTCTCTAAAACTCCCCCTACAGCACTCCATCACAACCCTTAGATTGCACATTGGACCAAATGCATCTCTTCAAATGTTACAGGCGCTAATAGCATTCAAAAATTTACATGAATGAGTGTGTGCACGGAATACCAAATGAGGCTGTGCGCGTGTGTGTGTGTGTGTATTAGTGTGAACATGCGGCACTTACCACAACGGCCGAGTTTCTGCGGGAGCCAATGGGTGTGGAAGGAAGTGAGTTGAGGGTGGGGCTTGTGATGAACTCTTCAGAGCTCAGATTGTCAGAGCCGTCACTCAGGCCGCTGCTGATGGAACTGCTTTCGTCCCAGCTAGAAGACAAAAAAGGATTGGTCGGATGATGTCCACATTTGTGTGGGTTTCTTAAAAACATTTTCCGAGGGACGTTCATCGAATTTTGAAACGAGACATCAGTAAAAACTGTTCAAATATTTTAAAAAGTTGAATGTTAATAAAAAAAATGCGAGGAATATCTTTTTATTTATTTTTTTAAAGTAAAGACAATTTGTAATTTTAGTATTGACACAATTTGTCTTTACGGGCCACAAAATGTTGAGCCGGGTCGTATCTGGCCCCCGGGCCTTGAGTTTGATACAGTGCTGTACATACAAACATCGTCATAAATTTCAATATTTTGAATTTCTTCCCATTTTAATGACTGCTTTCACCCCCCAAAATATAAGTTACATTTCTTTATTGTGGCACCAAAACTCCTGTGATTGATTTCAAGGTGACAAAGAAAGTTGAATCCATAATCTCATGAAAATGTTACATTTTTAAGTAGTATAACAGAATGAATGACTAAAGCACCACAAGCAACAGATTTAAGCTCAATGTCTTCCAATTTGTCTCGGATGAAAAATTCATAGACCCCGTGGCTCGCTGCTCTACATACACGCCGGCGTGCACGGGGGTCCAACATTCACCCCGCTAGCGCTGCAGACACGTCGACATCATCTCAGCCTACGTTGACAAAAATAGCCTTAAAGCACATATACATGTGTGCTGAACATACACACGACGGCACCCACAATTACAGGCGCTGAGCTGGGACAACCATTTGCTTCCTCTCCAAACCAATTGCGCTCACAATCCTGTCATGATTTGAATCAGACGGATCTTAAATTAAAAAAAAAAAAAAATCTGTCACTTGCTTTAAAAAAAAGTGATTGTAAAAAAAAAAAAAAAAAGCTATATGGGGGGAAGTGCATGTTTGATGACATGAAGTGGGTCATGTTTCAAAAGTCGAGGGGTGCCCTCTTTTGGGTCATTACGTCAGACAGTAAAGAGGGTGGGGGGTGGGGGGGGGGCTAATAAGGTCATGGCTATACTGTAATACAAGGGAGGGCCTTTCGGTTGGGTGCCTGTGTGGGTCACACCACTGCCTGGGGGGTCTTGATGACAGCCATGGGGGTGGGAAGAGGGGCAAAGTCTGTCCTGTCTCGCCTGTGAATGAATAACTTAAAATATCAAAAAGAGATTCCATTTTTTTTTTTGGGCCAACATTGCCCAATAGCAATCATTTCAAATTTGGGGTGGAATTTGTTATTTTTTTCAATGATGGCCGTCTGTTTCAAGTTTCTCAGAGCAAGAAAATCAACTTGTTTCTCTTCATATTGCAAAAAGTCCCAAGTGTGGGACTGTTGAAAAGCCCATCAGTGCTGAGTCTTTCCCAACACATGAATATGTCATTCTTTCCTCGCTGTTGGGAGGAGAAACCTCCGGGAGGGACGTGCAGCTGTGGTTCATCAGCACCACAACACCAGCACCAGATGTATGAAGCAATACATGTTTGTTCACAGCAAACAGACAAACACTGACTGAGCCGCTTTGTGCCACTTAACTGAACTCCGAGACAAAGTCAAGACATAAATCAAACAATGCAGACACCACCAGGATAATATGAATGAGCAAATAGAGACTAACCCAATAATGATAACCCAAATGTTAGCTAAAGGTGGGGAGAGCAGCTAAATATCAACATTGCTATTGCCTAATATTATGAATCAAGTCAAAGTAAAAAGTAGACATCCAAAATAATGACTTGAGCAAGTATTGAGCGAACGTCAACAAGTTGGTAATAACTAGTAACAGAGTTGCTTTTTATTAGCATGTGTTGTTAGCATAGACTGTACACATTTCCCCCTTTGTTTGCGCACACATGTAAAGCATCTTTGGTTATAAAACCACATGACAAACTGGATTTTTGAAATTATCTATTCTATTTAGTTCCATCAAGGCTTAATCAATGAAACACCAAAACTTGAAGGGCCTTCAGCTTTGATCTATGCAAATGACTTCAATCCTCTTACGGCATTGTTCTCCGCTCTGTGAGTCCAAAACTGGAAATTCAACAAAATCTCTCCAACGATAAACATCTTAAGCTTCCCATGACTGGCTTTTTTTTTTTTTTTTTGTGACATAAAGGAATTTAACTTTACTGCCAAGAACTGATATCAATACTTAACTGTCAACATGCGGCAACTAGCCCCACCAACTACCATCAACTCTGTAAGACAAGACAAAAGTTCATCTGAAACATGAGTACCCTCCAAAAAGAACAAATAGTAAAAATGATGGGAAACCGGAAAAGATTTAAAAGGCTAGCATCAAAAGGAAAACGGGAAGACACATGGAGAACCTTCTCATCTTCTCAGGATGCTCCCACTCTAGTGGCCCATCAATCCTTCTAAACATCAAGAGCAGACCCGATTTTCACATTAACTAGCAATATATTATATGATGATAATATTTTGATGATATTAGCGCTAGCACAGCACATCAGCTTTACCATTTGATACTCCAGTTTATATATAAATCATTAATTGAGCCAGTTATTCTAAATCTGACTGTCCTTGCCTCTTCGAAGCAGTCCATTATGTTGTAGGCGTGATGAGTGCGATTCATAATGCCACAGCTCTTCTGAGCTCATCAGTGCGGCACTATTATTAGTCATTCAAGCCAGAGAATGACCAAGTTCTGATGTATACAAGGTACAATTGTATTTGTTTTCAATTTAGTTTGACAGCAAACCTTAAGCAGGGAGTATTTGAAACATCTTTTGGGATGAATCATTCACCAAACCGCTCGATCGAACGATGGCTCGCCTCTCAGAAAACCAATAAGTGGGGTCAATCTCAAGGCACTGCACTTCTTTCATAAAAATCGCTTCACATTTGAAATTAACAACACTGCATGGATGAAACCATTTAACAGCAACATTAAAGTGTCAGCCACCACCATTAACAAGGATGCTAATTAATCCCAAATGGCTTTAGGCTGCTAAAGTGTTCAAACTAATGTTTCAGGATGGCAACAACATTAGCTTGTTACGCTAGATTGGAATCATTAGGATAGTATTTACTGTGCTGCAAATTATCTTTCAATATGAACGTGGCGGAAAACAAGGAAATGATGACATGTGGAGATGTACAGATTACAATTTGAGATTAAAAACCATTTCTCAGACAGTTGTCTTTGGCCAAAACATGTGCTGATGAGTTTCGCTGTGTCTGGGTCAAGACGCTCCAAAACAATTTTATAAATCTTTTCAATGAAATCTTTCGACAGATTTGTCATTCACTTTCCCATGGAAAATTAATTTCAGCTGGCAAAAGTTCCGAGCGAGAATCGTTTGAAATGGTTTTGCTGCTTTCCCAATTGTGCAGATTAATGGCCAACAGTTGTTCCCGTCTGCACACAAGACGGATAAACTCACCAAGACTGCATTGCGTATTCAACGCTTGACTATCTGCTCAGCTAAATAGTCCGCTTCCATTAACAAGCTTCTTTATTCCACCACAATACAAACCATTAAGATAATTTCTTATCGCAACGTGCATGGGAGTTTTTGCAAGTGATTGTGAGAGAGCTATACACGCTCTTCTCCCTTTAACGCTCTGAAACTGCAGAATGTGTCGAAATGAAGCGCAGTGAAAAAAACAAAAAAAAACAGCTGGCCCTTGTAGTGATTTGTGGCATAAATCCTTACTAAAAGTTAGCTGGCCAATCTGCAATCTTTAAGCGCCTGCTAGCAGTTGATAAGCAGTTTCCTTTTAAATAAATGGACATATTCTTTGTCACGTTCTTATTGTTAGTTCAAGACTTTATCAATTGCTAATAGGGTTGAATTCCATAAATGACAATTTATGTATTTTATTTGTGCCTGTATACAGTTAAAATGAGTCCCCTCCAAACTGGCTGGCAAATGGACGGAAAGTCTTTTGTGCACATTGGACAGGAAAGTTCCACTCCTAATAAAATCCACAGTGTCACATGGCCTAACCCGAAATGGCTAAATCAGAAGGCCCTGATGCCTTTTCAATCGAATGGAAAAAGGGCACTGCCAGATTGGCACCGAGCGAGCGAGCGAGCGAGAGATGGAAAGGGCGGCTGATGAAATCGTTGGGCTTTCAGAAAAAAAGGCTGGGGAATAATCCAGCCACTGTTTATGGTATTGATGGAGAAGCTTTGACAACATACATGCCGTTTACCTGTTTATACCGAGAACGTCTGGACATACGGTTCGGGGTGCACAGATGGTTAACAACATGAGATCTTGGGAGCACGTCAGCTGCTATCGCCAGGAAGCAGACACACCGATCTGTGTAATCCTTGTGTTTCTATCCTGTCAGGCTTTTTTTTTTTTTTTTTAAAAGGAAAATATCAACATTACATTTGACTTGATAATAGGATACAGCAATGTTAATTAAATTGAAATTGCTTCATAGCCAGTATAGACCATTTTTGCTTGCAATTTAAAGCAAAAGGAAAAAAAACAGCATGTCAGGCTTTTTTTTTTTTAAAGGAAAATATTACATTTTAATTTATAATAGCTTACAGCAATGACAATTGAATTGAATGTAAACAATTTAGCAATTTTTGCCTCATAGCCACTATAGAGCATTTTAGCTCATAATTTGAAGCAAAAAAAAAAAATTTTTTTTAAATAACGTCACTAGCATCTCAAGGCGCCACTGTACTAAGAGTGTTTTCCTGTGTTATGTTATCCATCAGGGCAGCTCCATATAGGGCCGTAAAGACCCTACCCTACAGGCCTAGCACATACAAAATATCGGATCTTGAAAACCTCAAATTCTTGACATACTGGGTCAGTAGCGGCCGGCTATGTATGGAGCAGTTATCATCATCAACTACTCACAAACCATCTGTGGCTCTCTCCAAATTGTCCATCCCAAAGCAACACCAGGCTAATAAATTATTATTAAATGATGGCCGCGTGGGGGCACTTACAAAGCCACAAATCGCTCATTAAAATAGCTTTTCTTTTTTTTTTTTACGCTATGCCACATTCTCAGATGAGCTATATTGTAAAAGACTTATAGGAGGTCACAATTAAAACTGCAACCTTTGGTTATTTACTGTCCCTGTCAGCATTCGAGTAGTTTATTTCACAAGACAATGTAACAAAAAAAAAGGAGCGACACACATGCAACACTCTTTGGGGGCATTAAAAGGGATTAGTGAGTGAATGAGTTTAATTACTGCTAATTCCATCTGCCAACAGAAGAGGAATTGGCCAATAGCCTTGGCAGAAGGTCTTCCCATTGACATGTGTGTGTGAAGGAAACCTAAAGAGGAAGAAATAAGACGTCGCTGGCGTTAAGTGGCAATCGAGGAGGAGAAATCCTCTTGTGTCTTTGATGGGTGCGACCCTGACAGCAATGACCCGGAGGGGTCTCAAGTACAAATGTGATATGGGACATTGTCCCCTCCGTGTAGTAAATGACTTGTCTGGTTTCCCCTTAAAGGAATTTTGATCTTTACATTTTTTGCTTATGAGTGGAGGGAAAACATTTTACTGGAATATATAATCAAAGCACTATAATCAGTGAAAAGTTCACATATTTTTGAGAAGAAAAAAAAAAGCTATTTTGATTGATGCTCTTAAAATAACCTTTTGGCTTTGATTGCGCAATCCGGATGGGAGACAGCCATGTAAATCTCTGGGTGTCTCTGTTCTAGACGTTCCCAAACGAAGTTTGTCCAGGACATTGCGGCCAAACGTTGACTTGACTCTAAACTACTAATGAAATGAACAGTGGAGGGCCCAAGCATCATATAAGGAACGTTTTGGAATCCTTTTGCGGGTGATCAAGACTCAACTGGGTCAACTTGATCTACTGTGAGCCCCAATATGGACCTGCGTGGAACTCCATCTTCTTCTGACTTCATCCGAGTTTTAAAGCTTTAATATCTTTCAACCTACTCTACATAAATTAAGGCATTAAGAAATGTAGGGATTATCTTTACCACCAAGTGCCCTCAAAGTGTGACAAAATGGGTCACAACTTCACAAAAGAGCAGAAGAAATTGGGTGCTGGTAAACTCTGATGTGGCTTAGTCAGCCTTGACATCCAATGTAGGGATTTTTCTTCCCAAAATCTATCACGAGCGGAAGCAGAAGAGGGACAGCACTCCCGAGACAAGGTGGAATGTCCTTTCAAATGGTTTCCTTAAATCGTTCCGTCTGGGGTTTAGCGTGAAGCACCCACTAAGTTGAGAGATTCGAGGAGGAGTTCAACAAAGGGGAACCCCGGCGTTTGGAGGCCCATGCTCGGATCCTTGGCTAGAATTACCTCTGGCCTCCCTCCAGGAACGTCAGCTGACTTAACGGCTGTGTGAATTAACAGCGTAGAGGGATGTTTTGGTTTGAAAGGGAAGGAACCTTTCGGGGGAGGCTCATAAACGAGAGGGAGGTACCGCTTTTAAATGTAGCACCTTTCTTACATGTTGTTGCTAGCTTGATGTAGCTTCGTGGAGGGACAAACACAAACAGTTGGATCAAAACAATACAGGAAAGAAAGAAAACGGGTGTCGCCCGATTAAGATTCTCTGCTGCTGACTGTTTTGGTCAGACCTTCCCAAACTTTAGCGGTAAACAGAATGTGAGCAGTTATATCAATGTAACTGTTATGATGACAACAGCTAATGTGCTAATCTGGCGGATTAGGACAACTCAATGGTATTCAAGCTTGTGTTATGTCAGCTTTGCGCCGTGGATGGGATGAAAAGGAAAGAATAAAGAGGAATAGCACAATGCGCAAAAATTTCAATCGTGTGCTTTTCTTTTTTTAATCGACTAAAGCTCCACAAAGAAACTACAGAGCAGACGAGAACACCACTAAGCACCTGACAAAGGTTGTCCAAATATTTGAGCGAAAACAATAAGTAACAAAGGCCCGTTGATGTCAGTACATGCACGTTCTCATTTTGATGAGTTGTGATAAAATATACGGAGAATATTAAAGGCATATGCAGTCTTACCATGAAATAAGAGTCGTGCATTTATTCAAAATTTGCAAACCTCAAATCATCTTTCTCTATTGAAATGAATGAAAAGGCCATTAATCTGTTCTAGTATCTCAAAATCCAACAAAGGTTTTTGTAACTTTTTGAAACCAAAAATAGCACTCTATGATATCATACAGTGAATATTGTTATATTAACTGTCTACATATGATGCTTCACCATTTGTGTTCAAATATCCATTGCATAAAAATTTCAAAAAACATGACCACCGATGCTAACCACTAGCACGTAAGGGGCATTCTCCATATACTGGATGTTAGCATTAGGCTGAATGAACTTTAAGGAAAAGTCCTTTTTTTTTTTCAAGTCCACAATATTTTTGTTTTGTTTTATATTTAGTTTGAGAGTGGAAATAAAGAACCTCAAGCCTCTTTAAGAATTGCTTTTCAATCTGCGACCGCACCTCAAACGCAAAACACCACTGCACGCAGCTTGTTGCGTTAGCATTAGATGACAACATATGGAGAGGTGAGCGACATGCCTCGAAGGCACTCCCATCAAGAGCATGCACCCTTCACCTGCTGTCACCCATAACACACATACATAATACTCATGGCGCTTCAAGACGTTACAGCATTCCTTGCCTTGGGCCTGCTCAAAACACACACTTGACATTCCACTGTGTGTATTCTGGGGTCCCACTCCCTTAATCCTCCAACATATGCAAGCACATACATATACCGAAGGAAATACCACGCGTGTCAATATAAGGAAACGGGACAAAAGTGGCAGCTTGAATTGATTTTCAAAGTGTTATTGAGTTTTCCACGTGCACCTTTTTCCTTCATGTGCGGCGAACCTTGCGTGGTGCAGCATTGCCTGACGTTTGATGTTAGTTCCCCTCACCACAGGAGGTACCACCTCAGGAAAATATGAGCTCTGTTTGTGAACATGGGCTCCTGTGTACAATAAAAAAATGTGTGTGTGTTACAAGCATCTGTTGTTTCACTCTCACTAATGACTAAGTTGCCAAAGTAACCTTGTTCAATGACTTGCTAAGCAGCTAGAGTGTGATTTTTTTGGGGGGCATGTTTAGGGATGAGTTGTGTTGTTATGATTATTTACCATCTGGCATTTCTTTCACAATCTTCTACATTCAGGAGAAGATCCCATTTTGCTTTCGTAGGAATCACAGCAAACAATATGCAGGAGGTGGAGAGTCTGTCCGTCCAAATTGTGATTCTTCAGCAATTGCTGAGTAATTCTTTGTGGATGTGATGACCTCATAAAGCTTTAATATTGTAATCATCATGATTTAAGATGGGTAATCATGGGTTTGAGTGCTTAAACATCATCTGTGGTGATCCACAGGGTTCAATCTTGGGAGCCATATTGTTTCTGTTATACAGTTTGGATTGATTGAAATGTGTTGATTTTTTTCTTTTGCAGACCACACAAATATTTTATCTTCTGGGAAAGACTTGCAGTGCCAATACTATACATAGTGTCGATACTATACGTATGCTCCGATACTAACACATCAAAACTACTTTTTCTAAACTGCACATTTGAATGAATGTTTTTCAGTAAGTCTTAGTCGTGCGTCATGATCTTTTTTGGACGAGCGGACATCGTCACATCGACCCTTTTGACTTTTCCAACTATCTCAGCAAAGTCTGTTTTCAAAATACCACAATCTCCCCTTAAGCCCACCATCAGCACAACAGATAACATCTTTGACAGTAGTCTTTGTGATGCCACATTTTCAACAGAGCAATATTTGTCAAAGAAATGTACGATTGCAGCAATGCTAACAATACCAACCATCCGCTATCAGTTTGTACATTGTAACTGCAAATAAATAGTTGCTGAAAATGCATGGTGAAATTCCTGAGCCGATCCAACCTTCATTTTAACCTGTGACTCACACACGCAAATGAATGACATCATCTTCTGACACGCACCTGGACCACATCATACCCTCTCGGTCTATATTTTAAATGGAATGCCATTACAAAGATTTATGGGACTTGTGTGTCAACGAGTGATGTCACAGCCTTTGCAATCTGCGGTTATCATGGGGCCGAGTCACGCTGAGCAGACACAAAGTTGATGTTGGATTTACTTTTCCCTACAGCTAATCATATTATTTAAATCTGTGTTGCTTGGAAATGGGTTGCTCACAATCGCTGTTGTAATGTTTGATTAAAAAAGTGTGTAACCACGGTGTGTTTAGAAAGGCACATTCAACACAAACACCCCATTAGGGCCCCCTGTGGAACTTGAACATGTGCAATTTGAAGATAGTGAAACTGTTTGAAGCTTTCTAATGATCCAATGAATGGATCAATGCAACGAGATTACACAAAGGGTTAATGGATGCCGGAGGTCAGTTGGCCAGCCACACAATCAACAATCACCATCTCGTGGGTGTCAAACGCGAGACACGGGGGGCCATTTGCAGCCAGCCGCATCATTTTATGTGGCCCGCTAAATCAAAAATCGGATTTATGCCCAATGGATTTTTCATTTTGGCAGATCATCTTAACGAGTTATATTTCATTTTATAAATGGAACACTAAAATATTTGGTTGTCCCCATTTTCCATGATTTGGGACTTGATTTAATTTGTTGATTCCAAACTCGATTTGTGTATCGGCTCGGGACTCGATATTGGCAGATGCGTTAAGAAGAAACAAAGAGCGGAATACTGCAGCGGTTTGATTTGACATTTGGCCTCAGGATTATTGCAGATTTGGGGTATTTCCAAAAAAATCAATACTTTCACCAAATGCTCCATATAACACAAACAGCCCCGATTTCTGATCACACAATTAAGGTAGGTTCAATGATGATCAATTTATACATTCACACAATTTCCAAAAAGACAAACGTGCGTGCATTCACATCATTGAAGATGATTGTCACACAAAGGCTGAAGCTAAAAAACACCAAACACTGCTGGCTGCAACCACAATAAAAAAAAACTTGAACATTTTGTGCACATCCTCAGTCATCAAAGGTTTTCTTTGGCCCGCTCAGCATAGTGCGAACCTGTGCGCAGCGTGGGCACTGGGCACGGAGATTTGCGCGGAGGAGGCGCGCTTCAGAAATATAGGTCAGGCGTTCGAGCTGAATGCGATTGGGTTCTGCAGGGGGATCGATAGCAACACGCCCACTCACGCCTGCCTACTGAATTCATCGTCGCACTTCGTTCAAACAATGCAATAAGCGGCCAAGTGCAGACACAATTGCAAAATCAATCATTGTCAGAATATTGTCAATTGTACATCAATATGATTTTGCAATAGCACGTGTCGACGCTTTTATAGTCTGCGTGACATTTCTAATCGTCTAAGATTTAACATGATTAAGATATCCAAATTTGCGGACAATAAAAAGCGCATTTACGCACGAGCGGAATCTTTCTCCAGTGGGCAGGTTCATTGACTTGCATTTATATGATGGATTAAAAATCAAAACAAATCTGCTTTCAAACGCAAAAACATAATCTAAACAGTCAATATGAGCGGTCGGCGATGAAAGTGCACTACCTTGACAGAAAGTGCATTGTCCTTCCTCGGCGCTGCGGAGCCGGGAGCTGCAGCATTTTGCCGTTCAACACGCGGCCGCTCATTTTACAACAGTCCACGTTTCCAAGCTGCTTTGTTCCTCTCTTGCATGTCTCCCCCCCCCAAAAAAGTGTCAGATAAGAAGAGAGAAAACCAGCGCGGTGCGTGCGTTCCGTGGGTCCCGTCCGCCCGTGGGAGCCGGCTGCGTTAACTGACTGACCCACCCACTCCTGCTGTGATCCCACTCTTCGTCTCCCCCCCCCCCCCTCTCTCTTTCTCGCACTGACGGTGAGGGAGGGACAGCGAGAAGGGGAGGATGAAGGCAACACCCCAAATTCTTCCGCCTTCGCGAGCAGCTGCGCCTGCAGCCAAAATGCGCACGGAAGCTTGGACGCGCGCACTACCGCCGTGGGAGAAAAGCCAAGCAGGTATCACATCCTCTCCAAAGCGACATTTTTTTTACAGCCGCCAGACTGTAATCAATACGCAACCTGGCGAGACGTGTTAATTGATTATGAAATAAACATCCGTTTGAAGCACAGCTATCCAAAAGTCACACGTCGCATCAAGGTTGGATTTCTTTTTTTTTTTGTATCAAAGATATCAAAGTTATTGACAATAAAAACAACAACTTTGAAACCACGTCTTATTTCCCAGTGGATTGGTTTTACTTGTTGTGTTAATGCACCATTAGTTTATAAAAGGAACTGATTACATCGAGGCGTAGTAAAAAAAAAAAGTATTTTTTCCTATCAGGCAAAAAAAAAGTTGATGATTATTAAAGGAACTGTCTTTCAACCTTTTTAAGCAAATCTTCTTCTAGCCATTGTGCTTTTTTTTTTTTTAATCTCTTTGTTTTAATGGTGTAACTCATTAGTAAGACCTTCCAATGAACCTTCCAGGGTCTGTAAATTCTGGGAACGAGCTGCAGAGCTCTTTATGTCCACTCATTAACACACAAACTGCAGACTTGTTGGCTTCTCTAAAATTAGGCAGCGTTAATGGCGTTGTGTATTTTTCAATTTCAACTTGCCCGCCAAAGGACCTATAACGCGACCCTGCAGGCTATCCGAAACTGTCAAAAAACTGCCAGAGGGGAAATAAAAGATCAACAATATTTGGGTGCAATGAGAAAACAAATAAATAGTGTTTGTGAGAAGTGCTGGATAACAAGCAAGGTGACAGAAATAATCAGAATATAATGAAGCACGCGGGAGAGTTCACGAGTTTCTATTGTATTAGCGATTGGAGACTTGCGCGGGTATCGTGTATCCAGTCACCCCCCCCCCCTCCCTGAAACCACATAACCCCCCCATGACACCCATTGGTGTTTAAACACTTGAAGCACTGAGTGGACCCCAGTGAATAGCTGTGTCTGTTCAATGGAGGGAGGCTGGGGGGGGGAGGTGATGGAGATCACTGACACTAAATGCAATGAGACAAGTGAGAGAAATAAAGAGATTGGAGGAAAGCCACAGAGGGGATCATTAATAGCCTTTTTTAAATACTCAACCAACAAAGAGTTGTTCAGGCTACAGCCCACCCGTGCCATGCGCCACCCGCTGGCTGGGCAGAGGTGATTTACTCTCTTACGTTGGCTTGAGTAACTTTTGGGAAAAAAATTCTACTTGTCAAAGGCTAGGTGGGTGTAGCTCGCTCACAACCAGGAAATTCATTTTGCGTGTTTGTGTGCAAAAACCCATGCGAATCAGGCGATTCAAATTTTGAATCATCATCATTGCAGGATAAGGATCACTTGAATCAGGTGTTTCGGACGAGGGGAACATCTAAAACCTTCAGGATAGCGGTCCTGGAGGACCAAGGTTTGACATGTGTCAATTAAATAAATGTTTTACAACTTTCTGGCACTCTGACTCGCCGGAGTTGTCCGCAACCGCCGCCAAGACTATTGCTCGGTGTTCCGAATCAAAAGAACCGCTCCTGTGACCGCACGCAAAGTCGACTCATTCAAATTCCCGATCTTATTGGGAAAAAGGACTGCTGGGCCGCTTTAATTGATGTCAAGGCTCATCCGAGTTTCTGGAAGAGTCCGCGAGCGAGCGAGTGAGTCTGTCTGGCCAACTTTTACTTTGAGCGCTGACTCACGTCCAGACATGTCGGCCTCCTTGTTTGTTTGCCTCCCTCTTTGACCCCCTGACCACCTTGTTGTATAATTAGGTGGTGATGCGACTGTGCCTCTGGGAACCTGTCACTCCTCCACTGATGAAAGAGGGAAGAGACCTGGGAAAACTCTTCTCCCTCTTATCAGACCAGCAACAACACACAGTCCACGTATAAACATGAACACAAGTGTCGCCATGGTAACAGCACTCATTGTGTTGGCTAAAAGTGCGACGTGATTCCAGCGAAATGGTGAAATAGTTTCAGCTTCCTCAAATTTGAGAGGGGAACAAAGTCGAAACGGCACATCACGGGATACGTCTGGATAAACAAATGAGCTCACAGTAAACGACAAAAATATAAATAGCTGGAGGACAACAGCGTCGTGTCAGCGACAGAGGTTTTACTCCTTACCTTTCATAAGAGATTAAAAAAAAGAGATGTAAAGTCAACTGCATTAATTGATTGGAGTGATTGATTGACTGATTAAAATCTTAGGAACATGCAGAATCAAGAGAGCCTTCGATGCAGTCAAGAAATGACTCATCCAAATTGAAGAAATGTGTTTTATTATCGGCTACAATGATGATTCCTTACTTTTTAGAAAGGCACTTTTTTTTCTTCAATTGCTCTCATTAGCTAATTCAGCATTTCATTGTTATTCGGTGTTGGTAAAGTGAATGGAACAAGCCAATAGTAACTAGCTGTTAGAAAAAACCCCAAAAA
Source organism: Syngnathus leptorhynchus (assembly GCF_054491065.1). Lineage (NCBI taxonomy): Eukaryota > Metazoa > Chordata > Actinopteri > Syngnathiformes > Syngnathidae > Syngnathus > Syngnathus leptorhynchus. The sequence goes on from NC_141195.1 coordinate 24,348,096, forward strand.
ACAAAAACATGGTTATTTTTTTGGGCACTATAGAAATTGATTTAAAAAAAAAAAAAAAAAGGGAAAATATATTTTGCATGCAGAGATTTTTAAAAAAAAAGAAAATGGGTATTGAAAATAAAGTTTACTGCTTACTTTTGTACTTTTCAGAGTCAGTACTTTTCTCTCTTTAAGGACAATGGCTGAATAATTTACCTGCAAGTTGTGACCTTAATCAGGATATAGAAAATGGAAGTCTGAATGAAAGGATTAAATAATTCAACTCTTCTTTGCCTCTATAAAGAAATTAATCCCTTTATAAGGCAGCACTTGATCAAACTCAATCACAGCCAGACATTTAGACTTGATTGCCAAGTTAATTGAGGTTAAGTGGAAGATCCTTCATGACACGAACATCAAAACTTTTTTTTAATCAGCCTTGAGTATTTTCAGACAACACCAAGGCCTGCTGATAGTAAATACAAGGATGTGACCGCCTTGAATCAAGTTTTCTACTTTGATAAATGACAAGTCTTGAGAACAAATGCAACTCAACAGGTTTGTCTTTTTGGAAACAAAACCAAGAAGCACTCATTGGGGGGGTGCAAGGGTGGGATTAAGAGGGAGACAGGAAGGGAGAATGGCAGGAGGCCAGGAGAGAAATGTGTGAGGATAATGTCGAAACAACTCCAGAGAATAACACAGTGTGTGGAGTGGCAGGGGGGGCTGCATCGTGGATTGTTATGCGCGTTACAAGCCCCCCCGTCACACTCTTTTGTTAAAAGTTGCAAATAGTCTGTCAATGAGGTGTGTGTGTGTGTGTGTGTCGGGATTTGAGGAGTTTTACATCCAAAGCGCCAAAGCTCATCTTCAAGCGTGCAGTTTCATTTACCCCCTATGGAGAAGATAAGCATGTACTTATGGAGTGGGGAAGTCGAAGCAGGGCATAAATAAATGTGTGAGGGGGGGGCGAGTAGGGGCGGGGTTTTCTTCTTTTTTTTTTCTTTTACTGCGAGAACCAATCTTCTGAGGAATGAGCCGAATCATTTCCTCAAACTTCAAGGTTTATTTCCCCCAGGAAACGGTTTTGAACCAATAGCAAACGTGTTTGAAAGTGTTGCTTCATTTGAAATGAAGTGGAAAAGCCAAAGTGGTTTTCAATATTTGGTGTCTTCATTTAAGAAGATGCTTCCTTGGCATCTCAGTAAAGCGCTAAAAAGAATCTCTCACAAGATTTAGTCAAGCAAAGGTACTTGTTTTATTTTTTTTAGATGCCAAGAGTTTTAATTGGAAGTATTTATCAAGATCAAAAAGCTGCTTTTTAGGAAGAAAAAAAAAAATCATGGTGTCTATTCAGAGATTTTTATTTTATTTTATATATTTGGCTCCTGCTTATGCATGAGAAAAAAAATGTAATTTTATTTTATATATTTGGCTCTTGCTTATCCGAGAGAAGAAATTTAACAGATTTCCAATAAACCGCGAAAGAACAAGATGAAAATGGCTTCATAACTCAACACAAACATGTTTTTATCTGAATATTTGTTTATTCGATTGTCAGTTGGATACGTGAATAAAATTAGCCATTGATGAGCAAAATTGTTCTGAAAGAAAAGCCCTAATCTTCCACTAACAGATCCAGTTGTCAACTCGGCAAATTTTTTTGAAGGTCGCTGCGATAGCATCAAGTTTCTCATTGGTTGTTGCTCTCCGGGTGGCTTTTTTTCCCCCCCAGCAACTTTCATCTTTACCCTTGCTTAAATTTTACAATACTATCATAATAAGACCTACCGGAAAAGTTTCCTGGAAGGCAATGTGATGAAATTGGTCATGGGGACAAAAGTCGTGACCTTTGAACCGCTGAGTCGCCTCACACGCACGCACACGTATTTGTTTCCACTGCTCATTCATATTGTTGACATGGTAACGCATCCCTCTGAACTATGTGGGCGTCCTCCACACACACAAAGTGCCTCGTTTTAAGCCTTGGAGTGTCAGGCATTGTGCCATTTGATTCATATTCCACAAACAAAACCCTTTCGATGAGTTGGGCTGCACAGAAACAAAAAATTGGGGGTGATTTCTAGTGATGGGAAAATGAAGCTTCATGAACCAGTTGTTGTATTCTTTGGCTCCTCTAGATGGCAATGTTGGGTTAAAGTGAGGCTTTTAAGAAATGGCAAGTCAGCTTTTTGTTGAACAGAGAGTGCCATCTACAGGTCTAAGTAAACACAACAACGGGTTCATGAATCATCTTGAAGCTTCGTTTTGGCCATCAATAGTGATTTCCTCTTTAAGTTGTACCGTGTTGTTATCACCCAGTGTTGATGCTAATAGAGTAACACAAGAACAATAATAATAAAAAAACAATCGGGTGAAATCGGAATATGCCACTTGGACCTGCGATGTTAAAATGAACGGCAGTCACATCCTGCATAATGCAACATGTGCTTTTTGTCCTACAGCAAAGCATTTCCCAAAATCAAAACAGCACGTTTCCAAACTAAACAAATCCGAGGAGAGAGCAGACAGGAGTGTTATCCAAGCATTCCTCAAACAACTGACTGCAGACAACTTGACCGCCGATGTCAAGCGTGCATATGTGAATTCATGCACGTGGGCGCGTGTCGACACGGACTTAAAGAGATAACGCAAAACATAATCGTGAAGGAAACGGGCAAAGCTGCTCAAATGTTTTTGAGAAGTACTCCTTGTTGCCATGGGTGCCATACGATGACAATAGAAAAAAAAAAAACACGGAAAGGTGCTGCTATGTTTCTTGACAGGGCAAGTCATTGATTACACGCTACACTGAGCAGACGGACATCAAGGAGGAGTGCATGAAGTCATCCAGGTCGGCAAGAAAAGACTGACAAGCGCAACACGCGTGCTGTCAACATTCCCAAACGACAAAAACCACAAACTCTAGTTTCCTGAGAACTTTTGGTTTCCTCCCTTTCACTCACAGCATTTTATAGATATATCATCATCACTCACAGTGTGTGTGTGTGTGTGTGTGTGTGTGTGTGTGTGTGTGTGTGTGTGTGTGTGTGTGTGTGTGTGTGTGTGTGTGTGTGTGTGTGTGTGTGTGTGTGTGTGTGTGTGTGTGTGTGTGTGTGTGTGTGTGTGTGCAGGGTGGGGCAGAGTGCTGAGTTGGGGAAGGAGGGGGGGCAGGAGTGTGACTCATAGCACATGGATCTTGTTCACAACAGGAGGGAATCCCTGTGTGTGTGTGCGCGTGTACACATGCATGCATAAGGGATAAGATCTAAATTCTCCAGTAGATGGCGATATAGTGCAGATTTTTTTTAAAACAGATAAATAACAAAATCTACTGAGTTACAATCAATTGATTGACTGGCATCATTGTCAGAAAAGCTAAAGCAAGAAATGAGACGTTTCCAGGCTAAAATAAAAAAAAAAAGACTTGAAAGTAATATCATGACAAGGTTGTTTGCTTTTCAAAACTCCACATCCACACGACAAAAGCCGATAGCACGGTTAAAAATAAAAGCAGAAGAGCCCACTTCTACTTTTACACAAAGACAATACACACAAAACAATACAGGGAGGAAGCTCCAGGGACATTTACGCACATATACGTCGTGCGCCTCGTGGATGCATTCATAATTTACGAGGACGATGCAGGGCAGGGAGGGACGCAGCTTGTTTCGCAGGGTAACCATGGAAACCTCGAGTTCACTAAAGGGAAGATGGCCGAGGGTGAAAACCCAACCAAGCCGAAACCAAATCGTCTGCGTCCAGCGGGGCGGAAAACACACTCGTGTGTGTTGAACTTTGTCAAAGTGTTGCTTCTCTACTCCAAATGTAAACTGCTTTTAATCGAGAAAAAGAATCCACATCCGCTCCAGACGTGACGAATCCCACTTTGGCAATCAATGATTTACGGTGCATTATCCGCACGTCAAGAGTTCCTCGCGTGTCAACAAATTTTCCAAGCCGACTTGACAATGGAACCACGCCTCCTTGGCGTTGTATATTAACTTTACGCAAACACACACACACACACACACACGCGGGAATGACGATGTGGGGGTATCTGTCAGCCATGGTGTGTGCGTTCTAGTTCCAGATGTGTGGAACTCAGCAGCAGACAGCCAGAGGCCCCCGCACAGGAAATGGAGAAGCGACTTGAGGGCTCCCTGACTAAGAGAGCGTAGACGGGTCATGGTACAGTCACCCTAAACAAACTTAAGAGTTCAGCGTGTCAGATGAGTCACTCTGACACATACTGACTCAAATTTCAATTTACGTTGGAGGAGGCCAGATGATAACTCCGTTCGCCGCTCAATTCATAACAAAGGACACAAAGAACGTGAGGCATAATAAATATACAGTCGGTAAAGGAATATTCATTGTTTGTGACCTCTGTATGACCAGAGAGGAGGCCTTTATGTATTATGGATGAGTGTGTGTGTAATAAAACATGAGCTGAAGCAGAATAATCTAGAATGAAGATACTTTAAATTGACAGCATGGCCAAGGAGAGAGGAAATGCTAACACTGCCCCCTAGCGGGCAAAACCGACGGTGACGAATTTAGCTTTCTGCTTTTGGGCCTTTTGAGGGTGTTTTTACAATTTTAGTGATGAAGTTACAAGTATGGCGTCAGGGTTGATGTCTGCTTAAGCTCAGTCTTTAAGTGAAGGATGGAGCAATAAAAGCAGGGACATGGACTGTGTCGCAACGGAGTGACTCAGGGATGCTTTTTTTGGTGGTTACCATGGAAATGTCAGTACACGGCCAAGCTGTGGGATTTTGAAGTTGCAGGATCTCACAAAGGCTTCACGCAGCCACAATTGCGATTGTCAGTGAGCTCAAAGAAAAAAACTTTTGTCAATAATATAATGCAACTTACCCATTGCCCAGATCATCAATATCCACGTCATCGTCATCATCCTCATTTGGGCTTTTCCCCCCGAGGTCACTGTCGCTCAAGTAATCTCCTTTCAGCACGGACGGATCCGTATCGTCCAAATCTTCGATGAGGTGAATGCGGGAGGCGTGGCTGATCCGGAGGGCAAGCTCCGATTGGTTGTTGACCGTAGATGGGGCGTCGCCAGCTTGCAGGCGTGGACTCGCTTGGCCGTGGCGCCACGACAGTGGCGAGGAGCGATTGGAGAGACTGGAAATGGAAAACGCAGCAGCGTCATCACTGTCGTAGCACACGCTCCCCGCCAAACAGCTATAGAATGAGAAAGATGGTGTTTGAACTAGCACAAAAAAAAAAATTCTTCTTACAGTGGGAATGATGTTGTGGGCATTTTTTCCCTCTTCATTTCCGTGTGTGTGTGTCAAAGTCAAAAGTCAAAGTCTGCTTTATTGTCAATTTCTTCACGTCAAGACATACAAAGAGATGGAAATTCCGTTTCCTACTATCCCACGGTGACATATCATATATTATATTATATTGGTCCACGGACAAAGAAAACATTCAACGTGTGTGTGTTTGCGTGCATCTGCGTCTGACCTGTGGCTCAGCGGCACCCCTCTCAAGCTCGTCATGGTTTCCTCCAGGTTCTGTCGCAGGTCCAAAACATTTTGCACTGTCTTCTTCCTCTGGGATTCCGGGTCTGCAGCCGTGCACGCAAACAAACACAAAAGGATATTTTTAGACAGGAAAGGCTTTTTTTTTTTTTTTTTTTAAACATAGGCAACATCCGATTTTTTTTATACTGCTTATTTTGAACAAAAGACATCTCACTCAGAATGCAAATGTGTCCTTTTATTTACCTCTGACACTTTGCCCATTGAAAATTAAACCCAAAGCCTCTCACTGAGGTTCATGATGACATTTTATTCTATAATCTGCTTGGGCTGCAAAGATTCATGCTGAGCAGCTGTTTGTGTGTGTGTGTGTGTGTGTTGTTTTTTTTTGCCTCTTGAGACCCTCCCCAGGCACTTTCCAGGAGAAGATGCAGCATTGAGGGACAATTAAATAAAAGATAAATTAAAATATGTCATTTCAGCAATTTCAAAACTAATGTCATCATGGACATCATTGAATTCAAAAAGAACATCAATATAAAGCGCAAAATAATTTCACGTCATCATTAGTTGGATTTTTTTTTTTAGACTTTCCGAGTTCCGATGTAATCAAGTTGATTTTTGCAAAGACGTGCAAAATCAAGAATATGTGTCAAGTCACACACATAGTAAGCTAATCAAGCCACTGTGAGCCTTTCTAGTGTGTATTCAAGTGTGTGACAGATGATGGTCATAAAAGAGACGTGATGGCAAAATAGTGGACAGTCCGTTCAGCCCACTTCAACAAATCAGCTGACCCGACACAAAAAGGACGCCAGTCAAACTAGAAGCAACGGGAACACAGAAATATCATCTTACTACAAAATGAGAAATATCTCGAAACTCTTGGACTCCCCAGATGGCAAGCGAGGAGATGGGGGGGGGGGGGGGTACAAGGCTGCTGAATGAGGAGGCAAACAGTGTGTTGATGGCAACAGCAGCTGCAAACATGCACGTGTGGCGTGAGGACTCAAATGCACACACACACGCGTGTCAACACGCAACACTCCAGGTCAAGGATTGATTCCCCCAAAGGAAATATGGCCACAGACAATTGAGCAAGCAGCCCCCCCCCATTTCGGGATGGAGAGCTCATTGAGGAAATGATGTGCTCCAACCGTAGGCCTCTCACTCCATAACATGCTCATACAAACCAAAATAACTCAAAAATAAAAAGAAATAATTAAAAGAAAAAAGAAATAATAATAAATAGAAAAAAAGAAAATATAAAGAAAAGAAAAATAATAGTCATAATTAAAAAAAAAGTCTCACAAGTGCCCCCATAAAAGAAACTCAAACAATCATCATCACAAAAAAAAAGGGTTTTCCAGCACACATAAAAACTATGTGATATAAAAATTTTTTAGGAATTTAACAAGCTACATTGACCACTAAATTGAAAAAGATCTACCTTTTATGGATTATTTCATTTTGCGCAAAGCGAACAAAGAACACCCCCCCCTCCCAACACACACAGATGTAAGCATTAATTGGACACTTTTAATTACCCTAAACGGAGGCTTTGCTTAAATTGATTGGGTACGGTCATGCTAACTGCGCGTGTGCTTGTGTTTGAGTGCACGTTTGTAAAATGCTTTCTAGCCAGCATCTGCTCTGGTGGTCCCAGCTGGGGCATTTCGAATGGTGATGGTGGGGGGGGTTGGATTACAAATGCAAATATCCTTGTCAGAGCCGGCTGCTCCCCAGGGGTGCGCATGAATCACACTGATCTTGTTTTAAGCGCTTGTGTACGTGTTTTAGACCTTGTGTTGGCCAAAAAGAAAGAAAAAAAAAAAAAAACATCCCATAGAATTATCATCACGCATTCATCTCAACATGTTAAATAATAACTAATGGACATGATCGCGAGCGAGTTCCGGTTTTGGTCGACAGTTTCCGAAATCGAAATGCAAAGACGAGAAAGAAGTGAGCACTCTTTAAAAGTAGATGGCGTGCAGGGATTGCTAAGAAAGTGCTGTGTACTTGTCTTTGGGTCCCTTGGGTGACTTGTCTCTTTCTGTCCATTAGTCAGATAGAAGCTCCCCAAAGGTGCACTAATGGTTATGGCCTTGCGGAAGTTTTAGTGCAGTCGTGCTTGCATTCTTTCCTCAACTCTGTTGAGTCACTCAGCAGTGAGCGCACCTGTTTTGCTCCAATGTGAATGGAGATTTGAGGAATCTGTTCCTTGTGTCTTCCTAGTCTGGTTCATGTGCACCTATGTTATTGTCACGAGCGAAATGATAGATTGTTGTGATTGGGCTTTAAAGTGACCTGGAGGAATCAAAGGAACACAAATGTGTCAAAATACTTCACTGTAAATATCATTTACAATTTGATGATTTGCTCCTCTGCCAAGAGGAATTTGAATTGAATTGAGTGTCGGATAAAAAGTGATGGCTTGAGATAAAAGTAGAATATGTTCAGCGAAGAGTTCAACTTCAAATGAGCTTTTCCCATTGAAATGACTGGGAATGCTATTAATCCGTTCTATCTTTCTTCAAGAAAACAACCAAAAAATGTTCTAGTGTAGTTTAATGACAAAATATAACACCGTATAATATTGTATTTAATAAATGAAAAAATAAATCATAATTAAACTCTTTAATTCACTTTGCTTGGCCTTTTTTGTATCTTTGTTTTATGTTTAGCTTTAATTCTTGATCTTGCTTAACATGACTACTCAGCATTATTCACCCTTCCCCTTTTGAATTCCCCGTCTTCATCATCATCATCATTATCCCACACTTCTAAAATCACATCTCTTGGGTCATCTCAAAACAGGAAGTATGACAACATGTCGCCCGCCATTCCCGCGCATTTGGACGGACGAAGTGGACAAACACACACAACACACAAACATAAATATACACGTACACACACACAAGGCTTCAGTGTTCAACCAGGATGCAGACACAAATCCAAACTTTTGCTGATCACATGTGATGATGGCACAATAGCGCCTCTTTGTACACAACGTGAACAGTCCCGTGACAAAACCATTACAACTTGAAAATGTGATGGGAAAATTGGAAAAAGTCAGCTGATTACGTAATATTAGATGAAGAGAAAGAAAACAAGTTTTGTCTGGTTCTACCATGACCTAAAGTTCCATTGGCCTCCTAAAAACGTGTATGCCATTAATATTTCAATGCAGACCACACTATTACTGTACTTTTATCCCAAAGTATAACAAAGCCACATGCCAAGCATCCTTTGGCAATGAACTCAGACCACCAAATGAAAAAGCTTGGTGAGTTTAGCACAAAGATAAGACCTTGGTTCATCCCACTTGCCCAGACCTGGCACTGAATGTTGGACCAAATGCAAACGGAGGCATGTAAATAAATGCGAGTGGCCCATCGGCCCTTATATCTGCTTAAAGATCAGTAATACTCGCTCGAAATGAATTCATCCAGTAGATTTGTTGAGTAGCAATCAGTAGTATTTAACTTTAAGAATACCGTTTAAAAGTGATTTTTTTTCAATTGATTATTCTATCGATTAATCGAATAATACGAGACAATTTTTTTTGTCTTGAGTATATTTAAAAAAACATGTTCATCATTGATTAACCCATTATTTTTCTTTCTTTTGTATGACGTCGTGATTTAAATAATAGTCGAGCGATATCACAAGAAGAAACGATGGGCATCGTTTTCCAAAATAAAAGCAGATGTTTGCAAATGTCTTATTTGGATTCAAACACAAAAGATAGATCAGTCTGCTTTAATCAAAAATTATTACCTTTTAGAGCTTGAAAACAGAACAATAAGACAATCTTCAATTAAACGATTGAGTGTTAAAATACAAGTCAATCAATTTGACAATAGACTTGTCGATGAATCGATTCATTTTCACAAACCACGACATGAATCGCATTCAGGCAAAGCTGAAAGAAACAGTATCATATCATATTTGCCACGTGTGGTACAATATGTCCACGAAGCTCACCAAGCATCCAATCACAATGAACGCTTTCATCGGAGAGCTATCATAAAGCAAATACACAAATAGAACAAAATGAGAAGACCAATATCACAAGGTGGCCTACATAACAGTCTTTCAACTCATACACATTCATATCAGCCAGTAACAAAACGTACAAAAATACATGAGAGGGACTTGTTATGATCTCTTCATTTCCCCCCCGAGCATCCATCTTGCTCATCTCCATAATGTATATACTATAAGTGTTGCGCAAGAGCTGATGAGACAAAAAAGAAGAAGTGCTCTAATATAATTTTGGTGGAGGATGGCAGGAAGCAGACAGTACTAATGCAACGGCTCCAACGTTGAGAGAATCACCACAACACGTTGCAAAAATGCACACAGTTTATTTGTCCTTTCGTTACTGAAGCCTGAAATGTTGAAAGAGACTCAAACATATGACAAAGCCAAAGATTTCTTCTCTCTTCTTTTTTTTTTTTTTTTAACAGCTCTTTTGAAGCAATCATTGTTCTCCAGACAACTGCCAAGGATTCTGAAGAGACAATGGCGCCCGCAATTGTGAATTAACAAGCGTATTGGTATGCAGGCTGACCTTTAAGGACGCGTGTGTCGTGCCATTGTCTTTCTGTGGTCACCATGGGCTCAGCCAACAGTGAAATGCCACGTGTAAAAATGACACTCCACGATCTGCTAAGACGTTAAGGCAAATCTCAATCCAAACAGATGTCGCTTAGGTTTTAACTGCTTGGCCTTTTCCAGGAGCATAGATCTGTGATTAGTGCAATGGAAGCTGAATCTTTTCATTATCTTGATGCAAAGACTAATCGGAGTGCTTGCTGGATTTTAGATGAGATCTTCTCATGCTGAGAAAAACACACACACACACACACACACCTCATTAATGGTGCTGGATGGGACCCGAAGGTGTCATTAAAAGGAAGACATGTGAGGTTGAAATCCTTTTGAACCTAGACAACCCAACGGCAGTATTTGAAACTAGGTGAGGTCCTGTCATCAAATCGAATGATTCAACCAATCAATTAGACTCCACTGAATGTATCTTGAACTTCTCGCTGCATGCTCCCAAGTCCAAAGCCGTGGACCACCAATCCATTTCAGTAATTCTCCATATCCAATTAAGAAAGATCTCTTAATCACTCATTGGTGGAATGAGCCTATTGTGCTTATTAGGGAAAACCGAACTCTAATCTTCTCATGATAAAGCAGGCCTGAATTGGCTGACTAATGCTTTTAAGCTTTTCAGTGAGGAATCAGACCTCAGTGGTGTCCTACATTATCTTTGCCCATCGCTAAAGGCTCATCTGGAAAGGACATTGTCACATTGCGTACTGTTAGCTGTCACAAAAACAAGATGGAAGCCATTTCAATGCCAGAAGCAAAGGCTAACAAGTTTTGAGTTCACGTTAAGATTTATCCTGATAGAACCAACACACAACAGGAAGCATCAATTTCATAACAGGCGGGTTGAGGAGAGAAGAGAAACTAATGTAATGCATCTTCCTATATGAAACCAATTAGCCGCACCATCTCAATGGAAACGAGGGTATATTAAAAGTGGAATCCACGACATTACAATTTGTGTCTTTGGACACTTCACCCACACACCTCCTGACAAAATACTCGACAAAAAAAAATAGCCTCAGTGTGTCTTATGCCGCTTTTATGATGATTCACTCTTGGGAAAACAAGTGTACGTTAACTATCTTTCATCCTAAATGTCGCCTGGGGGGGGATAGAAGGTGACCATCTGTGTGTAGCCTGGAGATCAATGGACATAAAAGAGGAGGTTGGAGGTCAGACATGAGGGCGGAGTGGGAGTGGCACAAAGCTAAATACCAAGCTGGCTGTGTGGAGATCTGCTGACTCTTTATTTACCAACTGACAACGCCCACTCACATGAATTTGCAATGCAGACAAAGATCAATACAAGTATTTATGGATATATTTTGTGGGCTCCATGCTTGACCCAATTGCAGAAGAGTAGACTCACCAAGCATTTGGCTGAACAGCAGCTGCTCCAGATCCCCCAGAACTGTCACCACTAACTCCGGGTCCACCTTCAAAAAGGCCTTATCGTCTTGACCTTCTACCGCCTTACTGTCTTTCTTCTCCTCACTGAAAACGGGAGCCGATCTTGACTTCTCGCCAGCTTTCGTGCCGTGATCTCCTATTCCACCAGCTCCGTTAGTCTTAACTGGATGTTCAGCAAGATCTAGTCCTGGACCTGTCTCAGTGGTCTTGCTAATGGGTTTGACCTCTGCATAAGATCCACGAGGTTTTCCAGGGGCCGGGATCCGGCTGGCTTTACCCGCATTTGAAGTTAGGGCTTGAGAGTTGAATGCTTTTGGCTTGCCTTGGAAGAGGGACTGTTCTGATTTGGAAAGTGTTCTGGATAGTGATGTTTTACCACCGGCGGGTCGAGCAGTCTGCCCTTTGTCGGTGCCTGCACCAGGCTGGCCGGAGTCATCGTTCCACCTGGGACTCTGGTACAGGTGCAGCTTTTTCTCAGCATCAGTGAGCACAGCCAAGTTGCTAAGTGATCGCTGCTTGCGTAGTTTAGACGGATTGGAGACCGGAATCGGGATCGATCCGGTCGTTGGTCGGTACACCTTCAGCTCTGACCTGGAGGGACGTGGGGGTCCCTGGGGTAGAGCGGACGGCTTTGCCGGAGGCTTCCTCGAAGCCATGGACTGGCTTGGAGAATCTTGTCTAGAAGCAGCGGGAGACCTGAGGTCCAGCTCCCTGGGCTTTGCTGTCATGCTAAAGTTAGCCACATTAGCCTCCAGCATCCCTCCTGTAGAGATCCAAACAACAGGGGCATGCTCTGATACACACACACACACAAGCAGGGTAGAATAAAAAAAAAAAAAAAACACCAGTGTCGTCTTAATTAGCCAGATGACCTGACGTGCAAATGAAAAGGTATCCTCGCAGTTTCCTCGACTCACATTTTACAATCCATACATGTGCAGATCTGCGTCCAACATGCAGCCAGCCACGCGTGGCCTCCTCACAATGGAGCGCTCACCGGCCGCCCTCTGCTCGCTTCCCGCTCGGCATCGCCTCCTTCTCGTGAGGGAGGCAACAGCCGACTGACAGGCAAAGCGGTCGCAACAGCAGCAACTCCCCCTTTCTCCCTCCCTCCCCCCCCGTCTCTCCTCCCTCTGCTTGTGCCTGGCTTGCTGGTTTGCTAAAGCGAACCCCGCACGGCTCATTCACCCGCCTTCGACTTCAGCCTTCCCTTCTTTCTCCTCGTCTCTGACTCGCTCTCCTCCCACTGGCTGATTCATCCCTCCTTTCCTTCCTTTCCCCTTGGCTCCGTCTTTAGTCCTCCTCACATGGATTCAAGTAAATGCCATCCCCAAAAAGCTGTGTCAAATCAAAAAAATATTTTATATAATTTTTTTTTTGTAATCCTTTAGTTCAAGCGGTCCAATCACGTGACAGCACGGTTCCCCAATGTCAAATATTGCCGCCAGAGTAAAAGCAAGCGTACACACAGACATCCAATTGTTCATAATCACATTTACTGCTCCATTCATCCATTCACATTCAGATTTTGCTAACCACAGGAAACCCGCCCGTGATGATCTGAAATGATCTTTGGATGAATGAAGCAATCCCAAATGCCGCAAGGACGCCAAATCTTTTGGCATAATTAGCAGCCCTGCAAACATCAGCACGACCTCCACCTATCCACTCATCTCCATTTCCTTCCTCCCGCTCCAAATCCACACCACAACGCCCATTCTGAATGCACAGGCCATTAAGCTACGGACAATCTCATCCACTTCCCGGCCATTGTGATAACGCGTGGGTTTGAAAGGAGCACGGCGTGTGGGTGCCGATGGAGATATTTGGCTCGGCGTGTGTAATGCGTGTCCTCTGCACGCGTGGCTCCGTCGTTGCCAGTGTGTCACATTGATGAGACAAGACTAAAGAAGCCGCCGTCTAGGGATTCATGTTCAACTTCCACAAGTCATTCCACTGGACATCCCATCATCTCGAGTCGTTTGGCTTCAGATGTGAACAATCTATTTCCGAGTCGTCCCCTGACATTGGATAAGTTAAGAGCTGATTGGATAGCCGGCCATAAAAACAACATTCATTCCATTAGGGCATGATTATGATAGCCAAGATCAGTCAATAAAAGTCTTTTACAGGAAGCAATATGCATCGATGGAGGTAGAAGCTTTTATTTGGATTTCCAAGATGGGGGACACGTTAGGAACCAGAAAGCCATTGGCCCAATCGGCTTCAAGCAACAACTTTGCCCCCAGAAACTTTAATTGCCATAACGCCAACTGGGGCTACCGATCCACTGACGAAAATGGTGAAACGTTCCAAAGCCGGTGCACAGCTGCTATTTAATCCAATCCGCTATAGACTCCAAAATTTGCAAGCTCGGAGTAGCAGTTGGGGAAAACAAAAAAAACAAAAAAACAGGAAGAGCAGACCAGCTGACGCTACACCTAAAAATCCAAGCCCCGCCTGGAAAAAATTGGGTGAGACTGAAGCGACAAACAACAGCTTCAGCCAGCAACATGTTCTACTGGGGCCTCACCATCTTGTGACTGTGGACCTGCACCACAAACATCTCTCCTGTTCACCGGCCATCAAAACAGCAACGTGGCTCTCACGCACAGCACTTGACCAAACCACAATCCAGCGCCTGGATGTTGTACAAAGTGTGAAGAAGAACAAGCAGAAGAACTGAATCATCTAAGCATGTCTTTGTAGTCTTTGCTTTGGGGCAGTCATGTTCCCAGTCTCGGAAAAAGCATAAAATTTGTAAATGTCTTGGATCCAAAATAAATAAAAAGATTCAAAAGCAACAATGAAACTTTGAGCCAAATGGATTCATTCAAGCTCAACAGAAAACTTATGTTTGCATCAACTGTGAACAAAGAACACGATTAACATTCATCAAATTGACACAGCATGCAAAACAAACTGCTAGTTGTCAGCTCGAACCGAGTCAGCTGACTTTAGTGGCAACCATGAAGCCGCACACAGTGTTAATGGTGCGTTGGCAGCAAACAGCACCTTGTTTGTTGCACTGCTGACTAATCATTTTAATACACAGCGAACATTGCCTGTCCAGTGTGCAACTAACCTGCTCAATCTGGCCTGACATCAGACAAGTTGACAGTTGGAGTGTGTGATGGATGCCAGCGCTCAGTATTCATCACTTATCACACACACACACACACACACACACAGTGGAAATGTGTGTATGTGTGGAACATGAGGTTTAACCACAGGCTAAAATTTGAGAAATTGGCTCGGCACTAGGGGGAAAATGTTTTGCTCACAATAAAAGGCACTTTCTTTTGAGTTCAGGTAACTAGAGGTTGAAGGCTGAATGGTGAGATTGAAGACATAGCACCAAGTGGCCAGTTCGGGTGAAGAAAATCAAGACTTTCTGTAGTCCAATGTAATGCCATGAAAATCGATTCGTAGTCGATTCATCTGTGATATTTATATCTGTTAGCACAGAAGAGTGTCGAATGTCCCTTTTTGGCGTATGTCCATATTTTGACAACGAAAAACAAACTATTAGAAATAAAACTGAAATCACGTTGATAGTATTTAAGACTTGGTTTCAGAGAGTCCAATGAAATGACTAAACTGGCATAAACATGATTAGCAATTTGACTTTGAAAAAAGTCGACTGACTAATGAGTTCAATTTGTTGTGAATTAGCCAGCATAAAAAAAAAAACCCGCTGCGAGATAAATACTACCTAGAAAAAAAAATTAAAAAAATGAATCGTACCACAGAATCTTGGACCAAATAAGAGACAGTTTGCCTATGCAGATGGCAAATGCTCTCACTTCCTCCCACTTCTTGTTGACTCAAAGTGGATTTTAATTCCACCTCATTCTGACCGTAAACATGAGAGGAGGTGATGAAATGACAACAGTGACAACTCCGAATGTGTCTGAAGAAGCAAAGCTTTCAAAACAAATTGAATTGAGAAAGACAAGGAGCAAGAGGATGGAGTGAGGAAGGATCTTGTGAACCGGAGAAGACAGAGAGGGGATATCCTGCCTCCTGCATTATTTGCTTTTGTCTGTTAGCATGCTAGCTCGAGGGAGGTAGGGGGTCGCAATGACTCACAACAACACCGGTGACTATTAAGGATCCACTTTTGAGGCCAAATATCGAGATAACCAACGGGAGACTCTGAGTCATGAATGAGGATGACTCCACGGATGAAGCATTTGGGGAATTCGGGCACTTATCCGTGACAATTGCGTGTCTGTATCCGGGAGGCATATCATGGGAATTGAACGGACGACACGCGCTCATTGTGAATCGTGCGCAGTTCGACAACAATTGGCATCTCTAAATTCAAATATTTATTTTGAATGGTTGTACTTTTGGGGTGTCCCACAAATGCCTGTGCTGGTTGCTAGGTGGATAAAAAAAAGACATACGATAGGATTTACATTTATATTCTTAAGTGCTGACTTTATGAAAAGTTGTATTCGTCTAGCATTTCATAGCACCGCTTAAAGACAAACCAGGTGTGTGTATGTCAGTTTTCCATACATAGCTTAAATATTCTTGAAAAAAGTATTCTGGCAGTAAATTATAACCTGCGTGTGTGCGTCCAAGAAAGACAACGATATGGAAAGACTGTTCCCTTGCTGGAAAATGATATGATTTAGATTTCAAAATACCATCTGTGGATGGTCACATATCCATCACACACACACATCATCTCTGGAGAGTGGCAAGGTCAGTAAGACTTGGGTGAAATTGAAAGACCATATGGTACTGCAGACACATTTCAAGTCCATGTCTTCATTGAGGTCAGAAGGTGGTCAAATGTGTCCTTTTGAATAGAGACAGATATTTGGTGTGTTTTGGAATAAAAAACATAAAGTACAGAATTATTCAACTGGCATTCATTATCCGAGCCGGCACCTCGTTGGTGAGCATCGTATTTGTAAACGGAAGAGCGCACGAGAGGAGAACGGGGTCAAAAGTTGAAATCGACTGCCTGCCTGGCAGCGACTTGCAAGTGCAGCCTTTTTTTTTAATCCCATTACTGACCCACATCCTCACTTGTCATTCTAAGCACTTCCCGGCTTTCTATCCCTTCATCTTGACCCACTGCAGCCGACAGCGGGGTTGAGGCACACATTCCAAATTGTGCCACCTTACTTCAGACATGGCGGCCATGGTCTGATAAGCGGGAGACATTTATCTGGACCGAGGTCCGACAATACGAATGGGCCTTGTATGATTGTCGCGATAAATAAACCCACAGAAATTGACATTTAAAAAAAAAATGTCTTTGTCTAACCTGGCGTGAGGTCATCGCAGCAGATCTCGATGGATCCCGACGAACAGTCGCTCAGTTCATCCAGTGACAAATCACAGTCCTGCACTTGGAGCCTGTCAACAGAACACACGAAACACTATTTGTCGTCTTTTCTTCATTTGGCTAGCGACAACAAAAGTGTGTGAATGAGCACCACCGACCTGAAGCTGAAAGGAGCGACGGCGGCCATGTTTACTCGCGGAGATTGCGTTTCGGAGGGAGCGGGCTCTTTTGGATCCAGCGTGTTTAAAGTTACGGGCATGGCCGGCGGAAGCAGCGGAAGACTGGAAGAGGAAGCCGGACTTGAATCTTCCGGCGTGCCCATCTCCTCATCTGATTGGGGGGCCCAGTCACCGAGATCCTTGACGGCTTCCTGATGAATCCTTTGAGCTGGAGCTTGGTAGAGGTTCCCGTTGTTGGAGATGCAGGACCGGGCTGGGTGGATTTTTGGAGCCTCTTGCTCTTTTCCTGGCACAACATCATTCAACACTAAATGCTCTCCTCTGCTGAAGTGGAGCGGAGGACGTAGGCTGGTTGTTTGGTTTCGATTTGCGCATTCATTTCTATTACAGTTCCCATCGAGGGAAAAATCCGTGTGGATCTGTGTAGGCTTCCCTCGATCCAGAATGTCTTTGGAGTGTGGCGGAGGCACGCGGCGCTGAGTCAGCGGACTATTATAAGCTAAGGAAGAGTTCCGACCACCTGGTTGATGCAAAAGTGGAGGCTTCGAGCCAGCGTTTGTCGGCACGTCCCTACGAGATGACTTATTGGAGCTCCGAGGGCAAAGTAAGGGAGACTGAGTGGGCGTGTGCGTGATTTTGCGTTTAGAGGTAGGTGTCGAGGACCTGGGCAGATTGCTGGTCCGTTCCGTTTTGTGGGAGGTGGGTAAGGACGCACGCGGGATTCCCGACGTGGGTTGAGTCCGAAGGGTGGACCTGACGTTGACGCCTCCGCTCATGATGACCTAACGGGGATGTGACAGACGTTGAAGTTACTGACACAAATACAGTCACCAAGGCAATTAGTCACGAGTTGAGTTGGTTTTCCAGCATCACTTTCGAGCATGCGTGGAATCGATTTGACCTGCTGCGTCTTGTCGAATAAAGGAAGTTTGTAATTAGCCCAAGTAAAAGTTTTTAGAGAGATATTGGGGGGGGGGGGGGGGGTGAGATTGAAGGCATGGGAAAAGAAAGAAGGGAACAGAAAAGCGATGAAGGATCACAACATCTGGGAGACAAAGAGATTGCAAAATGATTTGCTCTGCCTCATAAAATGTATTATCAGGAGACTTTGCTTTTGGCCTAAGCGTTTCAGCATGTCCACTATGACATCACTGCGTATGGATTTTGTTCAAGAATGGATTGAAAATATGAGGGCAGAAATATTGAACTCAAAATTTTGTGACATTTATTCCTTGTTCTTTAAAAAAAAATACATTTAGTCTTATGTCATTCATTGACAAGTATATAGTACATTTTTATATTGTTTTTAATTTTTTTTAAATATATTTTTGTCGTTGGATGGGGCAAGCACACTATTGCTTTTAAATGTTTGAATGACCATTAACTAATCAATCCTTATGATTTGGCTTGATTATTCTGATCATTTTTGTTGTAAAATAAATTATTTAAGTGCTTTGTTTTCTCTTTTTATTTAATATTTTGGGGTAAATTAAATGTATATTTTATAATATGCATTTTTATATGTACTGTATTTTAAAATATGCTGTTTGTATCAAATGTTCATAAAAAAACAAAAAAAACAAATGAATGTTGTGAAAAATATCATTTGGAGGAAACTGGAGTCTGTGACCGAACTGTAAGGATTTTAGGACAGTCATAGTGAGTCATGAATGGTGACCTTGCATCGGAAAAGATGATGCTGCAATTCTAGTTGGGTACCAAGGAGGTTAATTGGATTTCCCATCACCAAATCAAACGCTACAATAAATCAGTAGGATACTGACATCTGCTGGGCTTCAACAGCAATAGCTTGTGTAGTCCTGAAAGCATTTGTGCTTTTTGCAGGGGTGAGAACATACAATTACTTCATTCATCAACAAGGTCAAACTCAATGAGTAAGCACACATGTCCCTCTAACATACACACACACACACACACACACACACACACACACACACACACACACACACACACACACACACACACACACACACACACACAACCTTGTGATGAGCACTGACTCATCACAGTCAACACATGAGCCGCGCACACATGCCTCCCAGTCTGTGAACTGAAGGATATCCATTTATACATATGGGACAGTGTTGCATATCTAGAATTGCTTTTTTTAAATTAGTTTTACAATATGATGATAATCACTTAACATCTAATCCATCAGTGTCACAATTATTTTTGCTTAATTACTAACTTGCCCATTTAGAAACACAAATGGGAAGTGACAAGAGATTGAAAGATATGAGCCATGTGAAAGCTACCTATGTTTAAAATAAATAAATAAAAACAAAATCAATCATTAAAAAAAAAAAAATAATATGCATGGCAATCCTCGTGAGCCTGTCCTACCTGCCAGCAGGCTTCTACGTCTTTGGCGGAGGGGAGGGAGGGAGGTCAACACTTCTCCGACGTCCCAGGAACAATGGAGTGTTTTTTCCTGGATCACCGCTGCATCCGCACAGCTGCCCATTCATTGGTTTGCAGAATCTAACCATTCACCAAGACAGGAAGCTGTGACAAAAAAGTAACAACACCATCAGCCAATCGGACAGAGGCCCGCACTCGAGTGACTCATTTTCAAAGTCACTTTCCTGCGCAAAGTCATCAGTTGACAGGAAACACACACAAAAATAGTCTCTAATCCCAAAAAAAATCATACAAAGGCGGTGTCATCTTCAGAATGCTTTGAAGACTTTTTTTTTTTTTTTTTTTTAGGTGTCAATTGGACCACACACATTCCTGAGGTTTGTGATGCCATGCCACCGGGCCAAGCTATCAATCCAGTTTGTATGACTCAGATAGCAAAAATGAGTCAGCTGGATGTTCGGTGGCTACGACGACCCCACGCTGATCAGTAAACGCACACTTGATTTAGATTTATCTGAGGGATTTGTCACAGATGAACAATATATGGCGCCCTGACTCGTACATGATGCCGACTCAGGCTGATGGCATCACGCCCGTTAACGGGATCTTCTCGTTTCATGGCATTCTCTCTCAAATCACGAAATCAACCGCAAAGTACAATTTGGAGATAAATCAGGACATTTGTAAGAAATCCAATTGTGACACTCACCCCCATGTAAACATGACGACTCAAATGGGTGAGTTTGCCTCCAATCTGCTGCCTCCTCTGCACGACTTTCTATGTGTGACATTCTACTCCGGCATCACACACACGTCATGCCGCTCTGCTGCTGCCGCAGTACGCCTGCAGCTGTGTCCCCGCCCCTTTCTTCTCCTAATCATTATTACTATCTCCCTGCCAGTAATGGACCTGTTGGCTGTGCTCCCCCCGTCTGGGATGAAATACAAACCCTGGCCGGCTGCAGCCCACACGAGCACGCTCCATTAGCTGGATGAGTGTAGCGTAAGGATGTGTGGGCTATGCCTTTTTAGTCACACAGTGTTCCCCTATAATTTGTGCGGGATTAAAAGTAGTAATTAAGACATGGTGAGTGGAAGACAAATCAAAAAAAGGATCATAAAATAGGAAGATAGCAATTACACACAAACGCAGGGGAGTGGCTCATGAATCATTCAGCTAATTTGCTCTGCTTCTTCAATGTAAAAAAAACAACATATTATATATTCCCTTTGGGTGATGTGGGGAAAGATTTTAAAAAAAAATAAAAAAATCTGACATTACCCAAAAATCAATTATCTGGCCTGGCACTAGGGGGAGTCGGAGTATTTTTCAGGGGGTCAGTGCCCCCAGACACCCCCGACTCTTCCTCCCCCAGTGCTAATAGGAATTGTATAGCTCAGGCTTGATCTTGAGGTAAGATCAAATTTCAAATTTCAGTACAGAGGCAGTGTCTCTTAAAGTGTCGTTTGAGTAATGCCAGTTGTATGCTAGCTCCCTCTAGTGGTACATAAAAGAATCACATCAAGACAGGGAAACACAAGCAGACAACTTTTCTCTCACTTCCTTCATTCAACAGGTACTGACCAACCACAGCCGCAGCTTGAGAACATCACATGACCAAACACAGGTGAGCCACAGAGGCTATTTGTTACTAGCAATTTCAATTTTTATTTTTTTAAATCATGAGTAACTGTATTTCCACAGATGTCTCCTTGAGTTAAGTGAGCATGCCGTCAAATGTGATCAGGACAAAATAAACTAAACTGTGGAGGGTCAGATATTGATTCAAGACAAATCTACCTTTGCAGTCCAAAAAAAATTAAGATGGAAAATTGAAACTAGAATGTTCGGACAAGTAAATCTAAAGAGAGAGAAAAATGAGGTCAACTTGAGAAGGAAGCAAAATAATGTTGAAGCCTCAGCGGAAGTCTCAAATGAAAATCACTGATGTTTTTGAAAAGCAACATTTCATATATTTTGGAGTGTTTATGTTATTAGTCATTTTATCTCACATTTGAGACAAGTGAGTCAACAACATTGATGACAGAAAAAAAATCTTTCAAAGAACTATTAATTTGCTTTGATTGACCACACTATAGCTTTCAATGCATGGCAATTTAATAAAGAGACAAACATGTGACCACACTGTAAACACAAGTCCCCATCTTCCTCATGCAAATCCTTGGCAGAATCAAAACATTTGAGAAAATCCAAATAATGTACTCACAAAAAAATGCGCCATCCCCCTTTTTGGTTTTACTCGGCTCGTTTGGTAGACGCGCTCGAGTCAGACTCCCGCAAACACACTCACATGATGCGATGCTTTGTTTCTCTGCCTCACAAAACGGGAAGTGGCTTATGACTGAAGGATTATGGGTAGCAAAATGTGTCAAGTATGTGTGTGCGTGTGTGTGTGTGTGTGTGTGTGTGTGTGTGTGTGTGTGTGTGTGTGTGTGTGTGTCCAAGGGAGGTCATGTCTAATCTTCTAATATCCCATGAGGCATATCATCTCCCCCCCCCCCTTCCCCAATTTAGAGACAGACCCTGACAGAAGCCGTTGTGACAATGGGCCACTTGTGTTACTGTAACCCGAGGGACATCTGGAAGTGTGTGTGTGTGTGTGTGTGTGTGTGTGTGTGTGTGTGTGTGTGTGTGTGTGTGTGTGTGTGTGTGTGTGTGTGTGTGTGTGTTAAAGTCACACTTAGATGTTGCAAATATGGTAGACAGGCAAACAACCAACACACAGCAGTTCCATTGAATGACAAGAACCTAAGGGTTCTATTTTTAAAGTATGGCCGTTGAATAATTTTCGTTAACGTTTCACACTGCTGTGTTGTTTTTTTGTTTGTTTGTTTTTTATGTCATGCATTACACAACACGAAGAATAGTCTTGTGTTATCATGTTTCTATGATATTTATGTAAACTCAATGAAACTCCTCTTAGGAAATAATCACGTGTCACTAATTCAATGTAAGCATTAAAATGTCATTTATTATTAAAGACATATTAAAGAGCATATTATTAAAGACATATTTGTCTGTGTCAACTTTACATTGGTCTGATTTTGGAACATCAAAGACAGCTCGAGGACCTAAAAAAAAAAAAAAAAAATCATCCATGGGTACAACATTCAAACCAGATAAAAGGATGTGCTTGTGATCCAAAGTCATGTGTGAAACACAATGGAGAGCCGGATGGGCTCATTAATCTTCACTGATTAACATAAATAAATAAAGTCACTCCTATAGAGCCTGCCCCCAAGAAACAAATTGGAATCTACAGCGAAAGCAAACCTAAGGCCCGGGGGCCAGATACGGCCCACCACATCATTTTATGTGGCCTGCAAAGACAAAATGTGCATTAACGTTATACTAAAATGACAAATTGTCCAGATAAAGATATTGCTGGCAATTTTTATTACCATTCATCATTTAAAAATATTTGAATTTTTTTTTTACTAGTCTAATTATTCATCAATTTATTGTGTAGCATGTACTGTAAATAATATAAGGCGATGACATTCATAATGCCCCTCCAAAGAAAACTGACTATGATGCAGCCTCCGACAAAAATGAGTGACACTCCTGCATTAACATGTCAAGCATCTGTTCATATTTATTTTATTATTTATTTATTTTTTAAAAAAAGGTCCTCAGTAATATGTTTGAGATTAATCTTTGCAATTTTTAAATCTTCATTCAAAAAGTGCTGCCTCATTTGGAGGAGCAGGTATAGAGAATGACCAAATGTTTTCTTCTAGCTCAGTGGAGATGCAGAAATAAACATTAACAGCAGCTCTGCATGCTGTGGAATCTCTCTACCCTTAATGATGCCAACAGGAAGTGGTTGTCTGAGAAGTTTCTTTTGCATGCATCTGCATAAACAAATGGGCCACCTTCTCATTTTCTAGTCAAACATGACTGTATCGTAAAAAAAAAAATCATAACTCAGGATAATCTGTCAGAGACATCCAATCATTGTTAATAGTTCATAGTCTCAAGTAAGGCCCAAATGTATTTAAAAAAAAAAAAAAATCCAATCTAGATGCACTACCAAAGATGTCCACACGGTGGTAGCAAAGTCTCCCGCAAACAACCAATTTCTCCAATCCTACAAATGTCCTCATTCAAGCATTCAGTCTGACTGACCTTTTACGGCCGAGAGCAAAAGGTCATTTAAAGTTGTGTCATAAAACACAAAGGTTGGAATTAATCTGTCAGTTCCAAGAGACTTATGGTTTGTCTGCTGAAAGGTCAACACACTGAAAGAGGAAATAGAATTGACAACACAGACACTTTACATTCTGTTTAACCGGCCGGGTGTATTGTACTTTATTAATTCAGTGTACACTTTATGGCCTTCATTCATTTTAATGATAAAGTTTTCATCTTCACCCTGAAGAAAAACAATCAACCTAAACCTCGTCATTGCCTGGCCCCTCCCTCAGCCACTGAGTCAGAAATTCCTTTTTTCTACACTTGCTTGGGCGGCTGAAGCGACAAAGAGAAGAAGCACCTCCCTTCTCCCAGCACAGAGGAAGGAAGTGCTGCAAACCAGCCACTTATCTGATATATTGGAGTCAGACTTTAACCTGTCCTGCACCGACTGACATAACTTTCAGGTATGTAACACTTTCAATCCAAAAGTTTCCTGGCTTTTCTCACTGTATTTGCTTAGCAGTGCATGATGGGTAAACGCCCTCTCCGCTTCAAGTCGAGTCAGTTGCCAGACAAAACTACCGTGTTGGAAAGGAGACAAGTTAAAAAGTTACAAAAATAGGAGAGCTGAAAAAAAAAAAAAAAAAAAGAGTTTACTCCCAGTTGGACAGACCCAGTTTGTGCTGACTTAACACTTTTTACCTGTTTTCGTCTGTCCTACATGTTCATACGCGTTTCATTTTGCCCAGCCCATTTAAAAAAAACAACAACAAAAAAACATTGCTACATGTGCAGCACAGCTCAGAAAATGGGATTCCAAAACCCTCAGGAAAGACTTTGGACAATTATTGTTCAACAAAAATTGGCAAGCCAATTTTTATGACGCTTGGTCGAGGAGAGAAGTAGGAAAACATCTAAAAGTGGACTTGGAGAAGTAGCAGCACTAGTTTTGAGTGTTTAATATGAACAAAACCGAGCGAGAAGTTGTTGTTGGATATCTTGGACTGCGAGGAACACGGATGTGGAAAGTCAAGCGCTGACTGTTGAGAGCAAAAAGGCACATCACATTATTTGAAAATAATTTTCCACACAAGCATTCTCTCAAATGTAATACTGCCTTTTTGTGGCTCTTATGCCTCGTCAATCAAGAAACAGAACCACAGCCGATTGGCACCAGTAAAATTACTGGATCTGGACTCGGACAGAAAAAGAAAGAAAAGAAAAAACAATCCCATGTTATAATGAATTCATCTGTTTCTGTGTTCCTGCATGCATTTGTTGGAGAAGAATGAATTTAGGTGGAGGAAACCAGTGTGGACGTTGTAAGAAGACCGTTTACTTTGCAGAGGAGGTCCTCTGTGACAGTCGGAGATTCCACAAGGCCTGCTTTGCCTGCTGTGAGTTCACAAACTCTACATTCTGGAAAATTCCCGCTAAAGAGGACTGCGATATTTACTTTCCCTGCCGAATCATCCATAAAACAAAACTGCTTCACCTGGTTGATTCAACTTGATTGGACCCCCCCAAAAAAATATAAATCCAGTTGATGCAAGCAAAAGAATTTTCTGGAAGAACTGCGCTGATGTCATTTGTGTTCCTGTGTCGCAATGGCGCACATTCCTCCAAAGGAATTTAGAAGAAAACAACAACTTTGCTCCATAAAAGGAGTGCGCAGTAATAAGATTGAAATGTCACGTCTGTTCAGCCGTGTGCGCCAAGCGCTTGGACAGTACAACCGTTGCTGTTCACCTGGAGGAAATCTACTGCAAGTCATGCTACGGCAAGACGTACGGGCCAAAAGGTTACGGGTTCGGCGTCGGAGCGGGGACCCTTAACATGGACAAGGGCGAGGGGCAGGGTATTACCCGAGAAGCGTGAGTACAACCAGATGGAAATACACAATTCCTCTTTGAAGTCTTATCGCTTACGTTATTTCTCACTCAGGCCGCCCCCTCATCGCCCGACAACCAACGCGAACCCTTCGAAGTTGGCTCAGAAATTTGGCGGGTCCGAGAAATGCCCTCGATGTGGCAAGTCTGTCTACGCTGCGGAGAAAGTGATAGGAGCTGGAAGTGTAAGGAAGAAGACGCATAAGTGTGTTTGAGGAGAAATCATTGAGAATAATTCACATTCCGTTGATTTGCAGTCGTGGCACAAGACTGGCTGTTTCCGTTGCGCCACGTGTGGAAAGGGGCTTGAGTCGACCACGCTTGCCGACAAGGATGGAGAAATTTACTGCAAAGGTGACAAAGATTATATTGCCGA
This sequence comes from Syngnathus leptorhynchus, assembly GCF_054491065.1. Lineage (NCBI taxonomy): Eukaryota > Metazoa > Chordata > Actinopteri > Syngnathiformes > Syngnathidae > Syngnathus > Syngnathus leptorhynchus. Next base: position 24,373,914 of record NC_141195.1, read on the forward strand.
GTCCAAATAACAGCAAATCAAATATTTGGGGGGGGGTTTGTTGGAATATTTACATTCCACAAGTTGCAGTCCCATTTAGAAAGTGACATTACAAAAGAGCTGGAACAAGAACACAAGTTAGTCAGCAGAGGGCGCCATATTAAAGAAACAAACACTTCAGTTTGTTCACAACACTAAAGGTAGCTTTGAGAACCACTGTACTACTGAAAATATTGGTATTATTAGATTTAAAATTATATATATAACTTAATCATTCCCTTACTTGTACAGCATTGGAAAAAAAAATCATGCTCCATGACTATGACATTGTTAGTAAATTACTATCAAAGCCTATTTTGGTCTGTTGTTTGTATTAGCCTAGCCTAGCGGTGACTGTAACCTATGAACTGAAGCTAATTTAGTGAGCCAGATACCTCATTTCTCCTCCTATTGTAGTGAAGGGCACATTAAACATGTAGAACATACAGAATATCGACTCACTGTTTGTAATCCAAACCAAAGGAAAGTAGGACTTGTAAAAATAGCCGTTAACGACGGAAAGAGGGACAAACTAGGATTATGCGAAGGATATGACGTTGAAATCCTGTTTTTGACGCCATTGTTTTGCTTTACAGCGTGTTATGCAAAAGACTTTGGGCCAAAGGGGTATGGATACGGAAGTGGAGCCGGAGCTCTGCCACTCACTCAGTAGACGGAACCAATTCAAGAGGAAAGATTTCAAAGATATCTCTGTGTATTCATTTCAGCATTTATCCAAAATGGTAAAGACACTGTGACAAAAATATATATATATTCAAAAAGACAAACATTGTAGGTAGAGGTGCACTAATTGTTCAGGTGAGTGAACTTGTACTACAGTAAACTGTATTAAACTGCAAATCTATATATATATGATGCAGCTCAAGAGCACATCATTTGCTGTTTGACTGTTAAATGTAATTCAAGGAAATTGTCACATGAATATAATCCACTCATCAAACATATTGCACTGTATACTTGTTGTGTAAAATGTGGACAATTATTGCTGAAAGTGAATAAAGATGGGTAGAAAAAAAATTGATTTGATTCTTTTATAGATTAACATTCCTCATGAATGCACTTTTGAAGGTGGGAGAATGAAAAGCGGAAGAGTGACTTGTATTCAAGATTGCAGACGTGATACCTATTCATAGTAAACATTCCTCTCATAGTACGGCCCTGACGCGTCACTCTAGCGTGACCGAATTAAAGTCACGGCTACGATCCACCCATGAAGTGCATTGTGTCGCCGAACTGGAAGGCATGTCAACCATTCCAGACACGCAGAACAATTCCTCTCTGTCTGCCACCATTATGCCATCACGGCACTTTTCCTGCGTTAAAGGTGACGATGACATTGTTTTTTTTCACAACAGTCGGGAAATGTTCATGTGATTTTAACAATTCTTTTGTTTGATAGTGTCACTGGACATATTTTTCTGCAATTTTGTGGCTGGGCGAGGCACAGGCTAATTAACCAAAAGTAATTTGGTGTGGCGATTGATCTTTTTTTTAATTATTTTAACTACTCTGGGAAACTTTTAGGAGTTGACAGACTCAAAAATGGGATGATAGTTTATTTACGGCCCACTTTGGTGGTCTTCAAAAAAAAAAGTTTGGGAACTGGTCTAGATTGTAGATTTAAAAAAAAAAAAAAAGTCTAGTTTGTAGAATTGATCAAATCATTTTGCCGAGTGGAAAAAAACGTGTCCTACTTTGATTGCGTTCACGATGGTTACACGTGACTTGGTAACACTTTGAAACGCGGCAGCCGGTAGCGGCTTCATGGGAAGTCACGAGGGGGTGTGTCCGTGTGTACTCCGTCAATGAACAGGTCCAGGTGGGCGGGGGTTTCCGCTTTTCCACGCCGGGCATGTCCCAACATATCCATTGACTGACTGCGCGTTATCCGGTTAGGGCAGCAGCCCCAGTAACAAACAGCAGTAACAGTCGCAGCAACAGTCGCGATGTAACACGCGTCTCTCTGCTGCGCTCCCGAGATGTCTCTCCCGGCCAAAGTGACGCAAGACGGGCTGTTGGAGAAACGCAGCGGCGGTCTCCTTCAACTTTGGAAGAAGAAGCGCTGCGTCCTGACCGACCATGGCTTGCGGCTGCGCAGCTGTAAGGGTCACGCCGCTGCCCAAGCACCCTGCGTGGCTTGGAGTTCGGACTCCAGAGCCAAGGAGCTGCTCTTCGAACGCATGGTGACGGTGGACTGCGTGGAGTACAAGCGGGGCTTGGTGTACTTCACCGTGGTTATGACTACCGGCAAGGAGATCGACTTCCGCTGTCCGCAGGACGGTACGGCGTGGAACGCGGAGATCGCCTTGGCTCTGGTCCGTTACAAGAACCTTCAAGCCGTGGAGACTGGGAGGAAGAGACTCATTTCCACGGCTCACCTGAGCGGCACCCAGGAGGATGAGCGGATATCACAACTTGAGTGAAGTGGACGTACTTGTATTACAAAAAAAAAAGACAGGTAAAAAGAAGCACTGACTTAACTTAAGTCTTTTTACTTAAGTCGTGTTTTTTTATGCACGGTCTGCAAAGGACGCTACTGAACCCCCCCAAAAAGTTTATTCTTGTGGTATTGCCAACATTTTGAGCTAAAGAAATATATTTTTCCCTGGCTTGAAATCTCAATCAATTATTCGATCAATCAAGTTTTTCCGCCTTTATCTGTCTTAATTATATTTAACGTTATCTCTTTGACTGAATAAAGAGTATAGAAAGTACAGCTGTCTGTTTTCAAATGTATAGAGTAAAAATCAAATGTTAAGGGAAAAATAAGGAAACACTTGAAAAAAAAACGTTCATAAATACAGTAAAGTACTGTATTTGTACTTTACTGTATTTATGTACTTGAACTTTACTGTATTTATGTACGTTATGTGCACATGAAAAATATCAACAACCCTGAAACTTTCTTTTTTCTGTATTTGTACTTTGTTACTTTCTGAAAATGCCGATCAGGCTTGTAGGAGGTTTTCAGTACTATTGAAATTGATTAAGAACATTTGACCATCAGATTTGTTTACCAACCATTATTGAGCCAAGCCACATGATGGGGATCTTGATTTACTTTTTTGGAACGCATCCTGTTATTTGCTTAAAAAAAAAAAAAAAAAAAAAAAATCAGGTGCCAGGATCTTGGTGTTGCATTATCTAATTAGATTTGCTCAGATTCGACTGTTTATTCAAATTTGAGACCAAACTAGTATGAATAAATTTGATGAGTTCAAAGAGGAACGTGCCTTCAAGTTTCATCTCCCGATTGTATTAGGTGCTAACTGCCACTTAAGAGAAAGGAATGAAAACATTCGTGTTGATGTTTAGGATGAGGTTTTGGCCTCTCCCTGTCGGGAACCTCGACGGCGGTCTTCCCAGCATGTGCATCAAAGCCAAGGTCTCACTCAAAGTTGCAATTTGAGCCTGCGTAATAACGTGAGTCAACCTCTCCCTCAATTGGCAGCCAAGTATTTTTAGCCACACGCTTGTTTACGTTCCTTCTGTCTGAAAGCTTGTTTGGCTCATCGAAACTTCATTTCAACAGAAAGCAAGTCAGAGACTAACCACAATTCCCCAAGACAGTCAATTCTAGATCTCCAATTTTTTCAGGCCAGCCATGACAACAACTTCGTCACTCACTCAAAAGCCTCACGCGTTTATGACGAACACGTTTAAGTCCGAACTCTGCGCTCACACGCTAGGAATTTGCAGCCACGCTTCCTTAAGTGAGCCCAGTAGCTCCGTTCCCAAATTAACTTAGTCGCTGGGGCGACAGTGTCGTGTAGCTGCTGTAAAATATCATGTTTACATTGATAGATAATCATATCTTCTGTTTTCTTTGCAGCATTTCCACACGGTTAGCGTCGACGACTAAAGAAAGGACTCTTCCGGTCTTTTCCAACCGAGGGTCGAAGGAGTCGACGTGTAACGTGAACGTTTTCATGTTGGCCCGCGGAGTCTATCTAACTTCACTGTCTGTTATTCCCGACAAGGTGGATAACGTTTTTTTTTTTGCTACGAAGACAGTCACGCTTGGATTCTTTCACCGTGTGTGCCTCGATATTTCACAAACTTCTCAGTCACTTGAGGTCTTACAGCATTGCTTTTCTAGAAGATTAGCATGAAGAATAACTATTTGTGCACATACTTGTGGTATTATTTCTATTTAATAAAAATGTCATCTGTTATAAATAAAGCATTACTAATACGGTTGAGTGTGCTCCATTTTTTTTTTTTTGTAGCCAACCACATGAATAATTAAGTACACGAGTCAAATGAGAAACCCGGAGAGGTGAATAATCTGAACATGTGAAATTGAGCAAAATCTCCCAGTCAGATGGCCCCAATTAAGCAGCCATGGCAGATGTTGTTCATTCAAGCATGTTTTGCATGTCAGCAAAACAACAGTGTGCTGTTGTATCCAAGTCAGAGAGGGGGGGGGCAGAAAAAAAGGCTTGATTGTGCGCCATGGACGTCTTTCATTACACTGTGGAAAACCCCGAGCGCTATTGCCACACCTCGTGAGTCACTTCGGGAAGCAAGGGTATGGAAAGAGGAGGCATTTCGCTCATGTTTTGTTGAATGCCACCACCAAACTAATTGTCAAAGTCGTGAGACCTGTAAACAATAAGATGATCCAACGGAAAGGATTTCGTTTTGCTGGGAACGCACGCAAGCGCCCGTCATCGAATGAGTCATGATGAAAGTGAAATATTCAAACTTATATTGAGCAAGAATCAGGTGCTCACAATTGTTTTTTTGGGGGGGGGGGCTTGTCTTTTTGTAGCCGCTAGAGGGCGGCCCCTCACTGTTTCCACTTTCCCCGTGTCTGTGTTGAATATATTTAGTGCCTTCAAAGTGGAGCTGGCCTTGGACTATAACAACTTCAAAGTGTGTTGAATGATATTTGATTCAAGATGCAATAAAGCTAAATGTCAGGTATTCAAGTCAAGTCAAGTCAAGTTTATTTGTATAGCCCTAAATCACAAGCAGTCTCAAAGGGCTTCACATAGACAATCAATTGACAATAATTCTCAAAGCATCCCCTGATCTTAGGCTCCCAAAAGGGCAAGGAAAAACTCAAAAAACCCCTACAAGGGGAAAAATGAGAAACCTTGAGAAGGGACCACAGATGGAAGGATCCCCCTTTCAGGATCACCAGGCTGCAATGGATGCAAAGAGGGCACATAAAATACATCATATGGAAACCAAAAAGTGGATGCCCAGGCCAAAGCCAAGAGCTGTCGGAGGTGCCTTCGATTGTCCTGGCAGTGTCCTCCAGGAGGGTATTCCACAAGTCATGTACTTTGCCCATCTAGCTATGCTCGTGATGGACAGCAACCTTGGGCTTGTATTCCAGACCATGGCTGCAATAGATAAAATCCACTAAGTTGTATTTTTTTTTTAAGTTGCGTAGGCCTACACTTCAGCAACCAACAATTCAGTATATGTGAAGTATTATTTTGGAAAATTTAATTGGTTAGCAATTTCATTAGCCACTGTGGTGTACCGTACTTTTGATTCGATCCAACCAGTGGTAGATCATCTTGCTAACCATGCTCACTATACCAGACATCTGCAGATAAGCTACAATAAAATTAAATAAATAAATATTTTTTTTCTTTTGTAAAATGATGTGCCTTGGCTTTCTTTCTAAGGATTGAGAAGAAAACCAAATTCCACGTTCGGTATAACAGGTTTGCGATGAAGATGAAAGGGGGAGGAAAAAAAAATGGAAAAAATAAAATCCATGTTGATAATTTGCTTGTGTACCTTACACGCATCTGACCATCAGTGAGCTGTTTACTACAAACTTAGCCAAGCTAGCATTTGGCACCTCCACTGCAAAAATGCAAGAATTCATTCTCCACTGGCACCCCATCAAATACTAAAAGGCTCAGATCTTCTTCATAAAGTCTAAAGTCTCTTTTTTTTTTTATCAACGTCTCATCAGTAAAAGCCGTGAGCTGGCAGCATCACCGTGGCTTGTCAGAGCCAGACCGTATCCCTGGTTTAAGATGGATCTGTGAAAGGGGGGGGGGGGGGGGGGTAAACAAAGATTGGACAGAGCAAAAAAATAGGGGTGGGGGGGCTAATAATAACCTCCACTAACAAAAGAGAGAGCAAAGTGAGATGATGGGAGGTGGGGTTAAATAGAGGGCTACCAAATTGCTCTTGCTCATCTCTGATTTTGTCGCACCGTTGCATCTTTGTCTCTTCTGCCACTGGTAAGAGCCTCTCACTAACCGTTTACTTCGACTAGATTGTGTACTACTTCATTGGTACTACTAAGACGACTGACTAAAGCTACTATGGACAATAATGATGCGCTGTTTTCTTTAGCAACTGTCTGAGATGTCAAACAGACATTCGAAATCTGTTTCAATCAAGTTTTCTAAATTGTAGCTTTAATTGAACACAGGGGTTTCTTATCTGCTAGTCTTTGCTAGCTTTTTTTTTTCCTTCTGTGTATTACATTGCAAAGTTGGCTCCTCCACAGAGGTTTTCCAGCATCTTATGAGTTATTGTAGGTAAATCCCTGGACCATCATAGCCACAGCTGTCTATCAGATGTCCCCCGTGTCTATTTGGGGAGACAGGCCATTCAGATGTCTGTGGCGAGATAATCCCATGGAGAAAAAAAAAAAAACAGGGACAGAAGTGGATGAGGCGCAGCTATTTGTTTGGAATCTTTCTAATCCACCGGAGCGGTCCTCGGATGTGCTCCGGGGTGTGGCGCGCATCGGTGACGTTCCCCTCGGTGGAGTGTGAGAAGTAGAGAAGGTCTGAACTCATGTGAGACCGAGTCAAAGTTCGGAGATCAAGTTAAAACAACTCGCACTTGATGTGATGAGATCCAAGACAGGAATTCAGGATCAGGAGGAATCCATTGATCGATTTCCTTCGCAAGAAGAATTCCAGGAGTGTACGTTAAGCAGCAGTGAGGAGATTTGGCGTAATTGGCATCTTAGCGAGCATCCAATGAGAAGCATGCAAAGATGATGTGACACGACAACTGCCAATGACTGTTTAGCGAACGTCTAATCTCTTCTATCTCTTCTCCAGGGTGGGGGGGAATTCCATCATCAGGATGCCGGAGCATTTGTGAGTGATCTTATTATAGATGATTCAGTCGATTAAAACTCGATACCGATACGCACAATGATATCAAAGTCAATAAATATATTTCTCCTCGTGACTGTCTCTTACAGGCCAGAGGTAAGATCTGAAATTCAGGAACATAAACAAGAGTGATAGTTACATCATGTTCTGTTCTTCATCCAGAAGAAACCAAAAATTTCAGCTTCAAGGAAGCTAATGCTCAAGGTAGGAGGAACCGCAAATATCGCGGCAGTTCAGTGAGTCAAGGTGTTTGTTTTTTCTATTTCAGAGTCTGATGGTAGCAAAGGCCAAGGAGGAACTAGAGCATGAAATCCACGAGAAAGAACGGGAGAAACATAAATACCTGGCCGAAAGAGCTCCATCCTTCAACCTGAGTCATATGAGTGTTGCGCAATTGCAGGTGCTTGAAGCATTCAAAATGAACTATAGCAGCCCAACTTGCATTTATTTGTGTGTCTTCTACATGTAGGATCTATGCAGAGAGCTCCATGACAAAATTGACCTGGTAGATGAGGAACGATATGATATCGAAGCCAAAGTGTTGCTCAACACACGAGAGGTACATCGCATGCTACATGCATTGCTTTAAATGTAACCATCTGATATTACATTTCTCTAAGATTAAAGATCTGAGCATCAAAGTGTTGGACCTGAGGGGTAAATTCAAGAGGCCCGCTCTACGGCGCGTTCGCGTGTCCGCTGACGCCATCCTGCGTTCGTTGCTGGGCTCCAAGCATAAAGTCTCCATGGACCTCCGAGCCAACCTTAAATCCGTCAAGAAAGAAGACACGGAGAAGGTGCGTGAAAATAAAGCTCATACATGCCATACGAGACCCACACAGGGGCGCTGCAAGGGGGTGGCCAGGGGAGGCCATGGTCCCCCCCGGAATATTTACTGGCCAGAATTTTTTTCTACTAAATGTCAATTTCAGTTGACGCTAATTCCACATTTGCACTTTATGAGTTATTTCTTCATTACACAAATATCCGGTGAGGGCGAGGCTGCGACTTTGTGTGTAAGAGGAGGGAGGAGCCGACTCGAGACAATCAAACCATTGTCCACAAAAGGAAAGCCTTTGTTGTGATTACTGGCCAGTGTGTGTGTGTGCGCGCTCAGCCAATACATGTACTGTGAACCCGACCCCAGTAAACCCAATAAAGTTGTCACATTCAGAACTCGACAAAGAAATCTATCAATCTTTTGTCTCCCGTAGAAGCGGCCTGTAGAGGACAGCGACTGGAGGAAAAATGTGGAGGCAATGTCTGGCATGGAGGGAAGAAAGAAGATGTTTGACGCTGCCAAAGGTTCTGCACAGTGAACCCACAACGTGAGCTCCTGCGGCGTAGTTGGGCTTCTTCGGTTAATACGAGACAACGTCCAAAAGCGCTCAAAATTCACGAGCCGACTGTCGTTATGATTATTTTCATTTGTATTCAAAAACAGTAACGTGAGAAATTGTAACATAACTTGCATCCTAATAAAATCAATCAGGGTTCTTTGTGATGTTTTGTGTTACCTTTAGTTTATGGTCTTCAGATTAATGGTTGGGGTCGGTCATGTTGTGTCAGCACCAAGGTTAATTACAATGACTTTGGATTTTTCCATAAAATTAATTTTATTTCATTTTTCTAATTCATTTAGTCTCAATCGGTGATTAGAGTAGGTGACTTAAAAATATCAATTCAATTGAAAAATATAATGACTCAAAAGGTTTGATACCCAATGGTGGTCATGTCAGTGCAAAATCATAACAATTAGGCCAGCCCAATATTTGATATTGTAACAACGAGGTGAGGCAGCAGATCCTGGGGCAGAGTCCAAATGAACAAAATCGGCCACGCCATTTACAGAAGAGCAAACAATACCAGACCTCACACACCCAGCTGGACATACATACTGTACGGTATCGCTTTTGTTAAGTCTAATTGAAAGAAAAAAAAAAACATTTATCTAGGGACAAATAAGTTCTTTATGTTTAGTCCTTGCTATTCAGCGTGCAATTAGGATTGGTCAGATTCGAGAAGGACTGGATGTAAAAAAAAAAAAATCAATGCTAAGCTAGCTAGTGCATAATTGTGTTAATAGTTGTATAGTGTGCAAGAAAACCACCACCCTCTCCCATTGCATCATTTCCCTTCAGTTATTGTTTAATTCTGTGGGCTGACGAGGAAAGGCTCTCTCTCTCTCTCTCTCTCTCTCTCTCTCTGTTCCTCAGGTGGGTAGCTCACCTTTGTGGTTATGTGACACCTCAGTGAACAGGGTAAAGGTGGATTGTTTAGTGCTGCAATCTGGCCACCGCCCTCCAAAGTGCCTGTCAGTTGCCTTTCAGTTTGACTCAAGAACACCGGGACACTTGATTCGTCCGGCATGTCCGACAGTCGGAGAAACTGGTCCAATTTGTCCAGGTAAAGCTTACTCATTTAAAAAGAGCGTATTTTCTCAAGACACATATTTACTTCATTTGTTTCAGCTCACGAATTTTCTTAAATGTGTCAAATGAATCATTTATTTTAATTACAACGGAAGGTTTAACGCAAATATGTTCGACATTGTACGACGTGCCTAGGAAATCACAATGTCTCGTCCCACCATTGTGATGAGGTCCTTAATCTCAAATATTTTTTGAATAATAGTGATGTATGTTGTAGGTTGTTAACTGAAAAATTGTTTACAGATATTTTTATATTGACTGACTAAAAAAAAAAAAAAAAAAAAAAAAAAGACAAAAAAATAGTGGTTTATTAAGATTTCTGGCTTTTTTTTAATATAATTGCTGGCATTCATGAAGCAAAATATTAGCTGTAGCAGTTGACTAATTGTGAGCTAGCCCAAATTTGCCCTTAAAAAGCTGAATTCATTTGCAATTCCTCATCTATTCTCACTCGTGCAAAATGTTACATTCAAACTGGAAAATGTCCCAATAAAACGATTTCATGTTGTTCTCTGTTCATTTTCATGGCTTGGAATTGCAGGCTGTACATTGCTAACATTTGATACATAAAATGGCCAAGAGCGCAATCTCCCCTTTTCAACAGTTTATTGTTTTATATTCCATGGCGTTACGTTTTATGACCTCACACGTCACCTCAGGTTGGCGCGCCAGAGGACAATAGAGGATGAGGAGGAGGTGGAGCGGGAGAGGAGGAGAAGGGTGAAGAGCTCAAGCAGCGCCTTCGACGACGACGACGACGACTTGAGTGCGGCGCCCGTTGACACGCCGTCTGAAACATCTCAGGGCTCCAGCAGGTTCAAGTTCACATCATAAATCCTTTTGTATTTTTTTTAAGTGCTCCATTTCGGTATTTCCCGCCATTGTGTTTTCTTCATCTTGGCAATCCGAGGTGTTCCTCTGCTTTGATAGTGGAAGCTAATTTGACACTTTTGCCCTACGGGAATGTGTCACCTGCAAACTGACACCATGCATGAAAATGGGGGATTTATCCAAAATGTCCTAGCTTGACAGGGTTTGTCATCCACCTCCTTCACATGTGGTTTATTTCCAGTGAGGAGCAGATGCAGCTGGACTTTATGGAGATACTACGTGTCCGGGATGAGAAGCGCAGGTTGAGGCACATGGGGTCTCTGAAACACCAGAATGTGGTCAAGGAGGATGACGAGGAGTCTGGCGGGGGAGGAGGAGGAGAAGGTTCCGAGGAGGAGCTAAGCGTGGAGCAACCCATGGCTGAATTGCACCAGCCACAAAAAGTGAAGAGAATCAACAACCACACAAACAGACACGTAAGACATTTTAGATGGACTATTTCTTGACATGTGCATCTCTTCCGTTAATGTCTATAAATAATCCAACTTAAACTGAGGTGGAACCCTCAAAGAATCTTAGGGAAAAAAGTAAACCACTAAATCACAACTGGATGTTGCCACCCCACAAAAATCCCTAACAAATTCCAACCAAAATAGGAAAAAAAAGACGGGATCACATTTGTGCAGACAAGCACCAAGAAGTCCGAGTTGGACCAATGCCGGCCGTCAGTCAGTTGTTGCCCCACACAGAGTCATGTTAATCATCTTCCACATCTTGCAACAGCAACTCAGGCAGGGGAGCACACCAAAACATACAGAAAGACATAAAAAAAAAAAAAAAGGGAAGATGACAGCATGTGTCAAATGTTTCTCCAACTCTATTCTCTAATTAATCCATTACGAATGATTGTTTTCGTGGTTGTCAGCCAACAAAAACAATCCTTGTCATATGCATATCTTTGATGGTAGCCATACAACTTGTTATATAATCTGTATCATTCCCATTCCCTATAATCAACTGTTTAGATTTCTATGAGGAACTCTTTATAAGGTGTTATAGCAACTTGCGATTGTGCAAGGCCTTGACCTTACGATGTTACGTAATGCGAGGTGTGCAGCAGGTGACTCGTGTTGATGATGTCGACCGTTTGTGTCTTCATTAGCAAGAAAATGGCGATCCGTCCAAGAAAGACTCACTTTCCAGGCAACCATCCAACCCAACGTGCAAGTTTGTCAGGTTAACGAGCATTCTTTTGCAGCACTTCTAGTTTCAATACAAGAAAATAAGATTGGCAAAGCTAACTTTCAGGTTGTTTTGGGATTTGATTGGAAGTGACCGGCAAAATTGTTTCTTATGTTTCTGTTGTTGTAGTTCTGTCTCCATCTCTCTCAACAAGAGCCCCTCTGCGAGCGGGCACGCATCTCCTGTGAGCCCCCTCTCGCCGATGACCCCTAGGTCACCTCAAGAACAATGGTCCTCACCTTGTAGTAGCCCCTCCCCTCGAGGACCCAGGAGCCCCATTCCCAATGGACACACACTAAAGGTAGTCCAAACACGCTCTCAACAGTAGTCACGTCTCTCATAAAAAAAAAAAAATGCAACTGCTCCCTCTAGCGACAAAAAACATCATGGCAGATTTCCCTTGTTTGGAATGATTCAATTTCATTTTTGAGCAGACATTTTAATTCAGAAACAATCAAACAAATGTTGTCCTTCAACAACTCCGCCACCTAGTGGATAAGCATTACATTGTCACTGTACGTCACTGCCCGGTCGAGTTTTATCGACTATTTATCAAGCACACCCTCACAAATTTGACCAAACTAGTGCTGAAAACAAGTCTAAGAAATACAATAGATGACAAGAATGCAAACAAATTTGTGGATTTATCATTTCAACTTTGCATGTTTCATTAAAAAAAAAAAAAAAGCTGTAGTCGCTGAGTCGTATTTAAATCCTAACTTCCACACCAATTATGTGGAAATGACATCATTTTCTTGACCATCTCAATTTCTCAGACCAGTGTGATGAACTTTTCGACCAACAATAACGCAGAGGAGATGGGGAAACCTACCTTTATCAGAAAGAGCACCAGGACCATGTCTTATAGGGTAAATACGTACATCAACAATACACAACATGACACAATGTTACATTTGACGCCATATTCTTGGTCAACAGATAATGAAGAAAAAAGAGGAGGAGAGTTCGCCATTGCAGAGGAGGTCTGGAGATACGTTATGATCAGATTTTGGGCTTGTGTGAGATGTTGATTTTTGATTGGACACTATTTTTTTTGTTCCTCTGTTTTAGTGCAAGCGTCAGGGTGGCCTCCAAAAAAATTGAATCCAACACAGTAAAAGTTAGTGCAGTCCAACTTGAAAGTACATCATGATGACGTTAAGATATTGGGACATTCTGGCCCATTTGCACAAATATATCTTTTCTTTTTCAGGACATTCCCGCTGATATACAAATAATAGCTAAAACTTTCAATTTAAAGTGAATGTACAGTGACTTATATTATTATATTATTTGTAAGTGCCCAATACAAAACTTTTTTTTAGTTTAACTTTAGCATTTTTTTTTTTTTACAAACCAGTTTAGTGTATTTGATTCACCTTCAACAAAACTTTTAAATATTTCAGAAACATTTATCAATAAATGTGTTAAAATAAGACCATATTTCATTGTATGCAAAATCATCAGATGTCTCAATACCTTTTTCGGCACAATGTAAATTACAGGGAGTGACAGATGAAGTGACATTATGCTGATTTTCTTTTTTTTGTTTTGGATCAGATCGAATACCTCAACGAGGACCAATCGACATCTTTCCAGAGAAAGTAGGTCATATTTTCAATATTGACAAGACCTTTCAATTCCACGCATGACTCACCAGAATCGAACTTCTTGATAGTTCCGTACAAAGAGTCTCCTCTCGATCCATCCAAGAGAAACTGGAGAGACTGGCCCAGGCTGCTCAGGTATTGTCCGCTCTTCAGAGTATCGATCGAGCGGAATGATTGAATTAGATATTTGCACAGAAATCGGAAACGGGTCGACCTCACGATGTGAGCCAGCGTACCTTGTACCTGCTGGACGAGGTGTCCAGGAAGAGAGGCCTCTTTGAGAAGGAGCCGCCACCAACGAGCCCATTAAGCCCTTCCAAATCCAAACATGTAAGCAAGCAGCTCGCAGCTTAGCTTTCACGTCCATGCTCTGTTACAAAGCAGCGAAAATATTGGCCATGTCTGCAGGAATTTCGGGGTTTCACAACAGCAATGTCGGACCGAATCAACCACTGGCTTGACAAGAGCAAAGAAAAGGGATCCACGTCCGGTCGCACGGTGAGAACCGCCAAGTTAGTTGCAACACCTGGCGCACGTCACCAAGTGGCAGGCAGTGCTATTTTTTTTATTTTATTATTATTTTATTATATTTTATTTTATTTTCGTTTATTTCATTTTATTTTCTTTCTTTCTATTTATTTATTTATTTATTTATTTATTTATTTATTTATTTATTTATTTATTTATTTATTGAGCAAAGACCCAAATTACAAAGGGTCAAAATCACGGTGAATATCAGTCGACTTCACTTTATCCCTTATAAACTTAGGCAGGATGCCATTTGATTCCTAACTTTGAAAAAAAACAAAAAACGTCAGAATTGAATTAAAGCTTGTCAAACTCAAGGCCCAGGGGCCAGATACGGCCCGCCACATCATTTTATGTGGCCCGCAAAGACAAATAGTGCATCAAATTCGTGTGTCATTACTAGAATTGCAAATTGTTCTTTACTTTTAATCATAAATATATATTATGTTTAAAAATTGACCAGTTTTTACAAGTTATTTGTCAGTTTGTTTTGTAGCTATTACTGTCTATAATATGAGGTAGGTTGACAGTCCGAAAGAAGCTATGGCTACAATGCGGCTGCGAAATAAAAAAAAAAAATGAGTTCGACACCCCCGAATTAAAGCAACGGTTAATTGTCAAGCAACATTACCAACAATAAAATACATCAAACACGAAACAGGTTTTATTCCTAAAAACATATTTAATATTCTAAGTCAGTGTAATATAATGTGGTTCGTACATGAACTCTGCGATAAAAAAACACTTTATGATTAAACGCCTACTAAAAATTTAAATTAAACTGCACTTTGGCGGTGATTCTTTTCTGTACCACTAGAGGGCGCCCGTGTGCTGTAGCACAGTTTGAAATACAGTACAGTATTTTGTTTATTCTGATGGTACTGGTCAGATTAGTGTCATCTTTAAAGTGTGGGCTTTCAGCCACTTCTCTCTTTTCAAATGGTTTTTTTTAAGATCAACATTTAAATCTGTGTTGCAGGACTTCAAACATGTGCACATCACCAGCAAGAGAAGTTCATTTGAGAAGCCATGAAAACATCACAAAGTTCAAACCAGGAAAAATCTAGAAGTGAAAGATTATTTTGTCATCATAATTTGGAAAAGTACAGAACTTTTTAATCTTTGTAAATATAGAAAATGCAAGTGATTGAATTCTTATGTATTTGATCTCCTTTAATTTTATGTTTTTCCCCTCCTGTTTGTTTTCCTGAATGAAATTTAAAAAATAAAATAAATTGTATTTTTTTTAAGATGGAAAAAGATGGTGTGTTTTTTTTAAACATAGTTTGACAATTTTGTTGCTTAATATTAAAAGTACAAATTCATTTAGTCAATATTTCAGCATTAAAAACAGGTAAAAAGTGTTAAGGCGTTCATTTGCCAAGCCAAAAGAAAAAATATTTTGTGAAATGAGAAAGTCCTCATTTTTTAAATAAAATATCGAAACAAATTCTAGTATACAGCAGTCATTTTTATAAATAGAAACATGTCTTTCACATGTATGTTACCATTAGGACATTATTTCTCATTTGCTAGGAAAAACCTTGCATGGACTAAAACCACAAATGCTTCCCATCTCTTAAAAGCCTTCACAATGAAATTGTCTAATTTAGACATAAGCTAACCTCTTATCTCCTTAGATTCCAACTCTGTGTCTGTGTTTTGTCAGCAGATGGTTGCCATAGAAGAGTGTATGTGTGTGTGTGTTTGCATTTACACGCTCCCTTATTTGGTTTTGCCGATAATGCAAAGCGGCAGCTATCTTAAAAGTTATTAATAACGCAACAAAAGCCGGTGCAGCCTTTCAGCCTTCCACTTTGCTTGTTTTTCCCGCTCGTCCTGAGGTTACCCTTCACAGGATCTTCTGCATCCCAGGTTTGCTTCACGAAAAGAAAACACCATGACAAGAAATTACTCGCAAAAAAGATGCTGAGGTTGCACTTTAAATTATAACTAAATGACGGATTTCTGGAGTGTGTTTGTGTGTGTGTTCAAGGTCACCGCTGGTCATGTCGGATAACGAGGAGGTAGTGGAGGAGTATGAAGAGTAAGTATCGTCCGTACCTTGATCATAGATTTGGATTTGTGTCATAACTTTGATGAATGTGTTTGATTTTCACAGGGAGGTGGAAGGTAAGAAAAGATGCCATGTGCTGGCAAAACAAAAGATGCTTTGTTCAAACAAATGTTTCCGTCCAAAACATGGCGGCCCTGATACGGTAACATGACACCACTGTGGATGTGCAAACTTGTTGATTCCATTTTGTTGCTATGGCCGCTGACCTGCATTTCATGTCAAACATTGCACTTTCTGTCACGTCATCACATCAACTTCTCGTTCCTCCAGAGGAGGAAGAGGAGGTAGAGGAGGACCAGGCAGAAGAGGAGGTGGAGGAGGAAGGTACGGCGTGTGATTTGTGCATTTCGTCGGAAGATCCTAAATGAGTACAACGTGATAAGGAGGCTTCTTAAACATGCCAGTAGAAATATGATTCAATTTGGCAATATTAGAAAAAAACGCGTCACTTGCTTTGAGCGTTAAATACTTGAAATACCAGAAGTGGGTAGCTCATTGTTATTACTTTCTGACCTTGTGTTAGGGTGAACTTGTTGTTCTCTTCTGGGCTCAATAGAGAAACAGGTCAACATTCCTGCACTCCAAAAAACTGCTGGGTCAAAAACAACCCATTTTTTGGGGGTTTGGCTTTGCAAAACAAACCGAAATTGTAAGGGTCAAGAGTTCACTGACAAGCTCAATCCACGCCTTTGCAAAATCATCTTCATTGTTGTCTTGAAAGAAGCAGTTTGGCAATCCAGTTTGTGAGGAATTCATATTTTGGGGCTCTTTAAAACACACTAAATGGTAAAAATGCTTGAGTGCTAACTATGATGCGCCAGCTAGTTAGCAATGGCTACTGCTTAGGCTAAATGCCTTGTGAAGTTGCTTGGAAATAAGTCATCCTTGCCTGTGTGGTAGCAAATAAGCTACGTTTTGACTTTTGGTTTGTCTAAGAGAAAGGTCATGCTAATTGCTAAGCTAAACGAGGATAGACATACGCTAGAGCGGTTAACTGAAATGAAGTGCTTGCATGATTGAATCCACTTCTCTTAAACTAAAGAACATCCAACTTTGAACAACAAATTGGCAAGCAAATCAGATATTTGTCTGAATTCACGAAAGAGCACTGAAACTGGAAATGATTTATGCTAGGCTACGCATGTGCAAAACGGCTCCGCCTATATAACGAAATAAAAAATAAAAATACAAAACATAAAATAAGAAAATGAATACAATTTTGAGCCCTGATTCCTTGTAGCCAACTCAAGATATCAGTAACTTTGGCTTATGGAGATGTCCAGTGAAGTTCTACAGGTTGTATTGTACCAAACTCCGTGACTGCAAAGATTCTCACTCACTTGTGACATATTTTGTCTTACAAACAGACAAAGCCGCTGAAGAAGAGCAGGAGGAGGAGCCCGCTGAAGAAGAAGGTATGACAGGAGAAAGAATGAATGCGGACGTCGAAAAGAAAGTAATGAGACAAATGTATGGTCTGTTTTTATGGATCAGACACTTCTGAGAAAATCATCAGTTATCTGAGTCAGATGTCACTTTGGTATGTGAGGGACTGTAGCTACTTGATGAACAGCAAGTGTTGGTTGACGCCTTGTCACACAAACCTTCCAACCCTGAGGCTGGACCTTAGTCACAATTCATCATGAGAATCTGCTGACTTTATATCATACCAGTGAGGAGCGTTTCAACACAAAAACAGGACAACACCTTTGTTTTTGTTTTTTTACTGACTGGAATTTAATTTTCCTGTAAAGTGAAAAGATTTGTTCTTGTCATTTTGACAAATAGCAAAAAAAAAAAAAAAAAAAAGATTCAGTCACAACTTTGCAAATTTTAAATGATAGTATAGAAAATAATTTAAAA
The DNA here is from genome assembly GCF_054491065.1 of Syngnathus leptorhynchus. Taxonomy (NCBI): domain Eukaryota; kingdom Metazoa; phylum Chordata; class Actinopteri; order Syngnathiformes; family Syngnathidae; genus Syngnathus; species Syngnathus leptorhynchus. The sequence goes on from NC_141195.1 coordinate 24,391,645, forward strand.
AATCAAATTTGGTGGGTGTGTCCACTGACTAAGCTAAAGCCACACCCCACTCAACTGTCAACTGTCAATCAAATACCACAAATACAAATGGCTGCCACTTCGTCAAGCATTTTTCTTATGTCTACACCTTAATGGTTCGTCACCTCCATCTTCCACACATGACAACGAGGCGCTCTAAAGTAGTCACGGCAGCCTGAAGCATCGGCCCGCACACTGGCTATCAAGCTGGATTTATTTTGTCGCCCCTTCCCCGTTTAATCTGCAGGACCTGTGTGCACTCGGGGCTGACAACGAGGCACTCTAAAGCAGCAACACCCACTGAAAAATGCCTTTTCACTGCCGTTTTGGTTTGACGCACATTGTCCTTTGCTTACAGACGGCGATGGGGAAGAGGACGAAGAAGAAGGTAAAAGCGACAAAAACAAACGAGTTCATGTTTGTCTCTTAGATGAACTTCCTGGGAAAGACATTTTGGCCGACTCTCACACGGTTCATTGTCTCAACTTGCTGGCTTGAATGCAAATGAGCGTGCGTAGTCTTGACTCGCTTTCTCCTCTTCTTACATGTTGGGTGCTTCTCACCAAAGAAGAAAGCAAGCCAAAATTCAAGTAAGCATACATTTGATGATATAAATAGAACTTTTGGAGGGATTTACTGCATCCTCATTTTTTTCCCCCCCAACTTTCGTACTCTGTAGGCCATTTATGATGCCTAATCTCGTCCCGCCCAAGATTCCAGATGGCGAGAAGGTTGATTTTGACGTGAGTTATGCCAGCATATGTTTCTGCTGGAGGGTTTATTATGAAACTTAAAATACAGCTCTCCAGCTAGCATGGATTTTTTTTTACCGACATATCCATTTTCAAGGAAGGGAAATCCAATTGACATAACTTTACATTTATATAATTTTTATTGAAAAGAGATTTTTACAAGCATTGCTCCCCTTATACGAGACTAATAAAACAAAATTGTGTTCCCTTATAAAGGACATACATCGCAAACGGATGGAGAAGGACCTGATGGAGCTTCAAACTTTGATTGAGGTTCATTTTGAGAGCAGAAAGAAGGAAGAAGAAGACATCATTCATCTTAAGGAGAGGATAGTGAGTGTCCTAACCTGACGCAAGCCACACACACAAACAGATCCAATGTGTTCAAAAATAACCTCAAGAGCAAATTATCGGTGCGTAGGAGAAGCGCCGTTCCGAGCGAGCGGAGCAACAACGAATCCGAAGCGAGCGAGAGAAGGAGCGACAGAAACGTTTGGAGGTAGAGAAGCTACAGTATGAGAACAAGCCGAGAACAAGTCAACCTAAATGATGTCCATTCATATGTGGGCGCTCAGGACGAGCGCACTCGTAAAGAAGAGGAAGAGGCCAAGAAAAGAGCCGAGGAGGATGCCAAGAAGAAGAAAACCCTGACCAGTCTGCACTTTGGAGGCTACATGCAGAAACTGGTGAGAAAAGTGGATCATTTCTGGTGAGAATCGACGCTATACAATTTAAATGCACCAAACTTCCCGCAGACGGAGAAGCGTAGCGGCAAGAAGCAGACGGAGAGAGAGAAGAAAAAGAAGATCCTAAGCGATCGACGCAAGTCTCTGGATGTTGAGAATTTGAATCAGGAGCAACTCAAGTGTGTGTGTGTGTGTGTGTGTGTGTGTTGATTGCGCTATTTTCATGTGGGCTCTTCTCAAAAGGTACAAAACCTTCTTTTTTTGTTTTTTTTTGGGTGACTCCCAGAACGAAAGCTAAGGAGTTGTGGGAGTGGATGAAGGAGCTGGAAGCTGAGAAGTTTGAGCTGCAATACCAGATCACCAGCCAAAAATATGAGGTGTGTGTGTGTCAGTGTGTGTTTGTGTTGACCTAGGCACCCGCCCAATCGAATAAGAACCAAACAGAAGTACTTGCTCAGACTGAGAAAAATTGAGTTAATCCGAGGCACTTTAAAGGGTGGCAAGTGCGTGCTGACTTTCTTTTAACGAGATCGAATGTGATTGGTCGATTCAATTAGATGTGCGCACTTGGGTTACGACATAATGACACTCAAACATTTGGAAAAAGTCAATTACGTTCAACAAGAATGGTAGAATTTTATTATTATTATTTTTTTTAAACGATTGAGCTTAGTTTTGGGGGTTTTTGTATCGGGAAAAAGTTGGTGTTGTATCAGGGGTGTGTAGACTTTTTCAATCCATTGTTGATGTCAGTCTATAACGTAAATTTTTTTTCTTCCTTCCTTGCAGATCAATGTACTACGGAACCGCGTCAGTGACCACCAAAAAACGTACAACCGAGCTCAAAAATTTCTTTTCATACAAATCGGGAAATGTCATTGTTTCACCCTGTCATCTTTCTTTAGAAGTAACATTCAAATCATACTTTTTTTATTATTCATCAAGTGAAACGCCAACTCCTTTTTAACCATAACCTCACATTTAAAAATTGTCACTGCTAAGAAAACCCTCACTTTGATGACATGGCAATATGAGTAATGGGAAGCGGCGATTAAAAGCGTTCCTGGCACTTTTGCTGTAACTGGCCGAGCTGGCTGCTGGCTTGGGTGTGGCGCAGCTGTCAAGAGTCCACACCTCCGGCACAGAATGTTTCACACAGCCTGCCTGCCTGCTGCTAACTGACGTGTTATTTTTGGAAGTAGATGACAACTCCAGCAACAATGGCTGTTTGCTAATACGCTCTCTGCTCTCCTCAGGTCTAAGAGAACCAAGAGAGGGCTGAGGAAATAGATTAAGTGATAAACTGGAACCAATCTTGCAGCAAAGCAAACGTCACTGCCAACTCTTTCCAGAAAAACAGCCATCACCGGCTGAATCACTATTTACTGGATTTATGGATGTTAAATAAAGACATTTAGTTTGGCCAAAGCGCTTGTTTTTCTCAGACTGGACGAGGTGTAAGAATGAAAAGGCCCAAAAAGCCGAAAGCCAAAAAACAAAGTTGATACGACTTCCTTAAAAGAGACAGGCTCCGACTTGTCTGGAACTTTTCAGATGCTCGTTAGACATGATGAGACTGAGACAAACCAGAAGGTATAGAAAAGGATAAAGTGACTATTTGAACATATCCATAAAGTGACAAAAGTAATCAGATGACTTTTGGATTTTTGGATATTGTATTAATAGCTAAAATGTTAGTTAGCACAACAAAACAAGTGCTGTGTTGTTTTTACTGATGTCTTTAAGTTAGGGGGTAATTAGTTTGGTAAACTTCTATTTCTTTGTTGAAAATGCAGGAAAGACAGTTTTCACATTAGCAAAACTGAAAAAATACCAGTTTGTTGCCTTGAAAGTTTGAGTTCACTCAACTTATCAGTTTGACACATTTTTTTCTTTTTGTTTTTATAAACAGTGTAGTGACACTATTAAATAAACAGGCAAACCGATGACTAACAATAACCAGAAACACAAAACCAAACAGACAACTTGAGATGGGAAGATAAAAATAAGAGGAAATACTCTATGTAAATAAAAAAGCTTTCGCAAATATTTGCGAGCTGGTTGCTAGCATTTCTCTTGTAGTAAGAGATTTATGGTTTGTCGTGCAAAAACATGCATATATTACAAATTTATTGCAGGTTTGGTGCACAGAAAAGTAGTTCTTTTGTAACTGAGTGACAGTAAATACTGATAATTATATGCCTCTTAAACAATTCCACAAAATTTTAACGGTGTCAGTGCATTCAAATGTCAAAATCGTTCAATTAAAACAATAGATAATGAGGAAGAACTATGTTGGAGTAACCTCGGGAAAGCCTTGGCCTGCCAGACCAGGGGGGCTTATGTTTTACGAGTTTACGACTCTCCTTTGAACTAAATGCTCTGTATTTAGTTCAAAGAAGGTCTATTGATCCCCATCAGCCTTATGGTTCCTTCCTGTCCTTTTGTGTTTGTTTTGAAAGAGGTCTTCAATGACAATGAGCAGGTCTTCTTTGCTTGCGAAATGTTCTTTGGTTCGGGACTTTATTCCTTTTCAGTTAACTGTAGCTTTGATTCATAGATTGTAGATGATAGAAACTAGATATATATAGTTTGAAGTAGTCACATTAAAGTTATCCCATATTTACTCAATGTTCGTTTAAGGAACTGTATATCAGTTACCTTACATTTACTTAATATGTGTTGAAAGGTTTAAGTAAGGTTAGATATTATTATTATTATTATTATTATGTGTTGTGTTAGTTTACTAAGAAGTTAAACTTAGCAAGGGTTTAGTTGCATTGTTTCACAGGTAAGCGAGATTCAAAGTGCTTCAAGTTATCTGATCACAGTCGAGGAATAGTCGGCCACCTGTGGAGAGGACAACTGGTTGGGGGAAGAAAGCAGATTCTGCACTCCCAATGTGGGGGTCGAGAATATCAATTCACACTACACTACATTCCTTAGCTAATCAGCGTTGCTACAGCCACTATCTCCCCTCCCTTTAGTGTAGCAACGCCTCTGTAACCAGGGCACCCAAGACATTAAAAGGAGGAGCACGTGGGGGAGGAACTCAGAACTGGTGGAGATTGTAACTGAGCTTCCTTTCTCTATCGTTCTCCTCGCGAGTAAACTCATCCTGGTTGTCTTCTCCTTCTTGTTTTAGCATGTAATGTTGTCTGATGGTATTTAAACCTAACATTTAATTGGTCCTTCGAGCCGGATGCCGATATACCTGTGGATTCCGGCGGGCGACAGCAGAGATCCAGAAGGACCGCGCGCGGCAGGAATTCCCTAGGTGGACTCCTAAAATCCTTTTCAAAGGCTGGCTGTCTGCTCGTCAGCCGGGATCTGAAGGTTGAAGGCAGTCCGAGGCGCAGAGGTGAAGAGAACCAGGGGGTGAGTTGTTTTTTTTTTAAAAAGAATGGTGCGGCCGAGGGCTTGTCGTGCCCTATAAAAATCCTAGGTTAGAACGGAGAGGTCCGTCTAAAGGTACCAGTAAAAGTTACACACGGAGAAGTCCGTATAAAAGTAACAAAGCGGAGAAGTCCGTATAAGAGTAAAAGTTACAAAACGGAGAAGTCCGTAGAAAAGTAACAAAACGGAGAAGTCCGTACAAAAGTTACAAAACGGAGAAGTCCGTAGAAAAGTAACAAAACGGAGAAGTCCGTATAAATAGGACAGAAGTGTCCGACGGAGAAGTCCGTCAAAAAGGGTTGGCGGAGTGCCCGGGAAACCGTAATACTGAATGATTGAGAGTGTGAATGGGAATACGTATCACTAGATATAGTATTCCATATTAAAACAGTGGGGAACACATAACGTGGTTCTGTGGACGCAATAGGCAAGGATTCTCCACCAGTTCGCTGGTAGAAGTGAGAATCACCACAGGATCTTTTCGTTATCCCGCTGGAAACACCCGACTTTAGAAACCCCTATGGTTTTACAGTTGGGACCAAATTGATTAAAATGGGGAACGGGAAGAGCAAAATTAATATTCGAGATAATCTAAAATGTAAAGATTGGAAAATAATTGAAAGACAGGATCCCGATCGACTTAAAAATCTCGATAAATGGGTTAAAAAATACAAATTTGAGGGACAACTAAAAACAAGCAAATTGATAGAACTCAGAGGCGCCATAAAGGAGAAAACAAAGAGAAACCCTAAAAAAATGAAAGCGGAAGGAGATGAGGATGTGACGTTTTGGCTTAAAGTAGCAGGAGTGAGAGAGAAAGGAGAAAAAGAGAAAGTGGAAAAAGCGCTGTATTGCAGGAAGGAAGATGATGAGACTGGGCCTAATAGTCGGCAAGCAAGAGAGAACCAGAGGTTACAGAGAGCAAGAGAAGAAGAGGGAGGTCTAGAGGAAGTAGAGAAGAGTGTGGTGAAAACACATGGTACAACTTCAAAACATAAGGCCATAGAGAAGTTGTATCCACAATTGCCTGACACTGATGAGGGGTCACCCCCCCCTTATGGGCTGACAGACAGAGCCACCAGAAAAAAAAACCCAATAGAAATGGAGTGGTCAAAGACGATGGGAGCAAACTATCCATTGACTCCTAAAGCCGAACCTAGGCCTTCAGCCCCATCAGCTGAAGGAACTAGTGTTGAAAATTCTGAAGTAACTCCAAGTATGCCGCTGTTTCCATTGATACAAGTGGCTAACCCAAATTATGACCCAAGAAATGAGGAAGTTCACCCCAGGGTGGTAATGGTTTACAGAACATGGACAATGGATGATATAAGGAAAGCATTAGAAGGTGTAGTTTCTTATAAGGAAGATGTGGAACAGTTTTGTACAGGTATGGAAGACTTGAGGAGATCTTACAGTTTGAACGGGGCTGAAATCCAACAAGTTTGGATGACAGCTTTGGGCCCAGATTGGCATTTAGTCAGAGGGGAGTGGGCACCCATAAATGCTCAGGGTCAACCCTTACCCTATAACAGCCCAGAATTATTTCATCAAATGGAAGGGCTGATTAATCGGGCACGCAACAGATATAGGATGAGAGCAAATTATACAGAAATAGGGAGAACAAAGCAAATTGATAATGAGGTCTTTGATGCGTATCGAGTGCGCATGACAAAAGTGTTTAAAGCACACAGTGGACTGGTGGAAGATAATGCACCTCAAGGTGCTTATCAACAGCAACTAAAAAATGCCATCCACGCAGGGTCCAGGCCAGCAATACATAGCTGGGTAACCAAACATTATATAGGCTTTAACACTGGAACTTTGGAGGACTACATAACTCACGCCCTCCATGCAGAAAAGGTGGTGAAAGAAAAACAGAAAGAAGTGAAAGCAATAAAAGACACTTTTTTGGTAGAAGAGGACAGTGACACTTTTTACCAAGATGCAGACCGAGGGTGGAAAGGTCAGAGGGGGCGAGGAGCATCTAACAGAGGAGGCTTTAGAGGCAGAGGCAGAGGCAGAGGAAAAGGATTTGGACAATTTGGTGAAATAAAATGCTGGAGTTGTGGAGAAATAGGTCATATGGCACGTGACTGCACAAATGGACAAAAACAATTATGACTAGATCAGGATCGAAATAAATCAGATCCCCATGTAACAGAGTGGGAATCTAACTGCCAAAATGAAATAGAGATTAGCCTAAATATACAGGAGATATTTTCTTTAGACACAAAGGGGCCGCAGATTAGATTACTGGTAAACGGGGAGGCAATCACTTTCTTATGTGACTCAGGAGCATGTAAAACAGTCTGTAAGGAGCCAGTACCAGGCGCGCGCGTGTCAGGGAAAAAGGTGGGGGTCAAAGCTGCAAATGGGCTAATGACCCTTGTCACAATGTCTGAGCCAGTTTGGATAAGAGATCCTGAGGGTGAGGCATGTAACATACCGGTTCTGCTGTATCCCGACTGTCCAGTGAACTTATTGGGAAGAGATGGCTTGACACAATTGAAATTGGCATTAGTAACTGATGCAAATGGGAAGCTGGTGGTAAAGAGAAGGGATGAATTGCTGGGCGGTGATGTGATGGTTCTCCAGGGTACAGGACGACCATTTTATTACTATGCTTTGGGCGTACCAAACATACACCCAATGAAGGTTGCAGAAGCGTTACTCAATGAAGGAGAAAAGTCTCTGACAAAACCGGAAGAAAAAATGCAATCTGATGATTTGCATGTCACCACCTGGTACAAAACTTTTCCAGGACCTGACAAATTGTACTATGACACTCTTATGAAGTTGTCACCAGTTGGTGCCACAATCACATATCTGTACTCAGATACTGAGAGTGTGGCAGCAGCAACAATAAAACTACCAAAAGAGATAGATCGAAAAATAAATAAGATGATTTATCCACTGCATGTATCATTGTTCCGGGGCAAACATATGGAATGGAAAGATTTAGGGGAATTCGTAGAAGAGGGAGAAAATGCCACTGATTGGGTCGCAACGTCAGTAAACACATGGAGAAGTGAAAGCACAGGAATGACACGAAAAGCATTGAATTGGACAACCCACGTTAAAGGGGAAGTCCACATGAAATCTGATGAAGGAATGTGATCCGTACTTTTAACACAAGAAGAAGAGGAATTGTTGGCAGAAGTACCTCTACAGTTGTGGTCCCAAGGACCAACTGATGTTGGATTAATAAAAGGAATCTTGCCAGTAACAGTTAGATCAAGAACAGAATATAGGCCATGCATTAGACAATACCCATTGAAAAAAGATGCAATGGAAGGCATAAAACCAGTAATAAGTGATTTAATCCAAGCAGGGGTGATAGTAAAATGTGATGATTCGCCCTGCAACACTCCAATTTTCCCTGTGAAAAAGGCACCACCCTCCACAGGATGGAGAATGGTGCAAGATTTGCAGGCAGTAAACAACGCCGTCATTCAAAGAGCTCCATGTGTACCAGACCCACATACGCTGTTAAATTCATTAAGACCTGATGTTAAGTATTTTACTGTAGTAGACATCAGCAATGCATTCTTTTCCATACAAATTGATAAAGGAAGTCAATTTTGGTTTGCATTCACATATGAGGGACAGAGGTATACGTACACCAGGTTACCTCAAGGGTATTGTGAAAGTCCTACTATTTATTCGCAAGCCATGAATGCAAGCATGTCCACTTTTCAACCTACAGGAGGAAGCCAAATTTTGGTGTATGTAGATGATGTGTTGTTGGCCTCACCCGATGAGGAAAGTTGTAAACGAGATACCATAGAATTGCTCTGTCATTTGGCAAAACAGGGGCACAAGGTGAACAAAAGCAAGTTGCAGGTGTGTAGGTCAGAAGTAAAGTATTTAGGACATAATTTAAGTGCAGGTGGAAGAACAATTGTTTCAGATAGAAAAATTGCCATACTGCAAGCGCCAAAACCAATAACAAAGAGGCAAATGATGTCATTCTTGGGGTTAACAAACTACTGTAGATGTTGGGTACCAAATTATGCAGAAATTACAGCACCACTACAGAGATTAATGTATGAAAAAAATGTGAAAATGTCATCACCAATTGAATGGTCAGAAGAGGCAGAAGAGGCATTTTGTGTGATAAAACAAGCGTTGGTGTCGAGCACAACCTTAGCATTACCAAATTATGCTAAACCTTTCATCCAAACTGTGGACTGTAAAGGACATTTCATGACGTCATTGTTGATGCAGAAATCGGGAGATAAATGTCAGCCAATAGCGTTTTTCTCAACTAAATTGGACAATGTAGCATGTGCGCTGCCACACTGCGTAAGGGCAGTAATTGCAGCATCTATGGCAGTGGAAGCAAGTGCGGGAATTGTGCTGTTTCACCCATTAACTCTTAAAGTACCTCACGCGGTGTCAGCCCTGCTTTTACAGACCAACATGACTTTCTTATCACCAGCAAGGCATTTGTCATGTATGGCAACTTTGCTGTCGCAACCCCATTTGACTTTGGAGAGATGCACAATATTAAATCCAGCCACATTGATTCCAAGTGAGGAGGAGGGTGAAAAACATGATTGTCAAGAATTGGCCGAGAAAACAGCCAAATGTAGAACAGATTTACAGGACACACCTTTGAAAAAGGGGGAAATCCTGTATGTAGATGGGTCATCAAGGAAAAATGAACTGGGAAAAACGTTAACTGGGTATGCTGTTGTAACAAAAGATAAAGTGTTGAAAGCAGAAGCCTTACCGTCTAATTACTCTGCGCAAGCTGCCGAATTGGTCGCATTAACTGAAGCATGTAGGCTGATGAAAGATAAAGTGGCGACAATTTACACAGACAGCCAATACGCATTTTCTACTGTCCATGTGTTTGCGCAATATTGGAAAAATAGAGGAATGGTGACCTCAACTGGGAAAAATGTGACCCATGGCAAGTTACTAGAAGAACTCTTGGAGGCAGTTCAAATGCCACAAGAAGTAGCTATATGCAAATGCACATCACACACACACAAGACTGATGAGGTGTCAAGAGGAAACGAGTTTGCAGACAAGGCCGCAAAGGCTGCTGCAGAAAAGGCACCAACACTTCTATACACACAGGATGCAGATCAAATCACCGACACAATTCTAAAAGATATGCAACAACAAAGTCCACAGAATGAAATTCAATCTTGGATTAAAAAAGGGGCAAAAATGGTGAATGACATCTATGAGTGACCAGAAGGCAGACCTATCTTGCCAAAGAACCTGTTCAAATGGGCAGCAATATTGACACATGGCGCGACGCATGTGTCAACAGGGGGGATGGTAGGGCAGGTCAGCCACATTTATACAACATACGGATTTAATTCTTATTCAAAAACTTTTTGCAGAGCCTGTTTAACGTGTGCTAAACACAATCCACAGGGTAATCTTAGACCGAGGCGAGGGAAATTTCCCCAACCAAAATATCCATTTCAAGTAATACATATGGATTATATTGAACTAAATCGTGATGATGGGAAAAAATACTGCCTGGTCATAATAGATGCATTCACAAAATGGATTGAATTGGCTCCAACCAGAAAACCAGATTCTCTAACAGTGGCAAAAACGTTATGTAGAGACATAATACCGAGATACGGGATCCCGGAAAGAATCTATAGTGATAATGGGACACACTTTGTGAATCAAGTGATAAACAAAATAGGCACAATGTTCCATATAGAATTAAAAAATCATTGCTCTTACCACCCGCAAAGTGCCGGAATGGTGGAAAGAGTTAACGGGACAATAAAAAACAGATTGAAAAAGTGCATGGAGGAAACCGGAAGACCATGGACAAAATGTCTAGATTTGGTTAAACTATACATAAACATTACAAGCACTGAGGGTTTAACCCCATATGAAAAACTGTTTGGGCGACGATATAGATTACCATATTTTAAAAACGAATGGGAAACTGATGATGATTCCAATCTGGCAGATTACATGAGAAAAATATTTGAGAAGCAAAAAAAACAAACCACTAATGAAGATGTGTCTGTCCCTCAACAGGAACTGGAATTAGTGGAACCAGGTGATTGGGTTCTCATTAAGAGCATCAAAAAGAAGCACTGGCATTCTCCCAAGTGGGAAGGGCCATACCAAGTGTTGTTGACCACTCCAACAGCGATCAAAATAGCTGAGAGGTCAACCTGGATACACCTGACACATTGCAAGAAAGTCATTTCCTTTGAGGTAACGTCCGACAAAAAAAGTGAACAAAAGTCTGATTAAGGTGACCTTACCTCTCAGTGAAATGACAATGCCAAGGAGGTGGACAAATGGGGCTGTTGCATGCCTGGCAGCCGCATTTGTTGACCTTATGTTGTTTTTAGCAATAGGGTATTTGTGGGAACCAGTGGGGGCACGCCCAGCCATGATGAGTGAAGCAGAGATGGACGGGCGATTTAACCACACCGCCTTCAAAAATATCATTCCATCATATCGGGCTAAACGACAAATTGGACCTGTTATTGAGTCTGCGGGACGAACTACAGACAGGTGTGTGAGAATGTCTGGCAGTAGTGTAGAATTATTGCACCAGAAAGGGACAACGGTAACTTATCAATTTGACCTCTGCAGTGTAATTCATTGTGGTGGATCCAGAACGCCATGGAAAAAGTATGATGTTTACATGTGTACTTTGAAAGCAAATGCTGTGGAAGCAGTACCATGGTGTCAATGGGGAAATGTGCTGTGGAATACTGGGCCTAAGGGGTATGTTGCCTTTTACACTAGGCCATGGGAATGGATGTTAGTGAAGGGGATTACTTTGGCTAGAGGGCAAATGCAACCATTGAAAGATGGCCAGCACAACCCACTTTTATTGACTATATCAAATCTTAAAAGTAACCCATACTCATTTCGAACAGTGGGGGGTTATGGATCGTCTTTTTTACCATTACCAGGTTGTGGGGGGGTGTCTTCAGTTAATGATTTTTATCTAGTAATGGGCGTAGATATGCCGGGTGAAGACCCTTTGGCTCTGATAAAGATCAAATTAATTGATGAGAAACAATCACAAAAATTAATCCATCAAAGCCTGCCTGATCAAAAAGATACCACTCTAATTTCTTTGCCACAGGTACCTTCTGTAATGGCAGTAAATCTATCGAGAATGGATGTGGATGATTGGTTTCAAGTGACTACAGGTGTAACTGGCAAGAGTAATAATTGGTTGTTATTGGCAGAACAAGCTGCACAGGCAGCAAAGACTGAATGTGTCGTATGCATGGGTCCCCGACCATTGTTGTATGTTGTCCCGTCGCCATTATCCAAAGATTGTGTGAAATCTGTTATGACTACTGCAAATCCTAGCCTAGAGTGTAAAGCGTGGGACAAAGTGTTCCCTATGACATCTGTTCAAGAAAAAAAACCATTGTTTTCAAGAAATGTAGCCAAAGGTAATTTTACGTGTATTTACATAACAGGATCTGGGAAAAAGCTGGGAAATCTGTCAGATGACTGGTGCAGTGAAAAAATTGAAGCCGATGTATCCTTTGTTCCTGTGTCACGAAGTGATATATGGTGGTGGTGCGGTGATGATAGAATTTTTGATCGTCTGCCAAAAAAACCATACGGGTATTTGTGCTTTAGTCACGTTAATTTTGCCCACCTCCATATATCCAGTGACTGCCATGAATCTTGTGGTAGAGGAGCAAAGGGTGATGCCGGTGGAATGGGCTAAAGTCGGTAGAAGCAAAAGATCTTTAAATTGGAAAGGTGACCATGATCCAACTTATATAGATGCAATTGGAGTACCCCGAGGGGTTCCTAGTGAATACAAATTAGTTGACCAAATTGCAGCTGGATGGGAGTCTTCCCTTTGTTGGTGGTGTACGATAAACAAAAACGTAGACAGGATAAATTACATCCATTACAATGTGCAGAAATTGGGCAATTGGACACAAGCTGGGCTTGAGGCCGTGCACGAACAGCTAGCCACAACTTCCCTAATGGCTTTCCAGAATCGCATTGCTCTTGATATGTTGTTGTCTGAGAAAGGGGGGGTCTGCGCCATGTTCGGAGAACAATGCTGCACCTTCATCCCCAACAACACTGCCCCTGATGGGAGCCTGACGAAGGCCATTGCAGGCCTGCGATCCCTCAACATGAGGATGAAAGAGCACTCTGGTGTGGACACATCGGTGTGGGACAACTGGATGAATGCCTTTGGGAAGTATAAAGCCCTTGTGTCCTCAATTATAGTATCAATTGCAGTATTTGCTGCTATACTCACCTTGTGTGGATGTTGTTGTATTCCATGTCTGCGTGCTCTGTTTAATCGTCTCATCACTACAGCAATATCGCCTATGGAAGACAAGATGGCCCGGGTATGCCTCATGTCTGAACGCCAGCATGATGATGATAACGATGATGATGACGGAATGCTTTCATTTGAGTTCGCAGACTTTTTCCCAGATCTGTGAGTTCCTGAATGACTGTGTCGCAACGATTATCCTTTTGTTGTAAACATATTTGTGCTCATACTTGTGATCCGACAACTGAAAATCGAGAGAAGTGGTTGTGTTTGGTGATGTATTGATTGAGCAAATATGTGATAAACAGGAGGGAAATGTTGGAGTAACCTCGGGAAAGCCTTGGCCTGCCAGACCAGGGGGGCTTATGTTTTACGAGTTTACGACTCTCCTTTGAACTAAATGCTCTGTATTTAGTTCAAAGAAGGTCTATTGATCCCCATCAGCCTTATGGTTCCTTCCTGTCCTTTTGTGTTTGTTTTGAAAGAGGTCTTCAATGACAATGAGCAGGTCTTCTTTGCTTGCGAAATGTTCTTTGGTTCGGGACTTTATTCCTTTTCAGTTAACTGTAGCTTTGATTCATAGATTGTAGATGATAGAAACTAGATATATATAGTTTGAAGTAGTCACATTAAAGTTATCCCATATTTACTCAATGTTCGTTTAAGGAACTGTATATCAGTTACCTTACATTTACTTAATATGTGTTGAAAGGTTTAAGTAAGGTTAGATATTATTATTATTATTATTATTATGTGTTGTGTTAGTTTACTAAGAAGTTAAACTTAGCAAGGGTTTAGTTGCATTGTTTCACAGGTAAGCGAGATTCAAAGTGCTTCAAGTTATCTGATCACAGTCGAGGAATAGTCGGCCACCTGTGGAGAGGACAACTGGTTGGGGGAAGAAAGCAGATTCTGCACTCCCAATGTGGGGGTCGAGAATATCAATTCACACTACACTACATTCCTTAGCTAATCAGCGTTGCTACAGCCACTATCTCCCCTCCCTTTAGTGTAGCAACGCCTCTGTAACCAGGGCACCCAAGACATTAAAAGGAGGAGCACGTGGGGGAGGAACTCAGAACTGGTGGAGATTGTAACTGAGCTTCCTTTCTCTATCGTTCTCCTCGCGAGTAAACTCATCCTGGTTGTCTTCTCCTTCTTGTTTTAGCATGTAATGTTGTCTGATGGTATTTAAACCTAACAAACTATAATTCTCAGCCATCTTCATTTTGTTTACATGAATCCCCTCCATCGGACACGATTCAAAGAATTACCCAATAGCGAGTTAGATTTTTGAGTTCCTCATTTTATTCAGAAACAGACAATAATGTTAAAAAAGCAACGTGTAACATGAAATATAAATCAATTCATTTGCCTGTTTGTGACATTAACAGAAAAGGAACATTCAAAGTTAATTGTACACATTGGTAAATATACTGTCGCGGTGAGTTTAATGAGTTGCCAGTAGCGAGTTCAAATACGCACTGTAACCGTGTAACGTTTCCACAGTATAACATACTTTGTACTATTTGAATGTTTCAAAATGTACCAATGATTAAGAACGTGTTAAAATAGTGATCAATTGAGGTGATCAGAGAGTCTTCCTCCTGATTTAAAAAGGCTGATGATAACTGAAACTAAGCTAGGCTACGCTAACTGTTTATTATTTTGGTAAGCTGAAAACAATTTCCCCGTAACTCAACGTTTAGCAAAGTTAAAAAAAAAATGTTGTTGAGAAAGAGATTAAATTAACAAGACATATATTCTCCTTTTTCTTTCACTCGCATTCATCATCGTCTTCTGAGTCCTCAAGGCCGCGAGAAAGATGAGATTGTAAATGATATATTTCAGCATTTACTACTCAAATGAAGCCATAACTAAATCACACTCAAGTTAACCAAGCAAAAAACACACTTGCCCATTCATATGGACAAACGCAAACCAATCCAAATTAAATACAGACAACACGGCAGAATTAATGATGACGTTCAAAGCTTTTTTTTTTTTTGTTTGTTTTTTTTCTTCAAACATAATACGCACAGGAATGATCAAATTTAAAGTCGCTGAAGCTCTTTGGGTAATTTTACTGTGTCACAAGGGTGTGGCCTTTTAAAATGCTGATTTCCATCTAGAAGCACACAAAAATTGAAAAGAGGTGGAGACAAAAAGAAAAAAAAAGGTTTTAAGCCTACTGCTGTGTATGTAGTGGCGCTCAACTGTGAACACGCAAGCAAGCGTTCCAAAAGTATACCTATGGGCAAACGTGGCGTCGCTCCCCACCTTCCATCACTCGATAATCTGCACGGACCTGTACGCCGCCGTGGTGTTGTCGTTGATGAATGATGACTTGCTCATTCCTAGCTGTGGATCAAACGGTTCAAAATGAAAAACTGTTCAACCACAAAGGCAACATCATGACCGACAAGAAAAATATCAACGCATTTGAACGAGTAAAACAATTGACAAATCGAGGCTTGAAAATCGAAATATTCTCTCGGCTACACGCCAGGCTCAACTTTCAATGATCGCTCCAACGCAACATTTAATGACTATATTTGTTTTGTATCTTTCTGATGTCATGTTTGAGCGGTGAAAATATAGATGTTAAAACAGATTCATGAATCATCTTGAAGCTTCATTTGCCCATCATTAGCAGTGACATGTGAGTCTCAGTCTTATCAATTATCATGAAAGATGTTTCATGTATTTCAATTGACACACTTTTAAATGATGAAGCACAATATTCCATGGACATGTTTTGCCTTATGTAATGGAGAGCCATTCAATGTCAAGAGCCAACCGTGCTAGTCTTGGTGACAACTCCATTTCCCAACCTCAGCGTCCTGACCTTTTTATAATGATTCATTTTCTCTCCATCACTCCTCCCATGATTGACAACGAGTGCTGGGAACCAGTCTGCCGGGATTCCAAAGAGTCTGTTTTCTGTTTTCACGCAACGACTTGGGTGGGGCTCCACAGAGAAAGTGAATGTGCAGCTTGACTAATAATAAAACAATAGAAAATGGCTGGCCCCGTCATGCGTGTGTGTGTGTTGTGTCTGCACGGCTATGGAGCGAAACAGTCAACTGTGTATGTTGTGTTGCGCTGTTTTTGTTATTTACCTTTTTCAAAATGTTTTGTAAGTTCTTGTCATTCCAAAAGTGATAGAGGAGTACAGAAGCTGCTTTGCTGGCTTTGGGTAAAGACCTGAAAAAATAAATAAATAAATAAATAAATTCTTGAAAATGAATACTTATTTGAACCACAGTGTCATTTTCTATATGCAGTCTACACAATGTACATGACAATTGGAGTGAGCCAAGCAACATGGCCCAAAAGCGACTGAATTGTTTTCACGCGTAGCAACTACTTTTACTGCCATTTGAAATTTGAATGACACAGCGTCGCAACATCATAAAGTGAAATGTCGTAAAAAATGTCAGATCACATGAGCTTTTGTTACAAAACTTTTGTTTCCGGTTATATAGCGAGATTCAGCATTTTACAGTATTTCTATACTTAACTACATTTATGTCATTTGCATGTATAACGAAAAAAAGTCAAGTGTGGAGAGTCTCTGTCACCAAAATGCACAATGACTGTGAATGAATTTTGAATATCCACATTCTCCTTTATTACTCGCCTGTTTCCTCCTTTTATATTATTTTGATGGCATTTTAAAGTTTATGACGGTAAAATAAAAATAAAAAAATCACATTGTTCACTTTAACCAGCCACATCGCTTTGTGTGGAGCGGACGAGAAGCTTAATTCACCTTTGACCCCCCCCTTTCAAACTCACCTATTCTCACTGAGCTCGGCCACCGATGACACCAAATCACCATCGATAAACTTCTTGTTGACCTCCGTGTCCACCATCATCAGATTACGGACAGTGTTGCAAACTGTCGCCAAGCTTTCGTCATTGTTGCCCAGCTCTTGGGAGCCAGCAGAGAGGAGCCCGGTGAGCTCCGGCAAAACCTGCGTTGCTACAGAAAATACAGGAGACGCTCAGCACTGCTACCTGGAAAGCAGAAGAGCAGAGGATGCTTCTCACCCATGGTGGCCTGCAAGCCGCCGGTTCGACCCATGTTGCCCAGCAGGGACACAGCGGCCTTCTGCAGGCTTGGTTTAGGTGACCTCAACAGAGGGAGAATATGCATCAGAGCCCCCAACTTCTGGACCAGGATCTGACTCATGGCGCCTGACCCCTGGAACAGAAACAGTTCCTGAGTTGAATTGTGGCAGGAGTGTGCGCTGACTTCCATTTTCAGAGGAATTTGAACAAAACCGGTTCATTGTGAACACAAGTTAAGAGAGGGTGTGGACATTTTTGCAACTGCATTATTTCAGCAGTATTTCACAAAATTTGAAAGAAAAAAAAAATCCAATTCAATTGTACATAAAAAAGGTCACATTAAAAGTCACTCTTTTATATGGTAACATCTGAACAGGGGTGTGTAGACTTTTCATCTTCAATGCCTTACAGAATCTTTGCTGGCAGTCAAGTTCTGCAGCGCACCACAGCAGGCTTCCAAGGTGGCGTCTTTCTGGGACGAACTGAGCAGAGACAAGTAGGTCTGCATAGCTTTGGGATGGCACAACCACTTGGCACCTTTCGGGTCAACGTCATCCAGCATTCCTCGAACGTTATCGAACAAAAACTGACCAGAAAAGGAGAAGAACCGGGTCACCTTGGACAACATGTTCCACGGGAGGTGTGTGAAAGTTTTGTTTTTTTTTTCTCCCCTTCCTGCTATTTACCTCCTTTTGAACCTTTCCGCTCTTCGGACTGAAGCATCCGACCGTCGGGCTTTTCCTGCCGGATTGGCTCTCCGTTGAAGAGATGAAGTCAGCAAAGCACTTGGGGGACTCGCTTTCCAGCTGGTAGGTCAAATTATG
This sequence comes from Syngnathus leptorhynchus, assembly GCF_054491065.1. Taxonomy (NCBI): domain Eukaryota; kingdom Metazoa; phylum Chordata; class Actinopteri; order Syngnathiformes; family Syngnathidae; genus Syngnathus; species Syngnathus leptorhynchus. Next base: position 24,409,670 of record NC_141195.1, read on the forward strand.
GAGGATGCAAGCGCAGTTCTCCACAGACTACATCAAGGACACAGAGACCATTCAAGTCAATCCATCAATTCAATGATAGAAATGTCATTTTTCGGATGATGGACTACTCATTCGGGCAACCTCAGACAAGTCACCTTTCCTTTTTGGAGGTCGACTGTACCGGTTTGTAAAAACACTCGCTACTGTGGTACTGTTGCCAAAGGCTAGATTGACAGGAAAAGCCAGTGCGACCCATTTTTAAGGAAGCACGCAAATGATCTGAAGCATGAATTATGTAAACCATCAGAGTCACATGTAACATGATCGGGAACGTTGGAAAATGGATTTTATGACACATTTTTTGGTCTTATTTGTCATATCTGACCGAATGCCCCTCCGAGAAGGAGTCATTTACCTTACCTTGTCGTCGGGGTTGTTGTCAGCCACGCAGGACTGAAGGTAGCACATGAGTGAATCAATAAGTCCGCGGCAGTCTCTCATGGCTGTCCTCTCCCGCAGCTTAGCGCAGCTTAGGTTGCTGCAAACATTTCAAACGCAAATATTAGCGTAGAAAACATACAATCAACCAAAACGGTGCAAGTTGATATCTGCATGCTACTAGTGGAATTTTTGGGTTGGGTTGTTTTTCAACCAGCAATTTTAAAGGTGTATTGTAAAATGCGTACTAGTGGGATACTAGAAGTAAAAATTATTATAATTTTTTTTTTTTTTTAAATCACAGGACAAAGAGCATACTAGTACCGTATTTTCTGGACTATAAGGCGCAACTAAAAACCTAACATTTTCTCAAAAGCCGACAGTGGCGCCTTATAGTCGGGTGCGCCTTATATCAGGACAAAGTTTTAAAATGGGCCATATAGTCCGGTGCGCCTTATAGTCCGGAAAATACGGTACATGAACCATTGGCTGTATAATAATAGTAATAATAATAAAATCGATATAATACATATAAAATAAATATAATACATAAAAAATACATATAAAATAAAAATAAAAAATTATTATAAAAATATATAATAATAATATTTTATATTTCTAATGCACTATTTTGAATACATAAAAGTACTTAATAGGCTATGAATAATATAGAGACTCACCGCAGGCACCCTGTGGTGTTGTAGAACACTTCAGAGTGGATGTTGTTGGAGGCGCTGTCGTCCGACCAGCGTGTGAACGGCACCACCACGTTCTCGGTCAAGGCGGGCAGCACCGTGGCTATGAGTTCTCCTTTCAGCTCGTCGGCAGAAGACAAGTTCCAAAGCAGGCCTACCAAAGTCATAGATAAAAAAATAAAAAAATAAAAACTGGGTTTGCCGTCCCCTTCGTGATATTTTGCACGTGCTCAAAGGCGCCACCTGTGATCTGCTTCTGCGTTTCGCTACATTCCGTCTCTTTGAGTAACTGCAGGGCTTTGGCGATACCGCCGCATTGTTGAACCTGCTGCTTATTCTTGTGGTCCTTGAAGACCAGGTTCCTCAAGGCCCCGGCGGCGGCCAGGCTCACAGCAGAATTTGGGCTGCGCAGTAGAGACACCAGAGTGGGGATCCCCCCAAGCTGGAGAACCTGATAGAGAAACACAAAGTTCATTCATATGTCATCCAATCCAAAAGGTTTGTGCTTCTAAGAAACTCAGACTGACCTCTTGTTTGGCACCATCGTCTTTAAAAGTGGTTTGCTGTATAATGGTGGCGCCGCACTGCTGGAAATTCTCCTCGGGGTGAGACAAGAACTCCACAGCTTCCTTGATGGTCAAATCCGACACGTTCGGCGAACCGTTGAGGCTGTAGACGCGCATTTTTTTTTCTCTTCTCGTTTTGTAGAACACATATTTCTTCTTTTGTGTGACAAGAATTCAACTCACGCTGATTGATGTTCAATCTTGGACGTTTTGATGACCTGCGATTGATCGGGAGGCGCTTCCAAATATCGGTTTTGGCCCATAGCGTGGAAGCCGTTGCTGGTGGAGTAATTGCTGAGTCTCTTCACTTGAGTCTGGGTGGTCTGCCCTTTGACTCGCTAGCAAAAAACACCAAACGTTACCAACGATGAAAAAAAGACCTCAGTATCTTGCCAGCCATGGTCAGATGTGATCACCCTGTTGTTTGCAGGAGCCAAAGCGGAATCGCTGCGGCTGGTTTTCATCCCGACGGGATTTTGAGGCCAGCTGGCGGCATTGAGTTGTTGTTCCCATGCGTCGGACGTGCTGATGTGTCTTGCTCCCAAGCTTTTTGTGGACTGAGTTCGTCTCTTTTGGGCATATTGCTGCAAAAAAAAAAAAATGTCAATTTGATTTTTTTTCTTTCCTGCGCACATGGCTGCGTGTTTTCATCTTCTTTTTATGTGCAGCACAAAGCAGTGAACAATCAGACAGACTATGGGCAGGTAACCTCATATCTGCAACTGGAGACTCCCTGCAGCAAAACGCACAAGTGCTTTGTGTGCAGCACCAGCACAACCTGAATTCACAGTCCCAGCATAATTAAAACCATTTGATGGCATTTAATTGCAGACTGTTACATCATCTTTTCATTTTGTGTGCCGGTATCTTGCCATGCACCCCGATTGGCGGCGATTTTTCAGTAAAATGTCACATCATTAATCAAAGCGGATGATGAAATGCAAAATCACAATAAATCAATCAATAAATGGCACTGTCCTTTTGGGTCCATCTTTTTATTTTTATTCAAAACATTATTTTCATTTATTGGGGCCTACAATCAATAGAAGATCATTTTGTTATATGAAGTAGAATAAGAGGATTAAAAATGTTGCCAGTTTCTCTAAAGAGCAATCAAATAGTTCTATTTTTATTTTTAATTTTTTTTGCTGATGGTTGATAAACACTGGGGAACAATTTGGGGAAAAATGTAATTAAATTTTCATCCTGAATAAAACTTGGCATACTGATGCCAAAATTGCATTCCATTTTTTCCATCAAGTGCTAAAGGCAAAGTGTAGCAAGGTTTTCTTCTTTCTGGACCTGGATTTCCCATCATTGCTGTTTATTCCATCTGGACTGACTCATCGACAGCTACATGGAAACTTGTTTGTGCAATCGCAAGTGAGACTATCGATATGGAAAATGAGAAAACTAGCATAGTAGGGATTTGAGTTTAGCGTTCTAGTAGATCTGATTTTAATGATATGCTGTTTTCAAAGCTAGTAACAAGTAACTGTGTTAATAATAATAATAATAAAAATACATGCATTTATAAAATGTATGTTATTTCTAACCTTTATATAATACTTGATTTGAGTGCAAGGATAAGATCTTAGAGCTCACTTTTTGACTTTAGTGTGAGACGAAGTCAGTTGCCTGACACACCTTTCAATTGAAAATCAGCATTTTCAACTAATAACACTTGGCAATTTGTCTGGGAGTGTTACTTTTAGCTCATTCAAGCTTGGCCTGTTTACCAAACATGCAAAAGGAAGGCTAATTGTGTAAACACACTAATGAATTAATTAGATGTGTCATTTCAAAAAACAACAACAACAAGTAACAGCGAAAGTAGATGTTCGTTACAGTAACGCAACAAAACTTGGATATTCTGGAATGATGTGTTTGCCTGACCAATCGATGGGCAGTCACGTCACTTACCGTTGAACAAGTGTTCGTTTGTTTAACCTAAAAGGACTTTTGAACGCTTGTTTCATGGATGCCAGTCTAAATCAATAGAATTCTTTCCATAAGATAATCATAAATTGGATGACAACTGAAATAATAATAATAGTATTGTGATAATATTCTTCAAATGAGATGAGCAAACCAGAAGGAGCACAAATCCCATCCAGCTATCAATCCATCAATCCATTTTTGATCCCAATTATCCTTATCAGAGCTGGGAAACTGTCAACAACCATTCCCGACCGAGACCGGACTTTCGAGCACGGGTGTCATATGTAAGAATGTATCAATGATTAATTACAGACAGAAATGTTCCTCAAGAAAACATCACACGAGAAGATAAAGCGGGAAATGATCGAAAAACATTGCAGCATATTTGTGTTTCTCAAAGGGCACAAAATGCAATGGGAGTGTTCAACAACAGGAACAATTCATTACCGTTTTGTTGAACGCTGTCGTCTTGGTGGAGACACTACGACCGAAGGTGCCATTGGCTTTGCTGGGAAAAAACTGGAATGTTCCAAACTCGTCCAATGGTGACAAAGTAGGGCCTGTGGAAAGAAAGAGGACACTGATGAGGGCGGTTGAAGGGAATGAAAAAAAAAAAAAGCACAGCACAGAGACACGACAACAGGGCAGAATGCCAATTGGCAAACACGTATGTCTGGATGAACAGAAATGTTTTGGAAAAAATATTCCGTAAGAAACAATAAAAGGAGTTTCCAACTTTGTCACAGTCAATCAACAAATGGAAACATTTTATTAGATGTTTTTCCCCACAATGGCGCTCGGCTGCGAAACAGACATGACATCATGTCACCTGCATAAACGCGTTGAAGTACATTTGTTCGTCACGTATGATTCATAAACACCTGTTAATCATCGCACCGAAACCAACCATTAAAGAATTATGATGGGCTGGCCTTTTTGACTAAGATGTTAGCCGGCTACAATAACAACGGGGTCTCCAACCTGTGGCGCTAGGGCCGCAGGTGGCTCTTTTTCGACGAGACTTTGGTCCACATGGCTCTTTGAATATTTGATGCCTCAAAGACCAATTTTGTGCACCTGCTTGGATGTTCCTATATTCATAACAAAACAAAATCTACAGGCATCATATATTACATAACAAGCTGAATTTCAAACGTTAAAAAAAAAAAAAAAAGTGCCAAATATTTGTCTGTGCCAAATATTCCAATCATTTGAGGAGAGGCTTAGCGACTACACATCATATTTGGCACTCGTGATCACGTGTCGCAACATGTGAATGCGTAGAAGCTTTCTGAGAGCTTCTCTTCTCTACTCGGATTCTCAACTAGACAAAAGACACTTTCTTTCTCTCTCTCTTTCTCTCTGTGCTTTCTTCTTTCTTTTCAAGCTAAAAAAAAAAAAAGTGTGAGTGGTCCAAAGCCACAGGGTTGCATTCCCTTCCTTGGAAGGAGCAGGAAAAGTTGAACATCATCAAATTCTTCAGTGGATGCAGCCACAGGTCACATTCACACCCAGTCACAAAAAGGGCGCAGTTGGAGTGCATAGTTTTCGGATTAGACTCTTTGGTATTTCTTTTTTCCAAGGCCCCCCAATTGACTTTGAAGTATCCAAGGTTACGAAAGTACAAATTCTGGCATTTAACATACTTTTAAGGTGGGTGTGTCACAATTAGGGCAACTGAGGACAATAGTACGATTGCATTTATGGTACAAACTAAACTTTCTGACATGAGAAAAAAATTCTTCTGGCATTTAGTGAAAGAGATTTGCCTCGCCACATAATTGTTTGTGCGTGGATGGGTCCAAATTGCATCCCTCCCCTTTTAATTTAATTCCTGAAGCATTTTTTTTGAACCACTCTTGAAAAATGAGCATTAAAATGTCCTTGCTTCTATTTCCCATGACTGACATCCAAACCAAACTGTTTCTGCAATACAATAAATGGGCGGGCAAATTTGTGTTTGGGATTTTTTTTTAGTCATAATATCCGGAGAAACTTGGCCAAGCGAGGAAAAAAATGTATTTAACGACTTCCTTTTGTCGAGCCTTGTTTCTAAATGAACTGTGACGTTGTTGTTATTTCAGGAATAATACGATCAAAGTTGTTTCGTACTTGTAGGAGTGCCGTTCTTTCCGTGTTTGGACTTGCTCCTCTTGATGGTCTGCACTTGATCCAGCACCCGGTGCGCCCCCGTGTGTAGCTTGGCGTCAGACGGAATGGCCAGCGAGGTGTCATCCACTTCCCCGACCGTCATGGCCGAACGCAGCGGCTCCGCAAGCATGGTTCTCCTCGCTCGGTTGCTCGATCCGAAAGGTTTGCTTGTCCGAACTAGAGAAGCGCGTTGCAACTTCAAGTGCGCAGCGGACGTGGGCACAAAAGCACGGGAGGCGTGGAAGCAGCTCCACCCAGCGCCTGAGCCGCGCCCAATTGAGGTGGGAACGCCAGAAGATACGATGATGAGCGACTGACTGCACTGTTCAAACGATTTGAAAGGATTTCACAATGAGCGTGGATGCGGTGTGAGAGGATTTTAGTTGTGTGTGAAAAGTGATGCATCCATTTTTTTTGTAATTGTATTTCAACTCTAGGATTCTGTAAATGCTTCAGTTTTTTTAGGACCTTGGGTTCAATGCCTTCAAACTGTGTCACTGACAAGGAGAGTCCCACAGGGATCAATTTTAGGGCCGCTTAGTTTTTTTTGTGTGTGTATCTAATCATAAAAACGTTTCAGTCACAATTAAATTAGATTATGGAGACACTTTATTGATTTTTTTTGTTTGTTTGATTGTCAAAACTCAACTTAGGCTAGAGCATTGGTTTACTTTCAAAATGAAGGTTCTTCATAAGCGTCCATTATATCTGGTGAAAATATTTCAATCCATGCAGACTGATTCCTGTCAAATAAGTCTAGTTTAATTTAGCTCATGTCTCCCTTCAGAATCAAATCAAATTGACTTCTTTGTAGCTGAACTTCTTGATAGCGTTTGCTTTTGTAGTTGTTGTTTTGTTTTTCAATTTGGAATCTTTTCTCTCCATGAATAAAATGTGATGCCGTCATTTGTCCTCAAGGCTGATTCCTCACATTTCCTTCAAGTTACCGGTCCATACTTGTAACATTTTTGTGCTTGCTGCTCCATGCCCTTTTTTTGCGAGTAGACAGATGTGAAGTGACGTGTCTTTTTCTCATTGAGAACTTTTTCTACCTTTTTTTTCCCCTCTTACCTGGAAAAGTATGGGTAGTTTTCTTTGAATTCCGTTGATATGATGAGTAAGTTGTCGCATTACTTGTTTGGGTTGGGCCTTAATTACGATTGGAGCTTGGGAGATTTAAACATCAGACAATGACTGTTCAGGCTGACCTTCTGTGTTATGATGGGTCATCATGACACACTGCTTTGTGAACATCTTCTCCACCCATTTTCTTGATGAGAATTTCTCACCGAATTCCCTTCATCAAATTTCTAACCCCTTTCCAGTAAAGGTCAAGACAGTCAAGTCTCCTTTATATTCCAAACATCCATCTCCATCAAACCATTAATGCCGTTCAAACATTGAGACTAATTCCAATGTTGGCCAGGTGCCCGAGCGAAACAGGCCATGGCACGAGTAAGCCTAGCAAAGTGTATTGTGACAAGGAGGAGGGGCTAAAATTAAATACAGTAATGCGAGCGTATAACCGGATTGTTTTTGTCTACGTTTAAGAATGTCTGAATTTTCCCACCACACCCTTCGCACATGCAATGCGACAATTGAGCAGTAAAAGCTTACCACTCAAATTTGTCACAATGCACAGAGTGGTACCTCAACCATCAATGATATAAATGCTGTCCTTCCAGATACGGGAATGGTGCTGATGACAGATGTCGTGATGCCAAACTCTCGTATAGTGGAAGAAAGATCTTTTCAACACATAATTAGCTAGTGCAGTAAACAAGTATACATAACTCTCAACTCGGGCACATTTGAACATTAAAAAATAAAGAATAATAATTCAAAATTGCATATAGATTATGTCTTCCTTATGAAGGGATGCTCTGAGTAAACCTGACCACGTGACTGTTTTGGGTTGCATCTTTAACAGCTTCGAACAAAAAGGCAGATGTTGAAATAGAAGTTTTTCTTCATTATATCGCTGCCATTGCTTTGCGATGTATTCTGTTGTATTTTTACATATTTGATAAATTCTGTAAAACGCTTTGTTACGGCTATAGCTGTTGTGAAAACGCAATATCAATAAAAATATACTGTCTTGTAATATTACTCAGAAATGAAAAATCTTCCAGTAAATGTGGCAACAGTGCCCCCTAGCAGCTGTAAATCTGCTTGTTTTGAAATTCAGTGTTGAATATAGATTTTCCCACCATTTACAATCCAAACATCATTCCAATAACTACAACAGTACTCAATGGATCCTGCAAACACCGTGAGTGATTTTATTGGCATAGCCTAAAAGGCACATATTCAACGTACTGAGCATGACCGGAGAATTAATATGACCAAAACGGCGGAACGGTGCTCCACACAACAAATGTGATGATTATTTACGAGTGAACGTGTCGGCTCAAACATTTGTGACGTGAAAACAAAAACACATGCTTGATGTATAATCCTGCTAGTAAATGAGGGGATGACGAGATCAACTAACGAGTGTTGCTAAATAACGCGTACAGAGTTAAAAACATTCCACGGAGCTAAACGAGTGTCAGTTCAGAGAACTTTAACCCCAGTGCACTGTGGGGGGTGACCATGGCTGCAAAAAAAAAAAAAAATAGATATATTTTTTAGAGTATTAGCTGTACTGGTAAAAACATCTGCTTTTACAAAAATAAAAATAAGAGTATATTGAGCTAATTTTGGCTTATAAAAACGTACCATTAAAAATGTAGTGTACACGTCCTATACGTCAGTGCTCCTTAGGTCAGGGCTTTATGAAAGCACATTTGAATCCCAAACTCACACGGAGGTAGAAATAATGCAGCAAAGGCAAATAAACAGTTGAGGGAATTTCTCATCCCGTCAGAACACTGACGCCTTTGTTGTCAATGACTAAAGCGTTCGTTAACACTAAGATTTGATTTGTTCGGTGTCAACTTGTCGCACTTTGCTTCCTTCAAGGTATGAATTGCCATCTTTTCTTGTGATTGGGGAAATGTGACAGCTGAAGACGGTTATTGTGGTAGATACAATAAGAGTGAGGAAACAGAACGTACAAAATCATTTGGCAGTGGATATATAAAGTCTACACACCCCTGTTCAAATTGATAGCTTTTGTGATTAAAAAAAAAAAGACTGATCAATTATTTCAAAGCTTTTCTTTCCATTAAATGTGACCATTAAGCCTCATCTTATAAAGGAAAACGTGAGTCCAGCTACATTTTGCACAATAAGTAAAATAAAATACACACTTGAAATTTAATCTTGCCTGCAAGCTGAATTCTCGCAGCTTTTGTGAGTTCACAAAATACACCTCGTCCCGAGCCCGCGATTGGTTCATTTGGAACATTGCCAAATGTCAGTGACAGGAGGGTGTGCACACTTGTGCAACCACATGATCAGTTATTCCAGTCCTCCTTGAAATATTTGCAAAAGGGTGTGTAGACTTATCTACCGCATATTCAAAGTCCTCACTGTCAACGACACACGTTGGCTTTGCCGGGAACAAAATGCCGTTCTTTTTTTTGAAACAATTCAAAGGTTTCAGCGCTTTGCTTCCGGAAGCATATTATTTCTTCTGATTAAAAACACTGAAAAGTAGTGAAACTGATTATCACGAACAACAGAACATGAACAGATTATTTACACTCCCAAAAACATCACACGTTGTTTTGACTTTTAGTGTTTGAAATATCGGTCGGCTGTGCTGGTGGAGGCAAAAACGCTGCTTGTGTGTTGCTGTCAATCTGTAGGAGAAAATGGCCGACTGTAAGTCACGACAGTCTTGGCGTGTCCGTTATAGCTAGTCGTTAACTAGGCGGTAAACGTGGTACTGTGCGCCGTGTTCACTGGTGGACACTTCAAACACAAAAGCGATACACAACAGAGTCTCTTGAGTTTCTCTGTTAGACACCACCTAGTGGGAGACAGGAGAAAGTGCAGGTGGTTCCCCATCAATGGGAATATTTGCGAGTGGATAAAAATACACTAGCTAGTCTTAAATTAAAAAAATAATATATATATATTTTTTTTTAACCAACCTGTAGTATGGTGAAGTTCTCCAACACGCTATTCATCATATACTTCTCCGGTAGATGTTTGAGTTTGTGGATGAAGTTGATCATATATTCACACATGGGTGAGCGATGGATACGGAACACGTGCTTCCCGCCTTCCGTATGCGCGTACTCCGTCTGAAGTCGGCAAGGAGAAAGAGCGCTGAAAAAAACGTTGCCGTTTGGACGCCGGCAAAAAGCTTTTTGAGGTTCGGCTTACCTCGACTTTTTCCACCACCTGTTTGCCGAAGGAGCAGACCTTTGTCGAGACGCTGATTGTGATATTCTCCGTACCACTGTACTGGCTGCTCACGCCGTAGAACGCACCGGAACCTTCTTCAAGATCGCTGCTCAGATCTGCCTAAATGAATCATAGGGAAAAAATGGAGCATGTTTTACAAAGTAGACGAGGAAAAAGTCCCGTTTTTTTTTTATTTGTGGATTAGCAGCGATGAGTTTATTTACAATTCATCAACGTATGTCTTTTTCTTTTTGCCATGGGTATTAAGGGTTACTCACCCAGAACTTGACAAGAAAGAAAGCATTGTGGGGCCCTTTCTCGTATAGCTCCTTCAGGCCTCCTTTCTTCTCGGAGAACTTGTCGTAAATCTGCCTGACATCTATCGACTCCAGCACGGGGTCGCTGTAGCTGGGGTTGGATGGGCCGATGTGCACAAACAGATGCTTATACTGCGAGAAGAGACGAGCCCAGGTGAGAAGGGAAACAGACAAAAACCACAGACGACGGAGCGTACCATCTCTCTATCTTTCTGCGTCTCCATAAAAGCAGAGTACTCCAGAAGCCGTAGTTTTGCTGAGGCGATGGTTCGGTCCTGCCACACAGGCGCTGCGATCGCTGCCGGGCGAGGGGGAGGCAGGGACTCGTAGCCTGCCAAACACATGGGTTGACGCTAACCTTTGGCTTTCACCTCATAAATAAAGCAGCGTCAGCGTAAAATCAAAATGGAAAAGAAGCAATAAGTAGGTCAACGCTTGGAGCAAGGTACAGTAGAACGTCCTCCATTTTGAAAGCCAGCCACTTGATCCATTATTATACATGAGGGGATATTCAAATTAGATTTTTTTTTTTTTTACATTACTGGCCGCGCAATTGCAATTTTATAGTCACCCATGCTGCTCAGATTTCTTTACTTACTGATGGGTGGAGGAACAGGAGCTGCTAGTGTTGTGTAAGGAGGCTGTGCAAAGGGCTTGATGCTAAAAAAAAAAAAAAAGAAAAGAAGCAATTTAAAAAAAAAAAAACGCTTCCGATATTCAGATTCTCTCATTTCACACAAGCATGTGACACAAAAAAAAAACCCAAGATGCTTACTCCTGAGAATGTCCAGGCTGTCCTGGCACGTGGCCGGGCCAAAACTAGACCAAAGAAAACAACGGAGAAGGGAAAGAGGAGATTTTATTACGACAAAGTCTTTTTGCCAGATGTGTGTCGGTGTGTTTTTCGTACCCTGACTGGCGGAGGGAAAGAAGCTTGGCTCTTCATCACACTTGCAGACACAATCTGAGCTGATGAGAGGTTGGCCACTGTCTGTAGTGCTTTGTCTTTGGAAACCTGGTCCTGAACATGAATTCAAAACGTTATCTGAAGAAGACATTCCCAAGAGTTAACATAGGTGGCCAGCCTGCATACACAAACACTTCATTCGTCCATTTTTTTTTTTTAAATACAGCTCGAAGCCTACCAAAAAAATGTTTTTTTTGTTGTTGTTTTTTTGGGCAGCTTAGACTGATGGCAAGAAACTCGCATTCACACCGACGAAAAATCTTCCAAAAACCTAACATGCACGTCTTATCCATAAAATACCTCACTCAGCATGATGCAATAACTACGAGGGATTCAGAACAGAGTGCAAAGCAGATTGAGTGTGATGCCAAAGCTCGTACAGTAGTGCTAGTAGAAGAAAACTGCAGCCACCACCGTTACGGTACTAAAGCCACTTCAAAATCAATAAAACACAGATAAAGCAAATATTTGTCATGTACAAGTTGCACTGCGTTGAGGGCAAGCGTTAACGGTGAAGGCCAACAATTAAGCACAAAAAAAAGCGGAGTAGTATGACCAAAAACTTACCAAGTTCATGGCCTACGGCAAAGAAAAAATGTCACATTGAAAGAAATCAGTATCGTCCCAATTAAGCGTGATGGAGCTTGATTGTCACAAACGGGAAGCATCTTACCAAAAATAGTATTGCCGACAAACTTCAAATAGAACTACCATTAGAACAGTAACAAAATGACCACTAATAGCTAGACTGATAAAGACAGTTGATGACAGGATATGGTAAAACCACAAGAAAACTCAAAACCAGTGAAGATCTGGAAGAGCTGAGGGGAAACACGGAACACGGAGCGGATGCATCAAAAGCAGAAAGCCTTCCCGGAATGTACGGACGAGGTCTCGTTAAATTTATGTGTGCGTGCGTGCGTACGCATGCTGAGTCACGTGACGCTCCGGTCAACCAAGCTCATGCAAAAATTAGCGCCATGCATCATTTATTTATGGCCAAAAACTGACCGATGATGTCATCAAACCCGTCAATGGAACGTACTGAATCGAAAACAAGTGCGGAAGCGCCAAAAGCTCGAGTCCCCATCATGCACTAGCTCAGTCGCTCATGGTAGTCATTTAAAGGAAGCCAAAAAAAAAAAAAAAAACAATTCCACGACATAATACGAGCAAGCCAGTCAGCCTTAGCTCATGGGAGTCGCTGATTATAAATCGAGTCGGCATGCGGGGCAGAGCGCCGTGCGTGGCAGTGACACCGAAGCGCGTACCTTCAGCTTAGAGTGAATCTCACGAGACTTTCGTTTGGCCAAGACTTGCAAGTGACTAGAGACCTGACGGCGCACGTGGAGGTAGAAGGAAGGCGGCAAAAAGGACAGGATGGATGGAGAGAAAGAGAAAAAGAAAGATAAGCTCAGAGGGGATGACGTTTATCCGGCGAGCGCCCACCTTGATGCTCGCCTGGTATTCGCGCACCCTCTTGCGGGCCAGAACCTGAATGTGACTAGACACCTAACGGCCAGGGTTAACATTAGGAACATATTCACAACAAGGATTTATCTTTTTTTTTTTTTTCACTGGGTTGGATAACAAACTAAAATAAAAGATGACTCAGCGGTTACAAAGTTGCACCATTCACGGTTACCTGTTTGCGTGTGCGTGTCTTTCCTGTCCGTAGTTTAATATAGCGAGCGATCAGCTCATTTCGACCTACAGGTGAGAAAGAGAAATGACATGAGACTCCGAAGCTGACAAAACTGTAAAATTCAAAATGAAGCAGCGAATATGAATGTGAAAAAAAAAAAAAAAAAGGCTGAACCAGATGGGGGAATAACTTTAGACTACTGCTGGACATTTATAGACTCCCTCAAATTGAAATCAAAGTTAGTAGTTGTTGCTGGCAGTCAGCCAAGGGAGATGAAGCAAAAAAAAAAAAAAAAACAGAATGGAGGACATCATAGTTAATAGGCTTCCAAAATGTGGTCGGGACAAAGTGCCTGGTCAGCTATTTCTCTCACAGGCTTCCCCCCCCTCCATCCCAACCACACCCGAGCAGCTGCTCGGCGACTCACTGCGGCAAACGTTAAAGAGGATCGGGACCAAGGTGATCCAATCAAGCCTCACCGGGCTTGATCCAATCCAGGCCAAAGCAAACGTGTGTTAACATTATCAACATCAGTGGCACAGTCTCCACTCTTCTGGGAAGCCGTGCTGCTGCTGCTGCTGAGTCATTCCATCTTTACCGAAACAAAGAACACCCCAAATGCGACAAGGGAGGCTGACTCAGACACAAAGCAGTCAACTTCAATTCCCAAAACAGGACAAACACTTTTTGCTGGATTCTGCCACTGTGTTTTTTTGTTTTTGCAAGAGGTTGTTTGCATCGTAGAACTTACTGTAGCATATCAATTATATATCAATTATAAGGGAAGTGTCAAAAATGACTAACCTAGTACCTTCTCTTTATCAGTTTTTGAAAACTGATTTTTGAAATTTTTTTGGGGGAAAAAAAAAAAAAGGTATAAATATATTTAATTATATATCTTTTTAATTATAAAAAATTAAATACATTTTGTTAATTATTATTATTTATAACAATCATTTATTTTGAAATTTTTTGGGGGAAAAAAAGGTATAAATATATTTAATTATATATCTTTTTAATTATAAAAAATTAAATACATTTTGTTAATTATTATTATTTATAACAATCATTTATTTTAAAATAAAAAATATAATAGAACTGATTAGGGGTGCTCTAAAAACACCGGTACGTATCAATGTCAATAAAAACGATTCGGCATCAATATTCTAGTTATCAAAAAAAATATTTTTTTTAACTCATGGTCATCATACTTGACTGTGAACTGCCAAAGATAATTTGTACTCATTTACTCTTCCTCACCGTACATCTTGCCCTCATCCGAAAGTATAATCTTCCTCCTGCCGCAGGGAGGGTAGATGGCCAGCGCTTCCTGAAAGCTCTGCTCAATGTCAGGACTCCAGACCCCTTCAGGGTCTCCGTCCAATCCCCGGTCTGCCCCGTCCCCGAGTCCGTCTCCATCGCCGCTGCCGCCGCCGCCCTCCTCCTGCGCCCCGTCAGGGCTGCTACGGCAACTCCACTCCGACGCAATGATGACGGCGGCTCCAGCCACACCTTGAAAACACACCACAAGACAAACATGAGCCAGCGTTCATAAAGGAGATCTGCATTGGGACAAAAACAATTGGGCACAATTAAGACTTCACCTTTCTTTAGAAACAGCTTCAAACTATTGTCCAATGTGCTGCAAGTGTAGCAAAAGTGATTGATGTGACATGTCAAAGTTTTGATTTGCCTTGTGTATTAGAAAAAAAAAAAAGGGGAGGGGGGGAATTATACATTCAGTTTATCTTGGCACAGTTTCCATTTTTATAATGACACACCTCATCATTTCATGTACCGACATGCAGACAAGTGAATCCATATAGCATTGGTATGAACAATTTAAGAACAATTTGGGGGGGGGGGGGGGGGCGGGGGGTTAGTAGATTTTTTTTTTTTTTGGCTACCCGACGCCAAATAATGTTAGCCATGGAAAAAAAAAAAAAATCCTAGCTCTGCCAGTGATGAAGGAAATGGCTGCGGTTATTATCATTTTATGTCTCAGGTAATTCATGATTATTTTTATAAACACCATCTTTTGTTCACTTCTCGATGAGCTACATTCCATTTCGTGTCAGGCCTCAGTTGTATTCTATTTAGCAGCACGAGTACATCACAACGTTGCATCACAACGAGGCGCAGTTCAATAACTGTTGACATGGTGTCAAAATCACTTCCGATACGTGTCGCCTGTTTCCAACATTAGCTTATTTTCTTAACAAACAACCTTGGTTAAGCTATCAAAGTCAAAATGAACTTCATATTAACTTCAAAAAAAAAAAAAGGCCTGATCCCCTGTCTGCACGAGCCACATGAGGAAATTACACATTCTTGTGTTATTGTTGGAAGATGCTTCAAGTCTCCTGAAACACATCTGTAACAGAACCCCGGCTGGTGTCTAATGTTTTCCAGAGGGCGGCTAACAGAGGATCAGTGCGGTCGCGCAGCTTCCCCTGCTGCGGTGCAGGCTTGTCGGACACACTCGTTTCAGGGCTTTCCTATTTTCAATCACTGGCGACAGGACTTGTACTGTTGCCATAGTAACCGGGCAGACATGGTTAGGAGAGAGCAAAGTCTTAAAGGACATTGTGATATACAAGGGGGGGGATACGTGACAGACTTAAAAGTTGTGTAACGGGTCTTAAAGTTGAGAGAGATGCTGTTTCCTCTAGGTTTGTTTGTGCTGGTGATGAGGTTGTTCCTTTGTTCATTTTTAGCACTACGGTTACTTAAGGTAAATCAATTATTTTTGCCTTGAGTGGGTAGTTGTGTGTCCAGAACGCTAGTGACGCAGCAATGGCTCTTTCAGAGCAGTATGTGGATGTGAATCACATCATCCGCGACAGGTTTGTTTATCGGGGCGCAAATGGATGCCAATAAAGACGTATCCTCACGAGGCCCGGGCACAAAATCAGAGATTGTCGTCGTTCACTTTGTCGTTTCCTGCGTCATTTGCTGAAAATGGATTGAATTGGTCAGTTCCACATTTGCGACTGAGTTTAAATGCACCGAGAAAGGAACTAATCAGTGTTGCATGTTCACGCAAAAGATGAGTTTGTTTGACCAAATCAATTTTCCATTCAAATTTGCTTACTTAAATAATTTAGTCCTTGAATTTACACAGAATTGGCTAGTTTTCACATTTAACAAATAAGTTATTGTCGAAATTGTGTGCAATTACACGTCACCTGTTTGTGTGTTTTTTTAGCTTGTATTTTTTTTTTTTTAAATCTTTTTTTATTTTAGCAGTTGCACTGATCGGTTGGCACTTTTAAATTTCCTTGTACGTGTGACAATGACAAAAAAGATCTATTCTATTCTAAGATGTTATGAACTGATAAGCAAAGCAAAAACAATTAACATGCAATTGTGAGGTTTTTAAGCCCTAATTGAATCTGAATAGATGAGAATTGCAAGTCGTGTGTCTGGAATACAGGTAGTGCGTTTTTGGCCTGGAAAAACTCTGCACGTTTCAAACATCGTGGTGTATTGTGATGCATTTTGCAATGTCGGTATACTATATACAGTGACTCCCTGTAGTCAAAAGGTCAGGTGTTAAGTGCAGTGGGGAGCCAGGCTAGCAGCCAAAGAGCTAAATAAAGCAATGAGCTGACAAGACACGCAAACTCCAGTGACAACAAGTCTCTTGCTTGAATGAGAGAGAGAGAGAGAAAGAGAGAGAGCACCACTCGCCCGCTCACACTATGGAGAATCCATAACTTTGATTTTAAACGAGCATCTCCAGGAGCTTATTTGAATTCCACCATAGTGAGCACAAATGAATCGAGGAGAAAGCAACTTTCACAAAAGCGTCAAAACTTTTAGAGCACACCGGAGACTGCTAGCATGGGAGGGGGGGGGGGGGGGAAAAACGCACAGTAAAAGTGTTTTCAGGTGGTTTAGAAAAAGAGTATGGCGATCAAAATAACTGAAAATAAAAATAAAAGTGCAATGAGAGAAACACCAAATGCTCGGATAGTACGTTGGGGACAATTTGAACCGGATAAATCCACGACAGACGAGAGCTAACGCGCGGACATGCTAAAGCGGTTAGCTCGTGTGCTAATAATACCGCAAGCAACGTTGGCAGACGCTTGGGGGGAGAAAGTCGCCGTGGGAGGCGGGAGAACACCAAGCAACCCCTTCCAAAACATACGCGCGCCAAGCTCAGAATCCTCAAAACACAATGCCAAATATGCCAACTATCCCAAAACTTCCCAAGAGCAACATCGGCCGGCCGACGCGCGGCGCAGCGTCAAAGTTGCAGCGCACAACAAAGACAAAGAAAGTTTGCTGGGCTCAACTTCTCACCTTGTGACGGCTTTGCTGCTCTGCCGCCGCTGGGCTGCCCCACGATCGCGTCTTAAACAATCGTAATAATTAAAAAAAAAAAAAACGAGAACAAGATGCAAAACAACAAATTTGACAGCGAAGGCGGAATTGCCGAGTTGGAGTTTGCTGTGAAATGAGAGCGCCGTGCACGTACTGACAGAGGCGTGGCGTGGCGTAGCAAACACGCGCAAAGGCGAAAGTTTGGCTGGCCCCGGTAGTACTAACTCCTCCCATCGCGTCACAAAATCCCTTGCAAAGATCACATTTATTCGCATTTGTTTTCATTTCAACCTGCTCATTTTTGCAATGTACTTTTTGCGTTAGCATAAATGCTTGACTGAGGTGCAGACAATCAGTCACGGTGTAAATGTGTGAATGGGATTGATGAATAATAACACACTTCCTAGGGGGGCAGTAACAGGAATGGTAGTCATTCTTCGCAGAGGATAAAGAATATATCCTCTTTTTATTCCTGTCTACAGGTGTTGCTCCACCGTCAATGATTTTCATTTTGCATTGTTCCAGTCTGTCTTTCTGGTTGGGTGAAATGACGCAATGCTCACATTTCGGGAAAATCAAACCCAGTGGAAATTCTTGAATGAGAATGCATGTACAGCACACTGGGTTAGATCATGAAACAAAACAAAAGAGCCTTCGTCAGCCATGATTAATGATTGACATCACATAGCCCGGTTCTAGCAAGGTGTGCATATGAGCAAAAGTGCAAACAAAAGCGTAAAAGCCTGCTGGAAAACTCACGCAGAGTCTTAAAATGCTTATTCTTATTTGCAATAAGCTCAATGAAGCGGATTAAAGCCTGACTGACATCTGATCCGGAGTCTAATTGGTCCTGCCCCGAGTTCAGAGCTCCACTTTGGCCTATTTTCATTCCCAGAAATCAGATCAGTGCAAGCGGAATCGTATTAAAAGCACAGCTGGCTAAGCCTCAATTTGTGTTTTTTAGCAGATGGAATTCAAGAATTTGAAAAAAAAAATAACCAAAGGAGCATAACAAGACTGTTGAAGAAAGGCCAGCCAAGATCAGAGGTCAAGCTGCTGACATCCTCTGGAGTTGTTGCACTTTTATTTGACCACAAGAGGGCAGTATCCCCCAGATAATTCCAGCACTAATAAACAAGTCCCAGCAGATGGTTCGAAATCATTATTTAATTTTGTTTTACAAGGTCCAGATGAGAAGTAATACATACGTCAAGTTCAATAAAAGTAAGACAGAAAAGCCCCACAATTGTTTTAGTTTATAATGACCCATGCCAAAGAGATGTGATGACGGTCTAAAGGCATTAATGGAGATCAGGTTTTCACCAAGGTTTCATTTTCCCTTCTTTGAGAAATTTATGACATTATTTTTTGTACGTCACTGTAATTTTCCACTTAAATCTGTCATGAATCAATGGTGAGGAAAAAGATTTTTGTTACCGGATTAAATTAGAGTCAATCATGTTCACTGTTGGGTTATTATTACGCAATTGCCATTATTACCGGCAGTGATCTTAATGGTATATTGTTTTCTTTTTCAAAATGGCATTTTTACTGCAAGTAAAATTGTGAGCCGAGATGGCTACATTTATTTTGACAAAAGGAAATAAGAGTCCATTTGAAATCCTTTCTTACAACGCCTCATTGTTGCTCCACGTGACTTGACTTTTTGCACATGTATGAAATGTCAACGTTGACTGTCTTCAGAGAGCAAGTCTTAAAAAGCAGTCCAGCTGTCACTTTAGCTGTCCTCCCCAGTCCCCACCCGTTCCTCGCCTTCTCTTTCTTGCAGAAAGAAGGACAGAAGAGTCACAAGTTGGACAAGTGCCAAAAGAGGCCGGCTCGCCATGCAGCTGAAACTTTTACAAAGCCAGCAGGAAGAGAGACGCGAGGCGCTTGTCAAGAAAGAAAAGAAGGATTAAAAAAAAAAAAAAGAAAAGTCACATACGAGTCTCTTCTCCCGCCTTTCGGCCTTTGCACTTGTGCCTTGTTCCCGCCGTACTGTATGCGCCCTGCCTTCTTTGGCAGAGAGTCATTGTAGGACTGGGAGGACAGGAGGGGAGGAGCCGCTGGGTGGGTACTTTGGGTTCAGAGAGTTCAGCTGAGGAGAGAAATAAATTCATAAACAACAAAGGAGACGTGACGTCAGGTCGGAGGGGCTGTCCGAGCGCTCGGCTGAATGTGAGCCTCCACGGAACAACTGGATTGTGTCGGAGTACAGTACAGCTGTGTGTGTGTGTGTTTGTGTGTCCTGATCTGCAAGAAAAGACTCGAGTGGAGTTAAAGCTGAGAAACCGGACCATTATTTTTGTTCTCTTATCTCCTGGGTGAGTGTTTCGAAGAACCGGTGGAGGGCTCGGGGGTGTTTTGTAGTGCTGTCCTTCCAATCAAGTGCCTTCATCAGGTGCATGTGGAAAAAAAGTGGGGAGGACAAAAAGAGTTTTCTCGATTTTTTTTTTCTTCGAAATGATGTCAGCTCCGCCGTGAGCTCACATTGGTCGGGTCGTGCGCCTGGTGGCCCGTGATTGGTCACTTGAAGTCCTCCGCGGACATTTTCTTTCAAATACGAACGTCTGTCACGAATAAGAACGGATGTCGAAACGAGAGCGCCGACGTCCATCTGTTTGTTGTTTTTCCGCATAGAGCAGCATACGCATCTTGCGGCTAGCAAACACGGCTAGGGCGAGCAATATGGCGCCCGCCGGCTGGTTTCTCGCGCCATCTGCCGGTCACCCCGGGGCGTTGGAAGGAGGCGAGCGGCGTGTCTCTGCCGATGCGGCCCAGCTGCTACGTTTGTGTCACGGCGTCGGCTCACGACGATTCATGTGACTTGTGACTGGAACGCTCTTTCTTTCCACGCTTCCCCTCGCCGACTCCTCCTCTGC
Source organism: Syngnathus leptorhynchus (assembly GCF_054491065.1). Classification (NCBI taxonomy): domain Eukaryota; kingdom Metazoa; phylum Chordata; class Actinopteri; order Syngnathiformes; family Syngnathidae; genus Syngnathus; species Syngnathus leptorhynchus. Next base: position 24,429,882 of record NC_141195.1, read on the forward strand.
GTTGGCCCTCTCTCGCGACAGCGTGTCCCTCCCTTCCTCTTTCTGTGTGTGTGTGTGTGTACAGCCGCCCTCCCTTCACTCTCTTTCCCTCTTGTCAACGGTGCCAAAGTGGGCAGGCAGGCAGGCAGGCAGGCAGGCAGGCAGGCAGGCGGAGGCGAAAACAGAGCAGGCCGGAGCAGAGGGCGAGCCAAAGGCTGGCGAATCGATCACGCCGAGGTTTACGACTCGCGTCGGTTCGCGTCGCCGTTTCCTTCGCCGGCGTCGCCGAGGATTCGAGAGTACGCCGGTGCTGGTTTTCGGACGTGCGTTTTCTAGGGCTGTGTGTCACCCCGTGCGCCAACAGACGCACTCACGGCAGTAGGAGGGGATTGTGGGAAAAAAAAAAAGGGGTGTTGCTCTCAGAGGGTGTGCTCTACTCCTCTCTCTTCCCTTCCTTCCCGCCATCATGGCCCTCTTCTCCTCCGGTCCTCGGGCCCAGGTCGCCGCCGCCGCCGCCTCTCACGTACAGGCTGCAGGTATTTTTTCCTTTTGAAACACCTTTGGCCGTGTATTTCCCTGCCCTGTCACGTGGCTCTCCTACTTCCCGCGTCCTTGGTCGCGATCTCGGGCTTGTAAACGCTTGTCTCGCCGTCGCCTGCCACGCCGCACGGCGCCATTTTGGCTCCGTGGGCAAAGCAGGAGAAACTTTTGTGGCGCTCAGAGGGACTCCGGGACTCCCCGCCGTCTCTCGCGTCCCTTCGCAACTCCCTCGGCTCTCTCTCCTCTCTCACGCCGGTCTTCCCCTCCCTCTCTGCTCTGGGACTGATTTTTCCGTGGTTTTTCCGCAAGGAACAGGTGTCACGCCGTCGAATGGCGGGCGCGAGTAAAGGGGTCCTTTCGATTAACTTTAGAAAGCGTCGAGATTCTCGTCGTTTGAAGGTCCGGTTTACCTCGAATGTAAAAGGAGCGAGCTGTTTGTTGGCTCTTATCAGTGAGAGCTGGCGTGATAAGTAACACAACGTTTCTCATTCTCCTCATTGCAATATTTGCATTTTTGCCCCCCCTCCCTCGCCCGCCCCACGCTTCTGCTTTGTGCAATCGAGCCGCGTGACAAAAGAGCAAATGGAATGTTTGTCTTAACGTCCTCGTGTTGACGATTTACATCATGAAACCGAGGTTGCTCGAAGGCAGAAGAAGGAAAAGTATAGACGAGCAAAAGGGCCCCAAAAAAATGAACAGTAAGTTTTTCATTTCTGAGACTTTGGGTCATATCTCGGTGACATTTGGTTCTAAGATGGCGCCGCGATGCCACGTGTTGAAGGGCGGCTGATATGGGCAGGCGCCACGCTAGCCCGCTAGCTCGGCTTATTTGCTCAGATTGTCAGCCGGACACGTCGCGGGCATCGGGATGCAAATGAATCCGTTCATCGGGCGAGAGAAAGATAGACGAAAAGGAGAGACAACGCGGGGGCCTGAGATAGGAAGAGAGATGGGAGCGGCACAGCTCTCTCTCCCCGCCTCCCCGCATATCCTCAGATGAACTTTGTGTGGGTTTCGTCATGATGTTTCTCCTTGAGGCAAGTGGGCTGACTTCCTGCTCGAAGCTTATTGGCCCGTATCTTGGCCGACCTGTCGCCGTTTGCAGCGTGGCGACGGGAAGTTTCTGGTGCCGCACAGGAAGCTGCAGCTGTTTCTGACAAATGGTGCCAGATCTTTGTATCAAATGGCAAATTTGTCAGCACAAATCCTGACGTCAATGTGCTCTGTGAGAAACATCACGATTATTATTCATGATTATTGTTGTTTTTGTTGTTATTAGCTAGATAATAATCAGTTAAAAAAGGATGATTCGGTAACAGAACACCAGGATACAAAAATGAATATTTTAAGATTGGCAGCGATCGGAACAGCCGAATCTAGCGAGGCTAACTGCTATTTTCATCCATACTTTCAAAATACTAACTGGGCTAAAACGTTGGAACAACTTCCAACATATCATTTTGGAAATGTATCTCAACAACGTCAGTTCACAACAACAAGTCGCCGAGTCGACATTTCATCGATTAGGACCGTGCGGCATCGTCTCTCGTCTAAAAAGTGGCCAATCGGAAAAGGAGATGACACAAATCCACGATTTCAAGCGTCAACTTGTTCTTCCAACCCCAATCAAGCTTACGCTAAAGGAGCCTTTAGGAATAGCAAAGGGATATATCTAGGTTGGAAAAGATGGTGGAACAGTGCGATAAGAACACAATACACCTTTTACACGGGATTTCCATGCAATTAGCATGTAGTAAAAACAGGATCAGCTCAACTGACGCTTCGGGTCGACCGTGGGCTTGCATTTGTGTGCTCTTGAATTCTTTTGTGTTGGAGACTGGCTAATGAGGAGCTAAAGAACATTAAGTACCCAGCGGGCATTAAAGGAGCTCGCTAACCAGCAAATGGAAAAGATTAAGAGGAAGAATAATAAGTTGAGTGACTCTGACGAGATGAATCCTATTTTTTTGGGTGATCTTAATTGTGGGAATTCTTCATTCACCCAATTATGCCGCGCCAAGTCCGACTGTCCGTTTCCTTTGGCCCGTCATTGAAATTCTGCCAGGCACACGGACTTGGCGAGAAAGTGCGAGACGCAAAGAGTGACAGAGACGCATTCTTTCGCAGTCGTCTGGTGAGCGCTTTGTATTTGTGCCAAGCATTCTTCATGACTTGGGGAGACTTGAGTGGTATTTCCTTGACTCGACGTCCTTTGGGCAATGACTCCCTGATGATTTAGACATTTTCGTGTTTGACTTACAGTAAATGTGACACACCCAAAAGGGAAATCGATTGTTTGATTCATAGACTTTCGTCATCGTCTTGTATTTGATGTCGGCGTGTTTACGATACCGTATTGGTTCTTCAATGATCTGGGGTGGTGAACCAGGCACCAGATTGTGGCTTTTGGGGACGGGTAGATGAAGTGAAATGTGGTTGAGGTCAGGGCTCTCTCACCAAACTCATGAAAACGTGCAGCTATAGATCTTGTGATGCCGAATAACTCAAATTATAACTACACATCTCGAGTTCGAATCCCTCCAGTCATTCTAAATGACATGTCAATTGTAATCGTCAATCTTATCAAAGAATGCTGATCTGATTTTTTTATTTTTTTTCAACTGTCCACAAGCTGTCATCTCAAAGCTTACCAAGTTGGATTTACGAGAACGTGCACTCATTCCCACGTTCCTGAAATTGTGTGACACGTAAATGTTACACCCAGAAGATCTCAAATGACTAGATTGATGGAATTTTGCTTCAAAACAATTTCAAGTTGGCTCAATATCACTATGAAGTGCCTTTGGTGTCCTCATTCATAATGAAACTGTAGCAGAATAAATAATAATGAAACTGTCGTTTTATTATCAGTGACCAAGCATTACCAGCTCCTAAAAGGCCTTCCCTTGTTTTTTTTATATACCATTTTTCTCATTGTTATCAAGCATAATTGTCCATCCAATGTTAATTACAAACTGTTAAATGCTAACGTGTTGCTAAGTGAAGCTACTCATACAGTATTTTAATGTTTGCAGGGATTTTGAGGTCAAATAAACGTCCAATGTGCATTTCCAACAGCATAACATCTCCTTCATATAATATATATGAAGATTAAAGTGAAATGTTTTGGCAGTGAAATCGGCCAAGTCTCAAATGCAGCTTTTAGTGATATTGACTTAGTTGTTTGTGGACATGCAGATGACCCAGAAGCAGAGCATTCAGCCATGTGACCTATATTTGCTCCTGTCACTGTTCCATTTCAATATTAGACAGTCCACTCCAGTCCAGTCAGGGGCTGTTTTCTTTCTGGCTAAACATAGCTTGTCAATGTGCCATTGGCACTGTTGCAGAGATGGGCATCATGCCAAGCACACACCCCGCCCGATGCCTCAAATCAGACTCAAAAATGATGGCTTGGTCTGGACCTGCGTCAGGCTGTATGCGAGTCCTGTACCTGCCAGACATTTCTTAAAATACTCATTAACAGCCCGTGCCCGTCCTTTGATCTGTGATTGTGAATGAGTTGGCTTGGTGTCGCTATTTGGCGCAAGTTTGAGTCTCCGTCGGCCGGGTCCAAACAACATCGGGGAGGGGGAGCCAGAATGCAATAAAAAAAAAACAAAAAAAACGTTTGATAGGAGACCTTAAAATGGCCGGTCCGCATGTCGCCATTTTGTATTTCCTTGTTTTGTTTGGGAGGGCAGAATCGCAGCCCTGTATCCAGTCGGAGGCAGCTGGCGGCGGCCATGTTTACAAGCGCGGCGGCGGTGAGTGTGTGTGTGTGTGTGTGTGTACCTTTATTTGAGAAGCAGGACAGCGATAGCACGCTGGAATGAGTTCAGTTTTTGGCTAAACGAAACTGAGCTCCTGGCATAGAAGCGATTCTTTTTTTTCCCTCCTCCTTCTTTCTCTTTCGATCACATGCTACAGTCTCAGGAAGCCAGTGAGTGTGGACTTTTATTTGTCTTCCAAATTCGTTTATATCTTTCATATCTTGACCTAATAATTCAATTAAATCTCTCACTACTCCTCAGCACTTAACTACAAGTCGTCTTTTTTTTTTTATTGCGATTATTCACATTGGTCATTTAGAAAGAACCCATATTCTGACCTGAATGCTTTTTAAAACGAAAATATAGCCATAACTCTCCCGTGTGTTTCCCTTTTAGCATCACAGGAGCGCGACCTTGACGGCGTCGGCGTGCAAGGCGACGGTGAATGCTGCCCTTGGGCCTGAGGTAGTAGATTGAATAGTTGTGAGGGTTAGGTAGCCTCTTTTCGAGATAACTATACAATCTACTGTCTTTCCCAAGAGACAGTTTACTCGCCCAGGTGACAACCGCAGCGTCCGATCGGACCGAACGCAAACATCGACCGTGGTGACCGTTTCTGTGTTTGCTCCCGAGTGGTGTATTCGATTACTTGCCAGGTGGATGTGTATTTGAACTGGGCTTTGTCAGGGTGAGGTAGTAGGTTGTATAGTTTGGTGGGTGGGTCTACACCCTTCTCAGGTGATAACTATACAGTCTATTGCCTTCCTTGAGAAGCTCGCAGACGACCGACGCCACCGTTATTGACCTGGGTGGGCCGCGCATTTCACAGATGTTAATATTTAGTCTCAATTTACTAAAGCAACAAAAGTTATTGTATGTGAAATCTGTGACTGTTGTTTAACACAAAGCTATTATTTTTCTGCTACAAATAGCAACATGTGGAACACGGGCCCTGTAGTGGCCGAGCACTCAATAGTTTTGCATGACACTATTTACTGGCCAAAAAAAGATGCCGGTACTTTATTTGTCGTCAATAAAAAATATTTTTCAGACCAATGTAGTGGAATTGGATCATTTCCCAAGGCACACTGGTTGATCTCTCACTGCATAGCAGTATTGCACTATGTATGATTGTAAGTGTTAAGTGACTAGGATTCAGTTTGTATAGAAATGACAATAAAGTTGTTTCGAATGAGTCAACCTACCTTGCTCTTAGTGACATGCGGTATATACATATATATGCTTGGCCGCAATACTTTCAGATGAATTGAAGTAAATGCAATACACTTAAAGTGCAAGTCTACAAAGTGCAGCATGCATTTCACTCGCACAAATTCAGAATATTTTTGGGAATAGGCTCCAGGAAAAATGATTAATATTAATCGTCAATATTTGCCGTGAAAACCATATCCTGAAATGTAGCCGAGGCTTGCTAAATAAATAGCGCCCAAAAAAAATTATTGAACTGATCTTCAGTAAACATTTTGACATTCAGTGATTTATCGATTAAATTAGAAATAATGACAGCAATATTTGAACTAGAAGAAAAAGCCTTACCGTCTGTTCGCGGGTTCACACGACTTCCTCAGCTCTTTCTTTCTTTCTTTCTTTCTTTCTTTCTTTCTTTCTTTCTTTCTTTTTTAGGGGAACCCGCAAAGTAGAAGAAAATTCCGTGAAACCAATCAGTTGTTACAAAGTGAAACAGGAAAGTCAATTTCACCAAAAGCCTCGGAATTTCTCATGTTTGCCCCACAAAGTCAGCACATTCAATGACCAAAATGCCGCTGAACAGTTGAACATAATTCCAAGTGATTATTTAGTTTTACCTGAGGAATTTGAACCTCATGATATGTGGCAAAACGGGTAAAGCTGCTAACAAATGCGGCGGCGTCATCGAGCGCTTCACTTTTCCACATGCAATATGGCGGCAACATCAACGTGCGCTAAAGCTATCTAGGTCATGCGGATGTGTCTGTGGTGGCTGGCGATTGTCCAACGGACACTGAAGTCTCGAGCGCTCTCTGGCGGGGAAGCTGCGGAAGTACCGTGGGGCCCAAGATGAAACTGTTGAAAAACTGCACAATTCAAGTGTATTTCTTTTGTCGATCTTTTAAGACCCTTGAGTTTGAAACACATCATTTTCTTCATGTAATTAAAGCGAATAACACCAATAACTTTTCACTCATCTGATTTTGTTTTTAAATGCAGATTGATGAAATGGTGCTCAAATTTAAAATCATGTGGCTGTTGAGTGTAAGCATCTGCACAAATGAAAACACGTACAAGCAATTCCAAACATATTTAATATCACGCTAAAAAGACAACACGCACAACTTTTTTTTGACAAACACATCTGTATTACAGAACCACAATGACCAAAATGTGTATTAGGTGATTAAGAGGTCCTACTTATAAAGTAGATATCTTGCAACAATCTATCAGATCTACATGATGTCACACTTTTCTCTGCCTCTCAAATACTCAGTATTCATATCTCGCTTCTTGTCGACTTTTCCCTTCATAACATATCGGCATCTCCTTGCAGGCCTCTCAGCGTCTTCTCATCAAACCGATACGTGAGTTTCCTCTTGACTTTTTGGATCTCGCCCGTGCGGGCGTAATTCCTCAACGCCCGTGCCATTTTCTGGTATGTCATTGTCTTGCGGTTCCCTTTTCGCCGGCCCCATATCTCCGCCAGTCTCTCTTTGTTTTGGGAAGAGAACTGAAATGTACCCGAAGAGGACTGGACCCACCAGATGCAGCTTCGCATTGACGGCGTTTGCAGCATCTCAAACAGGAACTGGAACAACCTCTCCTTCCTCTTTCCTGTCAAAGAGGAAGAGGATCCCAAGTTTGAATCAATCAAAGCTTCTTATGAAAAAAGGGGGGGCATAGATTTACACAATCGAATCGTTTGTACCTGAGAGTGGAGCGAGATCTTTGTTGAGTCTGACTCCTCTATCGGAAGTCGGAGAAGGGGCGTCGTGATATTCGTGGTACTGGGAGCAACTGGATTGAGAGTCGGAATCCATACAAACGATGGTCTTATCTGAATATGCCACGTGATCCTACAGCAAATGTGGACAATCATAAATTACTGCTTGGTTTTCCTTCATCAGGAGATATTTGGCAGAATTGACTTGATGTATTCTTGAAAGTTGCAAAAATACCTCACCCATTGGTTCTGATGCGGACAGGGCCAGGCCGGAGGTGGTGCTTGCTCCTCATAGTCCTTATTGGGGGCACCGCAGTGCCACTCATAGGCATGCTGGCCTGACCAGTTATTCTCTGCGGAGAGGTAAGAGGATGAAGCTCCACCGACACGTCAGGCTGGAAAGACCCGGTCGGACGCTTTGCTCGCTCACCGATGATCCTGGCGCTGTGATGAGAATGCACGTACTGCACCACATTGCTCAGAGGCGAAGCATGCGCGTAGGAAGGCTGGACCTCCAGCGAATGCTCCTGAAGATACTCCTCGATGACCTCCAGGTCCACCTCCGGGCAGGATGAGGGCGCGGCTCCCATCCAGGAACCCCGAGCCCCACCGAGTCTGAGCTCAGTCACGTAAGCCATCTGTCCAAAAAAAAAAAAAAAAGATCCAGAGGTGATGTTTTTCAAGGGGCTTTCTGGAAGCCATATGCATTGTCCACCATTAATATTCCATTTCAACTTCAATCATTTTTAAGGTCATGTGGAGCAACTTTAATGAGTTGCAGTAAAGTACTGTCAAATAAAGTCAAGTCAAATAAACAAATACTTGCTTTTTTCTTCTCCTATCAGGTCTAGGAAAGCTTATGAGGGAGATATTTTCCCTGATTGTCCCTAGCGATGAAAGGAAAAATATATTTTTTCGACTTAATTAAGGAGTTGAGTACTTGTACTTTTACTTAATCCCCAACACACACGCACATACACACACGCGAGAGTATTTTACATGCATCAAACCTGGTTCAAAGTTTTGTTTGCTTAGTGGCTGCCGTGTTGATTTTAATTTGACTATCAAATCGGTGTTTACGTATCGCCGCGCCGACCAGGCGACGTGAAGATAACTGTATTTGTAACTAACACTCTTAATATGCACACGCTAGTCGGTTACTGTACAGTCAACCGGATCATCACAACAGAGAACTTTTTTTTTTTTTTCTCCCCTCGTCGTATCATAACTTGCAAAATGTACACGTTAAAGAAAAAAAAAAAGACATCTATGACGGCCAACTAAATTTCAGGTGTGTCAGGGAAGAGGAAAAGCAAAGCGAGAACTGCTACATGGATTTTGTGATGGCTCAACAGTGATATATCAAAAATCATACCTTTTGACACTGATAGAAAAGTCCTCCCTCCTCTGATGTGTTCTCCTCAAGTATATATATATTTTTTTAAAAAGCCACCTGTCTGATGCGCCACCTGAGCAGCACCTCTCTTATAGCCTTGGTCGACAGATCCTCCTTCAGTTCACCCCACTGGCCAATCACATTTGGACTAAAGAGCACACATGAGGGATGGCGGTGGTGGATTTGGGGCGGGGTCCACTAATTAAGGCTTGCTCAGATTCAATAAATTCACACTGAGGTCAAAAGGTGTCTAATGTTCAACATTGTGTGGCTCTTTAATAATAAGTCAATTAAATTCAAACCATTTTGTCAGAATATAAATAAAAGAACAATTAGTATTATGTTAGGTAAGTTAGATAAGATACAGATAATAGTATTCTAATAAAATGATTTCAATTAATTAAATATGATGGCTATTCTTAAAAAAAACTAGTGGGCCCAATATTGATCCCGCTAATCTGGCATGTTAGCATCACTTGGTATGTCACATGTGAGGGTATTTCCCGCTTCTCGCCCATATTGGAATGAAATGGACTCTATCGCATTTGAGACCCAGATGGACTTTTGTGGGATTGTTATCAAGGGATTTCCCCCAATTGACATACTTTTAAAGTTGTTGTCATACCCCTACATCGATCTGAGGAATCAAGCCCGTCAGTGGCTCAAAAGTTTTAAGAAAGCATCCACAGGAGTAAAGAATCGAAATACTAATGGGCTGTGAAAATAATGGAACCAGATGGACTAATAATATGAAGTGGACTGGGCAGCTGATATTCACGCAGTGCTTTTTATACCCAAGCAATGAATGACATCATTAACTTTCCAATTTGCTTATAGAAGTTTCTAAAAGGTCAAAGGGTATTACTGAAACGCTTACTGTGTGGGGGAAACCCTGAGTGTTCAAGTCAATTGAATGACGGTTAGAGCTGCAACAGGTCAGATTGCACCTGGAAGCTTGAAAGAAGGAGATAAAAACAAAGGTTCATTGGACCTTTGGTTGCCTGAAAAAGAGATCTTGCATTCTTGTTTTTTTTATTTCAACAAAACAAACCAACAAAAACAAACACCCAGAAACGAAGGTATTCATTATTGTAGTCATCTTAATTCATTAATAAATAAAATAATTAGAAAAATATACCGACAACAAATCATTATTTTGACATATTTTGACAAACCAACAAAAACAAAACAAACACCCAGAAATGAAGGTATTCATTATTGTAGTCATCTTAATTAATTAATAAATCAAATCATTAGAAAAATATGCCGACAACAAATAATTATTTTGACATATTTTGACAAACCAACAAATACAAAACAAACACCCAGAAATGAAGGTATTCCTTATTGTAGTAATCTTAATTAATAAATAAATAAATAAATAAATAAATAAATAAATAAAATAATAAAAAAATATGGCAAAAACAAAGAATTATTTGGACATATTTCTCATATAGCATCCAATTTGATCAGTTCATTCAACATTTGCCACTCTTTGAGGTGAACGGCCTGTGTTTGGCAGGTGAAATGGAATCATATTATATTTTGTTGACCATTGGTGTGTCAGGTGTGGAGGCACCTGAATGGCTTGCGAGCGGCCTTATCAAGGTGAACATGACTTGTCCAAGCACAAGTGTGTGTGTGTGTCCAGGTGTAGCGTGTTAACAGTTACACTCCCCCCCCCCCTAGATTAGTGAGCATAAGCAAATCACCTGTATGTGTGCAGCCCACTGGGAATTCCCCAGAAAGCTAAACAAAGCAGGGAGCTTACACTTTGTTACTGTGCTTGTTTACATGTGTGCAAAGTGATAAAAAAATAAATAACTCCAGCCGTAAAGAAGCAGTCGGCCTCTAATATGCAACGCGTGCGAGACAATTGGCCGTGCCGTGAAGTCGGTACTGTCCGGACTTATCAGTGGGCGTATGCAAAAGTTGAGGTTGGCGACCGAACGTCTCTTGCCGCACGGTTCTTCCTGGAATCGTCTTGTTTCATAGGCACAAAGCCCAAATAGTAAACTCCAACTACGGGAAGGATAAAATAGATCGAATGATTTATTTAGGCACGACTAAAGTCGTCTGAACTTTGTGGCGTGTTAGAATTTAAGAGCGACGGCGGACGTGATCTTGTACGGGACGGTCGGCATATATAATTCATACGGGAAAGTTGGAGATAAGGAATGGGATTGGGAACTGGCGGGACTTTGCATTCCCACGGAAGATTGTTTGGGAGCATCAGTAGGCAGCTCTATCATCTGTGGTCTCAATAAACACTCATAAACTACACGGGGCCCACACGCCTTATCGGAATAACACATAAAGTCGTGGAAAGATTGCACATAAATCATCCCTTTTCACAGTAAGATAAGAAAAAAGATGTCGCTTGGAAGTGACATCAAATTGAGCCAGAACACAGTAGATCAGTGTTTGCCAACCTTTGAGACCAGGCAGCCTTTTTCCATGGGAAAGGTAAATCATTCTAACAATAATCATTTTATTAGCATTTTATAATGATAATAGTTCAGTTCATATTTAATAATAATTATATACTAATAATATATCATTATCATGAAACAGTATAATTATATAATGAATAATAGAAATATAATAATACATGATTATAAATGAAAATAACAGTCATCGTGTTATCTTATTATGAACAATAATAATATCAAATGATCATTATGATTAGAAAAGGATTGTGACTGTTACTGACGGTGTCATTTTTCTACTTGTGGCCAACTGAAATGATGTATTTCTATTTCCAACAAAACAGACGGTGATGAGCAATTTGTCGATGAACACTCGATATGATGTCCATATTTTACAAATACCGTATTTATCGCATATGAGACGATGTGAGCCCAGCCAATCCAAATCATAGCTCCCAAATGCTGAAAAGTGATTCCGAGACATTTGATGTTCTTCTGGCTTTTTTTTTTTTTCCCCCATGACTTATTATTGCACTGCTTGTTTGCACGTTGACAACAATCTCCACTGTGCGTTTGACAGATAGTAATGCTGTTCTGTATTCCGCCACAAGATGGCGACATTTTGTCATCTAATTCTGACCTGAACAAGCATCTTCCAGTTTGATTCTGATGAGAGGGGAGTGTTGTCAGTCTCTTGCGTGGCAAAAAAAAAAAACTGCTGCTGGGCATTAGTCAGATGATTGGAATTTTCTGTGGCTAATGTGAAGCCTTTGTGTTGCTTTTCCTTGAAGCACGTCTGCGTCCTGCATGGCTTGAATTGTAAGGAGACAACAACCCGGCCCTTTTTTAGTCCACTGTTAACATTCCTCATCTGTCTTCCTCCATTCTGACATGGCTGATAGCATCACACTAAAGTGGGTCTGGCAACAAAAGCAGCGCACACGTTCTTTCCAAGCGTGCACAAACACACACGGAGTTTGCGATAAGAAGGAGCATGGTGCAAGGATGATGCAGCCGCTAATCAGTCTACTCAATCTGGTTCAATCAAGGAGTTATAGATCAGGATTACACTTGGAGCATTCACAAACAAAACCAAAAATAAAGACATCAAAATGACATACATACCTAGAGCGACTCCAAATTACACAGTACTCGACTGAGGTGCCGGTCCGAGAGCATCAAAAAGTGCAGCATCTCTTTTTTGACTTTTTCACCGGATTATAAAATGTAAATATCGCTGTCTGTCACTACAGGGGAAAAATAAAATAAAGAAATCAACACAACATTTCTGGGTATAGCTAAGTCAAGAAATGTTAAGGTAGTTTAATCTTTGCATAACATCGGCGAATTGGTGCCAAAAAGGTTTTCAACAAGCCACAAGGAAAAAATGAAATATAATTCATCATGGACGAACAACAATGAAATGCTCTTGTCATGGACTGTAAGGGGAAAAAAAAAAGGGTGAGTAGTAAACGCAAAATTTCAAGGCAACAAACTTGGCACATTTAAATTTGGCAAATTCAGCAAAAAAAAAATGCAGCATTGGAAATTGGCTTTTTCCCAATTTTTACAAAACTAATTCTACCTCGTATTGTCTTAAAGATAAATCAAAACAACTCAGCAACAACTTGCTTGCTGTGTTATCCCATAAATGACAGTAGGTCAATAATGAATAAACCTGTTCAACCGCTCAACATTCATCTTAAATGTCAAGTATGTGCGTCAACTAAATAAAGATTGTGAAACACACAAATCGGATGAAACGACTATTGCGTGGATGCCCGTCGCTGACATTTCCAGAAGAAGTCATGGAATAAATGACTGGAGCGCTCCAAAAGAAAGTCATTCAAATCCAAAAAGAATAATTCTGCTCTTTCACATCGCCAAACTTGACAGGCCTCCGGCTGAGGTGACGAGTTCAACACTTTGGCGTCTGATGGAGGGTTTGACTGAACTCCATGACTAATCACATCTCTGGAGGCCCACCATTGTCCCCCCCCCCCCCACTCTGTCCCCTTACATCATCACCCCCCCACCTTTCTTTCATTCCTTCCTTCCCTATTGTACTGTGAGATGCTGAGAGTAAAGATGGAGGCGGGGAGGATGGAGAGGAACCTTTTGTTGGCTTTCAAGGGTTTCCCATGAAAAGCCCAAAAACACACCTGACGCAGTGTCTCGCATTCTTCTAGTGACACCGACAGATCGATTGGGAAATACGACGAGGGAGGCTTTCTGGGGTGAGGAGGTGAAGTGGCTCAGGCGGTGATTGAGTGGCAAGCTAGTGAATGGTGCGAGGAGCTCAGGTAGCAAGCAAGTCCGTGGTGAGTGCTCTCAAGTTAGTGTCAGGTATCAGGTAGCTACTTGTCTGTGTCTTCAAGGCAGCCGCTGCTTGGATCATGTTTGCAGTCGGGAAAGCGAAGAGCGGAGGAGGGGAGAGAGAGAGAGAGAGAGAGAGAGAGAGAGCGCTGACTTTGATGTCAAGCCGAATATTTCAGAGACAAGGACAAAAAAAAAAAGAGCACAAAGATGACAAGTTGTATTTTGGTCAATTATTTATAAATACAGTAAATTGCCTTTTGGTGTAAATGTGAGCATGAATTATTATTTTTTTGGGAAACTACATATGCCCTGTGGACAACCACAAAAATGAAAAGAGATGATTGATGGATGAAGCAAACACAATAATTATGTGAATAGCTTTCAATCAAACTTTGGAGCACTTCATTTTTCTTTGCTTATGAAAAACTTCATACCACTTCAAATGAAAGCATGGAACAACCTTGGAACAAGATGGAAGCTAATGCAGATGCTCATCTTTATCAATCTAGGTTGTGTTTGGTAGATCAAGTTCTTTCTCCACCTACTGTATTTTAATTCTGGTCATTTTTTTTTTTATATATATTTTTTTAATTCATTCTTTACTGTTAGACACTTGTAACTGGAGAGACAACTTTTATTCTATCATGTATTATATTATAATATATAATAATATATTAGATAATTATAAATTAGATATTAATTTTAAGGTTTGAAAATTCTGAAAAAAGTCAAATGAGTGGCTAGCTGCTGCTTATCCTACAAATACAGGCATTTGACAGAAACTGTGCGCTAACTCATATCACAGCATACACACACACACTAAAATGTTGTCTGATGTCGCCTAACTCCTGATTTTTGATAACACTTGTCATAAAAGATCACTGTCGGACGACAAAGCACCACAGAAGACTTTATCACACCCGCAGCTCGTTTTGCTCCCACCATTGCGTCGCATCAGCTGACTTGACCAACTTTGACCCAAACGACGTCGACAAGTGGGAAAGGAACAAAAAAAAAAACGAGACGGGGGTAGAAGACCAGACATGCCGGCTTTACGCTTTCTGTGTGTGTGTGTGTAAAAGAGAATCCCCCTTGGGCCAGACAACTCAATAACATTTGAAAGATGACAGAGCTCCGCCAACAGGAAGGGGAAAGAAAGGTGGATGTAGTTGAAATGTGTGTGTGTGTGCATGCCAGCGCTGTTTGCATGTGGATGCAAAGGCTCCCTCCATCTCCTTTGAACTGGCCGAATGAATATTTGCTCAAAGGGCTTGGCGGCGAGAAAAAAAAAAGAGCATGACTTGATAGCAACATATTTAAAATGACAATAGACACAAGGAGCGAAAACAGACATTCCATTGGAAAGTGGAAGAAAAGAGAGAGAGAGAGAGTGAGTAGGAGAGAGAGCGAGCGAGCATGAGAGAGACTATGTGAAGAGCAGCTCTGAAAGAGGTTTTGTGGGGCCGTAACAAAGGCCCCTCAGAAAACACAGTGACATAGGAATGTTAATTAATTAATGAGAAACCATTCAGGCTCTGCAGAATGGTAGCGAAAGAAAGTGCTTGGAGGTATCCAAATACCGAGAACTGTACAAACGTTTTTTTACATTTGACTGTTATGAGGTGCAATTAGTTCCTCCATATAATTATTTTTTTTTAATGAGCCACACAGGTTAAAGTTCACTTTAAGGGTGAAAAGAAAAAGTCCAGAACTGATATATCGTATCTTTTTTTTTCTTCCCAATACCTCAAAAAACGTTAGTTAGTTAGTTAGTTAGTTAGTTAGTTAGTTAGTTAGTTAGTTAGTTAGTTAGTTAACAGGTTAAAGTTCACTTTAATGGTAAAAAAAAAAAAAAGTCCAGAACTGATATATCTTCTCTTTTTTTCTTTTTCTTCCCCCAAATATCACAAATAAACGTCGATGGACTGTGTCGATTTTTTTGAACTGTATTTTTTAATCACCTCCTCTCTCCGCTCCACTGCTAATATATTTTTTTCTGTGTGTTCGCACACATGCTGTGTGTCACATGAGTCCAAAATCCCAAGCATCCAGCAGCAGAAACCTGAGAAGGTGCGACTTACGAGACCTCGCATTCTGCTCGAGACGCACCAGTGTGAGAATTGCAATTTCCTCCAAACAGTCACACTCACATCCTTTTCATCTCACTTTTTTTTCCTACCCCAAAACCATCTTCATGCAAATTGTTTCCCCCTTTTCTTTTGCTAGAAATACTCTCTCGCCCCCCCTCTTGCACGTCCCCTTACCCAAACAGTCTTCACATTGAGCTTCGAAACAAAATAAAACAGGGCAAAGCGAGGGAGAAAGGGAGCGCAGAGGACTCAGCGGCCCCTCCCACCTCCTAGAGATGCTCCAGCCCATCCCTAAATTACCAGCCAATGAGAGGAGCTCATTCGCCGCTCGTGCGCTCCTTCTACAATAGGTAAGAAGTGGGAGGCAGAAAGACTTTCGGATATATTTACAAGAAAAGAGGACCATAGTGTGCATTTGTTTTTTTGGGGGGGGGGTGATACATGATGAGAAACTAGAGGGCATCTGGGAAGGACATCAAATTAGGACTTGAAGAGAGGAGGAAGATGCAAGTGCAGAGCTCCTGAAGAAATAAGTTTGTCTCAATCTTTGATTAGGATCCATCATTTAAAAAAAAAAAAAAAAATCAAATAAATAAAAATCCGAGGAAGAGCAAGGGAGCTTATTTTCTCCCCTCAGCTGCAAAGCAGAAGAAAGTGAGACAGGTGTAGAGGCAAGACAGGTGGAGGCTCCGACATGCTGCCCGTGCTTTTTCTTCTGTGTGCGCTCGACGGGGTCGGGGCTAACGACCGGATTGAGGACAGGCAGGGAGCGGCGACCTCCCAGTGCCCATCGGCGTGCCAGTGCGAACAAGACACCATCTTCATCACGGTGGACTGCTCCGAGTCGGGACTATCGTCTGTGCCGAGCGACATCAGCCCGCTCACCACTTACTTGTGAGTAACAAGGAAAAAAGCTTGGTCCCCTTCCTCTGATATCGAATGGCTTCATTTTCTTTTAAGGCAACATGTTTGACACACACAAAATGTCAGTGTGAGCAGGCAACACACCAGGGACAGCGACAATAGCAGTTTGTGGAGAAAAGTGTTGTACCCCTTAGAAAGAATGAATGGACCACTTCATTTGGTTTCTGTGTGTGATGGTTCATTTGCTGTGTAGACGTTTATGATGAGCTTATTTTTGCGGTACTAAATGGTGAGAGCGGGATGTGGCTCAGGAAGATCAATTTGGTGAGCTGCACCTGAACCTTGGATGTCACGAATCTATGAAGTCATCTAAATGTGCTCTATTGTGATTTATTATTTAGAGAGTAGAAAAGAAAGTGTCAGATTCATTCATTCAGACTAGAGGTGTTCCTCAAGGATTAACCTCGGGTACACTTCTTTTTTTACTAATGGACGTTTCTTGTCTTTTCTCACACTGTCCTGATCAATTATATGTTGACAATACAGTTATTTATTCTTCCGAGCCTTCTTTGTGACAAATGCAAGAATCTTTACAGCATGACTTTAACAATGTTCAGACTTGACCTTTTGAAAACAGATGGCTAACTAACGCATGCATAATACAAGCTGGGTTTGCTAAATTGGCTTGACCTTCAAATTAGCACTTTGATGTTGAATATGAATGAGACAAAACTGTCTTTTGTTTTCGTTCAAGAGATGACTGACTCGTTAAGCAAACTTTGTGGAAAAGTTCAGATTTGAAAAAGAAAAAAAAAAAACGCAACGGTCCAACATTGGTGGACCTGATGTGACTGTAACTGCAGGCAAAGTAGCCGCATCCCACCAGGAGTGTCAAATCCAGAGCAGAAACAATATACACCACGTGAACGACTTTCTTACAAGGCTGCCAAAACTTTCAAATTACTTTTCGACACGGGCCTCCGAGGACAGATTACAGGCATGTCTCGATAACTGATAGAGGTGACTGAAGTCAAATCCAGGAAACTGTGATGGAGCCGTTACTCACACCGGGGGGGGGGGGGATGTACAAGTTTTACAGTTTGGAATTCCAACGGGTAGGGAAAGATCAAAAGTTGATGTCATAAAAAAGGCAGGAAACAATGGATAACTCTCCATGAATGATGCCTGAGTCCACATCTGTGATACTCTCATCCAATTTCCACATTTCTTATGTTCACCGGGAATCCTCGGGGTCACATCTATCTCTGGGTTAAGCCCCGCCCACAAAGGCAAAGTCACCACCTGCGACTCCTTCTGTGCACTACTCTTCATTTCCTTCCACGGCCTGTAACAGATACATGAGAGTAAATTGTTCATTTCCCTTCATTACCTAACACTGGAACTGGACCAATTAGTGACTTTGAGGGGGTGATTTAGAGCAAGATAAATAAACGCCCCGACCAACCGCACACGCCCACACACACAGTCGCACCGACGCACGTTTACGAGCACGGCGCGATACGAAAGTGATGACATCGTACACATACTTTCTCCCCCGACTACAAAAAGATGACATGAACGACAAGTGAGCTCAGTGTAAAAGTTGGGATCAGCCTCCCGGGCACGGCGTGCAGGTTTGCAGGTCACAGGGATTTGATTTGGGAACGGTCCACATTACAAACCTGATCCACATGAGGTTGTGAAAGTGGATGACATCATCCGGCCGGCCGTGTCATGAGAGAGCGCTTCAAAGTGCGCCCGAATGGATTTGACGCCGGAGGCCGAGCGTTTTTATTTCCCCGGTGTTTATTTACACACTCGGCCGAGCTCTCGGTAAACAGGTAGACGCGCCGTTTAATTGTAATCGGTTGGGTATTTTATGATGCAGGTCGACTCCGTCGGCAGAGGTCAATTTGAACAGACCAAATTCATATCTGGGGGGCGATGTATGAAATGAGTTGTCATGTGAGACGTGAAAAAGTTTCTTTGATATGAGATGAGAAGGAGAAGAGCGCTTTGGGGTGTACTTGGAGACACACATCAGACATTCGTGCTTAGATGAAAAGGAAATAAGAAGAGGTTTGGGGGGGGGGGGGGGAGGGGGGAGCTCAAGATGTCACTTCACTAAGGTCTGTCCGCAAAAAAAAAATAGAATGTTTTCCCCATGAAGTGACGACGTCGGAGGCTGGAATCGAGCAGTGATTAGGTGATGCTTTTTTTTTTTTTTTGCCGGTGGTGAACTTCTAATGGAAAGTGCAGCTCGTACAGTACCAGACAGATGAAAACCATCGTGTGTGTGGGTGCGTACACGCAAGCAAGCGTATGGGAAGACCACCCAGACTGCAGAGGGAGGGAATTATGCTTTCCAGCCAGCTGAAATGAAGCAGGACTAGAAAATGAACAGGAGGATCAAGAGAGAGAGGTGAAAATTTGAAAGCACCCAAAGAGTGTCATTTATATACCCATGACCCCCCCCCTCCCCCTCCCACCCTCCGTGTTGTGGCAGTAAATAAAACTGTCGTGTGCGTGTCATTTCGTTATTATCTTGATGGAATGATTCCTATCGTGAGTGACCGGGGTCACATGTCTGAGACAGACAGGGAAAAAAAAAAAAAAAAAATGGAGACACAGAGCGGAGCCACCGAAGCGAATGGGGGTGAATTGTTTGAGGTAGAACACTTGAAAACCAGGAGCAGCCTTTGTGTGGTGTGTTTTTTTGGATGGATTTCTGTTTCACTATCAAGCCCAGCATCAGTATCCTTGGCTCCAGACAATTGCGTATGGTTGCCTTCACCCAAATACCATCTTTTCTTTACAAGACGTATGGATGGACTTTAACAGATTAAAGCAGGTGCAAACATGTGTAGGGTTGCGTTGGTTGTTTTTTTTTTACAGCAGTGCTTCTTAACTCGGACACGCCTGAATGTGGTGTAAATTCGTGACGACGCATATCTCGCAATAGCAGAAGTCACACTGATTTGCAGGTATGTCATTTGACTTCATGCATTGTGTTGGTTTTGTTCCTCGAACAAGGTGATGTTCTTATTGTGCACCGATAAAAAACGCCGATGTCTTGATTATTTTTTATTTTTTCCCCACCAAAAGAGGGGTTCGGTGAATGTGCATATGGAACTGGTGGGGTTCGGTACCTTCGACAATGTTAAGAACCACAGTTTTAGAGTTTAAAAAAAAAAAAAAAAGGCATCAACTCTTTCGGAATACTCGCCAATTTGAATAGTGCGCACAGAGGTTACATTGACAGCGAGCCTACGATCAGATAAGAGAGGATAATGCAACTCTGATTTCAAAAAGAACCGACGGGATGGGGGGAGGTGGGGTAAGAAAACGCCATCACAAAGAAAAGGAAGTCATGTTATCTTCCCCTCTTGTTCCTTTTGTTTCTTCCTTCCTGTAAAAGCAGAAGGATCTGCCAAACGTGTTGAGAGTAATTCCTCATCTCTCTCTCTCTCTCCTCTAGAGAACATGACAAGCACTTCCGTCGGATCGAAAATTGATACTTGCGCCTGAGGGGTGTCGGAAAGGAGTGGGCAGTTAGTGTTCCGGCTTGTGGTTTCCTGGCATCAACCTGGGAAGCTCTTAAATGTCTCTCGGGGACAGACGGCAGGTAGACGCACAATGGATACAATAATGTTTCTCCGGGGGGGGGAAACGGAGAAGAGACAGTAGCCTCAGTGTGCTTTGTGGAAAAAACTCATCTCAATGTAAATTGAACTTTCAAGTCATTGTATGGATTTTTTTTTTTTTGGGACAATCAGCCGGAACAGTTTTAAATGAGCTGCTATTCTTTTTCTTGATGTTGGGCACATGCTTGCAGCTATATTTTAGGTCAGGGGTGTCAAACTCAATTTTGTCGCGGGCCATATCGTAGTTTCCTTCCGAGGGCCGTTAATCTAAATAAATGTGTATATGCAGTAACAAACTAGTTTTGAAATCAGAGACTAGTCAAAACTGTTCAAAAATGGTCATAAAAAATTGTTCTCTCTATTTCTAATGTGAAGATGATTTGTAATTTTAGTATTGACACAATTTTGTCTTTGCGGGCCACATAAAATGATGTGGCAGGCCGTATCTGGCCCCCGGGCCTTATGTTTGAAAGCTGTGCTTTAAGTGGATACAAGTGTAGCCAGAGAGTGACTCCTCCGTGTATGTTTAGAGGCAATGTGGCGTGACGTAAGTATGATATGGAGGCTTGGAATGTGAGGATGAGGGGTGCCTCTGACTGAGAGAATTCATGGCCCAGATTCCAATTCTGCCCCTTTCTTGGCCTGGGAATGTTTGCGCGTGTGAGTCCTTGCATGAATATCGTTGTCGCTTTTCCACTGACAGAGATGCCATTGTGCTTTACAGCATTGCAAAAAAAAAAAAAAAAAAAAAGGATATCTAACAAATACACCTGCCACTTTGGATGATTTTCACGCTGGATAGCTCATCTCATGAATTTTAAAACACGCATCCAATGAAAAAGAACAAATCATCTCAAGGCTGAGTTGATATGGTAGAAATTGGACAAGCACGTGTGTTTTCCATCAGCTGGGAATTGTGCCACTGTGATGGGATTTACATGTCAAAGAAGAAGGAAGAAAAACTCAAACGGGGTGTACTTTACATGCACGGCACAGGGCCAAAGTAAATGGCTTCAAAATGACAGCGGCCCGCATGTCTTCATTAGCAGCCTTTGGGTTAAGATTTCCTTTCCTTCTCCATGTTATCTGCAGACACTCTTTTGTACGTTATACGGAGCAGAGAAGCGCATCTGGGAGGAGCCGTGGATTATTTCAAACTAGATCTCGCGTCCTCCTGTTTCTGCCATTCAACCCAATGAAGCCATAAAGACAAAGTGACCCCAGGAATCTGCATTTGGTATCATCTTCCGGGATCTTTGCACGATAAAAACTGTCATTGCTAAATATTAGCTTTGAAAGCAAAAAAAAAAAAAAATATTAATGAGCTTTACAAGGTACAGCTTTTATTTATTTATTTTTATTTATTTTTATTTATTTATTAAAAAAAATAGGATAATAAACTACAAAGAATCTGCATCGTATCATCTTCCGGGACCTTTGCACAATAAAAACTGTCACCACTAAATATTAGCTTCGAAAGCAAAAAAAAAAAAAAATTTAAATTGACGGCCATTTGTTGGCTTTTATTTATAAATACACAAAAACATGGGATCATAAACTACGAAGGCTCTTTTGGCCAGCTCACAACAGCTGCCTGTCCGTCCCCGTCCACATCTCGGATGTATGTCACACTGTTCCGACACTTCCTGTTCCATTAGCGAAGTGCTTGACCTTTCACCCCTCTCCCCTCCGTCTTATGTGTGGGAGGACAAGAAGCGGACATAAAAGCGTGTATGTGCCCCCGCGCGCACTCTACCAGTCTATGAAGACTTCCCACAGGGCACAAACGGGTTTCCCATGACATGACCCCCAAACTGAAGAGCCGCTTTCTCCACCCGGACATCCGGCTGTCACAAAACCACAATCCCTCCTTTCTGCCTTATCTGGTCTTTTTCTCTTCCTCCCTATCCGGTTATCCCTGTGGACATTCTTGTCCAGGTGAAAAGATTTTCCTCACCCTTCTGCTCTTTGTGACGCTTGAATGAGAGACAGAAGAGAAGGGCCACCGATAAAGAGAGTTGCTTTTGACACAATGGGCAAAAGCGCTCCCCTCCCAGGAAGTCCAGAAGAGAAAGAACTGAAAGCCAAAGTTGTTTGTTTGGATTATTATTTTTTTTTAAATAAAAAGCAAACAGAGACCTCACCTTAAACCATTTAGGCTCCATTGAAGGTAGGATCAAAGATCCTCTTTCATTGTGGCTCAAAGCGCTAAGCGGACTAGCTAAAGGTGACGAAAGACTTTACTGTCATAGTGACGGTAAAAAAAAAAAAAAAAAGCCCAGGCGTGGCCCAAAGTAGCGTAAATCCTTCCCTGGTTGTTGTTTTCCACATGTTCTTTGCAAATCTCACTTTGCCTGAACACGGCGGGAAGGGATAATACATTTTGCTGGGATGTTGGCAAATAAAGAAGACAAATCTGACAGGGGCTTTTGGAACAGGTTATACTGTCAAAGTTATGAAGACAAGATTCTTCCCAAAGGCAATGTGCATATTTGTATCAATGCCAACGACATTGACAATTCTTAACTGGTTGAAATTTTGCAGAGCTATTCATTTTGCAAGACTGGACCGACCACGATGACTTGATATTGGCTTGGAAATGAAGTAAACCCATTTATTTATTTTTTTTTAACCTACAGTGCCATCTAGACGAGTCAAGAAATACAACCGGTTCATGAAGCATACGCGAAGCTTCGTTTTTCTATCACGACGTTGAACCGATGGGATGAGTCTACGCTCGCGGCTACAACAAATTTGAATCCTGTGATATCATCGACTCAATTTCTCACCAGGGTGGTCTGGAATGACGTCTTTCCAAAAATGCCGCGGTGGTTTCCGATTATCGTGACCTCACGGCGGCGCGGTTGTGTTTCGTAAGCTTGCGGCCGGTTGTTTTGTCACGCTAAATCATCGCGCTTGTCAAGGTAGGCCACCAGCTCCAAATGATCCAGAAAAGAGCTATAGGGCACATTCACACTCGTACACAGAAGGGGCCTTTGATCGTAAAGCCGATAAAAAAAAAAAAAAGGAAATATGACGAATCACGCTATTGTAACGAGCGCTCGATGTAACTCCACGCTCCGGTTGAAATTTGAAGCAGAGATTGGAAGCTAGAGTGGCACGGGGATAAAAGAACACAAGGCCCACGGCCATGAATAGAAATCTCAGCCCCTTAAGAAAAACACCTTGACATGGTTACCCAATAAATCATTTCATCATCAGAAGAGATGGAGACATTAGATGGCCGCCATTCATTCAACAGTCGCTGTCTCGTGGTCTTGAGGGCATCCGTCAGCATTTGTTGGAGATCTCAAAGGCTGATATTTCCTGTGTGCAAGTTGAAAGATGTATGATCCCCTTAAGCAAAGCAGATGCCATGGTTTTATAAATGGATCATTTTCCGATAAGGAAAGGTTAACACTGGTTAGCGCGCGCCGCCTCGCGACTTCCATTCCGATAACGGACGAATGACTAAATTGTAGATGCTGTCCCATACATAAAATGAGAAGAGAGGAAAGCTCAATTGCAGAAAATGGAAGCTCTCGCTTTCTCATTTCATTTAGCCAATGCACATGTGGTAGTCATCAATCATAATTATCATGGTTTAAAAAAGCCACAGCTGTTATTTGATTTTAAAAACAAGCCATAGCGCCGTGCCTTCCAACGATACGTCAAGTTGTCAGCGGAGGCCTTGGCCTGCGCTCGGAGAAATGGCGTCCCGAGCGAGCGAGCGAGCGAGACAAAGTGAGCCATGCTCGCTCAACCTTTCCCCCATGACTCACCGTTGTGTCTTTTATCTTGAAACATTTTACCCCAATCGCGAGGAGATAATCTTTTGGTGAAGCTGAGTGAAGTCTTTTGGATTTTGTGCGTATCACAAATATTACATCATCTTTTTTTTTTTTTTGCTAGGGCTGTCAAAAACAATCCGCGGCATGCTCTAAAAATATAAATCGAATTAAAAAATTGTTGATAAGACCACAGAAGGAGAGAAACACTTGCGGCGTGCGGTTTTTGGCCGTGATGGAGCTCGGCCGCCTCCAGCTGGGAGCCATTGAAACCATTTCAACTTTTGGAACCCGATTGAATTTGATGGCATTTTCTATCCGGATCGTTTCACCTTTAACTGTTTTCATCATCAGTTAGTTTCAGGGCCTGTTGTCGACTCATGATAGATGAAAAGCACTCGGGATGGAATTTGTAATCCGCCATTATTATTATTATTTTTTTTTATTTGCTACCTTTTCTGGCGCAATGTAAGTCTATGATGCCATTCCAGTGATCTACAAACTCATTGAAATATCAGAAGGGAACACAAATAACAAGTTGTGTGGTATTTGTTCTAATTAGCGTAAATGGAAGATAAATGGCCTACCTTGTCGAGAAACAGTTCGTTTTCTTCTTAAGGACTGCCCTTGACTGACACCTCGAGGAGCTCTGTTCTGCCCTTTGACCCCTGCGGAGTTCATAAGGAATGTATTAAATGTCAGCAGGGCTATAAAAAGGCGATTTAATGACCCAAAAAAATATGACAGTGCTGAGTGTGGAACAAACTGCTTCACATTTGCCCATTTTTCCTTTGACAAGATGGCACGAAGCTGTCAGAACCGTTTTTTTTTTTTCGGGCCATGGAATGTTTTTTTCCAAAGATCATACCAATGGATCAATTCTTTCAAGCCAACTTTGGCTGACTCAACAAACAAACAGCTAGCGCGGTCGTGAGTCAAAGCTCCCGACTTTTGACGGGCTTTTCGGGGGGTGGGGGGGGCAGTTTACACTCGCTCGCCTGGTGGTCTGGCCTCATGAGCGATGGTTAGTATCACGGACACAAAGAAACACGTCTCAAGTCTGTTGACTATAAAGGCACAAAAAAAAAAAAAAAAAAAAAAAGAATAGCCATGACCTAAGCGCATTCCGTATGGGCTTTGTCAAAAAAAGGCCCGACGTGACCGAGGTTAGATGTGTTTTCTGATCTTGTCGCTGTCCAATTCCAAACCACAGCGAGTCGAAAGATGACGGAATGATACAATCTCTCGTGGGGGATGAGCGAGCAGGTCAGATCAGAGAAAAGTCAGAGTGAGACATCTGGCAAAGAGGAAAAGGTTGAAATTAGTTACAAAGTTTCACTGAACATTTCCCTTCCCGTCCGTCTGTTTGACTCCCTCATCTAGATGATTGATCGCCGTATGAAATGCGGCCCGTCGACATATCGTTTACGCGGGCTGACGATCTTCAAAGACCTTCGATAAGGTAGCTCGTTGCTTGATTGATACTTTCATTCTGTCGTTTCTCTCTCCTCAGGGATCTAAGCATGAATAACATCAGCGAGATCGAGCCCAGAGCCTTCCACCGACTGCACCTGTTAACTGAACTGTAAGTACGCAATCCTGTTTTAATAACACAACTCACAACTCATACGTGACAAGGAAGTCCAAAGCCCGAGCTGGGTTTGATCTGCGCTGGTTTGGGTGACAGCGATTGATGACTACGGTCCGCCTCTTGGCAAGTGAGAAAGTGCTTGCGGCAAAGATTTTACGGAATGAACCTAATATTTATTTCCAGTGATTGTTTTGTGCCTTTAGCGGTAAGCAGGTTCGGTACACGCCATAAAAAAAATCTCCTGCTGTCTTTCTGTCTTGCTAGCTGCAGGCATGCACGAGACAAAAAAATGTTTCGCAATAGCTACTGAGAAGAACATTTTACTATCAGGTGAATATGGCAACATGAACAAGTTTTTATTGCCAGAACACAAACAAGCACAATTGAAATTGCTGTCCTTCACTAGCTGACAAATTTGGTTCATAAGAATTTTTGGGTTTTTTCCCCCTTACATACTCCAAGGTGGAATGTAAAATGGTCAAGAAGCGGAAAGTCTCACTAAAAAAAAAAACTCCTGTCATCACATGAATACCCCATGGGGATGATGAAGGTACAAGTTTTCTTGCTGGATTTTTCCAAGCCAAGAATGAAGAAGTCACTTTAATGACCCAATTGCAAAATGATTGTTGGACACCACCATTTTTTTTGTTTGTTTTAAAATAGTATTTTCTTCAAAATAATCTTGATAGAAAGAAAAAAAAGTGGACAGATGGGCCATTATCAATATATACGGCAAAGAAAAAGCAAGCTAATGTGTGTGTGTGTGTGTATTATTAGGGACGAAGACCAGAAAGGGGCGGGGCTAAACATGCAGCGACTGGTAGCGCCATCAAATTGTTTGATGTTTGGCTTTACATCTTTAGGTTCCCACACCTCCATTCCAATTCAAGTTACTATTATTCAATATTATTGCATGTTACTTCTTTTTTTTTTCAATGTTTTGTGGGAATGCAAACATACAATGCAGTTCCTTAAGGGCCTTCTTAAAACGATTATATTGCTTTTTACCTTGGTTAATGTGCTTCCCTCTTTTGTGCACCTTATTCTTCTGATATTTAATGACATTTTAATGATGTAATAGTTCAAGCAAAAGCATGACTTTGATTCTCTTGTCGTTTCAATGTTAGTGTTGGCTGGCCTAGAGCAAATTCTTTACAATTTGAAGTCTGACCCATCCCACATTCCTCTCATTAGGACATAATTCAAAGTTATTTTAGGGAAACAAATTAATGAGCTTTTACTTCAAAGAGCTGTCAGTCAAACATTGGCATTAAAGACTTGAATACAAACCAAAAAATTACCAGTTGATCCATTATCCACTGTTGTCTCTTATGTTTATTCTAAGAATCACTTCAGGTTGAACCACTCAAATTTTTAAGTCAACTTTTTATCTGTGCAGCTCCAGAGCCAACAAATGTCCAAATCATCCTGAAGTCAAATTAAACACAAAGAAAAAAAGAAAAAAACATCTGGGGCAACACTTTGACAAGCGCAAGACGCTTTTAATTTGAATGAAGTTGATTTAGAATGATTCTGAAAGCCAAAGTGCGGAACTTATATATCCAACGTATATACACAGGCTGATGTCATGGAAACTTCGAGTGTTTTGCTGGATGTCTTTCAAGAGCATCGTAACATATTTTTTACTATCCATCTTCACTTTTGATATGATAATCCATTTCTCAAATAAAGTATCCAATGAATACTTTGCTATGATGCAGCGGCGAGGAAAGTCTGAGATAGATAATGGCGATAATGGCGACGGAGAGCCTTTTGTATACGTGCAATGCATCTGTGGTTGATCTTTTACTTCAACAGGAAGACGCCCGAGGGCCTATACAGAAAACAGGCTTAGATCTACTTTATGGGGCCTTAAGAAGGTCAATAGAAATGGTTTCGTCCAGTAAAAAGTGGATATTTAAATTGTCCCTCATGGGCATCTTGAGCAATAGCAATAAATAAAAACAAAACTGAAACAGCTGCTATGTTTTACTGCTTTTGACAGGCAACAGAGTAACTTGGGGGGGAGAAAATTTAAAAAAAAAATCCAGTTTCTACTCGGTGATTTGTGTCTCTATTTGTGTTGATAAACACACACTTGAAGAGTGTGAGATTTGGCAGGTTGCATGCAGTTAGTCTGCCTGACACATATTTGACAGGAGTATCAGATGTCAGCGAGAATTTGCACACAACCCTCGTTTGTTACCATCTGGGTGATAGCGGTGAAGCCGCTTTGGAAGAGCTGCCGTTTTTTTTAATCGCTCACCAATTTGCACCCAAAAAAACCAAAAGCCCGCTCGCGAAGATGCCGCTGTGCAACATGTAACGTATGTTTAACAAAAGTGGGTGGTCTCAAACTGTGAAGCGGCCAATCTGTGTTTAAACTGCGCTCGCAGTTTCTGACCTTGAGAGTTACACCACTGGACTCGGCGATATTTATTTGGACATCTTATACACACTCACAAATGACCATTAGGTGGTTTGTTTGATAAACAAGTTGATTGGATTGCTTGTATGAATGCGTGTGGTTTTTCTTTCTTTTGCTATCCTCAAGGCTCCTTAGAAATGAGCCCAATTTAAATCAAGGACATGGAAAATAGCGCGAGCTGTCACTCGACACACGAAAAGGAGACGCGCACGCGCGCACACGTTTCGTTTCATCACTTACTGAGTTTGATTCAAATCAGACTCGCTCTGGCCCGCGACATCCTTTTTTTGGGGCTCGGAAAGCAAATCATGTGTCCACTTCATGATTCTTCCAAATTCTCTTCATTTTTACCAACACTGTCATATTACACCTTTTTTGTTACTGTTACTGTATTTTCTGGACTATAAGGCGCACCTTCAATGAATAGCCCATTTTAAAACGTTCTCCTTAAATAAGGCACACCGGACTATAAGGCGCACCATTATTGCATCATGTCAGATTTTGAATCCAAATCAAATCATTCTCCATTTTATCTTTTTTATTTCAGCTTCAGACGCAACAAATTACTTTATCATCGCAAAATAATGATCCATAGTTTTTTGATTCATGATTCATAGTTTTCAGCGGGCCACTTCTGATTGATTTTATGACACAATGCTTCGGGCCAGTTTTAAATTTAGGAATTTGGGCCATATATAAGGCGCACCGGACTATAAGGCGCACTATTGGGTTTTTAGGTGCACCTTATAGTCTGGAAAATACAGTCATTAAATTTAAAAATAGCTGAACAAATGATTTGTTTCATTTGGATTTCGAAGCTATTTAAGCATATTTTTGGGGGGGTATATTTGATCATACATTTATACAAGTTCTCACTTGGAAGTCATAACGGCTCTCGGCGACAAAAACTACTTTTGACACCTTTGGCTTAAGATTTCAAGCGTGTGCGACCACATTGAAGCAAATCCCAGATTATTTACATACTGCCCCAACATTCACCCTAAAGCCTTGCGATGAAGTCATGGCAGCACTTGATCCCTTCAGCCAAAAGTAACGAACGTAGCAAACGGCAACATTTTCTTAAGAGACTCGTAAACTTTGATGTATTGTCTGTATATGCCTGTTCTTAAATTTTCTCTCATTTTGTGATCTCTGTTTTGGCCTCTAGGCGAATCTCTGGCAATCGGCTGAGGTATATTTCAGGCCACGCTCTCCAGGGTCTGCGCAACCTGAAAGTTTTGTGAGTAATTTCTTCCTTTCCACACCAGTTTTATGACTTCTGACTTCTTGCCATACTGCTTGGCGGCTGCATCAAGGATTTCGGGCATTTGCTTGACTGCTACACACAGATCATTAAACGTACCATCACGATGTCATGAATTCCTAAATTTTTTTTTTTTTTTTTTTTTTTTTTTTTTTTTTTTAGAACTCACACCTTCACAGGTGCACTGAGGAAAAATCACGCCACCCACTGTGATTACGAAATAACAGCGAAGCGGCCACCAAACTATTTCTAAGTACTACAAGCAGTAAATTAGAAAAACGTGCACAGCAGCTATAAAAATATACAATAGAGCCAGAATTGGGAGGGCAAAAGATAATAAAACGAGTTTTTTTTTTTTAGTGGGTGTTGGAGAAGGCGAATCTCTGGAAATTAGCTGAGGTATATGTCAGGCCAGGGTGTTCACAACCTTCAAAGTTCGGAGAGTCATTTTATAGTTTCGGGCTTCTTGGTTGGTGAACGGTGGGCTCGTTCTGTTGGATAGTGTACTGTAAGTGGTACAGTAAACCATGATTAAATTTTAAATGTCACTTCCATAAAGTTAAAGACGTACCACCCAGCGTGATTCCAACAAGTGACCGAGAAGTCATCAGCAAACTATTTTTGTGCCCTCTTTTAATACGACAAGTCGTTAATTACATAAACATGCGCAGCAAGCTATTAAAATAAAAAATGTGTCAGGGTATATTGGCATCGACATCTCGATGTGGGAGCAAGAAAAATGTATTAAGGTGGGCTTGGTGCGTCTGGTCAGTCTCAATGTACGGCTAGTCGTTAGCTCGCAGCTAACGCGAGTCACGCTGTGCACATTGTGAGTCTAAATTTTAGCATCCCGGCCAGCGAAATATGATCCTGCTTGTTGGAGACGATATTTAACATTTTACCACTGTTATGAGCTGCTTTTAAAAATGTAAAAATAAAAACTGTCAGCATCCCGGCCAGCGAAATATGATCTAGCTTGTTGGAGACTATATTTAACATTTTATTGCTGTTATGAGCTGCTTTTAAAAATGTAAAAATCAAAAAAAAAAAAATGTGGATTCCAACCAAAAGTGTGAAGAGGAATATTCCAGTCTTTTTTACTGGGTTTTTTTTTTGGGGGGGGGGATTCTCATTACATCTTTTATTTGGTATTGGAGGTGCCCCTTTGTGGTAGCTGAGATAATGAATTAATTTTGCAATACCACGAAAGTTTGGCTTTCAAGTCCGAGCCAAAGTAACCTATACCAAAAAGAGAAACAGAGAGCAGGAGAGGAAATAGAGTGTTCCAATTGCTTGCCCCCCATTTCCTCTGAGAATGACATCAACAGCCCACCCAAGGAGCTTCTTCTCCTTTCCTCTACCTTCACTGACCTTTTCCTATTTGGGTCAGATTCCAATCACCGTGGAATTATTTTGTGCCCTCATGTTTTGTTCCTTTTCATATTTTTTTTCAGGATGCTACAGAACAACCACATTGAAAAACTTCCCAATGATGCTCCGTGGGACCTACCAAACTTGCTTTCACTGTGAGTCCCCCACACACACACACACACACACACACACACACAGTCAATAAAAAAAATGTTACAATCCCCACCCACGCATATCTCAGCTATATATTAGCAGTGACACGTTGCAGACTGTATTCTAATCCGGGCTCAAGTGCATCGACTAGAGAGCTGTCTGCGTAAAGGCACTGGAAGGTAGCATCTGGAAACCATGAGGGAAACAGCAGACACTGCAGGCCAGGGAGAACATCTCCAATGAGCTGTGAAACAAGCTCATTTTCCATTAATTCCCGCACTCTTCCTCTTCCACTCTTCTGGCACCACCCGCACTGGATCTCCTGGCTAATGAGTGTTTGGTGACTTAATTGTCTCATCCGTACATATGTCAGCGAGGGGTGAGCGCATGTGGATCCCATCTGTAATTCTTCAACCTTACCTGTCCATCTTAATATTAAACCACAGACAAACTCCACCTGCTTGCTTTCCATATGCTGAGACCCAGAGAGAAAAACCTTTTGAATATATATATATTTTTTTTTACACCACATAATTCTTAGGGGTGGAAAAAGAACAGTAGAATGATTTTTTTTTTTTTTTAATACGTCTTTTTGAGAGAAGATCGAGACTGGGTTATGGCAAACATAGGTATCAAACTCAAGGCTCGGGGACGAGATACGGCCCGCCGCATCATTTTATGTGGCCCGCAAAGACAAATTTTGCATTGATTTTGTGTCATTATTAAAATTCCAAATTGTCTTCACTTTTCAAAAAAAAAACCATATTGCTTGCAAATTTTAATTACCATTACATTTAAAATATTTGAACAGTTTTTACTAGTCTCTGATTTCAAAACTAGTTATTCATCAGTTTGTTTTGTAGCCTATACTGTATATAGAAGACGTTAGAAACCTCTCTGAGGGGAAACTATGACTACAATGCAGCCCACGACAAAAAAAAAGAGCTTGGCCTAGAACTAACACAGTGGCATGTATGGCTTCAGAACTACGGAACAAAAAAATCAACAACAACAACAACAGAGGACAAAAATGAGTTGCTGGATCTAGGGAGGATAATAAATAACATATCACAAGTCGACATTCACCTGCTTATGCAGTATGAGGGTGTCGAAAGTCAATTCCGTGTGTGTGGTCTTTGAACTCCCCTTAAGAGTCCCAAAAACAGGCCTACACAATGAGCCCCCTGCTACCTTGTCATTATAATAATGAAAAGGACAGCAAAGAAAGATGAAGGTGAAAGCAAAGCTTGCCGGCGCCTCTCGCTGACGAGAAACACGCGATTAAGTCGAAAGAAAGAAAAAAAAAAAATGGCATCACAGCATGGAACGCTTTCATCCAAAACAAATGATCATTTGATCTCCAACAAGAATTATCTTGTCTCCAGATAACTATAAACACTAGGGAAACCAAGTCCTCACATGTCAAAGGAAGTTGAAATTAAAAAAGGAAGATCATGACAAGATTGTGCTCATCAGTAGGCACCGCTGAATAGATTTGTTCTGGAGAATTCAGACTGATAAATCGGCACAACTCCTGGATTGTGTAAGAGAATGTTCTCCTTCACTTTCCCATAACCATACTTCAGACTTTGATGTAATAGACAGGAAATAGCTGCTGCTTTATTGCTCGCTGTGAAACATTCCGAGTTCTGACGAGACCTTTCGGAGACCTGGCGTGTCCGCACCGAGGAACAATTATTTTGCCCTGGAGAGTAGTCCAGAAAGTTGGAAGGTCTTCCGCAGCTTTCATCTGGCGATTTGGGTCAAGGACAAACACGGTCCGCACGTGATGTCGAGGAGCGATGTTAAATAGATATTAAAAATAACTTTCTTAGGAAGTAGACAGTGAAAATGTCTTGATGGGAGCGTCTGCCGGGATATACACTTGGCTCTCCAGATGGAAAATGAACCTGGGGAGCAAAGCCCAGAGTTGAGAGTTTTAGCTCAGATTTCACTTTGATCTTTCTGTTTGTTTGGTGACGAGGCACAGAGAAAGAAGTTTAGAAAATGACCAAGTTCTTGGGAGGTAGACATGTAACAAGATGGGGGTTTCCAAAAAAAAAAAAAAGGACAAAGACAAATTCAATTAAAAATTAAATGTGACTGGCTAAAGGTAGAATAGAAAGAGGACGTGGCCTTGGATTATTATCTCGGCCTAAAGTAGACCAGCGACCATCCTGATTAATATTATGTTTGTGGAATGAGTTTGGCGGCAAAATTCATCTGTTGGTATCCACCTCAGTGGACGGCCATTTTGCCACTTGCTGTCAGCTGAAAATGACATCACAGCTGCCAGGTCACAACCAATCACGGCTCAGCTGCAGAAAACTGGTGAGCTGTGATTGGTTGTGACCTGATCAACTGTGATGTCATTTTCAGTCACGAGCAAGAGGCAAAATGGCCGCCCTCTGAAATGAATCAAAACAGGCAAAGTTTACCTGTTGAATTGATATTCCAAAAACAAAAGATTGATCAAAAGACTGTGTTTCGACGAGTTGAGCTTCGGGGAACATTACGAAATCAAATTTGAGGCTTGATTTACCCTTTGATTTTCTGTGACAGAGGGATTAATAATCAGCCAGTAGCAACTCTACAGGCCTGTACAGGTAAAGTTCAATATGGATGAACCATAATTACTTAATAATAGAATGAAATAGAAGTCATTACATTCCTGGAAGGTAAAGTTCAATATGGTTTATTGCAGAGGATGAACCATAATTACTTGATAATAGAATAAAATAGAAGTCATTACATTCCTGGAAGGTAAAGTTTAATATGGTTTACTGCAGAGGATTAACCATAATGACTTGATCATCGAATAAAATAGAAGTCATTACATTCCAGGAACTACCAGTTTTCAATCTCCACAAGATTGATGTTGTAACCCTACAGGCGTCTGGACGCCAACCTCCTGTCTGAAGTTCCCGCTGGTGCATTTCGAGGAGTGCGCTCTCTCAGACACCTATGGCTGGATGACAATTCCCTGACAGAAATCCCAGTAACGGCCTTGGATGCTCTACCGTCCCTTCAGGCCATGACCCTGGCCCTCAACCAGATCAGGCATATTCCAGATGATGCATTTGCCAACCTCTCAGCACTTGTCGTTCTGTAAGTCCAGAATGAATTACTACGTGATTATAAATGCCATTTGTAAAAAGAGACCCGACAACAATTTTGCCCATTGCCCTTAGGCATCTCCATAACAACCGAATCCAGATGATGGGAATGAGATGTTTCCAAGGTTTACATAGTCTGGAGACTCTGTGAGTATCTTCATATATTCAAAGAGAAGACAAATGCTTGAACAAGTTTAAAACTGTAGCTAACCCGCTTGTGACGCTTCCCCCAAATTAATCCCAAGATAATTACATATGAGTAGGTATCAAAACAAATCATTAAGTGTCTACAGCAATAAAAATGCTCGGGAAAAAAAAAAAAAAAAAAAGATAAACGCTCTAAAGTACACCCTGAGATCCATTTACTGTAATTTCCTTGTGTGTCTTGTAATAATGTCTCATGAGATACTTCTAATAGGTTGTTGTTGGAATAAAGATTGCTATTTTATTAGCTTAGAGATGAGTTGAGTCAACATTTTCCTCAATACAAATGGCAAGGCAGAATCAGTTTAGAAGTGTGCTATCATTAGAGATCGAAAAATACGTTTTGCACATTCGGCCCAGCCCCCCCACCTCACCCTGCCTTCCTGCCACCTGCATGTGAGAAATGTCAGTGATAGCAACAGTTGTTATGGTTCAGCGTTTCCTGGGAAACTAATGAGAGTCAGACCCCAAATAATAAAGTAAGTGCCGCAAAGGTCGAAGGTCAAATACAAAACTTCAAAAACCCCCCTTTAGCCTTTCGGAGAACAAATGACATGTACTGTATAAGGTTGGAATTGTGCGCTTAAATTTCAACTTTGGAGCTTTTTTTTAATCATTGATGTAACCGTGACAACATGATGTTTATCTATCTTTCATAGGGATTTAAATTACAATGAACTCCAGGAGTTCCCCGTGGCCATCAGGACACTGAGTAAGCTTCAGGAGCTGTGCGTACACACGTACACACACACACACACACACACACACAAAATAACACCTGCCCAACATGACTATCATGGCTGAGTTATCCCCACTAATCCTGTTAAGTGAATTTAATGTGGCATTCGGATACAATCTCTCTCGCCCAAAGCAGGTGCTGGCTGCAACTCCGCACACACACACACGCGCACACACACACACACACACACTCACACTATGTGTTTACTGAAATTCAGCAGATGTTCCACAGCGCACACATGTGTCACAGACACATTCAGCATACGTGTTCATGTTCAAATCTCTTGTATCCCAAAATGTTTTTCAGCTGTGCAACCAAAAGGCAGGTGCTGCATGACTTTGCTTCTCTCACACAAAACACACTGTCCAAAGACAAACCAGTGCCATATTAATAGACTGCCCTAACTCTAAATTGCACACTGACTTTCATTTTGCAGGGGCTTCCATAACAACAATATCAAAGCCATCCCCGAGAGGGCCTTTGTGGGAAACCCTCACCTCCAAACCATGTGAGAGCTTTACGCTTTTGTGACACTTCAAAACGAAAAGGCCATTTTAAGCCCAATTTATTCCAACAACCGTTTTTTTGTTTTTTTTGCAGCCATTTTTACGAGAACCCTATCCAGTTTGTGGGAAAATCCGCTTTCCAGTTCTTACCAAAGCTGCACACACTGTAAGTATGCGGTCAGTCCAAAAAAAAAAAAAGCGTTCCAGTGAGTTCACCCAAACGCTATTTAAATCATGCTAGGTCCCGAGCAGCAAGAGCGGACATGTGTAATGGCCTACTGAATGATGTTGTGTTAGCATATTGCTGCGCTGTGTCCTGATGTGGTAAAGAGAGTGTGTGTTGTAAGAACATGTTAAATGGTGTGACTGATGATGTCTAGCGTGGCAGCCAAAAACTGCCTGTATTGATGTTGGATGAAAAGTGGGATCGTTCGTTGAAACGAGCTGTTAGACACAGTCTGGTGGACAAACATATGTGTGCATGAGTGAGAGTGAGCACTTTTCAAAGACGAAAGCTTTCCCCCCCCCCCCCTTTCGCTGCAGTTCCCTGAATGGAGCCACCCTAATTCAAAACTTTCCTGACCTGAAAGGAACAACCAGCCTGGAAGTTTTGTGAGTGTCTCCCTTTGACAATTACTGTACTTATAAAAAAAAACAGACGAGACGAGAAATTGGTCAGATTTTTAACCCAAATTATTTTATAATACATCTGATAACTAATATTGGCACAATCGGCAAATTTGAAATATTAGCAACAGCATTTCCTGGTTTTCGAAGATGACTTCAGATAACAGAATTTGTCCATTTTTTGAGGTACTATTGGATTCAGGATAAAGTTCAATGATGACTCAATTAGCAAATTGGGACGGAAGCCCCACTACAGACAAAGAACTGAAAATAGCAGCTCGTTGTTGGAGAAATGCTAATAATAACCTAGACCAAAAATAATCGACAAAGTAATCGAAAATAATCGTTAGCCGCAGCTCTAAAATTGATTGTAAAAGCGGTGATCTGACTCATAGCTGATCAATATTGGAATATTGTTTGTTTGAGAGGATTTATTTTTTCCTCACTCTAGAACACTGACTCAGGCGGGTCTCTCCACTCTCCCTTTGGATCTATGTGAACAGCTGCCTCGTCTCAGAGTGTTGTGAGTATACATCAAAAACACAAAAGGGGGAGGGGCTTCACATACACAATCATACACTAAAATGATTCATCGCTGTAGGGAGCTGTCGTACAACCAAATCGATCGCCTGCCAAGCTTTTACCACTGCTCTGCAATACAAGAAATGTGAGTGATCGATACCGCAATGGATATTCACAAAAAATAGATTATATTTCAAAATATTTCACTTGGATGGTTTGCAAATCTCCCAACAGAGGGCTTCAGCATAACCAAATCACCAGGTTAGAATCCAGTACCTTCCAGCAACTCGCCTCGCTCAAAACACTGTAAGTATATATTCTTTAAAATTTCATATTGGGTTGAATTTGGAATTGGATCTAGATCGAGTAGATCCAGTCAGGCAATTAATTGAAAGCTTCAAAGGCTTTTCAATGAGAAAACGACGTAGTCGTATGCAGCTCTACTGACATCTATTGGTCACAGACATTGAAAACAAAATTCCGTTGGTTTTTTTTGTCAGGGATTTGAGCTGGAACAAGATCGACTGGATTCATGAAGATGCCTTCGCCTCTTTACATTCTTTAGTAAAATTGTAAGTGACTCCAATCTTTTTTTTTCCTTATTAGATATTTGCTAGTATGGATTTCCAACGTGCTGTTTGCAATCCCTTGTTTCTTGGTTTCTTTCCTCTTCCTAGGGACCTGAGTGAAAACAGACTTAGCTCAGTGCCATCTACAGGACTGGCAGGTCTCACCCATCTTAAGCTCAGAGGAAACATCAAATTATACGATGCCTTCAGCCCCGATCACTTCCCTCGTATGAGGTAACGTCCATAACCCCGAACGAACTGTTGGGCTGATTCCGAGTCATTTGAACTCGGTTGTGCGTTCCAGGGTGATCGAGATGCCGTATGCCTACCAGTGCTGCGTCTACGGTTCTTGCGATAGCTACAAGACCATCGGCCAGTGGGACACTGACCAAAGCAACACTGACGATGACCTTCACAAGAGAACCGCCGCCATGTATCCGCACCAACCAGACACGCAATGTAAGGAAGTCAATAATTCGCCGATACAAAACATTTTTAATTCATTCACCGGCAGCCCAGTTAAATGGAATCTTTGACGTCTATATTCGTCGATGGGAGTGAATGAGTTCATAATTCTAATTGTTGATCCCGATGATTCCAGATGATCCTGACCTAGAGGAATTCCAGCTAGAAATAGAGGAGTCCAAACTTCAGGCCAGTGTCCAGTGCACTCCCACACCAGGTTTGAATTTGGATCAATTGGAGAACACATCCGTTAACCTCTGCTCTGCCAGCTGTGTTTGAGTGATTGATAGATTTTGATCTTTTTTTTTTTTGCTGCGCCAGGTCCTTTCCGTCCCTGCGACTCTCTGATGGGAAGCTGGTTGGTTCGTGTGGGCTTATGGACCATCTCCCTGGTGTCTCTGCTGGGGAACTCGCTGCTGCTCCTTTCGCTCTTCAACTCGCCCTGCTCCCTGTCGCCGCTAAGATTCACGGTGGCCTGCATGGGCGCCGCTAATCTGCTGACGGGTGTTTGTACAAGCACCTTAGCTCTCGTCGACGCTTTAACGATGGGAGACTTTAGTCAACACGGCGCCCCTTGGCAAGGAGGCCTCGGATGTCAGGTGACGGGATGGGCCTGGGTGCTAGCTTCCGAGGCGAGCGTGTTGCTACTGACGCTGGCGGCTGTTCAATGCGGCGCGAGCGTGACATGCGCCCGCAGCTACGGGAAAGCCCCGTCGCTGAGAAGCGTGCGTATATTCGCGTTTCTATGTCTGACTCTCTCACTCATCCTGGCTTGTTTCCCCTCGTTTGGAATCGGGGAGTACGGATCCTCGCCGTTCTGTCTACCGACACCTTTACCGCCTTCTGCCTCTCAGCGAACGTCGTGGTTGATCTTTCCCTTAGCGCTGATCATGACGAACACCCTGTGCCTGCTCGTAGTAACTTGTTCGTACATCCGACTGTACTGGGAATTACTTCGAGGGGAATGCGAGGGCCTGTGGGACTGCGCTATGATCAAACACGTGGCCTGGTTGATATTCACAAACGGCCTCCTTTATGTACCGGTAGCTTTCTTCTCCATCTGCTCGCTCCTGGGGCTCTTATCTCTCGGAGAGGAGGTGCTCAAATCCATCATTTTGCTTCTTCAACCTCTACCCGCCTGCCTAAATCCACTACTATTCCTCCTTTTTACCCGACACCACTCCCAGTATTTTTTCTGGTATCGCCCAAAAGCGCCTCTTCAACTTCGCCGCGACCGTACCGTCGACTCGCTGGTTTCCGTGGAAACAGAAAAGAGCTCCTGTTCCGAAACGTCCACGCAGCTTTCTCTCGCTGATATCGACAGCCTGTGCGGCGGGGACCCGATTCGTTTGTCCCAGTGCTCCTCTACCTCCTCGGTTCCTCTAATCTCTTGCCAGACACCTGCTGTCAGAGCTAAAGAGCGACTGAAAGAACAAGGCGGCCTCGACGACAGAGCGTGTCTGAAGACTTTGAATCGAGACATACGCAACAACTGCCCGATGCATCGCTCAACCATAACGGACTCTGTTGCTCCAAATCCATAAATGACCTGACCAAGGGGTCTGAGAAGCTGGGCATTACGGACATTGGCAGGTCATCATGAACAGTGGCAGTCAAACTAATCCTGGGCCCAAGTCGACAAAGAACCGCTCAATGATACCGCACGGAACAAATGACTATTATTGAGAACCAGTCGAGTGCCTCTAAAAAGGGAAAGTTCCCGCCGCAATAAGGAATCAAAATGCCATTATACAAACAAAAAGGACGATTTTAGAACCTATTCAGTGGACTGCATCGGTCACAGATTTTCCTATCTTTGACAGAGATCTTGTAAAAGCTCAAATTGATCCACTGAAAGTAAAACACCTTGGAGAACTTGGGGCTGGACTTTAAATATACCAAGAACAGAGTTTGATGTATAAATATTCGATCAAAATGTGATTTTTCACGTGTGGCTTCAAAGTTACACATTGCTTGGTTACGATTCACTATTTGTGTCTGTTCCTACTTTCTGTTGACTGTCAGGTCATTAACCAGAGTAAGCCAACAAATAAGTAAGAAATTCTTATCATTCATATTGTTCTGTCTTAAACATCAATGGAAAATTTGATTGCGATTATCTGGAGACTTAAGGGTAGAGCAACAGCGTGTACAGTTTATGTCATGTAACTACCTCCGAATTAGGATGTTATTGACTAGGAATGCAAAGATAGCGACAGTTAGCGCTAGCTTAACTGTAAGCTCTAGAAGCTACGACGACTAATTGCGAAATGCTCTAGGGGACAACTGTAACAAACTTGCATGGGGTAAATTTATTTTGATATTTATATATGAAACAACATTTAAGCTAAATTGAACTTGAATGTTTTGTTATCTTTAGTCATGCCTTTTATTTCATGTTACATTTTACCCCAACCAGGGTGTCATTTCGAACATTTCACGCTATGTATCTTGTCTCGCACAGGAATTGTCCATATTATTTATGAGTATTAAACACTTTGCATATCGATCTCAACACCCAATATAAAGTCAGACATAAACAGGACAAATGTTGCGACTGTCTAAGGTCTCGCCTAATTTTTGTTTGTACTTGGTCTGCAAAAAGTGATATCAGTGCATTCCTAGTATCGACTAACTAGCGTTTTTCAATGTTTCTTTTTTCCCATGATAAAACACCAAATATATTCAATATTTTAAGAGTCCCGTTTGTTTAAAACATTGATGCTATATAGGTTGTACATACTATTGTATACAAGTTATGTCTGAATAAAACGATCCTTTGATTCTGTACAGCAATGACTGACTCTGCCTTCACTACTATTTAACACAGTTAACGATAAGTCATCTTTATTAAAACACATACGTCATAT
Organism: Syngnathus leptorhynchus; assembly: GCF_054491065.1. Taxonomy (NCBI): domain Eukaryota; kingdom Metazoa; phylum Chordata; class Actinopteri; order Syngnathiformes; family Syngnathidae; genus Syngnathus; species Syngnathus leptorhynchus. Next base: position 24,470,064 of record NC_141195.1, read on the forward strand.
AAATATGTATATACATCTCAAATGACAAAAAGAACAATTCAATCCATACAAATATTCGGAAAGGTGTGCGAAAGAAACTATACGACTGTTCTCTTTGCCATTTCGTCCTGCTCCGCACCAGAAGACGCTCTTTTGCGTGATGGTGCATTCTGATTTGCTACCTTGTCTTTGTTCCTGCATTCCAAGATTCCCTAAACACATACAGATATAAAGTAAGCTACTTTCTAACTTCTTCTTACCAACTAAATATTCCAAATGAAACGTAGACGTCTAATAAATGTATACATGGTGATATCTTTTTTTTAAACACCGTGAATCTTTCCTATTTCTTCTGAGGAGTGGCCTGAGAAAATACTCATTTTGATTCACCATTTAAAAAACTGGATGAAAAGACTCACCATCTTCTGAATAGCATGTTCCTCTGTCCATTTCCTGGCCTTCTGTATAAATAGTTGCTTGTTGTATCGGAACTCCGACGCCTGCATTCCAACACACGTAAAGCCGTGCTCCACTGTGCACTATTTACTATTAAACGACTCGATCGTGCAATTTGAAAAATCCAAATGCTTGAAAGTAGATGAACGGACCACAAATGTCGACATCAGAATATGTAAATACAATGCGTAGCAGCAGAATGACACCACATGAAATACAACTCACTATGTCAGCCATAAGAGGGTCATCTGGATTTGGTTCAGACATCAGAAGTTGGATGGAGGTGAGAAGTGTGGAGAGATTTAAGGAAGGCCTCCAGGCTCCCTGATTAAACATAGTAAAACATATTATAATCCACACAACCAAGAAGAAAGTGAATTAATCAAACACCAATGTGTTGGAACCTTTGGCGGGAGTTTGAGAGCGTCATAACAGATCCGTCCTGCAGTGTCAATGTTTGGGTGGTAGATGGGAGTCAAGAATCGCATTTTGGGGGGCTCAAATGGGTATCTACAAAAGAAATGAAGTTGTCAACAACAGTGGGAAGCAGTTGAAATGTTTCAATCTCCCACGTTACCTCTCTGGGATTTTGATTTCCAGGGTAAACACTCCGCCTTCATACGGAGTTCCGGAGCCACCAACTATCTCTTTGTAAAGGGAAAAAACACTTTAAACTTGAGGGATGCAAATGCTTCTTTCATATATAGGCGATTTTAATTCACAATAACGACATACAACAATAATAATGTCCGTAATTCTTCCAAAGATATAATTTATTTTGAAATGACACTATAAATATCTTTAAAAAAAAATAAGGAATGCATCCACTAGTGCTACTTTATTAGTGATCACCCCAATTTGTTGTTCAGTCTCTTGCCAGCTGTTCAAAAAACGTGACTGATGGACTTTCTATTAAAAAAAAAAAAAAGTGGATTCTTTCCAGATTAAAACCAAGTTGCTTACGTGCTTGCAAATCGTCAATGCGTTCTTCAGTCTGCCAGCATGTGACCCCGGGAGGTGGCTCGGTGGTCAACATGTCAAGTTCTCTCTTCAAACGGGAGGCTCTCTGCATTCTGTTCGACAAATTGAATGCTCATTGACATGAAATGTGGATTCCCTTCAAGGCTCCAAATGTACTTTATCTCTGAATATCATACGCAATATATGACAACTTTTCTTCCGCAAACACCAAATTTATGTGCAGCTATAGACCAACCGCTTGTATACTTTAACTAGCTAGCGAAACTTGCTAATGACGTGACCGAAGTCACACTAATTTGTTATCCGCCACAAATAAGGAGATTGGGAATAAAACTCGATGCGACCATAAATTATTACTTTGATCTCTCCTTTTTCCCCGATTCTTTGTCTCTTTATGACGATCGTATGACGAAGACAAACGCTGCTGTTTGTATTTCCCACAAAAAATGACGTCAGCGCGGTACTTCTTCGGTTTCTTATTGGGGGGAATAGTTGCCAACTAGATGAACAGGAGCGCCATCTTCTGGTCAAAGTCGTTTTCACAGTCGTTTAAAAAAGGGTTGGGGTTTCAAATAAAGTTATCCAAGTCTTACCCCTCTGTCTCAACGGAATGAAACATTTTGTCTGTTATCACATCCTGTTCCACAAACACTCTAAAACTCTTTGTCCCCCTCTTTGCCACAATTTTGGAAACGTCTCCCTTTCACCTTGACCTCGAACAGGGGTCACTGGACAAATAAAAATCTGCAGAAAGTGGATGGAACTCACTCTAAATACTGAAAAGAATTATGAAAATACGTTAAACACAATAATTGTGGTGGGTAAATTCTTTATTGATAAATGTCGATTTTTGAAGCCATCCTTCACTTTTCACAAAGAACTCTTCTTCTCATCTGTAAAGTTTATGGATAAAAAAAACAAGTTGTATTGTAAATATGATTAACGATTTGTACCTTCCAGAAAGCCGCTAGTTTAGTTTTCATATATTTTCTTTTAGCTTGTTTTCAACTAAAATAATAAAATAAAATAAAAACTTGAACACTTTTGTGTTTGTCAATTTTTTTTATCTTGAGAAGCGAGGGTCCTTTTCATTTTTTTGGCCAGGTGCTTTCAATGACCACTCAAACAGTCGGAAAACTCACACCCCCGGTAATCGTAACCTATTGTCTTTGAAGACGTATTTTATTTTGCTCCCAAGAGGGCCTGGTAGCATCACTTGACCATTTCTGTCTTCTTGGGGGTATTTTCACCAAAGTGTAGCAAATTTGAAGGGGTGCCCCCCCCTCTACAATGTTTGCTCTTAGCAAAGTTAAGGAGGTCAAGACATTTAGTGTTGGTTATAAACGTTTGAAAAAGCTCAAATAAAATAGTCGTTTTGTTTTTCCGGATGTTTTACGAGGAAGAAGAGGGCAAAAAGTGTGACTTTTGGGATAGTCCTTCACGCATTATTTGCTTTCACGTTGATTCCTATGGGAAATGTTGCTTCTCCTTACAAACGTTTCCACTTACAAACCCGACCGCGGAAGTTCGTAAGTAGAAGTATCACTGTAGTTGCTTTTTAAAAATGCTTTGGAACAAAACAATAAAAAAACCGTCGGGTTCTCTTAAAAAGTAATTGCACTGAACGCTCCTTAACGATGGGCTTGACGGGGTCACTTTCGTGCCTATGCGGACACAAAATGGGAGTAGATGCAAATCTTTAGAAGATTCAGTTCCAATGTTGTGGGGTGGACCCCTCAGCAGACGAAGGGCGAGTCGTTGGATCGACTGGGACAAAGCTTTTTAATGTTGTGCATCTCCTGCGCCCCTTCCCTGCTGCGCTTGTGACCGTCTGGAAGCAAAGACAAGGTTTGTTAGGACATGAAAGCAGATCAAGTGCAGATCTTTTCAAAATGGACCTTACTGATGACGTTGACGGGAGACGCTTTTGGGTCCCTTTGCCACTGTGGAAACAGACATGTCGCTGAGTTTCTGCATTTCAATATCAACCTGGACATCGAATTCTTCAAAAAAACACTGATAAACATGAAATATGAATTTCAACAAACACTAAGCGCAAGTGAGAGAAGAATTAGAGAATCACTGGACTCACAACAAGGAAAGAAATGGAAAAACCCATCGGTTTGCTCACTATGAACTTTTGGATTCCCTTCAAGTTGCTGAATTGGAGGTAGGAAATGTCTCGTTTGTTCCTGTCGCGGTCCTGGTCGGTGGTGTAAATGTGCGTGATGCCGGCACCTCGAATCAGAGGGACGCACTCGTCACATGGACATTTGGTCACAAACAGCATGGCGGCTTCTTCTGGGTTGATATCGCGGGTCCTAGGAAAACATCAGAGGCGTCAAATTGCTGCCGAGCGGAGCAAGGTGACCGCCGTACCTGAAGGTGAGGGCATTCTGCTCGGCGTGGATGATGTATCGGTACTTGCGCCGCTTTGGGTCTTCTTGTTTGTCATCCATGAGCGGGTACTCTGCGTACTGCGAACCCGCTGGGTAAGCATTGTACCCGCAACCCACCAGGGACAGACGACCGGGTCTGTCAAGGCCAGCCTGGGACAAGAACAAGAGAGTGACACTTTTTTTTTTCTCTTCCCCCCCTCTAAAGATGCTAATTATATCATTTTGACAAAGTCCAACCAAGGTAAAAAAAATAAAAATAAGACAATGAATTTACCGACTGTCTGTTGGCCCATATAACGGCGCCGACGCCCACTTTCGGATCCTCTGAAATGATAAGATGCTTAGAGGGTGTCAACTCTTGATGCCTGCTTAAAACAATGTTGAATGGGGTCGCTCATATGATGCAAAGTTGAATTGTCTGTGTGAAAATGTATCGGATGGCGTGAGTGTGAGACATAGGAAGGAAGGAAGGAAGGGAGGAAGGGAAGGAAGGAAGGAAGGAAGGAAGGAAGGAAGGAAGGAAGGAAGGAAGGAAGGAAGGAAGGAAGGAAGGAAGGAAGGAAGGAAGGAAGGAAGGAAGGAAGGAAGGAAGGAAGGAAGGAAGGAAGGAAGGAAGGAAGGAAGGAAGGAAGGAAGGAAGGAAGGAAGGAAGGAAGGAAGGAAGGAAGGAAAAGAAAGAACTTCTATCTTCTGGTGGTCATAGTTTGTTTTCCATTTGACTTTCCCAGCATAATCAAACCTGAGTTGGCCAAGACATTTCTGGAAGTATTCCCACAAAAAACATAATACAGTAATCCCTCCTACTTCGCGGGGGTTACGTTCCAGACCCACCCGCGAAATGGGAATTTCCGCGAAATAGAAACTAGATTTTTTTGAGCTATTCTTGGAAGATATTCTATTTTTATCGCTGACATCAACCAGCTCGCTGCTAGGGGACTTTCATATCAATGGACTGTGCGCTCCGCATTCATGCCTTAGCGACGAGACTAACAGTGTATTGCTATGTCCAGATGAAGGCCACCGCCGGTGGAGAGTGTTATATCTTTACTATTTTCCAGGTTCTGATGTAGCAAGCATGGTTCGGACAACGACGTGATGGATACTGCTTTATTCCTTTCATCACAGTCAGTTCACTGGCCGTACATCACGACACTGAACGTCCCCGAAGCTCCCCCTCCCACATCCGGGGTTTTCCCACTACGGAACATGAGTTAGTCCAAAATATACAACAGAGAGAACGCCCTGAAGTCACATGTGACGATAAAGTATACTGTACTGACTCTTTAATTTATTCATTTCAAAACAAGAAAACGACTTTTAAACGTAAGCTATCATTATTAAAGGAAAATGAAGAAACTCAAGTGGCCGCGAAACCTCGTGAAATGATGAAATTTCTGCGATAAAATCATTAATTTACGCATTTTTGAAAACCCGCGATACAGCGAAGCCGCGATAGTTGAAGCCGCGAAGTAGGAGGGATTACTGTAGATGGTAACGGATTATTTTACTGGTTCTTTTATCACAAACAAATTATTTCAGTTTGGTTACCTGACCGGTACGATAGCCGAAACATGTCAGGTAATGAAACCTCATTTGTTTGTGATAAAAAAAAAGCCAGTAAAATAATTGTTCAATTGAAAACAAGATGAACATAGTACAACTCTGATGGTAATTGATGTTGACGGCGCTCAAAAGCTAAAAATGCAGCTACTCTGAGCAGACCTGTTCTGTAAGCAAGTAGTCTCGCTTGGATGATGCAATGACGGGCCACTTCCTGGGACACTCCCTCACGCTGAGGCGGCGGCAGCGACGAGTTGGCCGGGAATGTATTTGGGACTGCCGCTTCCCGGCTGCAGAGAAGACATCACAGTTTGTGAACGACAAAATTCCCCGATGTTCTCCTTAACAACAAACTGATCACACTCGCGCCCTGTACAAGAAGGGCCAGAGTCGCCTCCACCTGTTGAGGAGACTGAGGTCCTCGCAGGTCTCTCCTCAGAACCTTCTATGACTTTGTGGTGGCCTCGGCCATCCTCTACTCTGTGCTCTGCTGGGGTGGGGGGGGGGGGGGGGAAGTACGGACCGCGACAGGGGGAGACTAAATAAGATGGTCAGGAGAGCGAGCTCTGTCCTGGGCTGTCCCCCGGACTCCATAGAGGTTGTGGGTGAGAGGAGGACGTTAATTAAGCTAAACTCCATCATGGACAACACCTCTCACCCCCTCCATGAAACTGTAGGAAGGAGCAGGTCCTTCATTCCCACTGCTGTCAGACTTCACAACATGCGTGGCACCTGATCCTGTGCTTCATCTCTACCGATACCTTGTCTTATTGATCCATTTTTACATTTGGCACTTGTCTTGATTCTTTCTATTTTATTTTATTTTATTTTATTCTATTTTATTTTATTTTATTCTATTTTATTCTATTTTATTCTATTCTATATTTTATTTTATTTTATTCTATTTTATTCTATTCTATTCTTGTACGCTGCTGTGACATCACAATTGACAATAAAGACATTCATGAATAAAATAGCAGGGCGGGCGCTACTAACCGGTGAAATCCATAGTGTCGTGGTGGAACACCAGCCACCACAGCAGCCAGAACATGCACCACCTCCCTCATGTTGTCTCTGAGGTTGGAAAAGTAGGGCTCCACGCAGAAGTTCTCCAGATGCATTTGGTTCAAAATCTCTCGATGCCGATGGGAGTCTTCAATCAGGAAGCGTTTGGAGAAATCCTCAAAGTGTTTCTCCTGTTCACTACAGAGGAGACCAAATAGTTCTTTTCAGTCTGGGCCGCTCCTCTTTTCATCTGTATTAAAACTGAAGCAAGTCACGTTCAAATACCGGCGAAAGATTTCTTCCGCGTTCAAGCCGGGGTCGTCGTCACTCAGCGGTCCCATGAAATCACACTCTCTGGAGGTCTCGCCGACAAAGTGCACCATGCCAGTTGCCAGAGGTTGCAGCAGCAAGCAGATGTGAGAGCTGCTGTTGGACTTGAGCTTCTCTGTAGCCACGGCGTCCAGCGCGGCCTCTTCGGGGATGGGGCCGGTAGGAGCGGGGGATCCGCATCTCAGCATGCTTACCTCGGGGTCTCCGGGCCAGAAGGAGATCTCACTCACTCCGGCTGCAAACACAATTCACCGGATCGACGTCAACATCCGATACCCTGAAGAAACCGAAATGACGTGACGGCGTTGCGCACCATTGATGATCATTTTCAAACAGGTGGCGCACGGTCGCCGAGAGAAATACAGCTGACAGTCGGCCAGCCGGGCGGCATGTTGGATGATGGCTGCCTGGCCTGCGTGGAGCTCATGTCCACTATAGTGGAGCCCAACCACCTTACTATCCCGGACCACCACCAGTCCCACCCTGCGGATCTAGAACATGACAAGTCAGATGAATACTGAAATGTGAACCAGCAACTGCTATCAAGACACCAAACCTGACAGTTGTCCTTCTCTGGTTGCTCCTGAGGGAACAGCTCCAACCACAAACTCAACAAGCTGAACAGGTTGATCTTTGACAACCTAGGGCCATGACCTGCATGACAAAAAAAACGTATTCACACCGCTGCTTGATTTGCTTAATTATTCCATAAATCTGGACAAACCTCGCACTAAGCTGATGGTCTGGCTGCTGGAGTCTTTTGTGAGAGGCAAGGCCTGGCCCGATTCGGCTTGATACTCTCTGCAGCTTTCTTCCATCCAACCAGCGTGCCAAAAAAAAAAAATCGCCTAGCGTACCTATCGCGACCAATTCAGCCCTCCACCACTCGGGTCTTTCGACCTCAACGAAAAATGGAAGGCGTCGCGGTACCGTGTTCGTAAGTCGGCGTGCGAGTCCGTCGCTGTCAAGTTTCATCCAGACAACAGAGTAACTGTCAACTGTTGTCTTTAGTCAGTGTTTATTCCTAGCTTGACTTAGCCAAAGACAGTCGGACTCTGCTAGCTTTAAGTAGCAGCAGAACGTACGAGGAACGTTTAGTGGGCTCACCGGCGTGTGCATCGGTCGACACGACCAAGACGAGCGTCCTTACAGAATGTTTTGCATGTCTGGTGTTAAGCACGACGTCACGGCTTTGCTCAACAGGATGCGTATGTTGATCGGGTTACTTCCGCAAATAATGACGTCATCACGCCAACGTGTCACCAGCTGTCACAAAAAAAAAAAAAGTACACTTTACCTCTCCTGGCGTATCTTTTTGCAAATGCTTAGCTAGAACTGTCAAATACTAAAAAAATAAATAAAAAAAAATAAAAATAAATACACTGCGTGCGTATTTTCAAATCCCATGTCATAGCCAGTCATCCTTTACATTGAACGTCTAGCATGTTCCTCTCAAACGCCCTCACGTTTTCTCTATCAATCAATCTTTATTTTTGATCTTTTTTCGTAGCTTTCTTGCGTGGCAAATCGATCCTCATCATCCTACCAATATACTCACGGTCTCCCATCTTCATAGTCTTCTTTTGCACTTTCTCCCCAAAACATCAAACCTTGAATGTCCCTTAAATGAGATCATTTCAAATATTGTCAGTCCTAAAGAAAAGCTTTCTTTTGATTCAGCATGACACTTTTGATGAAAAATTAAGGTCATTCGTTTTCTCACCATGTGAATCATTAGAAGACAAGCCAGGAGGGATGTGAGAGGTTTAAAGCAAGCTCATGAAATGCTTCTTTATTTTGGTACAGAAAAAATATCATTTAAAATTCCACTCCAGCAGTCGTCACGTGTTCTGGGCCGAAGTTTAAAAACATAACCGAAACAAAAGTTCTACTTGCAGACTGCAAAGGTCCCGAAGACATCTCAGGTGCTGTGCTTCTGGCTCATCCAGCATTTTTTTTTTTTTTTGAAAGCATACTAAACGGCGAGAACTAGTACCTGAAGGCACCAAAATAGCTTGCTCTGATGATGAACCCTTTGAGCATGTTTCCGTCAACTTGACTGAAGCTTGGCGTCTGAGTCACCTGAGTGAGATGGTTGATACAAAATCTGAAGCAAAATTCTTCCAGGTCCTGCAAAAGAAAAAGTTGTGAAGAAAAAAAATCCCTCTTTTGTCCACTAGATGTCGTCTTCAGTGTTGGTCCAAATAGAATTTGCAAAAGTAAACTTTGTTATTCATTATGAAATGTAGTAAATCCAATGCTGTACCTCTGCATCAAATTGTTTGGCAGATGAAAAGAGCGCAAAGGCGTTTTTGATGGTGATTCCTCTCTTGATGATCTGCTGACACAGATGCTTCAGGCGACTCTCACAGTAGGAGGTGGCCAGGTCCAGCAGGCCTGCAGAAGAAACACAAGAACAATGCAGACGCAGATCTACCGGCAGGCGGAGCAGACATTGCCGGTATAGAATAAATGACCAATAGCGTCCTCAGGTGGAAGGTCAACAGTGTCTGTGTAGAGGAACTGCAGGAAGGAGCGGTAGATGGTATACGAGAATTGGTTGATCTCAATCACTTCCTGATGACCTTCCACCCACTGGGACCGGAACATTGAGCGGAAATGCTCACACCTTGGAAACATTTGCACAAGAGAACATTGAGGAGCATCTTCATTTTTTGGGGGTCTTTGCTCACGCACGTGCACACACCTGATCTTAAGCAGGGCTTTGTGAACATGGATGCATTTGCCTTCGACGATAAACTTGAGGTCTGCCGTTTCGGGACTGTCAAATTCTTTCCTCAGCGCCTCTGCGACTGTCAGGAAGTCGTTGCGCTCTAGAGCAACGTGGATTGATGAGTGCGTTGAATGGAAAGAGAAAAGATTCGAGCGTTTTACTCACCCACTGACACCAGCCTCCACATGACCGGGGGTGACGCGAAACAGGCAAACACATCATCCGTGTTGGTGAAGTAGGTCAGGCGTGGCATGACGACGGCTTGAGCCCGACACTGACCCCACATATACACCTGGCCGCTCTGCGTCTTAGCCGCCGACGTGTTCGTCAAATGGCACGCGGCCACTTCGACAAACCTGGACGATTCAAAAATAAATGTGTGAACTAAATTCTCCCCCCCCCCCCCACTAACATCGTAATGTTTTCTTTTTTTCTTTTTTTTGGTCACGCGATGCACGGCATTAAAGTTTCAAACTTTACAACTGAGTTTCAAGATTACAATCATTTGGTGCAACATAAAAAGTACCGTATTTTCCGGACTATAAGGCGCACCTAAAAACCTAAAATTATCTCAAAAGCCGACAGTGCGCCTTATAGTCCGGCTCGCCTTATATATCGACCAAATTCCTCAATTTAAACTGGCCCGAAGCATTGTATCATGAAATCAATCATAAGTGGCCTGCTGAAGACTATGAATCATGAATCAAAAAGACTATGGATCATTATTTTGTGATTATAATGTCATTTGTTGCATCTGAAGTTGAAATAAAAAAGATAAAATGGAGAATGATTTGATTTGGATTAAATATCTGACATGATGCATTAATGGTGCGCCTTATAGTCCGGTGCGCCTTATATAAGGACAAAGTTTTAAAATGGGCCATTCATTGAAGGTGCGCCTTGTAGTCCGGAAAATACGGTACATTTGCCGTGTTTCTTCAATGGACAATGGACTGTTCTTTTTTCATATAGGAACGTCATCGTACCTCTCTTCATCAGCCATAACTTGCACTGGGCTAAAACAATTGTTCTTGTCACCAATTCCCAGCTGTCCAAAAGTGTTTGCACCCCATGAATAAAGCAGTCCTTTATCTGTCACAGCGAGGGAATGGCCATAGCCTGACACCACCTACACAGGAGAAAAGTTGAAAAGCTGCTTCTTGTTGCTTTTCCTCATCACAAAAGAGTCTTACCTGCTTTATACAAGACTTGTGCAGAGCGGATAGGCGGCAAGGCATCAGCTCATTTCTGTTGTTACCAACACCCAGCTGCCCGTTGCCATTGTATCCCCATCCGTGAATCTAGAAGCAAACCAAATAGCTGCAGAGCAATGGTTGACTTTCTCCCAATTTTCCCAATGACACAAAAGACCTCACCTCTCCGTTATCCAACAAAGCCATGGAAGATGACTGTCCGCACGTGATGCCCATCACCGTCTTACCCTGCAACGAGCCCCCCACCTTTACGGGCAATGGCTGGACAGCGGTAGAACCTGAACCCACCTGGCCGCAGTTATTAAACCCCCACGCAAAGACCTGTCGTTTTGAAAAACCGTAAGAGTCGAACGGAAAGACTCGATAGCCGTGTCGTCGGGAACGCTAGCTACCTCTCCATCCTGCGTGAGGACCACGGAGTGATGAGCACCACATGCCACTTCTTTGACCTTCTTGTTCTGAATGTTGGCAGTGACCAGCACCTGGGACACCTCGGGATTGGCTGTCCCGATCCCCAGCTGGAAGAAACCATTGTGCCCACAAGCAAATAGCTTCCCATCTAAAACAATACCAGATTCGGAGTGCACCATTACATCACCTTTCACAGGAATGTCATGGTTTTTTTTTTTTTTTTCTTCGTGACTTACCCTCTGTTGCCAGTAGGATGTGCGGCCCACTGCCATAGCTCAAGCTAACCACCTTTTTCCCCTCCAGGCAGCTCAGTTGCTTGGGCACAATGGTGCTTAAACCGTCTCCTGTTCCAAGGCAGCTACTGCAGTTTAAGCCAAACACAAATACCTGCGACGGATGTTACAACAATTCAATCATAAACAATAACAGAATGAGAAATTATTTTGAATGACTTTTTCCACAACGGTGTCATTATTCAGAGGATTTTACAGCCTAAGAATTATTTCAATAATCAATTCATCTGTCAAATATCTTGTCTAATCATCAATACATCTTCAACAGGTTTTCCCCCCCATCCCTTTGTTTTAAAGACATGACATGAATTCAAACTGACAAGGCTGAAAATGCGCCAACAAATTATACGTTTGGTCCCTAAAATGTCAAAAAGTGTGTTTTCCAAAGTAAAAGCAAATAAGTCAACACAAAAATGACCAATCCAGTTTCATGGGAGGGACTCCAGAAATGAATAACACGTTCTACTGAAATGACATTTGAAATATTTGGACAATTTTAAAGAAAACAATTGTGAGGTTCTAACCCTTAAACATCAGGTATGTGACCACAAACGATGGAGCAACCAAAATCCAACGAAAGGAAACAGGGTGGAGGCACCTTGTTGTCGTTTGTGATGTAGATGGCTTCATTAGCAGATGCTCCAAAGACACAGGCCTGTTGGATGGTGGCAAGCTCCTCTGTGCTCAACAACAGGAGCAGAGGCCATTTGCTAAAGTCCAACATGACTTGCCACCTTCGCGCTTGCTGAGGCAGACTTGAGGCTTCAACGATACAGAGACAACAATTCTAGCCCACATTTAAGGTCAAGCACAGGTCGAAGAGCAAAAACATTGGATTATTTGAAAGAGTCCTGAGCCAAATGTAAACATCTGTGAGAAGATTTGAAATAAGGCGACTGATAGTTTGATTGCAGTGATAAAGTTGCATCTTTTTTGTTCACCCGGGCTATTTATTTATTTTATTTTTCAAAGAATTTTGAAAGACTAATTCCCTTCGTTTCTTTTTTCTTTCTTTATTTACCTAGTGGTTTTTCTTTCTATTGAATAAACGACATGTTGGACCCCGACAATTTCTTACCTCCAACATCGGAGCTGGGAAGGTGGCATGAAGTTGCAAATGCTGTTTGTTCGGCGATGAAGCGGGCCACAACAGAACAAAATTGTACACTTCCTCGTGTATCTCAAAAATTCTTTTAATGTGAGCATTCAAATAAAGACTTCGACCCTTTCGTCATCAAACGCCCGTCATACAGTTGTCGTCATACGAACGCCACACCGGCAAAATCCAAGTCAGGTGTGGGCTGCTCAAACCAGACGGGTCCGCTATTTCGGTTGCTTAGGGCGTGGTGGGAAGTAATCTACCTAGTTATTAACCCAATTAGCTCAAGTATAACCTTACCTGTGCTACCTGGTTCGAAGTGTTGCTCGGATGAGAGAAAAAAAAAGCCGCGCTGATTGAGGACTATCCTGTGCAGATCGATACAAGTATCAATAGAATCGATATTAATGCAAAAATCGTATTGATACCAATCAACTAGTGATTTAACCCTTTACATTTATTTCTATGATTTCAGTTCTTTTCGAAGAATCATTGTGCACAGGACATTTTCCAAGAGTCACATTGCGCTTTTTGATCTACTAGCTAAATGTGGCACAACATCAAATCATATCTTGACGTAAACAACCTGCAAGCAGGGTGCACGATTTTCTTCTTGTGATCGATCCAATTCGATTTGGCAGTATTGCCAATTGACAATACATGCCCAACAGAGAATAAATTGGGTTGCATTGATGAAATTATTGAACAAATCATATCAAAACAAGCTTGGAGAAGGTGTCGAATTTCAGAGAGAGGCAGGGACTAAGAATATATTCACGTCACAGTCGATACCCGCTCAGCAACCCTGTGGAATGTTTGCGCGTCTGATCTTTTATTATGAAGGTTGCGCAGCGGATATCATGAAGTTGGTTACTCGCTTCCACCCCTTGACTGGTTGCTTGAAGCATCTCGGTGCACTTCTTCTTCAGTTGTCTCAGCTGAGGGCGCTCACGAGCTCTCTTTCGAGCCACTTGATCGCAACAGCTCCCGCAACGTGCAGCCTACGCGAGGCGAGGGAAGAGAGAGGGCAGGCGGCAGCAAAACCTCTGCGCTTCGGGACTTTATGGATTATTGAGAAGTGGAGGTCGGAGGACGGATCAAATATTCACAAGGATTTTTCCAGGGGGGGGGGGCCGGCCAGGGGAGGGGGCTTAAGCGCAGTGGGACAGTGCAGAGATTCCCTGCAGTGATTCCTCTCCTGAAGAGAGAAGGACCAAGTGCTGCTGGAGAATTCTGCAACCAGCCTTTGGCAAGAACCTCCCTGCTGCTGCTCTACTGATACAAAGATGCCACCGACTTGCTGACGGACGGACACCCGGGGATCCGCATCCCGCCCACCCTCTCTCCTCCACGCGCCCCCCCCCCCCCTGCCCCCCACCCCCGGACGCACCGAGCCCTGCCATCCCTCCGTCACTAATATGCAATGTTTTTTTGTGCAGAAGCCGACAGCTGCCGCGTACCACCGACTTCCCACTAGCGCCGCCACATGCCTGTCCGCCGCTGCCGCTCCTCTCCCCGCGCCACGCGGCACACGACGACGCCATTTGAAGAGGAGCGCTCGGAGGCTCTTAACGCCGCGGTGGCGGGAGCGCGGCAGCAGGAGCAGAAGCAGGAGCAGCAGCAGCAGCGAGCGCTCCTCCCTATCCTCGTCCGCTGCTAGGCACCAACAGCCCGAAGCGGAGGTCGTTCTATTCCAAGCGTGCAGGAAGGACGACGTTGAAGCGGGCGAGAAACCGGGCGACGACCCGGACTTGCTTCTTCTACTCCTTTCTATGGTGCAAATCGGCGGAGTCAAGCACATTCAAACTGAGCCCAACAGCTGGCCGTTTCCGCTGGCATGCAAACAGGGGGGCGGGTCGGCCCCCATGCGGTGGCAGAAATTTAGGCTGCCGCATCCGGTGCGCCTCTCGTCTCCCATCTCCTGTTCTCCTTCCTACTCCTACTCCTCCCCCTTCTCGGCCAAATCCATGCGGTTTATTTGGAACAAGATTTTCAGCAAAGGATCGCATATGCTGCAGTGTCTTTGTGGCAGGAGCCTCAAGAAAAACAAGAACCCAACTGGTGAGTTTGAATGTGAGCGTGCCGAGACAATTGGAGAGACTTTACGTTGCGTGCCCGACTATTCGTTCTACTGGTTGCTGCTGCTGCTTGCTGCTGCTGTTTTCTCTGCAGTTGTGCAGCAAGTACAAAGGAGGGAGGACGGTGTGTGTGGACGGGGGGCGGGGGGGGGGGGATAACCTAATACAGTGGCAGTGGGTGCACAAAAAGTGCGTGTGGCAGTGATGCTGCAGAAAAAGCAAGTCTTGTGCAGTATTCGGTCATTCGGGCCCCACTAAGCTGCGCAGCTTTACTTCCACGCTCACTGAGAGACAGCCGTCACTTTCAATGTGTGTGTGTGTGTGTGGGGGGGGAGACACAGTGCCGATGCTGCGCTCATCAGAGCTTGTCAGGCTCAAGCTGCTGACTTCACAAAAATCTAACAGTGTCGCCGTCAACTTTTTCCTGACGGCCATGCACCAATTGTGATTTAAGACAGATGCTGCCTTAGGTTGGGTGCAGCGATGAGTACCTCAAGTTATATTCGCCTTAAAGTTGGTCACATTTGAAGTACGCAAGCAGCATAGTAGAAATAGTTGGTTGTGATGAAAGGACAGAGAACTGGTCCAGCTCCTAGACGTGGACATATGTGACCTTATTGTCGTATTCACATATTACCAGTGGTGGAGCATGCAAGAAAGTAGTTTGTGGTCAGACCAAAATGTATATGTTCTCAGTAATCCCAAGTAAAAGTTTAAAGGAACAAATAATATACTTAAATGATGCTGACACGGCATGTAAAGTTCAAACAGATCCAACTTATGCAACTGAAAATCCATATTTACTGTATGGAGGATACACTTATTTCAAATGTGTTAGTACAGCATTCCTCAGAATGTTTAATATTTAAAAAAAAAAAAAAAGCAATGCTGTCTGAACTTGGCAAATAAGTTACATCGCTTTACAGTGTGTGCCAAGCCAGAAATTAAAACCAAGTATTGACAAAAGTCAATCGTCTTGCATACCTTGGCAGATGGATCGTTATAAAAGTATTGTAGAAAAGTACGATTCAAAATCTTTACTCAGTCTTTCAAATGCTAGGATGCTAATGCTATTTGTTCAGTCATTGTTGGCAGGTAGGAGAGATGAGAGAAAAAAACAACAACTACAAAGTTGCCTCGGTGATCATGTCTGCTTACGCGTTTGGAAATTCATTCAGTGTGTTGCTCGCTTTTGTCGTTGTGATCGCTCAGTGTCCGGCGCTCTGAACTTTAGACTTTGTGTGTGTGTCATATCTGTTGGCCAGCGCAGTTTCATCTTAAGATGAAGCCTTAAACTTGAAGTTTAAGATGTTCACCTCAGCTCACTTCAACTTTATTGATCGAGCACTTTAAAAAAAACACGCACGCAATTAAAACAAAGTGCTATGCATCGATCAAAATCGAACATAAAGCACGTCATACTGACTTCACTTAATTTAGAGAGCACCACGGTTGAATTAAAGTGCTGTGCATAAATAACATCAAACATAAAACAATGAAAACAATCATAAATAACGGTGAAACACATCTGCCTCACACTTTTCAGGGTGTTTCAATCCTTCGTTTGCTTCTTCCCCACATGCTTGCACGATTTGGTAGTGATGGGAAAATGAAGCTTCGTGAACCAGTTGTCGATTTAAAGTGAGGCTTTTAAGAAATGGGCTTTCAGAGAGTGTCATCTAAGTAAACGCAACAACGGGTTCATGAATCATCTTGAAGCTTCATTTGCCCATCATGACCTGGCACCATCATCTTGGCCAACCAGCAATGGTAGCATTCATTGAGAAAGGTACCATCTAAGTCAGTATGGTGCATCCCACGTGGTGCGACCTAGATTGAAGATGAGCCCTTTTATAGCCCGCGGTCGTATCCGTGCACATGCTCGCTTGCCTTCTATGGAGAGTTGCCATCAAGGCGACGTCTTTTCATATTTTATTCAAACGCCCACGCATTTAGCAATGGGCTCGCTTTCAGCTTTGGCTTTCGCGACCAAAAAAAAACAAAAAAAGATCCTCTCCCTCCGCGTTTGCTTTGCATGCTGACAAATATCGGATGAGATTGCAAACAATTCCTGCTGCTTCGCTAACTTTGCTCAGGCTGATGAGCTGCTGGCTGTTCCTCCATGGTAAATCCAAAGAGATGCGTGTTAGCATGAGTGCATGTGTGTGCGTCAGTGAGCTCATTCATTTGTGGCCACTTTGTCCAAGCAGCCTGACTCTGCAAAAAAAAAACAAAAAAAAAAACAGCATGACTTTGCTGTGTTGTACTTGCTCTGTACACCCAACGCTTGAGGTCATCCAATATACGTAATTAGACCACCGTAAACACATCTCTAAGTTTGTAATGACCTCCAGAGGTTCTTGGGCATGGATCCTGTTTTCTTGCCTAATTGCACATTTTTAAAGACAGAATTCACCTTAAGGATTTTCCCAGTGCGTTTGTAGTCTATGAGGAACAAGTCGATGGTATAATCTTCAATCTGCATACGTGTTTGTGTCAGAGCAGGAGAGAGTGCTGAGTGTTATGTTCCCGAGGGCGGCGAGCCATCAGAGGCTCCACAAGGAGGTGTTTCCACTGACGTGGTGATAAAATGCTGGGGGAAACATGCCGGCACTTTCAGATCCTCCATCTCCTCCGTTTAAATCCCTGTCACCAACACGGAGAGCTTTTTGCCTCTTAATAAAACGTATTTAGTATTTCTAAAACACTCTTCAGGTCTATTGTCAACTTTTGGAGACGACAATGCTTAAGATGGCGTCAAGATGTGGGAAGGGGGTTTGCTCACAACTTTGAACTTGTCCATTGTTCACCTTCTGGCCGATGACAGCCCTGTATGACATCAGCACGTGTTTGCGTGAGGCCTTAAGAGGGACTTTTTCAAAGTATGTTTCAGTCAGTCGGTGTTTGTGGCAGCCATGGACTTTGAGTTCATCCTCAAAGTCGCAGAGAGGCGCATACGGGCTGCTTTAAATCAAACGGAGACAGGTAAGGGATTGTTTTTCCCGCCAGGTTAAAGACACTCTCGCTTGATCATCCATTCGATCATTAGTCAAAGCTTACACCTTACAAAAAAAGTCGAGTGTGTGTTTGTGTTATTTGTGTGCATTATGTCTGGAGCGTCAACAAAAATTTCTCAGAATGCCTTGTATGGCTACGTGAAGATCGCAATCCTACAAAAATCTGACCGGTTCGTTCAAGGACATTGAACAAGGTTGGGTATTCTTTTAATCAGAATGCTTCTGATTCCAAATTGAGGCTCCTCAATTTCAGAAGAAATAAAATATGAGAATATAACACGTACTTAAAGCATAGTTGTTCAAGTCCTTGTCCTCAGCTCTTAACTCTGTGACTTAACTTTCCCCTCAATAATTTGAGAATTTGATTTTGGATTTTGAGAACTGCCCATGTGTGATTTGAACCCACCTCTGCTTGTTTATAAAGTTTTTATCTGGGCCTTGTGAGAAATGCATGCATAGAGCAGAAAGATTAAGACCGAGAAGAACAGAAGAAAGAAAGAAAAAAAACACCCGAGATAAATAATTGAATGTGTCTCTTCCTGCTTACTGGGCTGGTAATGGTTGTGAGAGAAGGCAGAGGAGCAAGATAGGAGATGACACCAGGAGAGAAGGAAAGGAAACAGCAGAGGAGACAAGCGGGACAGAGAGAAAAGAAAAAAAATCCTTTCAAATGTCACGTCTTGGTTTTTGCGTCTGCGTGCATCCTTTCAGCATTTAGCGAGTGCGATCGATCTTCCGTCATTCCCAGAGCCACCTGCGTCACTTGTCACCATGGTAACGGTGGACTTCCCCCGGTGTCTGCGCGTGTGGGTGGGTGTCTGTGAATTATGACTCACCCTACTCACGTCACAGTGGCTTTCCTCACACTCCTCCCGTCTGGGGGAACACCCATGCATGAGCTTTCTCTTCCCTGTGTGCACCATTCTGAGAAATAGTCCATAGGGGGCGCCCTTCTACCGGTGCAGCCGATGATGAGAAAACCGGTGTGGGGGGGCGTATTTGCTCGCTGTCGTCTGAATGGCAGATCAGACGACGTCATTGAATAGTCATGAATGCTGAGTGTATCTATTTTAGTGTCGAATGTGTGCAAGTGTTTTTTTTTGCATGAGATGTGAAGCTGACAAAGTCGAATATTACGGAATTCTGAAAGTGGACATTAGTGGGTTGAATAATGAACCTTTAATTGGAGGATAAAATAACATCAATTATGAAAGCAAGCAGTTCAACAGGTTGCATTCCAGCCGTCAACTGTTGCCAAACCATCGCGTTTATATGTACTCTGGCGCCCTCAAGTGGCTTTTAATGTGTTGTTATTGGCTGTCCGTGGTGCTGAAGCGGTTTTTCGAGCTTTTATGAGCAGCCGGAAAGATGCAGAAGACGTGTTGTGGTTATTATTGAGTTATGACCTAACCGTGGCCTCCAAGTGTGAGGAAATAATGTATGAGAGGAGTCCAATTGTGTCCCAGATAAGCTGAGACTCTTTGAAAGGGAACAAGCAGCTCTTCGCTTGCATTTTTAAACTGCTTTTAGGCGAGTCTCACAAGCCGAATTCACGAGTGGTGGAATTGTTGAGTTTTTTGTTTTGTTTTTTTACCTGCACTGTGTGTTTAAGTTGGGGGGAACTAATTTTGGAACTACAAGAAATAAATTGAATAAATTGAACCTGATGCACAATATTTTTAACATCTTAACTGATTTTTGAAGCGTGTGAAAAGAGAAAATATACAAGTACATAGAAGAGAAATAAAAAGAAAGTAAAGAGAGGAATTATGTACGAATTTTAAAATATGCATTGTTTAATTTTGGATTTTGTTTTCTGATGACCAGCTGTTGAGATGCACGCTGGGCGCATGGCTTCAGCAACAGCTCAACAAGCAGACCTTGGATAATCACTCTAGCATCCGTTTTATTGCTTTCAAAATAAAACGTTTGACAGTCAGGCATTAACATTGTGTGTTGATGGTAAATCCGTGCAGCTTTTGTGTAAAATAGTAGCCTTCGTTAATTATCCTCACTATAAAATCGCAAATGGGGTGGACCGACCGTGGAGCCTTTATCTGATTTTTGAACTTGATCATCAGCTAATTGCAAGGCACAACATGAGCCAATTATTTAGAATCACACCTCAGGACAATTAAGATTTTTTTTTCCACCTAGATGACAAAATATGTTTTGGGAATTTGGATGAAGCTGAGCTACTCGCAAGCCAAGCCTGCATTTGAATCTGCACCATAACTAATGTGCTAATCGTTTTTAGCATAAATTGATCGAGACCCATCAGTAATAAATCATTTCGGTTTATTAGCAACAAGTGCCAAAGACTAATAATAAAAAAAAGGGGGGGGGGGAATGAGAAGTGGGAAAAGGAACGTGAAATATGTCAAACCCGTGTGCTTACCTGCGTGAATGTGACGTATTTTCTCCTCTCCTTTCATTTTGAAAATCCAACCCCTCAACTTCCTGCGAGACAGTGTGTGCCTCACGTTTGTTTTACACACCTGGAGCGGCTCGCGGCTGCACGCGCGCCTCGCGCTCCTCTCAGCGGAAGACAAACGGACGTTTTTGTAGCCAAAGTGCTCTTCGGATTTGCTCCTTCAGAGGCTTGCTTTTGTTTCGGGGTGTCGGCCATGGGGAGGAGTAGCGGCAAGGCACCTTCAATGAAGCGCAGGTGCCGTTCATAGAGCGCTGCTGACAGGCAGGGGAGGGGCGGGGCGGGGCGGCGGGACGTGACGGACAGGTAAACCGCTGTGCGTTTTGAAGCCAATGGCCCGTGGCCGTGACGCGCAACGACTCTGAAGTGATGGGGCCGTTGTAGAGTCGCCGCGACTGTGGGGTGCGGTATCGTTTTTGCGATCCGAGCCCCCGATACGGAGAAAGCGATCGTGAC